>NW_027286874.1:90053289-90653289 GCF_022747635.1 Hetaerina americana
AATTCCTAATTATATATACAGATTCGATTAAAGATATGCACATTGCATCAATTCCTCAAAGTGTGTCGGAATGATGTTCTGAAAGTTTAGCATTGCAGCAACAAAATGTATAAATGGAAATAAATGGTTTTTATTTCACAACTCGGACAATTTAGCGCCGCGTTCACACTTCATTTGAGACCTTTGTAAATCAACATTATGTTCATGCCAAGGATAAGATTATTACCCATAAATAAGTTTCTCGCTTTGCCGGCGTGCACATGACCGTGCATGGCTGCTATGAGTCGTTTGCCGTAGTTATTTCCATGCCTACATCCCGGAAGCGTGGAGCTAGGACGAAGTATATTTATCCTCTCGTGTTAACTCATCAACCTCCGCCTTAAAAAAATTAAATGGAAATGGAAAAATGGCGCAATACTGCAAAATTGCCTCTCTCTGCTCGAAAACGGACTTTTCCTGTGCGATAATTTTAGGCACAGAGTGGCCTACTAAGAAGAGCATGGCTTTCGAAATGGGAAAACACAATACATCAATTTTGATTCCTACAATACAAAACGTTCGTCAAGCAGTCCAGTCAAATAGTCGTTAGGCTTATACAGGGTTCGTCCGGAAAATAAGTGTACTGAGCTCAGGAAAAAAAAAATTATTACACTTTTACATATCTTAAGCTAATATTCCTCAAAATAGGACCCTTGTGAGTCGATACACTTGTTCCAGCGGCGTTCCCATTCCTGGAACGCTCCCGCGAAGGCATCATCGGGAACCTCTCGAAGACAGGTCGTCACGGCCTCTTTGACGGCGTCCAAAGTCCCGTATCGCGTTCCTTTCAAACTCCTCTTTATCTTCGGGAACAGAAAGAAGTCCGGTGGTGCCAAGTCCGGGCTGTAGGGCGGTTGCGGCAGCGTTGCCACGCCGTGCTTGGCCAAGAAGTCCGACACGACAAGCGCGGTGTGAGACGGCGCATTGTCGTGATGCAGCCGCCAGATGTTTTAGATCGCTGGCCGGACGCAGGCGACTCGTTTTCGAAGATTACACTGCTCTGCTATCATCCGAACACTAAGACGACGATCAGAGTTCAGTACATCGCGAACTTTTCGCACATTTTCGTCGGTGAGTGTCGTTGATGGGCGTCCAGGCCGTGGTTCGTCGTCGACCTCTTCTCTGCCCTCCACGAACATCTTGTGCCACCGAAAGATCATGTTTCTGGACATGGCTGACTCCCCGTAAGCCTGGTTAATCTTACCGACAGTTTCGGTAGACGATTTCCCAAGCTTTACCGCAAATTTGATGGAATAACGCTGCTCCAAAAACTTCGGCATCGCGTTCCGTGACGTGGGTCGAGCGTGGAGGTTCGCGTTAACAGAGCTCCTCACTACACCACAGCTCAGAGCCGACTGCCTTTTTCAGCGTCGCTTGCCAACATACCCCCCTCCAATCGCAGCCCGTCAGAGCGGTGCTGGGCGCGCCTGGAGCGGCGGGAAAAAATCAGTACACTTATTTTCCGGACGAACCCTGTATTACGGGTTGCTAAAAGTTTGTTTATTTTTCGTTGCTGACCTCAAGTATCACATTACGAGACTAAAGAGACACCCCTATAAATACGAGTGTATTATAGTGGCACCTCTCATCAAATTTCAACTAAAGTAATTAAATATGTACATTGTGACATGATACGAATACGATATACCTAATTGATATAATTCATGGGTGGTCTGAAAAGTTTCCGACCTCAAAAATTTCAGAAAAAATTTCTTGGATCTTTGTTAGGTCGGAAACTTTTAAGGTAATGATAGATGTATAAAAAGTCTTTGTCATGTTGCAGACTCGATTCTACTGAGGGGTACTTTTTCCGATAATTTTCGTAAAATTCTCATGCTACTAATATCTGACTACTTAAATGATAAATGAAGCTTTTATAGAAGTAA
Organism: Hetaerina americana; assembly: GCF_022747635.1. Lineage (NCBI taxonomy): Eukaryota > Metazoa > Arthropoda > Insecta > Odonata > Calopterygidae > Hetaerina > Hetaerina americana. The sequence continues at coordinate 90,055,215 of NW_027286874.1, forward strand.
ACATATCTGTTCTAAGATTGTTTGTCTCGTATTTTAAACGACTCCGGCCGACACGACGCGTCGTCGCGACGGGCGAATTATTGTGTGCGTAGAGGTTTCGCAGTCTCAGAAATCTGCCGCCAAATTGAAGGAAACTGTCGGGAAAGTAGTTCGCAGTGAAATTTCAACGAAAAGATACATCCAGAGGATGCGCGATGGCGCGGTGAGCTTGAGCACGTGGCTGAAATGCCCCCAAACCTCTCTCCGTTCCTCACATCTGGGAAAAAAGATCGGCGCGCAACTGAACGACATGGGAAAAAGCGCATTAAAATCCGGGAGAGGGAAAAACACCATCCCGTTAACCTTAGTCGGGACCGTGGAAGGAAGAGGAGGAATGAGGTAGGCAAGATGAACGAGACAGTTACGGGATGACCTTTGGACATTGGCTCCCGAGACGCAAGCAATGAAGAGGATAAAAGGGTGGAGAAGAAATGGAGAGATAAGAGGATATACCACCACCCCCTATTGCTCCATGTAGGAGTTTCGGGGATTTGAAGGGCGAAGGAGAAGGAGGAAGGGTTTGAGGCAGAGGTTTAGGGTAGGGGTATGGAGGAGGAAGCGGAATTACGCGGGGGTTGTTGGTTGGCAGTGGGCGGGAAGTGGGGCCGAGAGTGAGATAGCTGTGCGGATGGAGTGGGGTCGGAATGGTCCCAGGGATGGAGTTGGGACGGGTGGAAATGTGCAAAGCGCGAGCATAAAAGGCATAGCAGCCACTGAATATGGCGACAGCTGCGAACTCTGCTAACCTCATGTCCCTACAAGTTATCTCCACCCCCTCGTGCCATCCTCCCGCATTTATATATCCCTTCTTCCCTCTTCCTGCTACCCTCTCCGACGACCGAAACCCATTCGGCTGTACCACCCCTTCCTCCTAATTCCCTCTCTTCCCTTCCTCTGTGCCTCTCTTCTTTCTATCTGATGCTCTTTCCTTCAATTTTCATTTGCCATTGCCTCCTTTTCCCTATTTCCCATTCCAGGAGAACATTGCTACTGAACATTGTATGCTACTGAAATAAAATCAGAACTATCCCTTATGAGTTTTGCTTTTCTTTCTGCTAACACCAAAAGGTTTTGTTTTACAAACGTTTGTGAATAGTCAGACTCTGCGAGTGGATTGATGAGTATGTCGATTGGTATTTCTAATTAATCAACAGTATAAGAGACTTTATTCATTGCTTCGGTGGCCGCAGGTCTTATAATAACAGATAGAGACTCTTTCTAAGGAAAAAGCGAGTGACTTCTGTTTGTGAGTAGTCTTTCCCGTTTCTATGAATTACAGTCATTTAGAATTATATTATCGAATTATTATTGAGAGATAATTCCTATAATTATTATTCTAAGGGTTCATTAAGATGAATGGGCATCATAATTTTTCATTGCGATGGCGAGAAGCTTTATCCAGAAGATGCATGTCAAAGGCGATGACATTTTAAAGAATTTTCCCTCTGGTTAATTTCTACATGAAATGAAAAAATTAAACTCATCCCGGAAAAACCAAACTCATACAAGCATACATTTTAAAAGCTACCTATTTTTTTCAACAACCGGATTTGAATATGAGTGTATTTGATGACTTTAAAATCCCTCAGAATCATAGTCATAGTATCTTTTTATTTCTTGTTCGATAGATGTCATGACTTCATAATTCATTCAGCATTATTTGGATTAAACATTTCACGACAATATCCTTTACTTTTTGGAAATATCCATCTTGTATGATTATATTTATCAGGGACTATCCTAACATGATGTTTTCCTACTCTAATCACTACTTTTAAATTTCCTTACGTGTTTAATCTATGCGTCTGGCTTTCTCAAATTCAATTGTTGCTCTGATTTCCCTCGCCGTTGGTTTTTCTCTCTTTGCCCTTCCATTTATCTCTCTCTCTCTCTCTCTTAATCTCTCCCCTTCCGTCTCTACATCCATGTTCGCTCGTTTCTACTCCTGCTCTGTTCTCTCGCTGTGGCTTCCTTCCTGCCATCTCATATCCCCCCCTCATCCCTCTCTCCCCATCACTTGCACTCTTGTCGCGCCGTCTCTCCCTCCTTCCCACCATCCTCCTTCCACTCCGTTCCAGCATCTTCCTCCGGCGCATATATCTGCCCTCGCCTCTCCCCTTCCCTCTCCTCCTCTTACTTCATTTCCTCGCATGGTTCCTCTTTATCTGCCCTAGGGCGTTTTTCTCACTACACAGTCTCCAGCTCCTTTGTCGCTTCTCCCCCGAATCTCCTTCTCCCTCTTCTTTTGCCAGTTTTTCCTGCCATCTCGTCTCTTCACTCCCTTTTGGATTCTCGTCTACTCACGTCCGTTAATGCTTCAATTGCAACGTGCACCTTTTTTGTGCACGCGTACCAATGTCGGGGAATTTTCGTCGTCCTATGACGTTTCCACTTGTGCACATGATGGAGAAGGTTAGAATTAATGAATTTCATTTCAAGATTAATTTTTAAAATTATTTTTCCTCATTTTTCATTTTAATATGGTGAACTAAATACTATTTGGAATGATCATCCCACTATCATTAAATAAATTAGTATGGTTAGCACGAGAAACAATTTGAGACGGCTTCAAAGTTAACACTAAAATTTTGTGACAGGGCTAATCAATGATCTGGAATTTAATATTTTTCAAAGTTTTCTTTTCAAACTTCCAGATAATATTTAGAGTTGGTTGAAAAGTCAAGACTCACGGAAAGATATACTTATTCAATCCATATGTTTAGTTATATATGCTTTAATGAAATAATAACATTTTAAAACATTTTCTCGAGCTATTTATTTCGTGAAGTAGATTAAATATTCTTGTATTAACAATAACCTTAAGGCAATAGCTCGTAAAAATAAACATTCTGGAGACATTGAATGAAAGCAAGTCTATATATGTCCCTTTTAACATCTTTTCAACCCCTGATCATGAAAAGTACTCTAGTGCATGGTACACATTTTTTCTGTGAGAGACAGCCAATTTTGGGTACTTAAATAGGATTATGCTGTAACATAATTAAGGTATTGCATTCTCCCACAATGGACCTTGATGATGTTGTCCTTGTCTATTGTGACAACTGCGAACAATAAAATTAAGCCCCCTGTCGACCCCTCCTCGCCTTGTTCTCGTGCTCCTTTCATCTCCTCACGCACTTCGCTTCCCTTCAACATCTTCCCTTGCGAATTCACATTCCGGCCTCGTCCCTTTTCTTTGTCGGCACCAGTTAGTTCTTCGTGCCTCGAGCTCCTGTCTGTCTTGAGTGAAATGTATCGGTATTATTAAGATTCACTCCTATTCTCTTCTCATTCTCGACAAATTTTCATCTTGAAAGAGATTTTCCTCCTCGTATTCTCTCTCTTGGGAAGCTATTTGTGTATTACATCCGATACACTTTGTATATTTTATCTGATACACTTGTTGTGATTATTTTCAGCAGATTGCAATACATTCCTCTCGACTGATCCTCATTGAAATATTTCTTTATCATATCTTATTTATTCATTACATGCTTCATCAGACAGACGCTATTATTTTAATTGTGCCGCGGGAATCGAGTTACAACATATGCCCCGCCATATTACTTTTAAAAAGCTGTAAAATCCGAATATTGAAAAGACATTTCCTTTATTTCACGCATGCATGCATTTACCGCAGAGTCCACATTTTTTTAAAGGAGTGAGGTAACATTAAGAGGTCTCAGTTGATGCCCGAGCCATTCGCCCACACGCTTCGATGGGCGTCATTCGGTGGCAGTCATTACGGGCGGCGATTTCCGCTGTATTCACCCCATCGAGGGATCTCTGGTTCAAATCCGAGTGTCGCCCTAGGATTCCGCACACTGTCATCTCCAAAATTCCAGTTTATGCGCCTGGCCTGGTTAAACTTGTAATCCAGGATGGATACTCCGAGGCGAGGAAGGGGCCAAAAGGAACTCACCCATCACCACCGAATCCGTGGAATTAACGCGCCTCTGGGTTCACTCAGCCAGCGAGAGTGAGAGAGGGTAGCTTTAACGTCGCCATCCCACAATACGCTCGACTCGTACAATGCCCACCGCACGTAGACCACGTGGAGGAGAAGGACGGGGCGCTCGCGTATGGAATTGCGGTTTCTCGTGAGGGTGCTATGGGAGCGACCGGCTCCAAATCCGGATACCTGAGAAAGAAAGAAACGACCCGCGGAAGCTTTTATCGCACCGCTCGCACAGTGTGTCTCGTGAGCGCGAGGGGATGGCGCGCCCTCTGTTGGTCGGGAAGGCATAACTGCGAACGGCCCCGAGCGAATTTGTCGATTCCGATCGGACCGGACCCCGCGTGTCAGCACTAGTGCGGTGGAGTCGTTAGATTCATGCCCGTGTCAAACCGCGTTTATCTTTAATCCGCCGCCTCCAGAGCTCCGACCCTCTTCCCTTTCGGTCCCTTCAGCGTCCTCTCCACGACCCGTCGTCTCCTCTGGTTCTCCCTCACCCTGAACCGCCAGCGGCGTTATCGGGAGCCGACCCCTCCCAATACCCTCCGCTCCCCCCTGAACTCCCCCACCCTCTTTAAGCCCCCCCACCGACTCCTCTCTTCTTTCGCCGTCGGCTGCCAAATGACCCCATCCCACACTCCAATAGTCTCGTGGGAAAACGGAAAGGGGAGGGGACGACAGTGGGGGTGGTGTCCGATGGAGTAGTCGCTTATCCCAGCTTCCTTCTACTCTCTAGTTCTCCTCCTCGTGCCCTCCGCACGCGGGGTCCACCAGGTTTTCGGGAGAGAGGATGAGGACAGAGTTATTGGAAAAATGTTGGAAAGATAGGTCCATTCCCTTTTTTTCCAGTTCGCTTCCGGCGTAACGAATTTTTTTACTTCTCGGTCACCCGTGTGTTAACTGGAATTGGAGCGATTGTTTCCTTTTTTTTGGACCGTATCGTAAATGTTGAGGCGGAAATTATTTTTGTCGACTGTTACTATTTCCGATTCTCGTTTCCCTTTTCTCTGGAGCTTAATAATTCTGGTCCTTCAGTTACAACTTCTTTGTTAAATTTTCATTTTTTGAATTGTCTTCATTATGTATGTATAACATTGTTTTTCTTTTGAACTTTCAGGTGAGCTTTTATTGGTTTCCTTATGAAATGGCACCTGAGACAAGACATTTCTGCATTGGGAATAAATCTGCCTCATGTTTGAATGCTCATCAGTTTCCAAGGTACGTAAATTGTATTAAGTCATTTGGTCATATTTCAAGGTACTTCAGATACCGATGGGGTTTTCATTGTTGCTTTGAAATTATGGGAACGGAACGCTCCATCGGAATAATCTTTTCGCTTTTATATTCGCCAATAAGATTCTCGCCAGCAAAATGATGGTCACCCTAAAATGTTATGGCATTACAGGCAACGTGATTAATAGAATGAAGAACTCCACGTTAAACTATGAAGACTAATATACATCTATGTATGTACGGGGGAAGTGGTAGTTAAACGTTGGATTACTAACCAGAGGGTCCGGATTGAATTCCCTGGCACCCATAACTTCATTCAAGCTGTGTAATTTGTCGTATACCAGAACCTTTTGGGAAACCGTAGCTGGCACATGGGAACGGAACTTGCCCCTCTACTCTGATATGTACATTTTTTATGCCGTTGCACTTAGTATTAGATGAATTCTACCATCGCCATCATTGCGACCTTCGTGTTAATAACTGTGCTTTTGGATATTTATTTATTTATTTAGAATTACGTTGCAATTAGGCGATTTTCCTGGTGGCAACGGTCAAGTTTGGTCAAAGATAACTCTTACAACGAAAATTACATACATACACGCACTATGAAAACAGATAAGAGACAAAATATTCTTACATACAATGACACTTCCACATCACATACAAACAAACTTCCACATCACATACAAACAATATTTTAATGACTACAATGAAGTTTATTACCCAGTGGCCGCTTTACATTTATGCTTAAAACTTCTAAAATTGGATGGAAAGGGCTCAAGCAAACCTCCAGGCAGCTGGTTCCAATCAATAATAGTTCTATTTGAAAAAAGTATTTTTCTTATTTGTTTATTACTCCCGCCAGCACAGCAATAGGGGTCATCGGAACGCACAAGCCCTTCCACCACGTCAAGGTTGTAGTCCGGGGAGGGATATAGTATATATACCATATATTTATACTATATATGATATATGTATATAGTAAATAAATTTAAAACTGAGGGGGGTTTGGAGAGTTATTTCATTTTACGTTTCACTGAATAAAGCAATCCAGAGACGACTACTTTCAAAGAATTCTTCTCATCCCTTATGGAGTGCCCATCAGATGCTTTTTAAAATTTAATTACATTGGAGTACATTCTTTTTCAGAGCTCCTATTTTTTGGTAATTGAAGGATGAGATAATGTAATTTGCCGTGAGTAAAATGGTACCTCCCATAACTCAGTGTGTCATGGAATACTTCTTACAAATTAAGCGCACATTTGGGCAAGAAATGTTCATTGCGTTTCAGTTTTGAAAATTAGCTTAACTGAATTCCGCACGTTCATGTGTCGTGGAGGGAGTGGATAACTCTTCCTCGTATTCCATCCAAACTCTGTCATCGATTATTAAATCAGAATTGCATTTCCATTTGCACCTGCATCTTTTTCTCGCAAGGAGGGCTAGCGTAGGAAGGATCTTGAGTGCGCGTAATTACATTATCAGAGTGCCTTTTACGTCATTTTCCGCCATTCCCACGGTGATGGAGCAAATTTTTAATCAACGCGGGAATTAGGTTAAAAACATGAGCCCCCAAAACTGCATCAACAGTGCTGGATGTTTTCTTTTTTGAAATTTAATGAGAGGGTCTTTCTCTTTCTCCCTCTCGCTTTTTTTTTTGATAAGTGAGTTTTATACACGCAAAATCACTCGAAATTGTTCTCCGCCGTCACCTCCCCTCCGTCCTCAAAAATCCCCCCCTCTCCCCCACTCCATTCTGACTCTCTGCGCCGCCAGGCGTGCGGCTCTCGCTGCATTTCCACCTTGAGTGGTCTCCCGAGCACTCCATTAATGCTAACGAGCCAATTGGGCTTAAAAAAAAAGAGCGGGGAGAAAGAGTTGAAGAAAATAGAAGACGGAGAGCCCTCAGTGCTGGTCTCGTCTCCGTTTATTTCTCTCTCTAGGGGCGTTCGAATTTTCTCGGGGACTCGTGATACCTTGAAACTGGAGACTTGCAACATCAGGCCATTCGAATGGCTGCGCTGACTCAGGACTGGAGTCGAAGGGAGCTCATTGAAAAGATCTGAAGTTTTTATTAACATTTTTATAGTCTTTTTGTGATTCTGAGTTTTGGTTCGTCATTGCGTGGTAAAAATTAGCAATGTCGCTGGTGAGCGAAACGTTTACACGGAGGTTGAAAGTACGTAATTATCCTGTTGAAATGATGATATGTGACATTTATATGAGTTTAAATGTTTGCATTACTTATATTGATCTACATTTCTGCTTATTTTGTTATGTCTGTATCCTAATGGTAAACGTTAATATTCTATCGGTAAATCTCTCATAGAAGTGAAAATAATTTCTCGAACTTTACGACACGTTTTAAATGTCTCAAAAGAAAGGTGGAATGGGTTTTGAGGGCAATAGATAAACAGCTATTAATTCTTGTTATCACTTAGGAATTTGGGAAAAACTTACTTTGGATTTTTTGCCCAATTAATGGATATAGAAGTGGAGAAGCACTTTAAGACAAGGATGAAAAATATGGCGGGGGCTGTTGTTTAATTCAAGCTAGCTTTTTGATTGCTTACTGTTAGTTATGGTTAATATCATAATTTTTTTGTGGATATACGAATGGCTACTCGAATTTAGGCCACTTATTACGCTCATAAAAATAGAATCGGATAAAATATAGTAGAATCAATGATGAATTCACGACTGTTTTTACTCTTAAAATGCTGGCATAGCATTGATTTATCTTACATTGAGACCTTGGAAGGGAGGTCAAACTTTCCTTAGTCATTTTTAGGGCAGCGACTCTTTCCATAAAAGTCACGTCCGGGAGAGGACAGAACGAAGCTGTAGTTAAGGAGAAAATCTTGGAAATACAACCCACGCGGAGTTCGCGCTTTCTATTTTTTTTCTTCCCTCTCACTCTCTTAATCTCTGACCAGAATGCTACCATGCATCAATGGGTTATTGCGAGGAAGTTCGTCTTTTCGGGTTTGAATGTGGTCAATGCAAAGCGCTGATTTGCGACCTTCGTCCGTGCTCCCTTTACCTAGCGGTAAGTTCCTCCCGCGCCCCCTCAAACGTCTAATCTCCATATCCGCCTTTCATTCACTCCCTTTCTCAAGTATTCTCCCCTCCATCCCCCCGTCCTGTGATTCTGGTGCCCCAGAATTCCTCGGCACGAGCCTAGATTATCTCCGAAGAGCACCCCCACCGATGATGTCGAGACCCAACCAGCCTCGACTTCTTCTTCGTCCACCCAAGAGCCCCACTTTTCCTTCCCGCTTTTCCCCCGCACCCCACCCATCCCGTCCCTTCAGTCCTCAACCCAGCTCCACTTCTCTTCGTGCAGCCTCTTAACCTTCCGTGCCATTTTTGCTCGTGGGACGAGCAAAAAAATAAATGGCGGGAGACCCTCTCGTCGTCTCAGACCTCCTACTCCTTCGCAAGGTCTCCCTTTTCGCCGTTTCTTCATTCGATATTTTCACCTCCTTATCCTTACGTTTTTCCTTCTTAGCCGTATTTGTAACCTCTTATTTCTTCATTATAGATACGAATGAGATGTTGAATTGCCTTTTTTTTAGTTCATATTATTGCTACATATTTTTCTTGGGTTTATCATTTACTATGAATGTAATTGCAGATATTTAAGTTTGGATGGACGTTTTTTTTCAGAAATACATTTTAATATTTAGGAATCAAGAATTATTTAAATGAGCGTATTTTATGATGATGAAATTAAAAAATGTTGAATTTACCGTGCCCAGTCATATAATGTGTTCTTTAAGATAGATAAATTAATTGTGGTAAATATTGTGAATTTTGTTTTACATGAAGGAGGCAGGAATGAAAAATGCCTCTCAGTTAATTTCGTCAAATCAGTAAAGTGGTTTGCCTTTTAATTCCATCCCTACGTATATCTAAATAGGCTGTCTGAATGAAAGAATTTGAAGAATTAAGGATTTAATGTCTGGAGATGAATCTTTCCATCTAACGACCACAGTCTTCCCTAAGTATCGTGCACGGAATAGATCTCTCTTCCGTTGATATATAAAGGGGATTTATATCTTAAGCTCCCTAGAAAATTACGCGATACGACACGGTCTCTTGAAAGTATGTACCGTTGCGCTGGGAGGGAAAGGGATGATTCACCATTGGAAATTTGACCAATTTTTCAATACCGAGGCTATCGAGGTATGTGCATGGAGAATGAAATGACGAGGTGTTCCTGTTGCTTTCAGGGAGTTTCTATGTGAGATGAGAAATTTTGGTGACTTACTCCTCTTATTTTACTTCTGACACTACTGATTTTGGTATTTAATCCATACCATTTTTATACACGTGTGAATTTGAAAACAATTTTCCTGTTATATACAGGGTCGCACCCAAAAGTGGTAGGACTGATTTTTTTACAAGAATTTTATTGACGATATACTTACATCGACTTCATAATCTTCAAAGTATGCTCCTTGAGCTGCTACACACTTAGTATAACGTTGCTCCCATTCCCCGTACCCCGCTGGAAATTTTCTTTGGGCATGCCGTTGATGACCCTCGTCGAAGCCTCTTGAACGGTCTTTATCGAGTCAAAACGTCGTCCCTTGAGCTGTCTTCTCATCAGGGGGAAGAAGAAGAAGTCCGGTGGTGCCAGATCGGGAGAATAGGGCGGGTGCGGCAACGTGGCAACGCCGTATTCGGCCAGGAGCTGTCTGACAACGAGCGCGCCATGGCACGCCGCGTTGTCATGATGGAGCACCCAGCAGTTTGCATGGCCAAATCCTGTGAAATAATGCGTTGGACGTTGGATGCAGACAGACCCAACTGGCCTGCAATTTCTTCACTGGTTAAGCGTCGGTCTGTGTTCAGCAGTGTCCTCACTCTGTCCACATTCGTGTCAGTTCTTACCGTCGACGGCCGTCCGGAGCGATGGTCGTCTTCAACGAGCTCCCTACTCTCTTTAAACAACTTGTGCCACTCAAATACTGTGGAACGGCTTAAGGCAGTGTCCCCATAAGACTGCTTGATCATATCGAGGGTCTCAGTTACCGTCTTCCCGAGTTTCGCACAAAACTTCACGGAATAACGTTGCTCTAAATTCAGATTCATTATGTTTTTCGACGCGGACAAAAAACTTGCTTCACTAAAAACGGTGTCCTCACTCAACGACAGCCCACAGGCGACTGAGGTTGGTGTCGGTCTGTTGCTAAGAGCCCCCTCCACCTTACCCTGCCAGGCAGACCCCCCTCCACCGCTCCGCTCGCGCCAGAGAAAATCAGTCCTACCACTTTTGGGTGCCTCCCTGTACTCTATACATTATTCATTCCTTGGAAGTCTTTATTAATACCATTTTGTTTGGTATCACCTTTGGAAGCATTTAATTTGAATATGGTGACGCAGTTTGACCAATTCATCTAAGTTGTGGTCAACGACAAGAATTGAGTATTAATTAAAAGAAATGAAGCATAGTTTCGTATTTCATATCGGTTCTTACCAATTTGGCTCTAGAACTCAGATACTTTGAGCGAGATAAGGCCAAATTCTAATGGAATGCTGAAAAAAGATTTTCCTCCTCATATCTCAAACTAGATTCCCCTCTCAATTCAAATGCCGTGGTATTGGAAAAATATGAATGTTGAAGTTGAACTAGCAATCACCAGCACGCGAGGAAATTCATTCTTTTCCATTCTATCAATTGCCAAAATATCTATGGCAATAACTTTGAACAAGTGGCTGTTTGATCTGGTCAGTTCCTTTATTCACACTTCCGTATTTGAGGTGGAACTATCTTAATACAAGTAATGATTGACGCTATAAAAGGCACTCTTATGGCGAGGTAATAGTTGATCCATCGCTAAGCACTCAAATCTCTAACTTAGGGAACGAGCAGAAAAAATACCATGAATTCCGTAAAGTTTCCTTAGTCCTAAGATAACCCTTAGTCACGTTGGTCCGACAGCGAAGGTGGTATGCCTTTCATGGATTATGCAACTTTCATGCATCCATATAGTATAATGGATTAGATAAACCAAAACAAAGGAGTGGTGGCAAGCAAGGAAATCCACGCCAGCATTGAAAACAGAATGAGGACACGGGGGCCAGAAGGGTGAGGGCACGCCGGGGGTGCGGGTGAATTCAGGGGAAGGGGATTTGACTTTTGTGTTCGAACGAGTAAGTTTCTTGTACCGGCGGAGGTGCCCTTCTTTTGAGATAATTTCGCCAGCCTTGAAGAGAGAGAGAGAGGGAGAGACGGTGATGGACCCCTTGCTTCTTCCCGAAGTGCGCCGGTTAACAACAAAAGCCCCGCCGCTGACGCATCGTCATCTGCGGCGTCCAAAGGAGTTTCCAGGGTCGGCGGCGGACGATAATGCCAGATGACGCCCCTAGCGCGCAATTTTGTTACGTGGGCGGCGCTTCCCAAAGACTTTTCCTCCCTCCCTTAGTTGAAGATGGGTTAGGAGTTGAAGACATGTGACTCATTTTAATGATAGTTTGCGAGTCGAGCTTTTTAGGTTACTCTTGAATCTCGAGACATTCGAGGCTTTCCAAGCCCCAGCCACATCGTGAAACACAGTAGAGGTCGTTTCTTGGAAGTAAAATTCGTTCCTTGACGTATTTTTCACTTTACAGGCTTTAAAGAAACGCAGTACAATTTGGAATTAAGTTATTTGAGGTTTCGCCGTCAATTTTTTCCTTCGTCATCGTTTTTCCTATGATTTCAGTATTTTTTTACCAAATTAAGTTTCTGGTAAACGCCAATTTTTTTTCATGCATGGCAAATTGCTCAAATTTTAGGTTGAAAAATAAATAATCAAATATTAATTCGGGACGAAATTATCAGGTATGACTTCTGTTGCATCTTCTCTTGGTTTTTTTTCCGGCGTTAAACGATTGCGCTCGTAGTTTCATAAGTTTTATTCGTAGTTATGCTGTGTCATTCATGCGGCGGACTTATATTTACTTGAGTTGCGTATTGAATTTGAGTTTATTAATTTATTACTATTTGCCTAACTTGGTATTCTAATCCAAGTTTATCATTATTCACTGCAGTAAATTTACAACCCTCAGTTACTGACTCCACGCTTTTCATCAAAATAAATTTTAACTTGCCTTCACTAAAATACTGTATTATCATTTTAGCTTGACAAGCCAAATTCCTTCACAATATGGAAAGCGAATATAATTGCTGGAAGAGTCCTTGAAACATTTATTTACTTCTGTAAATACCAATGCTTGTTAAGTCTAAATATGTATTCCTTTTTATTGGCAGTGATGTTTTATTTGTAGTCATTGAGTTCTCCTACACCTGTCGATGTGAGCAGCACTTTCTTCCATTCTATTTTATTTTATCTCCGCCTTGTCCTTGGCCCAACGTATTTTGACTCTTCCTTGTTTACATGATGAAGTGGCATAACTTGACTGACGTCACACTAGATTTTTCCTTCTGTCGAATCTCCTGCCACTATTTTTTATCTTCTCTCTCAAAAACCCTATCCGTTCTATACTTTCAAGAAAATTGCGAGAAAAATTTAGGCTCCGATGTTTAACTCAAGATTTCTCTAATGGCAGTGAGGTCATAAAATTAAACTAAAAATCCTGGAAGTAACACCGAATCTACGACGCGCGGACTGATGGTCAAGCTACTTGATCAAGCTCCCATTCAATCTAGAAATAAGGGTACGGCTAATTAAACGGCACTGGTAAGGATTGCTAAGATTAAAGGAGAGCACTGAACATACATGTGATTTTCGATGGAGAATATTAATTAAAACCTTGTTCAATCCTTATGCATAAGATTACACACGATTAAAGGACATAAGGACTTAAATACAACAGTTGAGTGAATTTTGAAAACAATTGGAATTTCCGGTGGTGGGTCCAAGTTTTTGTATGTTAAGGAGTAGGATCTCTTTAATTGTTAAAAAAAAATACGAGAACTCCGCACCCTAATACACACTGAGAGACCCAACCCCTTGTCGATATGAGGCTCAGTGGATGTCTCTTGAGGAGGGGACTCGCTGGGGGTCATGGATCTCTCTACTCCTGGCTCCTTCATCCGCCCGACCCAATCGAGGAGCGCGCTTAAAGGATCAGCCTCCCTGAGACCCTGAGAGAAAGGAATAGCGGGAAGAGAGAAAGATTGAACGGATCCAGAAGAGGGAGAGACTGAGCGGAGCTAAGAAGGGGAGATAAAGGGAAATAAGAACGAATGGAAGAGGCTTTACAATCACGAGGTCTTACGGCGATATCAGGTTGATGGGCCTTCTCCGTATCTGGTGCTAATTTTGGCAGTCAAGAGAATAACGGAAGCTTTTGTAGAATCAATTTACCGTCGAAAGAAAACATGGAATCAGCAGGGGCCTAATGGGGTGTACTTATTATTATTGTGTTCTCAAAAGGATAATAATAATAATAGATTTACAGTATCTGTATGTCACGTTGCATTGAAAAACCCTTAGGGATTCATTAATAAGTTCTTATTTCTTACGATAATATCGATAATATGAGCCATCAGGTCTCCCTTAAAATATTTGGTATCGCAAATAAATGTTCCATCAAAGTTTTTTTAGGGAAAATCTTAAGTATCACAAAAGTAGCATCGATATATTTTAATCCACACTGTGCAGGATTTGGAGGGACGGAGAAAATCGATTGCCTAAGTTGGCTCTGCCCGCATGAATTAAAAAGGCTTCGTGAATTTCAAATTTGGAGCTATAATTAGTTAAATAGATAGACAGACAGAGGTCTTTATTTGGGCGAAATTGAAACATAATGATCCCTTCTTCCATTTAACCTATTTAAATTTGCTAAAAATGAAATGTTGAGAATATGCTCGTAAGGAGGCCAAGAAAAAATCACGCATTTTCTATTCTTTTATTGCCATGTTATGACATACAGAAATGATGAAAGTAGGATGGAATGGACTTTTCGTTATCTGGTTCTCAGTAAAAAACTATTTTGCCTGCGGCGTTGTGGTTGGAACATTGTCCTCTAAAGGACGCGGTTGCGATCTAATGCCTTTGGTTTTGGGAAGTGGAGAGCTGGATCAGCTGAGGCGTGCGGCGGCCGATGTCGAAGGAGAGTGGGAGGCGTGGATTAGTAGCAAACTGGGAAGACCAGGGGAGGAGAAGGGTGATCGTAGGTAGGGGAGAGACGGTTGATGCTTGGAAGAGGATATCGGGGTGTCAGAAGATGTAATGGAGACACGGAAATTCTCTTCGTCGCAATCGGGGAGACGAGGAATACGGATCGATGCGTGTTTGTCAAGTCGAAGGCATAAGGGTGACCGTGATCTTATTCCCTCCCCTTCCTTCTCCTTCCTTAGAACCCGGTTCGATTGTGGCTAAGGCTCTGTTGATACATCGATTTTTAAGGCATGAGAAATTCGGTGTAAGCATGTATTTTTCTTGGGAGGCTTCCCTCTGCATCAAAAAACTAGTGCTTAAGGAAAATTCAATCAACAGTGCTTGCGACTCGGGTACATCCTTTATCGATATAATGTTCAAGTAAGAAGCAAGGATATCATTAAATAATCTAATGACATGATCATTATGAACCACCTAGGCTCACACTATGACTAAACTGTCGAGAAGAGAGGTTTTGGATGTATTTTTCTCACGAAATGTTAGGGATGGAATATTAGGCAAAACATTGGAAATATTGAGTAGAGCAAAGTAGATTTAGATGATATGTACATATGTACTGCCTACGCTGAAAAATGTTTACGAAAGACATTATGGTAGATGAGAAGTTTAAAATACTGCAAAACCAGGGGGAAACGTTGTTGCTGGCAATAGATACAAATAAATAATATATAAATGCTTGCCTAAGACAGCTGACTCATTAGTCTATAAAAGTGTACTATTAGGACATTAATGTGAAGAAACGAAACATAGGTGTGCCCGAATAAACAGAAATATGAACAATATTCAGTAGGTATTACTTTAAGTATTTTTGCTGAAAATAGGTAACACAGAGTGAGTAATGATTGAGTCATAAAAACGTATTATTTAGATCCACTCACAAAATATCAGAATGGAAAAAGTTGCAACTGGTTGATCGTATTGAAAGACTTGGGTACCTACTGCAGTAATAACATAGTAATCACCAATACCATTTTATTCAAATTGCAAGTAAAAAATGAAAGCTTTAGACTTTTCCCGCACTTAATAAAACTCTTTCCCCAAACTTGGAGGTTGCTGAAAGTGTAGGTAAAAACTTGTAGTAGGTGTCGATGGCATTCAATAACAAAGAATTCTATAGGAATACGAGAAGAGGGCATCCAACCCACCTTCTCTCATTTCAGATTTCTCAACTGCGTGCTGGCTGCCTTCGGTTGCTTCTTCCGCTCCCTCCTTCGCTCAGAAGTTGAACCCCATTAAAGTTCATTGGGGAGGAGACCCCAGCGTGACTCAAAAGGGAGGCGACAGGAGGGGGAGTATGGAAGAGAGGGCTACTGAATCGAGCGTCATTTGATGGGATTGAAGGGGGAAGATTAGTGGAAGGACTAGGAGGCCTGCTTCCTTGCCTCTCCATCCTACTCCCTCCCTCTCTCTCTGTCTCGCGCAAGTTTCGTGTTTCCTCGTGGAGAGAGGATGTGTGTGCTCGCCTGTAAGGCACGTGTGTGTGTACGCGGGCGCCTCATCCTTCGTCTCATACCAATCCTCCTCTTATTATCTAATCGCTCTCTCCACCTTTCTGGCAGAAATTTTTCAAATTCCAAGTCTTACCCTATTCTCGTGTTTGGTTTTACGTGCATTCGTAATCCTTTTCCGTGTGAAATCATGAACCGCGGCTCTCCGTTCTTATTTTTCGGAATGGGACCTTGGGTGGCTACCTTCAGTTTCCAAATTAAAGTTCTCATTAAACGCGAAATGCTTTTCCAGGGTTTATTTGTTTTTTTTCTTTAATTTATCGTGGAGGATATCCCATGCAAATTTGTCTCTCGTCATATCCAATATTTTGGTCAACTCTTGTGTTGAATTATACTTCACGGGTTTCAAGGCAAAAAAACTTTGCTCGAGGAAGGAGGAATTTGAAGGAGCCTAAGATGTTTACGATTTTTTCGTTTCGTCATTCGTTAATGATTTCTGCACACGAAATAATGCCAAAACAAGCAGATAATCATCAGTGTAGAAAAAACTCAATGCCCAATTGGAAGAAAATAATCATTATCGCGGAATATTATTCTTTAAGGCGGAAACACGCTCATTAAGCGAACGTTTTGTTATAAAATATAATTATATATGGTATAAAGTATTTTATTTTACTATATGTAATATATTTATATACATTCTTTATATATATTACATGGTAGATATTACTATATATACATAATATGGTATATATATGTGTATATATATATATATATATATATATATATATATATATATATATATATATATATGTTGGTCGCGGTAGTTCAGGGGTAGAGCGTTGGACTACTGACCGGAGGGCCCGGGTCGGATTCCCGGGCAATCCTCTCTGGGCACCTGCAGCCCTACGCAATCTATGTAATTTTTTGGGTACCAGATCTTCCTGGGAAACCATAACCGGCACAGGGAAAGGAACTGGCCCCCCTACCCTGATGTGTGAATTTCACACGCCGGCGCGCTTAGTACTGGGTGAACTCTATAATCACCTACCAAACCGACCTTAGGGTTGATTACTGTGTTTATGGATTTACACACACACACACACACACGCACACACACACACACACACACACACACACACACACGCACATATATATATATATATATATATATATATATATATATATATATATATATATATATATATATATACATATACATATGTATATGTATATATATATATATATATACACAATGGTGGAATACTACCTTGATCAAAAATTTCCCGGAATTTATTCAGAAAATTAAAAATACAAGTTTATTCATCTAAATCTATATTGTCCCCTTCAAAGTAATCCCCATCGACTGCAACACACTTATGCCAGCGCTTGATCCAATCCTCGAAACATTTTTTATATTCGGTTTTCGGTATGTCCATCAGTGCTTCCTGCGATTTTTCCATTACTTCCTCTCGGCTGCTAAAACGCGTTCCCCGTAATGGTTTTTTAACTCGATTGAACAGAAAGAAGTCACAGGGAGCCAAATCAGGTGAATTCGGTGGCTGTTGGATGGTATTTGTTGCATTTTTCGTCAAAAAATTACGAATAATGATAGCACTGTGCGACGGTGCGTTATCATGGTGCAAAATCCACGAGTTTTCTGCCCACATTTCTGGTCTCTTTCGGCGAATTGCTTCACGCAAACGTCTCATAACGCCCAAATAATACTCTTTGTTTACTGTCTGGCCTTCTGGCAAAAATTCATGATGCACTACACCGTTGTAATCCATGAAAACCGTCAGCATTGCCTTCTTTTTTGACTGAAAACGACGTGGTTTTTTTGGTCTCGGCTCATTTGGTGAACGCCATTCACTTGCCTGATGTCTGGATTGCGTGTCGTACTCATAAACCCACGTCTCGTCTCCAGTAATGATCCTTTTGATGAATGTGGGATCGGATTCAGCCTCGCAAATCATGTCTTTTGCGACGTCAACACGGTCTCTTTTTTGCATGAAATTGAGGTCTTTTGGCACCTGCTACTTGCTGCTGCTACACGACGGAAACCCAAATCATTAACCACAATGTCTTGGGCGGATCCATAGGCAATGTTCAAGTCCTCCGCTATTTCTCTGATGGTTAATTTGCGGTTATTGACCAACATTTCTTTTACTTTATCAATTTTTTCACCGACTTTCGATGTCGATGGTCTGCCACTGCGTTCATCATCTTCGATTGACTCACGACCACTTCTGAACCGCTCGTGCCACTGGTAAACGACCGTTTTTTTAGAGAATCGTTGCCGAAACACTTTTCCAACATTTTCAACGTCCGTGCGCCACTAAATCCGTTTTTTACGCAAAATTTAATACAAGTTCGTTGTTGCAAATTTAAATCCATTTCTGAAATTGTAAAAAATTGCCAACACACACAGAGATAGATGTACTCTTGGCTACGTAACTTTTGCAAATGTCAAGTTATGACACTAAGATTTAAAGGGAATATCAACAACAGATGTACCAATTTAACAAAAAAAACAGAACTCAAATCGGAACGATGGGAGCGCCACACGGTGGTTATTCCGGGAACTTTTTGATCAAGG
The DNA here is from genome assembly GCF_022747635.1 of Hetaerina americana. NCBI lineage: Eukaryota > Metazoa > Arthropoda > Insecta > Odonata > Calopterygidae > Hetaerina > Hetaerina americana. Next base: position 90,073,626 of record NW_027286874.1, read on the forward strand.
TAGTATGTTTATTAACTATGTGCCATTGATCTATAAAGACTATGAAAGAGACACACGAATAAGTTCGAAGTCGGCAGTAGTTCGAGAGAACTAACTAAAAATTTAATACCCAGGATGGGGTGGCATGGTACCATTTGCAGATGAGGATTGAAGAATAATCGTAGTACGAGTATATCCCAGAGTGTTAAGCTTGCGATTCATGGAGAATTGTAGGAAGGATACGAGAAATGCCTTAGGGAATATTCACTGGGATACATATCTGAGAATGGCAAGATAAATTAGTAGATGCAAATGTGAGTTTCGTTAATGCCCGGAATATACAGGTGTTTACCATTTGCGTAACTAATTCTCACTTAATTCATTAAAGCTGACAGTAGTACCTCTGCAGCTATGAAATTTGAATTATTAATCGAAACTCTTATTTCATTCCATTTACTTTTACCGTTAGAGCAGCAAAAGTATCAGCTATGTATGTTTTAGATTCTGCAACGGACATGACCATTTGGCAGCGACATATGGTTTTACTCATGATATTAAAAATAGCATGGCTAATCAGTTTCAACTTTTTCAAGAAGTGCGAATCCATTATCTGTTTCGTACTAACCGCTAGAGTAAAAAGACCCTCGACAAGTACGACGACTTTACGTCTGAATGTATTAAATATACGCTTTAGGGAATACGTATCAACACTTTATATATTAATATAAAGTGTTGATACGTATTCCCTGTTAATTTTCAGCTGAAGTTCTTCTAAAGTCACGACCTTTTAATACAAATATTCTGCATATCTGAGTTTTATTGGTGATTAATTAGGTGACATTTGAGCTTAAAGCGGCTAATAATATTTATTAAATAATTGATGTAATTTGCTTAAGTTATCTTTCGCTTTTTCTTTGGCAAGCCTAATTTTTTGAGCCCTCTCTATTTTGATTTTGCCTTAAAGTGTTGCATATAATTTTCAATTAATGGCGTGCAATTGTAATCACCTATTTGTAGAAATTCATGAAATATATTAACCGTGCATGTGTGAATGCCAAGCTCTCTCATCAGTCCTTCCCATTAAGTTATCTTTTGAAAATTTACTCCCTTGGCATTAAATTCTAGTGGTGACCAGTCAATTATTATATCCCCGAGAATTTTATTATTATTGTTTGAATTATTTTTTATTAAATATTATTTTGTTTTTTTGCATATGTCGCAGTGTTTTCATGATATCCCTGTTTGTATCTGTCCCCTTTGCGGATGTTTTAATGTAATGTTGCCTCATTGACGTGTCCTAACCTTTACTTAGAAGAATGATAAAAAATGCCGCAGTATACTCGTGTTGTGAAACAACACAGGTACGAAAGAATACTCGTATATCTTATCCCTGTATATCTTCACCCCACGGTAATTATTTTGAGAAAGAAAATTTTTCACTTTTTTCCTGTGCAAATATTGCGTACATACCTTTAAGGCAGATACTTCAAATCTTTGGCAGGCATTTCATACGTGACATAGATAATACATAAATCCAAAAATGGAAGGAAAGTGAAGAAGATTAAATGCGACAAATTCTTGCTTTCAATTCGTAAAATGGCAGTAGTAAGTGAAATAAACTAGGGTATAATTGGTCGTTTGAGACGGGACTTACTGGAATTTATTCATTGTTTAGTAAAAAGTTAAAAATGTATAAATCTACCGTATGTTATTTGGACACGACCCAGGTTCTGAGACTAAATAAAATACTGTGAAATTACAATGTAACAGCTTTTCGTTATGAAAAGAACTTGAACATAATGCCCTCTGTCACCCATGAGCAGTGAATCTTGACGCTTAAATTCGATATCACATCCTGAGTAACTGAAGTGCAGTCTCCGTGTAGTGCCCAACGCGGAGGAAATAGTGCGGAAGCGCCAGGTGGTCGTGCGATTGTAATCGGTCATTTATGCGAACAGAAAGAAATGTTAATCGGGAGGAGGAGATGCGAGCCTTGCAACCGCACGATGACTCATCTCTATGGGGGGAGAGGGGGGAGTGGTTGAGGAGAGCTGTGAATGCTAGAGAGAGCAGAACGCGGGGGTGGATGGGATGCGCTTTCGGGAAGTAATCGGTGGGAAGCATGGAGGGAAGAAAGGCGGAGGATTGGTTGCGGAGAGGAGGGACGCCGGAAAAAAGATTGGGTGCCTGTTTGCGGGCACTACGGAAAGAAATCTGCAGTAGTCCAGGGAGGGCGGGAGCTGACGAGAAAAAGGGGTGTGGTGGTGGATTTCTTCATCTCATGGGCGTACGATGGGTGTTGCTAGCTGCGTTCCAATGCTGTGGTGGTGTAGAAGGAGGGGATGAGACATATAAAAAGGAGTAATGCTTTGGTTTGCGATATCTGTGTGTGTGGGCGTGTGGGACTTTCGGTGTTGTGGAGAGATGGGATCTAGAAATGAGAGGGTTTCAGAAGCAGGAGGGGACGTCCAGTGGGGAAGGGGAGGGGTTCAGATCGGATCCGCCCGAAATGACGTGTGAGACAGGGAAGGGAGACGAGGGGGAGAGGGTCTTGCGGGCTAATGGAGTTCACTTCCTGCCAACCCCCAAGTCTGCCCGCCTGTCAATCTCTATCACCAAGACCGCCCCTCCCCTCTTGCCAGTCCCCGATGCCCCGGCTCCCTCCCACCCTCCGTTCTAAGCCTCCCCTTCCTTTTATATCGCCACCCTCTTCAGATTTTCCTTCGTATTCTCCGCTGTCTTCTTCCCACTCTACTTCCGGCTCAAAATGGTCCTGGTCCACTGTATTGAAGTTTTTGATAAACGACGTCAAATATAACTCAGTGGAGTAAAATATATGGTAGAAAATAAACTGAGTATATGTAACATAACATTGTGAGTAATCACTTACATTTGCGATGGTAAATAGTAAATTATAGGGTAAAATATTGCCTGATTTTGATAAAAATTAAGAAAATTGGAAATTAATAAAAAGCTCAACGTGATTATTTCATTAAATTATTTTTCTTTTTCATTCTAGTTAATATTTCATACATTGAAAAACTGAGAAGCGCATTTTTGTCCTCTAAAGCTTGTGTAAATGTAGGTTTTGGATCCATGGACTGCAAAAATGTTGGTGTAGAGCTAATAACGTCTTCCCTTTGATTCAATATCTTCATTATTTTGAGGCAAATTGCATATTTTACTTCGTTAATTCTGATTTCAAAGCGAATTTACCCATAAAAACAATAAGTTTCTTAACATCTGAAATATTTATTGATCAATCAAATTTTAAAAAGTATCAGTTGAACTATATCACGTTTTTGACTCCAAACATTTTAGTAGGCAATATTTACCAATTTTTTCGTTCTTACACTCCCCAAGACATCGAGTGCTAGGAATTTAAAGAATGATGCAACCTTTTTTTTTAACGATTTTTGTACTTTCCTGAATATTGAAATTGTATATCCTCTATCCTGAACTTTTAATGGGCGTCTGGTAATATGCAATAGTTTGTTCAGCCTATCACGCTGATGAATTTCACAAATACAATTGTCTTTTACAGCTTTTAAAGGTTTTCTGTCCGCTTCCATTTGGCTCATTTTAATTTTCAGAAGTTTAAATGGGATGTTAAGGATTAAAGAGTGAACTTGAAGAATAATATGCTGTGGAGATAAAGTTGAATAAAATTTAAACTAACGTTAGCTAAGTGCACGTATGTTGAAACAAAGATATCCTTCGCTCATAGCTTTAAGTAAACATTTAACGACAGCTTTGCACAGAAGCTTACTCAAGTGTACTGCATACGGCCAAGGTAGGGTCGGATTACCGCATTAAATTGCTTTAGCCTCCAAAATAGACGCTCAAGATTATTTTCAGTACAATAAACACTCACTGATCTGACTCCCAATTTTTTGCTGACTAAGACTAAAGTTTTAGACAATCTTCTTAAAAATAATTTTGTTATTTCTAACTCAATTTATTCTTTGTTTTCAAAGTGCTAGTTTGTAGGTACTTTGTATTGATTTACGCAAGCCTCTTATATATTTAAAGTATTTAAAAAAGGTGAGTAAAAGGAAAAGATGATTTTTTTCATGCATGCAAAAATGCCTAGTGTTCATACTCGGCCTTTTCAAACTTAATTTTAATATTGTTCTTGAAAACCTAAATGCTTTTACAATTTTTGAAATTTTGTAATAATTTATTATTAGTTCTACTTTTTCCTGAATTGTATCAAATGTATTGTACAAAATTGTAAAAACAGAATTTTAAAAGTTATATATTGTCTAAATGATGCTTTTTGCAAAATTAAATTACTCAGCCCTGATGTTTGAAAAGTGGTCATTATTTTTGTTTGCAACGGGTCGTAGGAGACAAAGGGTTAAATTAACCAAAATAATTGGTTTTGCTAAGCGGTCAGCCGCGAAACTCATGACGTGCCAGAAAAATATGTTTGGCAGTTGTGCACCAAAATAGGACGATTGTTTATTCGGCTGACAGTCGTGGTTCTTTGCGAGGGGTCGCAGAATTAATAAGAATCGAAATGTCTTTCTTTGCTGGCTCTGTTTCCGAATCTCCCAATTTCTCTTCCCAAGCGCCACTTCTCTTTACCCACTCTCCCACTGCCCCCCTCCCTTTCTTTTCGGGGCCTTTCCTTCCCTCGGCCATCCTTTAAATCCCTTCTCCATCATCCCTCCTCACCATCATTCGGCCCCTTTTCCTCCTTTCTTCGCCGTCGAATACACCACTTTATTTTCAGCCTTCGGTTCTCGCAGTGCTTCGGGCGATCGAGAATGCCGAAAGAGTAGGAGCGATCGATTTCTTATGTCATTAGCCCTAACCTCTTCAATCATCCCTATCCCTCACCCTTCTCATACTAGCGTCTTCTCCCGCTCCCGAGCCCCGTACCACTCTTATGTTCATCCCTGTTTCTTCTCCCTCCCGTCTTCTTCCCTCTTCTTTTCGTACCCTTCCACAGAAGAGACCAAACCTTCACGGTTTTCCCTCTTTCAAACTTATTTCTTGGTCGTCACGTCCCCCCCTTACATTCTTTTATTTACAGAAGTACTAGTCGTTACGAATTAGTGTAAAATTTTGGGTACACAATCCACAGTTGCCAATCGATTTTATCAAATTCCTATCCTGAACTAAGAATATCGAAAAATGAATGAAATAGATGCATCATGCATTGAATTCTATGACTTCTACCCTTTAGAAAGAGTAAGCACGTAAGGGCCGTGCATTTTCTTGCTAATTCAGCCTTATTTATTCCTCTAAGTCACAATTACGAATATTTTGCGCAAAGGGTCTAAAAATACGCACACTCTGCTCCGGTGTTATCGTCACCTATATTTTGCAGCTCATATATGAAACCTCATTACCATCCTTGCCACTTATTAAAATTCAATGTCGGAATTGTGAAACCAATAAATCCACTCTCGGTCATGTTTTCAATTTAGTGACACATGCTGGACATTTATTCTCGATTTTATACGTTTTGCACATTATCGTTGGTATATCTGAAAGGTTTTTGGATGCGATTATTGATGGATCTTTATAATGTGAACGCGTTGTGTCTAACGGGGTTTCGCGTCGAATATATCCATCAATGTTATTAAAAATTCCCGATAAGAAGCACTTAATGTATCTCATAACCTAACGATAACATGAATCATCGGTTTTGGGTCGCAAAATGCATGATCGAAAATGTGTCACTGTGAAAAATCACTTTATGGATAGTGATAATGATAACGTACAACAGATATCCGTGATCGCTATCCTGGAAGAATTTGCTTCGCCATTATATCACCCATAGCTAGTAGAGTGTTAAGAAAGATACTGTAAATCAATTTGAATACATTTTTATGATTATTTATCAAGAATCTGATCGAGAGGTTTTTTTTCTCCAGTAATTGGTTTCCATAAATTTTCTATTATTTCAAAATTTTAGATCAAGATTACCTTGAATTGGGGTAGCACTTTAATGCATAATGTCACGCCAAAAATGGATGGTAGTTTAATTCTAAGAGAAATTTTTGAGGAAACATGAATGACTTGATCCGTTATAGATGGTATGTGATTCATGACGATGATGAAACTAGAAATCTGATAAAGTTACGAAGGACAAATTCTTTATTTTTCTTCATTTTCACGGTGATTTTGTTTTTTGACAAAGGAAAGATATCGAGGAAGATTTCGAGGGAGATATTTACGGACAGGTAAAGAAAAAGTTGACGAGAGGAAACGGAGAAGATACATTGCGTTGAAATAAAAGGTCATAATTGTAACAGCAATGAAGGAAGGAATAACACGTGAATGAGGTTTTAGAGTGCCCAAATAGAAGATTATTCGCCTCCGAAAAAGTCATCAGGGTATTTAGGATTGGATTAAATGATTTTAGGAATTGATTTAATATTTAATGCTAAATAAAGGGTTAGGATGGAAGGATAAATAAAAAGGAGGAGTATCACCCTGATGCAAGTAAATTGTAAATAATAGACTTCCATGCCGTAAATGTGGCTATTTTCTGAACTTAAAAAAAAAATTGTAAAAGATTAGTTAAATGAAAGGCAAAGCTAATTTGGAAATACTTGAACCATTGCTTAAAGGTCAAATTTCGGGATACTAAATATCACTCCATTACGACGTTGTGGAAATTGTAAAGATAAAGTTTCCGTTGAAATAAACTAATAAAAAATTGATAATTTCTTTTTCCCCGCCATCTTTCCTTCTAGAAGTGATTCCGTATTCAATTAAGAATGTGCACGTGAAACTTCTTTTTATACTTTACCGTGCGTTTCCACTCACTACTTTAATTCTGAAAACTCTTTGATTTCCTTCAGCATTTTTTTTTCCCTTTAACCTTGGCCTCTCCTTTTTTTGCATTTCATTTTTCATGTTTTCTACGAGCTTATGGAATTCTTTTCTTTATAAACTCAGTGAATTCTATTTTATGATGTGCTGTAATTTTCAAGTGTACGCTGCCGTGTTGCCCCCTCCTACTAGCCGCCGTTTTCTCCGCTACTTTGCCGTCTCCATCTCCTCTTTAATGCTAAAATGAGCTCACTTTAAAAGAATTTGGAGAAGAAAAAGTTGTTCTTAGTTACCTTGGCATTCAAAAGTTATGAACTTGAAGAGTAGTTTTAAAATGAATCGAGTATTTTATTTTTATAATTGATTAACTTGTCTTTCTTCTTAAAAGAACAATACATCTCCAGCTTTAAATGCTCATATTAATTAAGAGTTCCCTAAGAAATGCATATATATACATTCAGTTAATTAAGCGAATATTTTATCTAATTTTGAGCGCACTTCTTTTTCAAATTTAAATTAAGGTTTATGAAATATTTATTAAATTATTTGAGGTAATTAGAATTCAACAACCCAGTAAAATATTACTGAATCTATGAATAGTGCATTTTATCTAAAGTAATCTGAAAATCATCGAGCATCGAACCATGTTTCTAAGTATAACATACTGTGCTGCGCGTTGTGACAACTCCAATGCATTATACTTCAATCATTCATAATATGGGAATAATCAATAATTAACTAATAATCTTATTTTTCCAATGGTAAATCGGTGCGGAACTGTAACTGAGTATCATAAAACGGGCGTTATTTGGATCCCTATGAAAGTAAAATTGCAGTAATATAAACTTTTGGACAATTACTGCTGATTTTATATGTTATGTGATGCTTAGGATAACACGAAACACTTTTTTTCACTCCTCAAACTGAGAAATTACAGAACAATTTAAATACAATTCATTCATAGTCACTATTTACCACATATTAATAAAATATGAATTAATTAACTCTCCCGCATACCTTTCCAAAAAATGGACATTCAAATTTGCAATATTGATTTCTTTTGCATGCATATTCGGTAGTTCATCTGCCCAGTAGCGATTCAGATAATCTGTGAAGGGATTAGGGGGACTTCATGCTGAACTAAATTAATTTCACCAAACTTTCTCTATACAAAATAATTCATAATCACGTTACTTTTGAAATTTATCACGCTAATTTAGGAAACACTAGATACTTAACAGTAGATCATTTTACCCTAAAGGGACAGCATAAGTTTTAAGTTATTTTCGGACATTTACTGAATATAGTATTTATTTTGAATTTTTGTAAACCCATAAAATACGTATTCCCCAGATGGATGGCAATGACTCGCGCTTAGATCCGCCCCTTGGATTCTAATAAGCCAAGCATCGTGACTTGATATCATGTGTTTAAATGGCTGAACTATCAGAATTGATGCGTTTTCCACGACTTTGTTCGGAATCGAACCTGCAACCTTGAGATAGCAGGCTTAGCAAAATGCAGGCGATAGCGTTACCCATCGGCCGACACTCGCGATTTTGCCATTAAATATAAATGACAAATGCAAAATAATGAAACAATTATTTATACTGCATACTATTATCATATATGGCTGGAAAATATTTTATTTCTGGTTGCATTGAGGTGTCAAAAATAATAATGACATATCGTCAAACACGACGATTTCCAAAGTTTATGGAAAAAGTATCGGAATTTCATAATAAATAATAACCAACATGAATTGAGAGCTGCCTATTTGTCTGGCAATTGACTTTCTGGCGACATGGCTAAAATCACGCCCAAATTTTTGTGAAACCCTCTAGTTTCAGTAGTTAACGCAGTACATTCTATATAATAAAGTATTTTTAAATTTTTTATTACTCAAACGTTGAATGTATATCTTACGCAAGAATGTTTAATGTATTTTTGATAAGGTATGAGCTAACCAACGTTTTAATCATATTTTAGCGTACGATAAAATTGGTAGACACGTTCGTTATGACTATATTTAGCTTCATTTTATTTTTAGCAATAAACAAAATAAAAAACTAGTTAAAATTTGGCATTATCTGAGAAATATGGAGCATAGACTGTCATTTTGAATGCAAGCCATGAAATCAATGACCACATATTTAATGCCACGGATCAAAAACTTTTACATTTACCTGAAAAATTGTGACCTGGTCAATAAATGATGAATTCAGAACCTTGTACGATAAAATTGGTTATTTTCGATTGATTGCCAGTATTTGTTTTTATAGATGCATGCATTATTTAAATCTATGAATAAAAATATTCTTTCATTATTCCTAATAATAATGGCTAAAACTGCATTGAGCTACTCTGTTGATTTTTTTTCAGTGTATATGAATTCTATATTTACTCTTCCGGGTGAACAGAGTAAACTTTTAACATCAAAATTATACCAAAAATGCTTTGGGTAGTGTGTGATAAATTAAATAATCAAAAATATAGGATTTAAAAATCAATTTCAATTTTTATATGCCGAGATTTAAATTTTAGGGGGAGAAGAGTACTGAAATCTTGATATAATTATTATTTAATTACATGTAATTTCATTTGGATTCAGAAACGAAATTTAGTTTGTCACAAATACATTGCAAAACGCATTCACAATCCAGATTTGCGTTTATTTTGAATTAATGTATTTTTTTCACTGGTAATTTTGCTATCAAGATTATGTAATATATTTTGAAAGATAAATAAAGCTACCATAAACCAAGACGATCTTCGGATAGAAGGTCGGTTTCTTGAATTAAGCTATAGCTCAATTGGGTACTGAAATTTTTAAGGCCTGCCACATTCATGATTTCTGGGTATTTTAGGTCGAACGCATGACAAATCGCACCAATACGCCGAGTTTATTTCGCCGGAAATAGAAAAATCAGGTTTACGCGGAAAACTGGACTTAAAAAAAATAAAAGAATTTAAAATCCATATAATTTTATGTAATTAATCTGGAATACTTAAGTACTGTAAAATCTATTTACCTTTTATAATGATATCAGCATGTAACTAAACATAAATAAAATACATATGTAATTCATTTAAACAATCTAGATCAATGTTGACGAATAATATGATTTTAGAGCAATAGAAATTCTAACAGTTTTCCAAGAAGGAAGGGAATGTGAAAAGTCCATTAAATAACACAAAGACCTAACCTTCGTGAACAATTTAATTACCTAGTATTACTCTATAGATTTTATTTCAAGAGTTGTGCAGTACGTAGATTAAAAAAACACAGAGATCACACCACTCGATATTTTAAAAAAATTCCATTAAAAATTTGACAAAAGGACTGTAGCGTTTCGCAATCAAATTTGTGCTACGTGCACGAACTTGCCAGGGAAATGAATTGAAAAAAATGTATGCCCATAACGAGAATGACTGGCAGCGGCAAGTTTCAGACGTGCCCCGTCTTTGGCGGAATTGTTCGCTCGCTTCTACCGCTCTGCTCCACTCCACCCCATGCTCCTCCTCCTGGATTGCCTTTTCTCTCCCTTGCCGACCATCCCCCTAACCCGTTGACTATCCACGTCATTACAATCCACACTCCTGCGCCCAGACCTCCCGCCTGCCGCAGAGTCCGTGTCGACAAAGCGATTTGCGTGAATCCACTTACACTCGGACTCACAAAGTCTGGGGCACCGGGCAAAGCTCTAAGCCCTACTACACCTCTCCTTCCGGACAATCTCAGTCGAACTCTTACGCTGTTATATCGAGAGGATGAGAAAAGTTTCTGGTTTGGCTTCCAAGGCAGTTGAGACTGCTCTCGTCTCTCGTACCTATTTTCCTAGAAGACGTAAGGAAGGAAAGGAGAGGACACAGGAAATCGGTCATATCTTGTAATTTCTCAAACCTCTCCAACTTACCGTAATGAACTTATACAGTAAAATAAAATGAAAATGCGGCTTAGCATATAAAAGTTCTGGGACTGAATCCACCAGCACGGAACAGTTTGGGAGTCATTTTCATCTCTAATCTTTAATTGAAAAAATAGAATAAGCAAGGCTTACTTAAATGAAAGTAATTTCATTAACTGAATTTCAAGAAAATGCTATCCGTATAAGCATTTCGTCGTATGAGATATACTGAATTTAGAATATCCGGGGAATATTTCGTACCAATCTGATAACGGTTTAACTAAGGAAATGAAAAATGTACACTTGAAATCATGGGTGAAAAATTGTTGCAAGAAGTTTGATGAAAACAACCATACATATTGCAGAAAAATATAGAATTGGAGCAACTCAAATAGCGGATATTGTAAACCAAATCAATACTTTAGCACGATGCTTTCCTATCGCCATTTAGGACGCCATTTTCTTTTCCATTACATACCCCGTGGTGCTTATGCAGCATGCACACCATAAATGTATGTGTAAAACGTATAGCTCACAGGATGAATTATGAAGAATATTAATTTCACATGAATCCTCCCTCATTATGGGATTAACAGTAGGTAATAATTTCACTAGAGACCATAGTACTTGTTTTCTAAACAGAAAATGCGGTGTAAACCGTAAATATTTAGTGGCCCATATTTCAGTAAATTATGGTGAGTTTCATTTACAACGCCTTAGGGAGAGCGGATTTAGGGCACGGCCTATGCATAATTTCGTATTATTTGAGTCTTGTACTCTTACCTGCAAAACTTAAGCGTTACTCCAACTAAATTTGAAAAAAAAGATGACCAATTATTATTATTTTCAATGTCATTTCACGCCTATTGCAAAGGTGATAGTTTAAGAAAGAGAATCCTGATCGTGACGTGGAGACAATTAGATGACTCATTTCATTCAATTGGATTATTTCTTCTAGTTATTAAAGAACTGAATTCGTTGGAAGACGATTTTTTTCCTTATAAGAGCTCTTTTTAAATAAAATGACATTTCGAGTACAGAAAATATCGGCACCTAGGCTGGGTAAGATTTTTAGGTTCGAATAATACAATGTTGGCAGCGTAGCAACTCAGTTAGTTGCTAACGCCGAAAATTCAACCATGTAGCTACTGTTGGTAGGCGCTTGGGTCCAACTAATGTCAATGAACAGCTCTTATAAATTACCAAAAATGAAATTTTTTGAAGCCAGAATACTTAGAAAACGGTATGTGGCACACGGAAAACAACTGGTTTCCCTACTTGTGATTGCCTACATGACTGAGTGATTTTCTGGTGACCAGAACTTTCTGACTAGTTAATGACCACTTTTCTGATTAACTTTTCCCACTTAACCACTAAACTGATTAACATCTTAGTACCATTTACACCTAAATACAATCTTCACGGCACAGATATAATGTGTGGCTAGGGATTATTTTAAATTGGAAATTCACCGTCAAAAATATATTATGTACATTACTAATTAAGAATTAGTGAAAATGTTAAAATAAGAGAATAAAGTTGAATGCAGATTTGCATGTAGTGCGGAATTGTGAAAAGTTGTTGAGTAGTACTCTTTCCTTGTCAGGAGAGGTGGTGGACTCAGTTGGACAGATTGTATGAAGTTGGTTACGTATTATCATTTGAGTTGTTGTTCTGATCATAAGTCAAGCATATCTTTGAATGGAAGAAGTTTCTTGTGATAAAATGACTTTTCAAGTCCCTTACCTCCAGCAGTGACTACGTTTATCATCTTACTTGTTTAATATCTCTAATTTCTTTTCTCTAAAATGGGTTTTTTAATACATTACCAGCCTTCTTTAGAGAGAACGCTTTCAAGGTAGTTGTACCTTCTTAATAGTTCGTGCTCCGTATTATTTGAGATTCTCTTAAACTTCCTCCAGATTCGTCAAAGTCATCTCAAATCATTTTAAGGTTTTTAAGAGCAACATTGTCATAAGCATAAAGTCTGTAAACAAATCAATTGGATTACCAGTCGAACGTTTACAGGTCTTATAATAAACATTATAAAGGTTTTACCCCATCATTAGAATTTTCACCATGTCACCCTCATACCTTGTCATAACGTTCCAAAATATTCCATGTACCATATATCTTGTCTAGTTGGTTTACCAAGTTTAGAGAAATTAACTTTTTGAAAGAGATCTTCAATCTTTCTCGTTACAGATTAGAATGTTCACATTTGGCTAAGAGGAAAGGCGTATAAACTATTGGCTATATGATAAAATATTTCCTCTCATACTATGTCGTTCGTCAATTAAGATATCTTATAACGTACCCTTTTGGTTCTCGAATGTTATTACAAATTTAAGGTTTTTTGGCGTGACCGTGACATTCATAGAACTGCGGGAGACACCATGACTTTAACGAAGTCATCTGTTAGGGTACACTGATAAGCAGGAAAGTCACAGATTGTTTAAAGAACTCTCTTTGACCGCGATTAAAACCCGGATCGCTTTATTTCCGAAATTTTAGGGACGCGGGTTTAGGTCCCGGTCAAGGTGAATTATTTTTACACAATTCTGTATTTCCGAGACAGGCATGTCTCTCTCCATTTTAATAGTGTATAGAGAATAATACAAAGTTGGTACCTCGAGTGATCGGAGGGGATTTATTTTCCAAAATTGATCAGCACTGAAAATCAATGTTAGTTGCGCAATGAATTGTTTGTGTGATTTAAGCAAATATTTTCTCACTCTGTTACTCTGTGCATGCTTAATTTCCATGAATTCGCGCTTAGTTTATTTATATCATTTAGTGTGATGAAATATCAGTTTTGGAATACTTTATATATTTAAAACTCATTCCTGGAAAACATAGTTAATACAGTTATTAAATAACAACCTTTATGGCATGTTTTGATAAGTTGTGTTAAGCTAGGTCCACATGTTCCGCATTAGTACGTGAGTATGGTATGATTGATTGTAAAATAAAATTAAAAATTTTGCCATATTAAAAATATAACGTCAATAAATAATTTCTTTCTTAACTCATTGAATTTTATAAAAAAGTGATTTCATACTTGTATTTAATAAAAAATTATGTGGTTGAAAATATTTGCCTAAGAATTAAGAGCAAAAAAACAATGCCTTTGAGTGGTGACCAATTTGATAACGTTCGGATGAAAGTCATTTCTTTATAGGACTGACAATTCATAATTTGAAAGAAATTGCCATAGAAAAATTGCTTTGCATATTATTATATTATTAGCTTCTATTTACAGAAAAGAAATGCAGTTGAATAAATTTGCTATTGCCTAGCAAAATATAATTTAAGTGATTAAAAGAAATGGAAAGGATAAAGGCAAATATTCTTAAAATTAATATTTGTTGATTTATTCTGTAGTATTAATATTTATATTCACAATTTCAAAGTGTCTGTTTCATTAATTTTTTGTAAAGTCATGGCTGCACGGGAGACAAAATTACAGCCGTAGATTTAGCTCTCTCATTTCCCCTTTTGTTTGGCCATCAATGTTGGTTTTTGAAAAATATATTTGATGAGCACATTCTTGAAACGTATTTGTTTGTGCGCTCTCTCGTTCTTTACCTTTAAAGCACACTCGACACTCCAAAAAGAGAAATCTTTTCCTTAAGAAAATAAAAACGGTGAAGCCATTAGAGGGAAAATAAAATTTGAGAAATTTCATTTTTCATACGAGTATTTATGTGATAACTTTTCAAATAAAATTTGAAGATTTTATTCGTTCTTCAGCAGAACACAACTTTTTACCATAGTAAGGTATAAAGTTGTATCCACGGAATTTTGTTTCCTTTTTTATTAATAGACTTCTTTTCAAAGTTTAAATTTATACATCGGAACGATGGCGAATATCGATTTCATATTTTTTTACGAACCGAGGTCTTCTTTAAGAAGTCTTTAAAATAATTCCTATAGCAAAATAGAAATATTCTGGCATTCTCACCTATTCTAATAAACCGAAAAATCTTATAAAGCAAGGCCTTATCTCTTGGTGGTAATGGTCAAGAAATATCGTATCAATAATTACGGTTGCCCGCAGATGCTAATAAGAAGAAAATAATTTCGCATTATACCCATACCATTCCTATACATTTGAATTTTAATGATGCTAAAACGCTAAAAGTAAGGTGGTTTCAACAAAATTCATCTGTTTACCAAATATGGTGATAGCTGCTGCTCATATTTAAGATCGTGTCCTTAATAATCAGAGAAATATATCAGTAACATATACTTGTACAAGACTAAGTCTGTGAAAACAACGCTCATATTCACTCGGAACCGATAGGCTTTATTTCATTTCCACGAGTAAATTCACAAGATACTCCGAACTCCATTAGCTGTGATGTCTCCTATCTATTTTATGGTAGATTCCAAGAGACACGAGTTTACAGATGACTCCGGGAAATGCAGTACACATAAAATAATGTATTTATTCACACTGACTTTAAAAGCTCTTCAGGGAGAAAGATAACAATAAATTTGAAATAATATCTCATCCATACGAAATTTATTCATTGATCAATAGACGAAGAATTATTGATAAATAATTTAGATGGAGCGATCGTGTTATCACGCCTTCGATTTGGAGCCTTCGATTTGACGATTTTCGACGGAAGCCTTCGATTTGGGAAGTGTTCAATCATCGCCATCAACAAGTGGATGCATATGAGGTGGAGTAAATTCTGACTCACGCAGTAAGAGCTAGTTCAGGTGAACGCTCTTTTGCTTTCCAGGGACCATCTAACTGCTTCTTGTGTCTCCTCGACCAAGGGTGATTTATTGGAGGAAGGCGGTGGTGGGTGATCTACCGCCCGTTCCTCGGGTCAGCTCCTACTTGACCGTCTTACGAAGACCAATGGAACAGTGGGTAGCCAACTGCGTATGCGTGATATAAATCACTTCCTAGGAGTGGGATCTTTGTTTGCGATATAATGCCTTGCGGTGACCGTGAGTCTTGCAGTGAGGTGCAAAGCTAAGAGACCTGCTACGATGCAGAACGCGAAGGTCGGGCAGAGCAAATGGGTCTTTCCGCTCGAACATGGCTTACAGCAACCCCTTTGTTTTTGGAACGGGGTTTGCACTGTGGAGACTGAGATGCATATCTTGACTTGGACTCAAAGACCACGTTACATGCATGCATATTGCTATTTTTTCGGAAATATAAGTAATTGCGCTGTTATCCATGCTGATGATTATTTGCAAAAAACATATGGTGGAAATAAAATTAAAAATAAAATAAAAAATGTTATGCCCTGAAAAGTATTCCTGTTTAGGGGACTTGCCATTATAGAGGTGCTCCAGTGACCACAAAGTAATTAATTGGCATTGGATACTTCCATTCACCTGAGCCATTGCTCATTTCAAACGTATTACTTGAGCTTTCAGGATGTCAAATAATTGAATAAAAAATACCAATGAGTTTTCCATTTGATATTTAAGTTCAATTTTCTAAAATTACTGAGTCATTATATCTTTATTATTAATCAAACATCTTTCGATTAAATTTTCTCCATCGAACGCTTTAAGAAATGTTTTGGTTTCCTTGGATAAAGAAAAACTCTTGTTATATGAAGTGATATCATCGATAACCTCTATGTATATAAAAATATAATATATATATATATATATATATATATATATATATATATAAACACAGATGTAGATTTTTAGAATATAGATATGGATCATGAATATAGATATGGATGATGGACTTATGCATCATATGTCTGCCTACATATCCCCCCCACCCCCTTGTTCATTTCCTATTGGTCCCTTTACCTCTCCTTCCCCCACCTCTCCCCCGCACATCCTCTCCGCTCTTCCCCGAGAACGCCATTCTGAAGACGACAGCCGTGCTATCGAAACGTCAAATAACAAATTGTGAGTGTCCTTTCTTTGTGTCTCTATATTCTAAAAATCTACATCTGTGTTTTTATATATTTGTGCGTCGCCGAAGAGCGTTCCATTTCGAAGATTTTATATATATATATATATATATATATATATATATATATATATATATATATATATATATATATATATATACACACACACACACAGGCACACATATACAACGTGCATATATGATTGTTTAATGTTTTTGAAAAATGTTGTTATGCAGCAGTATATAATTTATTTTATTATACCATTTTATAATGCGCTAGTCGAAATTCTCGTTTTTCCAATGATTCCATTCGTGTCGTCCCCGAGGATTCACACATAGCTCTCTCCTGTAGTTTCTTATTTACTTTTACTTTAGGTTCCACTTTCATGCCAAATATAGTTCATTTATATTCAACGTTTGTAACGGAATTTAGTCAAATGGAGCATATTTAACAAGCCGAGTAAATGAATTGAGTATCTTTGTAAATAAGACGTAATTTTGAAATTTTCTTTGTTTGACAACTTTGCTGTATTTTTACACCATAGGTGCAGGATAAAATAATAATTTGTTTGTGCTTGACATTTGTACGTAAATGCTTACAGTTTACTGTTTGCTCATCTAAAATCAACCATATCGTTAAGACTGTTTGGATATTGATTTGATAAATTTATCGCTTCATATATTCAATTCAAACTGCGTCCATGAATGGGTAGATTGCACGATGCATAACAAAAACCTGCTATTTGAAGGTATGCATGTATTTATCTATGCATGGGATTAAACAGTTAATCCATTTTGGCAGCCTACAATTATGATTATTTAAAGTTAAAGTTTATTCAAATGATTAACTTTCAAGAAATATGTAAAATAGACCAAAAAGGAAGTGCGGACGTAAATCAATTAAATTTCCGAATCAGAGTACCTCATATAAAATTATACTTGAGATTCTCTTTTCTCCTTTCTCTAATATACTTCATAAAATAAAAGCTATACAAAATACTTTTATTTTGCGGCTCTTGGATTTATGTTTGTGTATGTGTGCGTTATCATTTCAATATTTTCATCTTTATAATATGCCAAACTATGCTGGCAGGTTTCACTGAAAAAGGATTTTCAAGAATTTATATTAGGAATGTGTAACTTGAAAGTGTCACATATAGTACGTCGATTTGCATCCTTCTTGTTTTTTGCGTAGAATTTTCATGAAAATTTGATAAACTCGAGGAGAACGATGCTGAAAATGGGTACACATTAATGGGGAGGGAATTTCGTACGACTTAAATACGAGTATACTGCGCAGCACTCGGTGGTTGGTCATTTCAATGTGATATCCCTTGAACATGGCATTCAATGCATTGTAATAGCTCACTGTGGTAACGTGTACTCGGATGTTCCCTTCCGCTCGGCCGCACTAGTTTAATTCTTATTACGTTCTTCCTCCCTGCTGTGGTTTGCCCTCAATAGTCGCTAACTTCCGTCAGAATTTGGTGGATCACGTATATCTAGTTCAGAAAGGATGTGGCGTAGAATGCCTCTAGGGCGCAAGTGATGCTGCTCTAATTGCATCTTGTAGGGATCTATGTTGACACTCAGACTTCGAACAAAGTCGCACCCTCTGTAATGACTAGTCACCAGGCTTTTACCTCTTCGTCAAACTCTTGGCCATGCTTCCTCTCATTTTTTTATTCTCATCCCTTGTGCAACATTTCCTGAAATTTTGCGTCCCCAACAACAAAATGGGAGTTTATGACCACTCTATCCTTGTTTCACGGGCCAATGTGGACACGTTGCCAATAATATTCAGCTAATGAAGTAGTTTGTGAGTTTTGCTGGGTGAAAAAAGTCACTCTTCCAAAAAAAAATTATCGGTCATCAATTTATGAACTGTAATCCACCCGAAGGTCGGTTTAGTCGGTGATGGTAGAGTTCACCCAGTACTAAGCCCTGTACGGCGTGTGAACTTCACACATCAGGGTAGGGGGGCCAGTTCGTCTCCCCGTGCCGTTTATGGTTTTCCAGCAAGATCTGGTACCCGAAAAATTACATGCCTTGGGTGGAGCTTCAGGTGTCCAGAGACTTGCCCGGGAATCGGACCCTCCAATCAGTAGTCCAATGCTCTACCCCCTGAGCTACCGCGACCCACACATATATAGTTATAACACAAACGCGCAAATTCGTTAAATATGGACTAACTAAGCATGTTAAAATTTGCAAATATTGTAAATATAACTTAGCCTTCGCATGGATTACAAGTGTATTAAACCTCATAGTATAGCGTCGGAACCGCCTATAACCCTTTTAGACGTTTTGTGAGAAACCTAAAGTTCCCTTGGATTGCGAGTGATAAAAGCTGGTTTTCTCGGCATTGCTTCATTCTGTGTGAAATATGTTTCCGGTCCGTCGCTGCCGTAAAATCCCTGAGGTCATAAAAGTGAGATTTGGGATACTGGAGGCGAATATTGGGACAGGAAATAATCCAGAAGGCCTCGAACCCAGATCCATTGCCACCTCGAGCCCTCATCCCGACAGTTCCTCCAATCCTTATGTGTGCTTTTAAAGCCCTTTAACGCTCCCCGTTTTATCCCCCTCCCCTCCTTCACAGCACCCCTTTCTCCCCCTGGCCGCCTTCTCCCGGTCGCCCGCCCCCCCTCCCCCTCCGTCCAGTCTCCCGGCATAAAACTATCCTTCTTCGCAACCTCCGCGCTGCCCTTTTCCCAGGTCTTATTTTTTATTGAAATCCCTAAAAACCGTCTCATTTTAAGCCCACGGGCTATCCACTTGGGAGGTTAGACCTCTTCATCTCTCTTTCCTACGCCCACCGCCTCCAAAACCCTCCTGCCCCCTCATAAATCACTTTTCCCTCGGTTTTTCCCCCGGCTTCTTGCCCTTGGATTTTTCAGCATTTCCTCTCTCTCCCGTTGCCTTCTATTTTATCGTCTCAGTTTTGATTGCACAATTTTAAAAAGTGTCTTTAGTTCTTCATAATACGTTTCGATATGCGAATTTATTTAGGTGTAAATTATATGCATTTCTTTCTTTTAGCAAGATTCTTCAGGATAGGTTATCTTTTACTTTAATGTTTTTTAGCAACACTGCCTTTACTTATCGTGATGCCATTATTAATATATGATTTTGATGTTGGAAACATGTGGGCTATATTCATTAGTTAATTATTTCTGTAAATTCCTCACATATTCTTACACCACATGGTAATGATTTTTATCATATCACAGTTTCTCGTTAATCAGGATGAAGGGGTGATAAAATTAGGGCGGATAGACTTAATTTTTTATGTTCATATTTTCATGTACTCCTCTCTAAAGTTGTTTATGATATTTTTCCGCCAATAAATTTATGTGAAACGAGTATTCCTGTTTGCAAATCCT
This sequence comes from Hetaerina americana, assembly GCF_022747635.1. NCBI lineage: Eukaryota > Metazoa > Arthropoda > Insecta > Odonata > Calopterygidae > Hetaerina > Hetaerina americana. The sequence continues at coordinate 90,093,596 of NW_027286874.1, forward strand.
TTTCCCAATATTTTTTACGGAGCCCTTTGCGTAATTACTTTTGGATCCTAATTCATAGAAAAAAGTGTTCACCACGTTTGAAATAAATGTCCCTTTGAAAGGCTAGTATTTGAAATGGATTTGCTACATAATATTTTTATAGTATTTTTTATAATACTTCTTGTATGGCCACTGAATTTAACAGTAGTAATAAAGTTACGTTCACTCACAATGGACCTCTGCCGTTTTATATACAAACGAATATTTTCAATTAGTTTTTAAGTTCTGTGCACAATTGTAGTGAGCTGAATCCCCTCTGGCAACGTTATTCCATCTAACTTAATCTCCCCCCTTTGTGTGTTAAGCCTTCCACCAATCCCACGTCAGGCCAAGCTACAACCAAAAAAGAGCGGATGCTTTACTTCTCAGGTTTTAAATTTTATCCGTTTTTCTACTTTAATGTCATTGGCTGCAGATAATTTTCCAATCACGTTTTTGGATAATATTCTGTCCTCCTGCGCTAAAAACTGATATTAAACAATTAAAAAAAGGACCATTGAAGCTCGATTTGAAGTCACCTACGTAATCCCTACTTTGAACACAAATTTTATGAATTTCTTGTACGATAGTGGTTTGTGTACTCTCAGTCAGCAATTAAATTTACATTTTTAAAAGGATACTCCATCCCATTATTTATTCTTCTAACCTTTAATATTCTCCCGTTTTATTAATGTATTTTTCCCTCTTTGGTTACACTGATTTAATGTTTAATGGTAGCATAGCATTGTTAAATTGATATGTAAAGTTTCTCATTTCATCTTTTTTTTCTTGAAATATGAACTTTCTAGCCTGATCTCATTAAAACTAATGATTAACTCGTTCTTACGGTTTTTATGTCAGGTTTTATAGTGTAATGGCATTCAATTGGAATGGATTCGTTCGTCAATCTTAGTAGTACTCTCTCTTTCAGCAATTTTAGGAGCAATCTCTGTTTTACGTTAAAGGTCAATGAGTTAAGGAACCAGACTCAAAATCGGAATATGTCCATTCTAAATATTATCAACAAAAGTTAATTTACCTTGCGGAAAATGGGATTTTTACCGATCCTTGTAAAATTTAACTCCGAGCAAAACTTAACATTTGCTTCTAAGTTAACCGACATTATACCAACGGTAGCTCTGAAAATGTTACTTAAAATATGCTTTTCGAAGCCGAAGCTATTGTTTTTGGAATATGGGAAAAAGAGCAATTGTAATATAGCGGGGAATTAGTGTTTTAATTTAAAATTTTGGTAGAAGCCATAGATGACAGAAAAGTTGATTTATAAAACGAGATAATAGGTCAAAGCCGTTGGATTAATTCCTTTCAAGTACAAGACGTATTAGCACCAATGTTCAAACGCCAGATCTTAAGTCTTGTGTACACAGAAGAGGGTAGGGATTACTGCCATTGACAAGGACCTCTTATTGTTAAACATAGGGTGTCTTGATCGAATTTAAGTCTTTTCTCTGAGCACTCTCAACAGTCTAAGTTTTGTGATTCTCTGGGTGCCTGATCTTTTTTGGAAAAACGATCGTTTAAATGAAAGGAGTTTGGTTCCTTGATTTCAACTCTGAAACTCTCAGGGATTCCAATTAGTATGAGTATGAGGTGAGGTGTATATACACCTGTAAAGTACGTTCGTGTTAACAATATCTTTGACGTATGGTATTCATTAGCGCAGTAAAATAATAATTGCTCCTTTAAACATATCCATCAATCAATAAGTCGTTTAAATAATCCAGTATGCTCAATTTTTTTATTAGAAAGCATTTATTTAAACTAAGACGAAAGCCTGAAGAGGTTTCTTTTAAAATTTCAAATATGTTTCTTCTCAATACTTTTTCTAATTGAGTATAATTACGGTATTCTAAATTTACCGGACCCCTACAATAAAGCAGGAGTTATTATTCATACATAACAGTGATTTGGTGGTTCAGAAGGTGATGCCCAAAAGAACCCAGGATTTTTCCTAAAAAATAAATTTTTTTAATTTTCCAATTTGGAGTTAAAAAAAAAAAACTTCAACATACTTTTCATTTGATGCAATACGCTCGTACATCGCTCCGTACCGATTTCCACTTTTTGAAGTAACCCAAAAACTATTGCAAAGTAATGATATTCAATCCTCCTCCGTTTTTTTGCCATCTCGTTCGCGTCCTCAAAACGCTTTCCTTTGAGCATTTTTTTTTCTTCCGGGGGAATGAAAAAAGTTACGCGGGGCATGATCACGTTAATAGAGTGGGCGACAAAGCAAGGCTTTTGTTGTCAAAAAGTTTTTTTTTTTGGTGAAAGCTTTGCATGTTTCGCACCGTTAGGTATGTACGAGTACCTCGTACATGCGTGAACGCTTTTTTGAGATCTCTTGCAAGTGATTAACTGCAACATATCTGGTCTATCTTAGCATACTATATTTTGTTATTTTAATGTCATGTGCATTCTTGTTTACAAAATAATTTCAAACTTTCACATCATTATACTGTTTTCTCCCAGCTTTTTCCTTTGGAGAACCTTTCTACTTCTCATGACCCTGTCACTCCCTTTAAATACTATTGAGCCAGAATCCATCAACTTTGAGGAAAAATACTTCCATTTTCTCAGGCGTGGCAATAGTAGTTAAGAAAAAAATGCGCACTGAAACTTTTCTTACATCAAGTGTGTTTCGAGATATGTGAATAGGAAACACGCTTAACGAGAACTAAATAATAAATTATTAGTTATATTAATTAGTGTTTATGCTTTCATGATTTCACGATATCATTAATAGGAACATGAGCTGATTATAATCTGACAAGTCTTTTCATGGAATGTTTAGTCTAGTAGATAAAGCATTCAGCCACTCGACGGAGTTTCCTGGTTTCAAATATCGCGTGATGTAACTGGACAACCTCATCCAAGCGGTGCGAATTTCTCTTTACTTGAACGTCGTGGGTAACCCAGCGGTTGCACCTCGGAAGAATCTGGACCACCTCACCCCCCGAATGTGTAAATTTAGTATGCTCTGTCATTCGGAAAGATTGGAGAATAACTATTTATTCAAAAATTTGGAAAAGAGCTGATAATATTTTTCGGGTATTCCGAAGTGTAAATTGAAAGTTACATGTGTGGAAAATGTTTCTTTTAGTTATGAGGCCAGTCATCTTTGAAGTAAATCATCGTGCGTGCAGGCCTTGACTGAAATCAAAACTGTAATCGGATCGACTGCGGTGATAACCGTTGTACCATCAGGGATGACTCGCAAGAAGTACCTTATCCGATTCAAAACTTTTAGAGGAATATTGGGAAATACACAATTGGGCATGTTTTTGAAAAATTCTAGAAAAAATTGTGTGTTGAAATCTATGAATAATTGATCCCCCTTCGCCCACACCTTATGGTGTCAGGTTTGATTGATGTGGATATATTGAATTGTTCCTCTTCAGTAAGTGAATAACGTATTTTCTTGTAATTATAATATTTGAGGTGATTCTGGGGGTTAATATGCTTGGCTACTGCATGGATGATATAGAAAATTGATGGTTTTTAATGGGTGCTAAAAGACCTTCAATTTTTTCTGTTGGTCAGAAGATTACGAGTCCCTACCACATTGAGAACAAAGTAGCAACGATCACAATTAAATATCTACCGACTATTTTATGAATCGATGAATCAATCTCCATCCTATTTGTGGATCTTTACTTTTTCCTTCACTTGAAATAAACATATTGTCACATAGATCTTCCTTCCCTTCGCTACATTTTCATCGGCTCCTCAAAACGCGGGGGGAGTGAAAGGAAACGTGTATCTCTTGGAAGAGGGCATTCAGTAGGAAAGTGTTCCCCTCTTTTCATCTCTTCCTCTCCTCAGTTCTTCTTTCCTTTCCTTTACCTTTTCCTCGAGGTTTTCTCCCTTTCGGCCCGGGGTGTTTTTGCCCCCGCAGTCCTTCACCTGATTTCCATGAAATGGATCTCGCGAAATGAAAACTGAATGGCTCCCGGGCTGCCGATGAATAGGGAAATAAAATTAGAATCGTGTATCGATTCCGAAAATAGCTTTGGGATGCCTCTCATGAAAAATGTAAATATATATTATATTTCTCACAAAAGGTGACGCGGAATAAAAATAAATGAAGGGGGGTTTCCAGTGACCCCATTTTTGATTATTAAGTCGGCATATACATGGGAAATTATTTTTAGCGTCGCCGAAGCACTTTTTGAAATTAATTTTGCACTCTCGGGAAGGTTTATGCCGTGGAGCACAAGGTGGAGTAACATAATCTCACACTTGGTGATTTTTGAAGAATGCCCACTCGTGAAGGACCTTACGCTTTCCACAGATTCCGTAGAGCGAACTCATTTATAAATCTACGAACTTAAAAACTTTTTTTCAACATGTTGCTACCGCTATCCGGTGCAATGAATGCTTTTAAGTTTCTTAAGGTGGGAAAAAGACGCATGAATCTAAGAAGTGTGAGAAAAATTACGGTGGCTGTGCTTTTTAAATTCAAGGTATTTAGCCAAGCCCGCCTACCGCCGAATACGAGTACTTATATTGAGGAAGAGATGAAAGGCAATGGAAACAGTAATGATGTTCAACGGACGTCTTATGTCATGTTCTGAAATAATATCTGTCGATATTTCCATTCAATTTCCCTCCGTCTATTTAATGAAGCAATATTTTCCATTTTTTAAAAATCTACAAAAATAAAGGAATAAAAATTTATGCGATTTCTTTGATCACATTACATTTCTAAAATTAAAACGTTATTAAAAAGGGGCCAACTTAGCAGTCTTGTAAAGGAACATATAAATCAGTCAAAAGTTTTTCTGAATACTATTAACGGCAATGAAAAGTACCTTTTCCAAATAAAAAGGTAGTATAGTATGTTCATCTAGTATTTGTATTGAGATATCATATTTTTGTTACTTTTTATTAATGTTTCTGGGTATTTATGCGTTTAAGGAGTAAAAAGTAGCTCTTAACACTGGCCCATTAAAATTGGTACATTTAGTCGTAGTTATTAGAGGAGTCGATTGACGGCTAGAGTCATTCCCGCCATTAGAGATAGATGGGTAATTTGGTAGGGGTAGGGTATATATATATATATATATATATATATATAATATATATATATATATATATATATATATATATATATATATATATATATACACACACACACACACACACACACACACACACATATATATATATATATATATATATATATATATATATGTGTGTAATTATATTTATAATAATAAAAAAAGACAATTACAAACACTCAAGCCCTAGGGGGAGGAAAAACCACCTTGACGGCAGTCGAACGACCTCGAGGTTGGCAGGTGAGGACGTTACCCCGCCGCCATCTTAGCCTACTTTGATTGAAATGCGCCAAAGGGTTAATAATATAACGTCCCATCCGTCGGACGACGTTCCATTCTTGAAGTGCTCTCCACATAGCATCCCGAGTAGGGATTTGGGTACCACTGAAAAATCCTGCCTCCCCCGTACTTTGAACGTGGATCCTGCGGATGGAGAGGCGGTGCAATTTTCACAACGCCATTTCGATACCTGAATAATTATTGTATTCAATTTTGCCTGAACACCTGCTTGCTGAAATCCAGGTGTTCAGATTTGGAATCTAATGAAAAATCAATATAGTTGAAAAATGACGGATGATCTGTTCTGAAATCGTGAAATAATAACATTGCGGTAAATTTCTGCCTCAAGGTTACTCTAGGCTCTTTGATCGTTGTGCATCAAATGAAACAATTAAAGCAATTATACCCAAGTATTCCTGCTAAGTTTAATCTAGATATTTGTGGAATTCATTTTTTGAAGGCCATATTGAAGTTACTTGTTAAAATTTACCATTAAGAAAACCTTCACAGCACTTTGGATATCAATTTTTTTGATTTGCACGGTCGTAACGCCGCAACATACCATCCGTATGTACTCCTATTTAGTGTACTGAAGCTCGCTGATGAATGAAAGTAGCCATTTGAGCAAGTTAATATTTACCGATAAAATGTTTTCCCAGCGGGAATTTTCGTAAATTTTCCATTTATTTGATCATGTAGAGTTCATATGTACTCGTACTGCCTAATGCTTCTCTCTATTTCTGTCCATTAATAATATGGCATGCAAAAGAATGCATATTCTTGCGTTGGGCAAGGTATTGTCAGAAATTTTGAACTTACGATAATGGTCGCCTAATCCCAAGCGTCTTGCCAACTTTCTCCGATGAGAGATAAGCCATGGGGGAAGGGAAGGGAGAATTCCGAATTGACAATCATAAAATTGATGAGATTGTTTAGGGGCCGAAATTGTGTACTCATTAAAGGAGAATCTTTCGGCGAGTTCTCGGATGATCCCCTTTAATCCGCGCATTTAAGGTGTAATCCCGAGTGCACCGAAAGAGAGAGGAGGAGGAGGGGTGGAGGGAGGAGTGTGTAGAAGCGAGAGGACAAGGAAAGAGGGAAGGCGAATTGGGGAGGAATAGAGGGAGGGCGGACGATAAGAGGGCAGAGGAGTGGGGAGTGAGCTAGAGATCCCGACCTAAACCAACGCCCCTGCGGGTTGAGAGATGGTTGGTGTTACGGGGGAGTGAAGCCAACCCCCCCCCCCGGCGTCCCCTCCCGAATCTTCTCCTTCCCTCCCCTCAACCTATAACCGCTTCACACAACTTCCCCTCACCAGGCACTCGGGAATGCAGTTCTCGGTGCCTCCTCCCGCCCCCACCCTTTCCTCCCTGAAACCCCTCTCCATTCCTTTAAAGCACCCGACTGCCACTGCCTTTAAGCGGTTAGCCGGAGCATGCATATTTTATCCAGCGAAAGAGTGAGAATCTGGTGGTAGTGGCCGCTGGAGGTGCCACGGTCGAATGGAGTGAGTTGGTGTGAGCGATGGAGGGGGAGGGAGGATTGAAATAGAGGAAATAATTGAGGCGAGAATGCCCCGTAGCATTCACCGTTGGCTTAGGGTGAGGGAGAAACGGAGTAAAGAGAGTACAAGGAATGAAGGGGAGGTTTCAGGAAGCGGCCGGATGATGGAGAGCCACCTGGGTGGATCGGAAAGACGGGACTCGAGGAATTTTCTCCCTCGAATTTAGAGCGAGTGCGCTTACCGACTTATTGCGGTGCCAAGGAAAGGAGGCATCGTCCCGGGATCATTTCCATGACGTCGGCGTCGATGCTATTCAACTCGCTCCGCGTTTCCATTGAAAAAAGGCACTCAGGATCGGTACTTAAAAAAAATGATTTCGATCAAGATATGCGGCCGGCGTTCCTGATTTCTATTAGCTAATAATATTTGCGTTTAGTCAAGCCGTTTTATGCCAAATATTTTTGGTGTGCATCCTTACTTTCAGGATTGAAAACTTCTGGCTCAGTAGCAGCTAAAATGATATCACGATTGGTCGCAATCGTTAAAACGTACACTATACTATATTAATCCGAATAAAAAATTACAAGGAAGATTACAAAGGTCAGTCCCCAATTCACTATTGGTTGATAGGCCCATCATTCTTCCCCGTTCAATGCCCTTCAGTATATCCTTTCTTCCGTTTCCAATCCAGCCCTCTTACGTTTAGAACTCTCTTGTTTTATATCCCTCTTTTATTTGATCTTCGTATTTATTCGTTTCTCCTTTCTTACGGGATCTTCTCTTCTGTTTTTTTATTATGGTGTCCGGGGTGAGCACAATTCACCTTTTTCCATAATATCTTCTATATTGATCCGTAATATGTTTTGTATTGACTTTTCCTCTCTATTCTTCCATATATTTGCTCCTTATATGAAGGCAGTCCAGAAAGTAAACTACGTTTTGGCCTAGCGTGGCGGTGGTTATGACTACAGCCACCATATTGGTGTATACACGTCCCTACAGTCATTACGCGTCTTGCTATGGTAATGTGCAGACTATGGTTCTTCTACTTTGCTCCCTTCGAACTGTTACAATGTGCGCTGCAAGAGATAATCCCGCGAGCTGTGAAGTGCAATCTGTGATTAGGTTTTTACTGGCATAAAAACCACTAGCCAATTGGAATTCATAGACAACTTGGGAAATCTACCGAGAAGAAATAATGAGTGAAGGCGGAATGAATTAGTGGTGCATTCAGGTGAAAAAAAGCAGCACCAATGTTCACGACGAGGACCACAGTGATCGGTCTAGGCTTGTGACAGATGAACTGACGGTGAAAATCAACAAAAAAATTCGTAAAAATCGCTGATTTACGATTACTGATCTCTCGCTTCATTTTCCTCAAACTTTGCAAAATCTACCAAACGAAATTGTAGCTGGGAAGCTTGGCTATTAAAAGCTTTTGCCAGATGGGTGCCGGAAATCTTGACAGAAGTACACAAAAAACAGCGTCTTGGGACAACGACTGTGGTTTGAAAGTTACGCAGAATTTCATACTGCATTAAACAAAGGTTTAAATTCTTCTTCCTTCAAATTTTAAATATTTAAGTCAAAAATTAGTCTGGGGTGTATTCGTACCCTGCAAAAGACCCTAGCGGTGGCTTGCAGGGTTCTAAAAACATTTAAGATAACAGATTTCTTCAGAGATGGAACTAATAAGCTTGTGTATCGTTATGATTAATGCGTCAAATTGAATTGCGACTATGTAGAAAGATAGTTAAGTAATGTGCCTTTCAAATGTATATAAAAATTTTGTCTTGTCCTTAGGTTCATATTTCTTTTCAAAACGTAAGTTACTTTCTGGATTGCCATTTACATCTGTTCATTTGATCATCGGCATCCACTTTCATCAAAGTTTAATGTTTTGGATTTATTATGCCAAGCTCCTCATGACTGTTTTCACTTGCTGCACCTTTGTTTTTAGTGGCATTTTCTTTGCTTATTTATCTTAAACGCCTTCTGGTGGGATTCACTGCTTCTCAGTGAAGTGATTGATTCCATTGTTTTAATTTCTTCCGTCGTTTTTACTGAACGAGTACCTTTTACTTCTTCTTTCTTGAAGTTAGTAGTCCTCCTTCAGTCCATTTAAATCGTATATTCTTGAAGTAAGTGATAAATTTTATCCATGGGCACCCGTACGTCTTCTCGATTCTTGGAACTGTCGTCGTTATGCCATCTGCGAACGGAACGGAGTCTAAATTCTTCCCTCTTTTACTTAATTCTTTCGATGGCGATTACCACATGCTTTCTCCATTGTATTTTCCCAGTGTATGTGGTAAATATCTGCTATTCCTACTACTTCTCACTCTGGAAAGATAGAAACTCATCTAGTCGGGATTCAAACTTGCTCTATCTCTCTCTCTTTCTCTCTCCGAATCTCTGGAAAAGCAGTCAAGGTCGTTACTTCTTCACTTTTAGTACCGAGATACCTTGGTCGATCCTTATTTACTTGCTCTTGTTCCTCATTTTCACCTCTAAGATTAGGACATCAATTAATGCTGAAGAAAATTATTGTTTAATGGATGAATAAATAGCGCACGTTGCATCAAGAAAATTCAAGCTATAGATTTGAGGTTTAGCTGAATAATTTTAGGCAATAGATAGTCATTTTACCCCGACATTGGTAAATTATATGAAGTAATGAACGAAAATCAATATTCAGATCTACTTTTCCGTTAACTTGCTGGATGCTCTAGATTTTTAGTAATTCATAAAGATTATAAAAATTACGATTTATTGTAAAACAAGTTTTTAAATATTTAAAATAATTTCTGATTTTTTATGCACAATGACTAATGCATTTTTTCACACTTATCTGTTAATATACTGCTTCCTCAAAGGAGTGGAAGCATTCATGACTAGAAGTAACCTATTACGAATGTTTATATTTCTGTAATTTGATTTGTACTTTAAAATGATTGATGTTGATGCAAATTACAATTTGAAATATTTTGAACTAATGCAGAGTTCATTCATCGGTCTGAATATCTGCAACTGTAGGACATGATTTTTCAAAGTAAATTTCAGAAGGCCAGAAGGAAAGGGAGGGAATAATGCCATATGGTGTATTGAATTCCTTTGATGTATTTCATTAATATTCCTTACCCTCGGATGATCTTGAAGTCCACTCTTTTGCCATTCAAATGAATGATCCTGGTGATGAAAGAATTCTGAGAACACAAATAGCTTTATATTTATAAGAAATATTATTCCGAGATCAACCCGAAATATTTCGTAAATATTTTGTATAGCAATATATGATCTAAAAGTCTTTCCTGAAGGCGGTACATCTTTTCAAACGTGATGAAAGGAAAACATTATTTCATTTAGACTGAATAATAAAGGAAAATGGGTATTTTGGTTAGCGTGAGGTGGAATTTTTCCTGGAAGAATCTAAGATTACAGAGTCTGTCAAAGAGTAACTAGCCAGCAGGAACAATGGATGAGTTCTTATATGTCCACACGGCTGGATTTTCATCAAGGGAAATATATTACAGTTATGACATAGCACGTATAAAAACATTTCACATCGATGTTTTCATCTTTAACATACTGACAACAGTTGAGTATTTATCATGGATATTTAATATATAAATGTTTTGAACATTTACCATTGGTTATATTTGGCCAATCTATGCTGGTTTTAATATATGAATGTATGTTTATTGATATGTATACGGGACTATTGTAGCATGACATATATCATTCAATTAGAAATATTAGAGTATTAAGGCAAACATACAAAAAGCTTTAAAGAATACTGGCTCATAACATAAAAATGAGGCTTGAGATAAAACAATAATCGAACAAAAACGCAAATGATGCATGTTTTAGTGCAAAATCAGCATGGATTTATATTTCTAAATTGTTTGTGACATTTTAATTTGTTAGAAACAATTTGAGATTTCGTTTAAAAGATTCAGAATCCCCTACTCACCATATTCAAGGATTTTGTTGCCCTTTCCAACCTTTTGTGGTTATAATTAATAACGTTACCCGTTCATTTTTGTTTGCACTTTCACTCATGAATATGTAGGTAATTTCACAGCTTTTGGATTCGGCGAAACAGAGAAGAGGGAATTAAATGGACAATAAGAACGGGGAAATAAAGTAATTATGGAGAAATAGAGATATTTTGCCAACAATTAATTTTGCGTGAAAAAGATGGAACGAATTTGAAACTAACAAGTATTTGAATTTGAAAAAATATTTTTTTTAAATATACAAATGATTGCAATGCGCAGAGTAAATTTGTCTATGTTCAAGTGTAGACAAAATTATGTAGCGATGATCTTTCATTTTCAGACATATTTAATTCATGTAGGAGGCACACGCCTCAAATGGTAGCTTCAACTCTCGCCTCGGGGAAAAGTATGCCATTTGAGGAGTGAAACTAAAGATGCTGATGATATATTGGATTCATTTGATCCGTATCGATATATTAGCACTTTCTAATTTTTTGAAAATACAAAATAAAACCTTTAATTTAGCGGGATGACGCATTCTACGGGCGGATTTTTCAGTTATGAAGCATGACCTCAGTGTGTTAAGATTTAGGGATTTCAAACTGCAGAAAGACGTATAGGGGTTTTAGACTTTTAGACTATAAAGACTTATAGACTTTAAAATTTAGACAAAATCAAAACTGTACTTCTCTATTTAACCCTGGAAAGGTTGGCCAAAAGCAGTCCTATTATTGATTTTGTGCTATTCCAATACATTAATATATACTTACTTCTTAAAAAAACATTCAAATTTTAAAACTAGATTATTCGGAAAGAATAACCATCAATAACATACTTTCTACAATATTACCGAAAATAAAGACGATTTGGCAAATGCAAAAGTTGTGACTTTTTTACTACTTTTTACTTCACCACATGAACCTAAGAAACAGAAGTCTCTTCTTCATATTTTCTAACGAAAAGGGAGGAGCACATCAGTGCATCGACATTGGTTTTCTAACATAAAATTGAATTTTTTTTCCAAACATTTCCCAAAGGCACACTCAATAATATAAGCTGACTGACCAGTTGAAAATGATTGAAATCTGAAATACTAATAAATGTGAGTGACAAGGAGAGCGCATGAACCATGACTTTCAATGAAGTAGAATCAGTATTTTTTCGTAGGATACAAAGTAAAGGAACACGTCCGCTCACTGTCCTATGTCATAAATAGGAAAAAGAAGGAAGTCTCAATAGAGAAAGAGAGAGAGAAAAAGGAGAAGAAAGAGAGATTGTCGGTTCGGCGAAAAATTTCGATGCAATCGAAAGGAGTATATTTTTCAAGAAGAAATTCTTCCTTCCTTTGAACGTACGTCTTTTGCTCCGCAGCGTTCCTTTTGATGTCGAATCTCCAACGATGCAGAGAACAGCAAGGGGATGAATGGAGGGGAGAGCGCCGCGAATGACGACAGTGATTCGCGTGGATAAGAATGCCTCAAGTGATTCTTGCTATGGGAAAGGAATTGTAATCGTGGCCAAAGAAAGAGATTCCTTCTTTTCCTGCTGCAGATGAAACGGCCGACGCCAGCTATTCATTTCTCATCCAATTATCAACAGATAATGCGGTATATTATACCTATGGTCGGACGACACCAACGAATGTGTTTGTCCCGAATTGCTGTTTTTATTTATTATTTTTTCAACTCCGATTGACGTCACTTCCGTATTCGAATGCTTTTTTTCACGCTGCGAATTTATTTTTTCGGGGTAGGGTCTCGATCCTCTTACGCGTTTCCTTTGAGCGTCAAAGATCTGGGAATTCTGAATAGAGAGAGAGAGCGCGCTTGATGGTTGTTCAGTCGGGGGTTGAGGGGAGAGACGGTAGAGCCCGGGATCGTCGGGAGCGATTGATGGTTCGCATTGCGGAAAGAAGGAGATATGGGCGTAAAGCTCGGAACTCGGCGCACATTTTGCACAAATAAAATAAATTTCCTCGGGATCTTAGAGCGACTCAAAAAGTTTTACGCTTGACTCGAGTTTCTCGCACACGAAGATTTACGTTTGCCAGGTGGTAATACTTAGCAAGGGAATAAATAAAAGACAGGACGCATCATTATTTTACTTGGTGTGTCGAAACTACATTTCATATCGTAACGTGAGGAGTCTCATAGAGCACACTGAGTTTTTCTTTAAGACTATGGCCCCGCTGTCTTCTCAAGAATAATAATATGATGCACACATATCCCTCATATCCCAATCAATAATGTGATCACAGGAATTATGGGTATCATATATAGGTTTTTTAAATTGAGTCAGCAATGAGTATCACAACTTTAGTTTATATATTACTTTGCCTGTGTACCAGCAGCTTGCATTAATTGCCGGGACTCACTCGACATGTAACTTTAAACACATGAATTAAAATTTCATTTATGTAGTCACAGGTTTAATCTAGATGGCTACTTATTTTGTAACACCAAAAATATACTTATTTGTCTTTCCTAAACTTGGGTCGATTTTCATAGTAAATATATGATTTTTTGTATACTCGGCATTACTCGTGGTACTAGAATGCTGCAGTGATACTTATTATACAGCAAATGTTATCATTTCCTGATTTAACGTACATTATGATTTATTAAGTAATCCACTACGAGCTTTTTAAAAATGAAATCAATTCCGCGATTCAAAATTGTATGCATAAGTAAAAACTTGACAACATTCATTAACATACATAAGATATCGATTAGGCAATTGCCCACATTCATTAATTTACCTTAATAAATATATTCTAAAAGGGAGATTGAAGGTACTACTAATATTTTTTCCAAACTGTGGTAAAATAAAAACTAAGGATAAAAATGTTCCTAATACTTTAAAGGCATTGCTCTCGGTTACAAAAAACAACTAATTACAGTCAGTCAGCTGAGGCAGTGAATAAACCGGACGTACTTTATCACGAGGGTACACATCTTTCCCCTGCGTATCTCGCGTATACACAAGTTTGCATAACGAGTTGACATACTTCCTCATTCGTGGTGTGGGGAGGAAAAAAAAACAGCCTTACGTGGAGCCTAACGGGCGCCACGGCGATGGACGCGACGCGAAAGGGCGCGGTATGAATGACGAGGGAGACCGCCACGTCGACATCCGCGTCGCGTCTGCTGGCGATTTACTGTGTGTGGCGATTAGTGCACGCGTGCTGAACTGAACACGGTAGATTGCAGGGCGCAAGGCTCTCTCTCTCCCAGTCTACCGATCCTTTCATCCAACGAGCGCGACCCCGCCCCACGCCCTCCTTCACCTGGTTGGTATATCGCTCTCGCCACTCCCCCGCCGAGGGATTAATGACTTAAACCGTTGACGGACCACTGAACAATGCATCGCTGTTAGCCAGGGAGTAAGGGACGCAAATGGAGTCGGTCGGAGGGTGCGGATCAGGGAGGGAGGCGGGGTGGAAGGGTTCGGTGTTGTCCACGTCGACGAGGTCGGAATCGCCAGAAGGGGAAGGGGTTGGTATCATTTCGCCATACTCGATCTCAAAATCCTGTGATTGTCTTTTCTTCATTTTAAGCTGTGGGCGAAAATGAGCGAAAAATATTTCATGGATAAAAAACTGAGGATGTAGTGGAATTGACATTTTTGATGCTGAAACGTGTTCTTCTTGGGACACACGGTGTATGTGTGTGTGTGTGTGTATATATATATATATATATATATATATATATATATATATATATATATATATATATATATATATATGTATAAATAAATAAATAAATATATATATAAATATGTATATATATATATAAATATATATATATATATGTATATATATATAAATATATAAATATATATATATATATATGTATGTGTGTGTGTGCGCGTGTATATGTAAATGTCCATATTGAATTGCTTAATACATAGTTAAATATTAATACTAGATTAGTATTTAACAGATTTTTCCTGTTTCCATGAAATTGATGATACAATAATTGGTCAATTTGCAAATTTCATAAAAATCTCCTTGGCCAAAATATCATCCTAACAAAACGAGCAAATATAAATTGTTTTATAGATTAGAGCTTGTCTCTATACAATTGTTTCAAAAGCAATGAGGAGCACCTTGTTTTACTATCCCCCGGGAAAAAATTGAAACCATGCATGGAATGAATATGGTCGGAAAAGTGTACTTTATATATAATATTGAGCATGAAGTACTAATTCTTGAGGCATAGGCTCAAATATTTCCTGCTAATGTTGGTGAATAATTTGAAATTTTGCAAAACTTAAGGATTTCCTGTCTCATATCTATTTTCTAAAATAGGCCTAAAATTTCAATAGCAGTTAATAACATATTAAGTACGTGAATATGGCAACGGCAGGAGGTGGGATCCTTCATGAATTTAGGAAAAACAAAATAACGATTCAAATTTTGTTATAAATTCATTAAAATGCTATTTTTTCATAAAAAAATTAAGGCTCCAAATGTACTAATAATATTTCTGAGTTGTAATTAATAACATTTCGATGAATGAATTTTTCAATTAATACATAATAAGTGTTAGAACAATGAATTTTGAAATAATTCTCATAAAGCAGTAAAATAGAATAGAGTAAAGGACAAAATTCTTTGATGAGAAGTAACCCATACAAAGCTTCTAAGCTACTAAATAATATTATAAGTAATCTGAAACGGTTTCGTCCAATCAACTACTAGGCTCTAGTGCCTTTAACTCACATTTCGCATGAAACTTTCGTAATTTTAATTAATAATACTTATGATTTCATACTTATTTATATCTAATATAAAATAAAATCGCAATTGTCGGTTAAAAACGAGGCAGTTAGCAATTAGTTATTCATTAGCTCCAAATTCAAATGCGTAAAATCTAACTTTAAGTTGTAATGTAATTCAAATTATTTATTCTTACAAAAATATAATCTCACCTTACATGGGCTCTACAATGTTTTTATACGTTATACCTTGCACATCCAGGTATTTCCCTAAATTAGATCGCAAGATAATTTGTATTGAAGCTCAGGTGACGGAATAGGCTCAGTATGATTCTGGTCCGCAGTTTTCAAGATTTTGAAAAATTCATTTTGTCACCTTGTGAAACAAATTGTGGAACATGATTACCATTAAAATACTCTCATGTCATGTGGTATGTTGGATTGAGAGCTTCTCATACCAAACAAAGAAAAATGCTAGCCAAGCATCGGAAATTAGAGCTGTATGGGGAGAGGCGTAGATGTGAGGGGGGAGAAATAGAATGGATGACGATAGAGAGATACGAAGAAATACGTTGTGTAATGGAGAAGGGTGTTGTTACGACTCCCGGGTTTAGAAGAGGCTTTGTTATTCTTTGCTGTTAGCGTGAATGAAAGGATGCAAGCGGAGAGTTGGAGATGCGCGGAGGAAGGAGGGACTCGGTAAAATGAGTTGAGGAGGGAGAGAGCCTCCCGTGATGAAAACTTTAACAATAGACGCAGACAAAGGATTGACCTACATGGAAATGAGTGAAGGATCTTCCGTTGTCCTTGACAACGGAAGATCCTTCATTCATTTATGTCATCCTTTGCCGACACTCCCACAATGTACGAACCATTTTTACTGTCCGCCCTTCATCCGTCACACCTTCTCCACCAACAGCGACTCCCATATTTTGCCTCCCATCC
Organism: Hetaerina americana; assembly: GCF_022747635.1. Lineage (NCBI taxonomy): Eukaryota > Metazoa > Arthropoda > Insecta > Odonata > Calopterygidae > Hetaerina > Hetaerina americana. Next base: position 90,110,146 of record NW_027286874.1, read on the forward strand.
TGCCGCACTATCCTATCCCCTATACCCCTTCTATTCCCATGGCCCTTCTTCTCTTCAAACAAACCACTACTTTCCTAGCTACGCAGTCTCTTGGTGATGAACATGTGCGAGACTCGATACCCCGAAACCCTCCCACTCCATCCCTCCACCTCTGTCCATTCTCCATCCTACTCAGCATCTGGTAACCCTTCGGGCTGCACTGTTGGGGTGGATATGTTTGTCCAAGGGCGCTGGGAAGGCATTTTACGGTTTCATTTTATTCCAGAAGGAAGAAGAGAGAGGGAGAGAGAGCAGAGGGAAGTAGGGACGGAGGCATCAGGATGAATATGAAAATAGGCGTTGTGTGGATACAAAAGTGTCTGGGTCAGTTGTTCCCTTACTTGCAGCCTAGCCCACTTGCGACCCTGAGTTCAAACGAACGCTTCGTATAAGTGTCCACCAGTAAAGTTTTCCACAGTATTTTCAACGACGATGTTTTCGAGACGTGCGTGTGGGGAAACCTTATTCGTCGAGCAAGGACCCGTCTCGCAATGTTGCGGGCCTGACAATCAACCTTAGGCCGATAAAAATGAACTGAAGAATGCTGTCTAGTGAGTTAAAAAAATATTTCTAGTGAATTTAAATGCATCTCGCTTCCCAATTCTTTCAATTACCTATAAGTATCTTTTTTGTGCCCATTTCATTCCTTACGTATATATTGAAAGCTCTCAAAGTTAAACATTTTCCCATACGAGCAAGGATTAGAATCTGCTACTTCTAATTACTCGATATTATGTGCCATATGCATTAATTATATTTGAAATACGACAAACTAAATATATTTACAAAGGTTCATTAAATCAGGCTATCTTTTTAATTAGTTATTGACAGGAATTTTAGGTATAGCTAATATTTATCCAAACTTTCCCGTATGAATTAAAAAAATAAAAGATCTTAGCCATCACAATGAGTAGATGGGAATTTCTCTACCTATGGGAACAGGATAGAATAAGGAAATAATGTTTCACATATATAATGTTTGATTCATTATATCGCCGTTAACGTACTAGTTACAATATTCGACTAGGCTTCTATTTTCAACATAGCGCTAATTTATTTACTGGCGACAAAATTTACCTTTCCTTGATTGCGAAGGTGATAGTATAAGAAGAAATTACGATAAAGGAATAAAATTCTTCGTGAAAGTGGATAAGTAAACTCATGGAATCCCCTCAAATGAGCTTTTTGAACTGGAAACTGAGCCACTTGTAACAGATTTTAAAAACCTTTATCAGTTTGGTTTTCAAAGAGCATAGATATAATGGTCCCTTACAAGATGAAAAAAAGAGAGTTTCATTCCTCAAACTTCGATATTCATGGAGAATGCGTCGTTCACCATGCTATGTCGATATCTTTAGATCCATTTTGCGAATAGATACAAAACATAAAACACAGCACGCGACTTAAAGCCTCGGGCAGCGTAAAAATTTCTGAGATCGGAAATGATGGTCTTTTAGAATAAATGGAATAGGTAGTACAATTTCAAGATATATAAGTTCAATTAGAGTCCATATCTGCAGAGAGGAATGGGTCTCAAAGCGCGAAGGGAAGAATCGGGGAAGACTGCGGTATTACGTCCATGTAACACATGTAACCGAAGTCTAATGGCCTTTCAGATCTGAAAGGTCCTTAGAACAGGACTTTGGTTCGCGCAAATAAAACGACGACGTGAATGTGCTCGCTTCCAGGCTCCATGCTGAGTCTATGATTAGCGAGCGTGAGGACATTCTGAAATGGACGCTGGCTCATCGTTTGTGGAAATGGGGAGAAGTGTGGCTCTACGTTAACGTCGTTTTTCCCTTTGAGGGCGCCGCGGGCTCACCTCTCACATCCATTGCCCACCTCCCCTCCCTTCCATCGGTGCCCTTCGGCCCAGAGACCCTCGGACAATCGCTTGAGGGGGGACGAGGAAATGTCGAAGTGGGCGTCGAAGGGAGAGAGCTCGCGTTTCGAGTTGATTGCCGCGGGTTGGGAGAAGAGAGATAGCGAATGAAAGAAAGAATAGCAACGCTAGGCCTGCTGCTCTGTGTGGGTAGAGTGGAGAGGGAGGCTTCCGAACGGAGACTACCGGGTCCAAATCCGGGCGCCACTCCAGGCTTGAACGAAAGCTGTGTGATTTTATTGTCAAATGAACTTCCTGGAAAATTATAGACCATGGTACGCTGAGAGGGAATAGCTCCCTACTCTTGAGAGTGTTTTACTCACATTATGGGTTTGAATAGCTCTAGCTTCAAAACTACGTTAATGAGCGTATTTTTTATATAGAAGGAGTTATATTCTCCCAAGGAAAAGGCTAGGTGAAAACAGTAATAATAAAATAGCATTTAACAATTCTATAAGAGTCTTTCCACTATAGCGCCAGATTATTACTATTTGATCTTCCCAATCTCATTACTGCCTCAATCCATTAACTCTCGATAAGGTTCAAAACAACATTAATACTTTTCTAACGCTAGTCCCATGTTCCCTTAACAAATTTTAAAAATCGATACTGACGTATTATTCAGTGTAAAGTTGTTGGCATGTACTTCAAGCCACGATCAACTGTAGTAGCTTTAAGATACCGATTGGCTTCTGTCTTATTCATTGATAAACAAATAAGAGCGTTCTCGATGAGATAACGCATTTCGTCCACAAATAGTTGAACACTTCACTCCCACTCTCACTCATATACTTGACAGTGATCCTCAAAAAATTTTTCTGGAGAGGAAAACTTCATTTTACAACAAAACCAATTAGGTTGAAATGTAAAACTGTCGAGTGTAAGGTTCTCATAAGGCTTTGACTACGATTGTCGTGTTTTGATGCAATTCTCTTCCTTACAGTGCGTGGGCAGCGAATTTAGCCGTTGGTATATAATTAAACGCTATTTTTGCCCAATAGCGATCCATTAGTGTTTTAAAAGATATGGGCATTATGCATAGAAACCATTCGACGCATTGGCATTCTCTTAAATAATTTGAATACATTTTGGATAGCAGTGGTGATATAAATGACCGGCGAAGGGGAGTCAAAAAAAAAAAGAAACACAAGAATCAAGTTACAGTGTTTTCATGGCTAAATGCGTTTGATAAAAACCCATGAATGTTTTTTCTCTCAAATCATATTTAAATTCACTTCTATTGTTCTTGTTAAAATACCATTAAATGTGTAAATGTTTTTTCCCTAACCGTCAACTTTGTTCCACATTATTCTTCTTTCATGATTTTCCCTTCTACGTCCGAGTCGTAAAACATACTAAATATGGTAGTACTTCCTACTCGATAAAAATATATTGTTACTTGAAATAAACAGAATACTTTTCCCTCGAAAGTTAATCCCTTATTTTTCAAGGAAATATGTGAAGAAATACTGCGATGCAATTGTTGAGGAAGTAATTTTGCAAGACTACATGGAAAACAAAACTTCGCCATATATTTTTTTGTAAGAAGACGATTTTCAAATAATTTACGAGAACACTTCCCACTCCACCCACTTAGATAACATGAAATTAACAACTTCCCAGATTTGTAAGTTCACGTATGATGTGTCCCCGCTTAAAAATTCTTAGTCCTACACCCGTCGGGTAATGGCAGTTAATTGGGATGACGTAGCCAGTTCAAAACGAAAGAAATAAAAAGAGTACGGAGGAGACTGAAAGCACATTGCAGTAGAGCAGTGTCGAGAGAAAGATGGAGCACCGAGAGAGGACATGGCTCAAGTGCTTCGAAGGGGACAAAAGAGCGGATGACATCTCGACCAGAAGAGAAGGATAACTCCAACTGCAGCACTTTGATCATGGTAGCGCGTTACCCTTTTCTCTTTTCCTCAGGAGTAATAAAGGGTCTATTGAGCGTGAAGGGCACCTCTTTCGAAAAATTAATTTTCTTTTCCTTAAGGACTACAGGACAGTTTTTATTTGATTCCGTTTAAAATGGAATTCGCGGAATGGATGAAATTCGGTCCGGGATTAACAGACCAGTGAAACTCGGCCGGTAACGACATTATGGCTCTTCTAGACAACTACATAAAGCCTCATCCAAGAAAAGGCTTTTTCTGTGCTGGCGCCAGATATAATTCCCACAAATGATAAACTATTGTCTTATTAAAGTTAACCGATTTGCTATGGTTTATATCACGAAACAATTATCTCCATTTTATAATACTTGGCGGAGTGAATTTGAGAGGAAACGAAAAACTTGCATTTCACCTTTAAAGTCTCGAATTTATTTCCAAATTATTCCTTTAGGAGAATTCATCACTGGCTGTAATTTAGTTTTGGCATTAGTCTAAAACCACTTATTAGGTTTTATGTTGGTAATTGCTTCAAGCAATTCTGGTCAAACTCTGGTGTAACATTCTATGCATCATAATTGTTGGACCAAGATTGAAATAACCATTAACTCCATTACAAATAAATGCTGTGGTAATTTATTTTGTTTAACATGGTTTAGTTTTTAGCAACATCTTTGGAACAGTTTAATTTAATCCCATCGTAAGAAGATGCCGCATAAATAATCGATGAAAACCCTCACAAACTAAGAGTGAGCAAACTCCTGTTGTTCCACACTTATTACCTCCATTTGAGCAACAACGCAAGTTGGAGAAAATGAAAGTTAGTTGGAAAATATCGGAGATTTAAGAGATTGTAAAATTCATGGGATAGAAGATAGAGTTTCCGCCAGCCTAGAAGATGAAAAAAAAAGATTTAAGGTATTGAAAATATGTACGGAATTGTATAAACTAAGCAAATAAGAAAAAATGGACGCAAGTAAGCTATGGGCGTGTAGATATTAATGTCCGTATACCATGAGTAGAATACGCAGTTGTAATTGATGAGACAATTAGAAAACATCTATTAACAAAAGCAGAAACATTCATACCGTTTCCCAAACAAGAGTATGCATCTATTATTCCAAATGATCTCACCAAATAATCAGTGCAGAATTCACAATAACATAGCTTCTGAAATGAAAATGGGAATCATAATGAATATATTTTACATGTTTTATAATGATTCATGAAAAGGAAATATTATAATTTTTTTTGAAATTTAAAAATTTAATTAATACTGCCTTTCCCGTGTTATTATGGTTATATGAACAATATCCTAGGTATTAATCAATTCTGTGATGTAGTTTTAGTCTTTAAAGCTCGTATTTGCTTGCTCCTAGCTCTTAACTATGAATTATTTTCCACCAACCAACAACGTACAGTTGTGAATAGTGCTAAAATGAAAATACAAGTTAGTTTCTACGATCTAAATTTAATTTTGACAATACAAACCGAACTTAAACTTTCAATAAATTCACCCGAATAAAATTATTCTTGTCAATATGTTCAATTTCATTTGTTCTTATTTTCATTTGAAGAGGCCTTCAAAGATATGAACTTGTCTCCTAAGTCATAGAAAGCAATCCAAGAAAAGTTAAAGGCTACTTACATAGACTTTCAGTCAGGGCCGTCAGTCAATGTATATAGTCACTTCTGTCTTTCAGGCATGGATTTTAGAACTATTTACAGGATTTAGATCTATTTATCCTGTATGTTCCTGCTACCATAACTGTGTACCTTGCGTTTACCGCAAAACTTTGAAGGATAAGTAGTTTTTTTGCAAATGGTGAATGCTTACTTCACTTCAATAGAAGCAACTGACGACATTCTGGTAGTGAGGAAGCCTGTGCTAAATTTATGTATATAATTTATTTTCTTAATTTTTACTATTTTCTAGCACATTTTAGTCCTTCAATTATTCGTTCCATTGCTTACTCCTCTATCGCTTAGTATAAAGAGCAAAGCAATGGTGTACGTCTCGAGAATTTTTCATTAGGATGAAGTCAACCTCCCTATATATATATATATATATATGTGTGTGTGTGTGTGTGTGTAAATATTTGTGCACATTTTTCTATGGGAAAGAGTGATGAGCATATCAGTAAGTTGCGGCACATCTGTGATATTGCTGTAACAGATAGAACGAGTAACAGCTATTTGAGCAATATTCTTCTACCCTCTGCAACTCGTTATGATCGAGTGGTCAGTACTACTGTTTCCTCTGAGGAAGGCGGAGCTTAATTCCGTTGAAGTTATTAAGAAATAACGTCTGAGTGCTCTTATATTGTTTGTTGCTGTCCAAGTTTTTTATTCAACACTTCCATGTTATTCCGACGAAATATAAAGCTAAAGCTTCGACGGCAAAGTATAATGACTCGGAGAAGTCTGGGGAAGGGTTCGCTAACCCGGCGAGGACATCTCATTCGAGGAAACGCATGTCCGGATTTAAGCGCCGCACCCTGTCTATACATATGTTTGTGTGAGTGTAAATAGGCGTGGAGAGGAGGAGGAGTCAAGGAAGGAATATGTAATAATAATGGGTATCAGCTCTTGGTTTTTCAGTTCAGTCTCTCATCGTTTCGTTGACATAAAGATTTGGTCGTTATAGCCGTAAGTCTTTCTTCAGCAGTGATCGTTATAACCACAAATAATTTATCATAATATGCATTATTTCTATGAAAATTGTCTTAGTTTGCACGCTGCGGACGAGATCTCATTATGAAGTTGTTCGTTTCATATTATTTTATGCGTCATAATTTAGGGACAACCTATCCTTGAATTAATAATAGTTTTAAAATGTTATTCTTTCGCCAATAAGATGCCATAAAACGTCTTCTATTTGTTCGTATTTTGTCCGTAAGCGAACGATTATCTCATAATACAATGATAAAGAACAAAAAAAAATTCATTTGGGAGGAGAACAACTGCAATGCCTTTTACTGCACTCTGGAGCGGAGAGAGGAAAGGGGGCACCGTGAATCGACAGAGCGTCGGTCTCAGCTTCAATTGAAGTTGCGCCTCGGGCCGTGGACGTGAGGAAGGCATTGCTAGTCGAAGGAATTGTATGGAGATTGCATCAGCCGTGGCGAGTGGGCATAGGCTGTGAGGGGGAGAGGGTTCTGGTAGTGGTGGTGGTGAATTTTGATCGTGGTGGTGCATGATAGGGTGAGGTTAGAACAGGGAGATGCGTTTCTCGGGCCCTGGAGCGCAAATTCCGTGGATTCAAGCCGCGGGAAGGGATCTGGGTGATGAGGGGCGCAGGGTAGGAATCTAAACAGAGCTCAGGCCATTTATCCAGCCCTGGAAACAGGAAATCGCATGGTAAACTTCGAGAGACGAGGGTTGGGTTACTCTTTAATTGCATGCAAGATTCACCACCAATGGTTTCACTGCAGTGATCAACACATATATGGATCGGGCATTTCTTCCTCGGTTTCCTCTCCCTTTTAATGTATTATTAAGCTTCAGCTATCGCCAATTCATCGTTTTTTTCCGAAAGGGTAATCTTATTGACCATTTGGTTTGCGCATTAATGCCAAATGCTGGACCAATGCCATCAAAAGGCTTTTTTTAACCTAATAGCTGTGTTAAAGCACCTAAAAGCTCGTATCACCTAATATGCTGACATCGCTACCATCTGTTTTATGGGGAAGTATAACCATTTTCATATTATATATCCTGTGAGTTCAAACAGAAACGATATCGGTTTGTGAATGTGTGAGATTATATTTTTCTGTCATTTTTGTGTTTAAGTTATTGTGTTAAGAGACTGTCCCCGAACTCAAATGTGGATTTAATATTTTGACCGTTTAGATTTACAATTTGTGAGGATAAAATTCTCTTGAAATATTTTATGGCTGCTATTATCAATCTGATGAATATTTGGGCAATATGTTCCCTTCAAAAGATGAACCAGAATTAAATGCATGGAAACAGCGCCATTTGAATTTTGGAGTATGTATAAGCTACTTGTATAGCATCGATTTTGGAGCTTTTCTTGTTAATATACCTTTACTTAAGTATATTTTTTTGCGTATTTTTTGTTTTAAATAAGTGTTTTCTCAATTCAGATGAATTTTGAGCGATTAATCCACGAGTTATTTCTTTGCTAATTGTGTTTTTATTTTTGATATAAAGTTGAACAATTGGAATAATAATCCTCATGTAGACTTAAAAAGCAAAGATAAAGAGCGAGTGAATTAGGAAAAAACATTGGAACTTGGAATAAAAGTTTTTACGGAAAGTAAAATTACGCTCTTAACTGCCAACTCCTATCTCGTCCTTATTTTTGCTGGAAAATGCGTTTCCCCTTTCTCTTTTTATTTGGTAGTCTCCCAAAAACAAGAGGAGGAAACATTTCTAAAGCATAATATTGTCTTGCGGCAGAGGGACTCCGTTCCGCTTTGTTGAACACAAAGTTGTCGCAAATGTACAGAGGGTATTTTCAGTAAAAGCAGCATTCTCTTTGAAGTAAGCTTTGTGTTTACGTCCCATAGTTTTTGCAGACAATAGTCTTACGAATACAGTAACAAAATGTATAAAACCCTCGGTTGTATTGAACGATAAAAGCCCACCGAAATTCATGAATGAAAAACATTTCCTTATCCTCTCTCACGCTCGTGGATTCTTTCATTATAGTTTTCTTCCTTTTGCTCAATTTAACAGGAGTTTAGATAATATTTGAAGCACCCAAGAATGAATTATTCATATCCGAAAATTATTAATAAATATAAACTCTATCCATGACGTTTATTGTTTAAAAGAATCTTAAATGTTGAGGAAGATGGTAAGTATGATAAAAACGTGGCAATAATTTTGGAAAAAGGAGTCACGTACCCAAGTTTGGTATCTAGGTGTTAGTTTCAAAATAAGTAAAACAAAAAGGTCCGTGCTCCTCAGATTTCTTATGTGATCATTTCAAAGACTTCCAAGTATTAGCTGTAGTTGCTAGGAGCCATTACTAGGCGTGATGCACATCATGTACCTTGGGAAAAAGGGTAATGTACGCAACGGTATAAGAACAGGGAATAAAATACAGTGAAGACAAAACCAGCAAAAGCTTTTACTTTTTTCCTCACGAAAGTTTTAATCTAATAGTGATCTCAAAGACAAATTGGGAAAAAATATTTCAGACACGATGAAGCTGAATGAGTATTTAGCTGCCTAAAGTCAGTCTGAGTGAATCCTCACGTTGCTGAACTGCATTTATGTATGTGCCTGAAACTGATAAACTTGGAGCCATAATTAGTCACTTTCAGTATTAGTTCAGTAATTGATATTTTTAGATGATCCGACTGTGAAGTCTTTATCCACATCCAAGTTTCAAAAAGAACCTCTAATTGTAAGATGTTCGTTGCACATTCTCCCGGCAGTCATCCAGATAACGTGCTATCCGCTAAACTGTCAAATTTAGACTTCTAAAATGGACTTCCTCTCCAGTCAGCTTTAATATTTTGAAAGGGGAATCAAATCGCAATAAATTGTGATGATGTTCAGAGATATATCTGAGGAATTTCCCACCTCTGTACTTAAATTGTAGTTACTCCTCCTTATTTTCTGAGGAAGGCATGAAGTTATATAGCTTTAAGTATGCCATACTCAGTCCTTTCCACCCTGTTTCCAAGCCTTCCGGCGAGTAATGGAAGCCTGAAAATAGAATGTGATAGGCGGTGAAGATATATTTTTATTTTCTTTAGCGGGTCCTCCTAATATAATATCACCGTCACAAGCTTTCGGGTGGATATGAATCGAAGGTCGAGTTATGGAATTTAGTGGTGAGTTGGTTGGAAAGGTACTCTTTTGGAGCTTAAAGGTTTTCAAGTTGTTAAAACTCGGAATTTTGTCGCGTTTTTATTTGAGAGATATTCTCTTGACTAACTGGAGACTTTTTCGGTCTTTATAGTCGCATAGAACTGAACTCAGCAGTTTGCGGAGGTGATGCCATGTTTCGGTTTATCAATATTATTATTTTAAAAACGAGAAATAATTATTATAAAGGAGTATTAAATTCTCTTTGACCAATCAATGACATTTTGTAACATCGACATTTTGTGGTTCCTTTAGCAAAAATGTCTTAAAAACGTATCGTGATATGAGTAAAGTAATATTTTTTAATTATGTCATATTCTGTAACAGCACGAATAAAGTCTTTGTACTTATTTCCGCTTTTTCCCTACTATCAGAGTTATCATGCTAATATTTTAATGAAAATTAAATTAAACCCTTTTTTTAATCGTAGAATTATGACTAAGTAAATCACATTTAAATACCATTGATATTTCTTTCCTCTATGATTATGGTTGAATAATTGTATATTTTCATCTCATTAATTAATAATTTTGATAAGGTAATGCAGTACGTTATTTATTAACTCATTGTCCTCTCTTTTATAGAAATGATTATATTCATAGAAAGTCTAGGACCTAGATATGGGGTTCAGACGGTCCCTGACACTTGAAAACATTGTTTTGGACAGTTAAGCACGTTCTGTGAGATTAAACACTTCTTAGCTTGGACTGTTTCTTTATTCAGGTCTTAACACGTACTTATTTTATTATATATAAATATAAATATAAATATAAATATATATATATATATATATTCAACTATTGCATTGCACTATACTTTCGAGGAGAAAGATTGGGGAAAGTGAAAATTGGAGAAAAACTGAATCAGAACGCCCATTCAAGTAGATTCAAAATTATAAAATTATTGCTTTGAAATTTTTAACCATTGTCACACTTATGAACATATAAAATAAAATTATGAGCAATTCGAGATAAAGCGTAACGCTTAATGAGAAAGAATTAACTTCACTCCCATTCAAATATTTGTAGAGAAGACCTTATCAAATACCATAGCTATTTCTTTGATTCCACGTGTTATCGGGTTAACTATGTAAATAGAGTACGCATAATCAATAACACTTTATTTTAACATTTTTATCTATTCTTTTCACAGGTAAAATTTATTCGTTCTTTTGAGTGTGGAGACGCATAACAACGGCACCAAAGCCCTGGGAAGAGCTAAATAGGGCGTGAACCAAGATTTAATATATCCAGGTCAGTTTATTATCATTATGATTTTATGTCGTGACATAGTGGATTTTATGCACCTGTGTAGTTTATCTCCCGATGAACAATGTCAAAAAGGAAATTTGGTAACTCCGCACATTTATGGAATTACAAATTTGAATATTATTCATTCGCAAATATTCCACAAATTTACACCAGAAACAATTAATTATCTCTAGATATTTTTTTATTTCATATGAGTTCTTGATAGTAAATTGACCAGAAAACCAGAATACTTTCAGAGTAGTACAACGGAGAGCTTTGTAAACGGTATGAGGAGGCTAAAAGTAAACACCCCTACGTATTAAAGTGTAATAAAAAACAGCTTATTACTTGCAATCTTTGAAGCTTTTAAAAATTATAAAGTGAAAATGCCTTTCCACCCTTTATTATACATATGTATTTATTATAATATCAAACGTTTTGATAAGATCTCCAGAATATTAAACCCAACTTTACTGAAAAAGTTCCAAGAATTTCCTCGGCAATCGAGATCAAACATGGGAAACTTTCATCCCTCTGAAACTGAGGAGGGTAGGGTAAGACTCCCTAGTCGGTTCCAACGGCAATCTTTTGGGAAGAGGACCTTCTGTATTCGGTCTCGGGAAGCAGGAGGTATGAGGGAAGAGGGCAGGGAGTTCTGAGGGATAAGGGGGTCGGGCTTGGATTAGTTAAGGGATTGAACCAAAAAAGGGGAAGGGGATGAGGGATGGATAGGCGGGAGGCGCCATAGAAGGTTTTTCGGGGCTTTCTATGTATGTGTGTGTGCGGGGTGGGAGTCGGTGGGAAACGTGGATTAGTCGGGTCCTTCTGCACCCTCCCTCTCACACCACCCCCTTGCTGTCCCCGCTCAAGCGACCCGGGTCGTGCGGATGGCCCGGATCCACCGCCACCGGTCTGGGTCGACCACATTCGGGGTGGAGTCGAAGGGAGGAGAGGAGGATGAGGGAACGGGAGGCAACGGCAGTAAGGTGGGTCGTAGTCTGTATGTGACAAGAGGATCCATGAAGAGAGAGGGAGACATAGTGGGTTAAGGGAACGGGGAGGATTGGGAATGTCCAATAGCGAACGAACTTGGCATGATGTCACCTCCTGGGCTTGCTTACTGCCCTGTGGGAGGTAATGGCTTCAAGACATCGAACCGTGGAATCGAAGACAACTTGTATTCTTTTTTTTAGGATATTCAAATTACAAAATAATTTATTATGAAGGAGCATAGCTTCACAGGATACGGAAACATGTTTATCCAATATCCCTGGAAAGAAACGCAACAAACTCGTTCATTGCCTCATTCATATCGCTATGAGACCGCTGTTATCTTTAAACGTAGCTACCACTCTAGCATTTCATTTCCATAGAGCCCGTGTATTAACCTGACGGCAGAGATTAGAGTTAGAAAGGAACTAATATCGATACTTACTCATCAATTAGCTGTCGAAGATGTCTCATTGTATTTATTGCCACTTCATTTTAACAAATCGGTTCCGCCCTGGCAGTTCACCGATGACAATTTCTTCGTCAATTATTGCTTTAAGGGACGTGGAAAATTCGGAAAAATAATGCCATAAAAAGTAGTGAGAGCATTGATTGCGTAACTTTAATCCAATGTGTTTTAGAGGAAAACATTGGCATGTAAATTTTATTATTCCATTGCTGTAATGCGAAAAAAGCAAATTACTGAAGTCAGTGGTGAAATGGTCATCAGCCGGCTCTCAATTTCAGTGCGAAAAGTTGTAGTTACATATGTTTTTAGGACGTTATATATAATTACAAACCAAAAAAAATATAAACAATTTGTATTCAAATTAACAAATTAAATTATCCCTTTTTGATATTTTATTAAAATTTTAAGTATATTATTCCATTTACTCGTGTGTGTAACCGAAGTCCCTATGAGGTATGTACATTTTTTGAAGCCCAAATCTGACTTGACTAATGCGTAAAAAGCACGAGATCTAGCTAACTCCTCTTACGATTTCTCGAAAAGTTAATTTTATGAAGATTTGATTTTTTCAGCATTTTGCCTGATGACATTTTTCAGCATCACCATATTTCTTCCATCATCAAGAATAATCGGTGAATAATTTTCCATCCCAGTGTTTCTTCAAACATTACTGTACTCTCATATTCTTCTGATTTATTTTTATGATTTTCTAACTCTTTGAATGATAAATTTAGTTCTTATAACCTATCGTATAATCATTCCTAGTTTCGTTTAATTCTTCCGACTAAAATATTTTATGAAGACTTTTTTATGAGTCGTAAAATTGTCTCTCTGAGAATATTGAAACAGTTCCAAGTGCGACAGGAATCAACAGTACGATGGCAAACATTTTTTAAAAACTTTCCTCCCTGTCAGCAGATTCTTTTGGTATAAATTACCCAAAGATTTTTTCTAGTTGTGCGTACATTTTAGTGTGTTGTGTATGCTTATAAGCCCGTATTTAACTAAGGGAAAAGAATGCTAATCACCTAAACATTTGTTAAATGATACCACTTTAGCCGTAAAGCACAATGTTCTAGGGTGGCAAGAGGGATAAGAATAGCCAAATATTTTACTCGCTAATGTGAATAAGCAACTCTGTTTTTAAGATGTTAAGCAGAAGGATCTTTGAACCACCAAGTTCAAATTTACTTGATACTGCAGGAGTAGACAACAGATTGGAAGCGAATGGAGCAAATCGTTGATTCTACTACCAGCTGTTTAGTAGAATAGTTAATTAGTGAAATTAAGTGTTAAGAGCACTTTATTTTTGAATTTAAGTTTTTCCATCTCATTATTAATTAACGGTCGTTATGGTGCGTATTGCATCAAGGAAAGTGTGTGGAGGAAAAAATTCATGTCTAAATAGTATACTTCACAAATTTTTCTGTTTTTGACCAAAAAAACTGAAAATTTAGGCATCAAAAGCTTAAGACCGCCTTGAACTCAGCTCAGCTAATACTTAACGGGGAGATATTCCCGTTGACAAAATTTTGGTTACCATTCAAAACTTTGTGAACGAATGATCATCATGTTTTCTCCTAAACATAACTTGTAATTAATTAATTTAACTTGAACTAATTTCTATTTCTCTATTTACAACGTGCCGAAGTATTAAACCAAATAGGAATGACTTGATTCCAAATGGAAGCATTCATCAAATGACCGAAAGAGTATCTAATACGATTTACTATAGTGGATTTCATTCAACCCCCGGGAAAACTCACCTAATAAATAAGTTCTCATGCATTTTCAATTATCTATGCCATTCGATATCACGAATCATTGAGTCATACCATAGTGTAACGCCCTCAGAGAATTTTATGCAGCGGAGTATGGCCTTATAGAAACAAGTAATGTGGCCTCATTTCATTTCCTGTATCGACGCCTTTGGGGTATTCGCGCTGAATTTTGGATTACCCCACGGACGATCCACTTGAATTCCTTTCACTTTTGGTCCGAAAATGTAATTACTAATTCCGCCAGTCGGAGCCTTTGCCAAGAGTAGAGCTCATGAAAGGCCCGCTCACCCTTCCCCGTCGTTCCCCCGCTTCACTTCACTATGTCCATTTGCCCCATTGGCTCCTCGCCACCGAAAAAAGAGGAGAGCCCATCTTAACCCATCTCCCGTCCTCTCTTCCCACTTCTTTTCGAGGACCTCTCTTTTCTTCCCTCAAAACGCCCACTTTCTCCTGCGTAAGGACGACCTATCCCGCCTCCTCCCATTCTCTTTACTCGTCGCTTTTCGACCGGAGCCCCTTCGATCGACCCCCCCCACAACAACCCCTTCCCCCCCTATCCTCGTAGAAAAGGGTTCTTCTCACTTTCGAAGTCTCCACTATCCACCTCTTCACTCTGCCTCCTCCTCCCGATACGTGATTCTGCGGATATCGCGCTTCCGTGCCTCGAATGATAGATGGTTTAGCTCCTAAGATGGGTGGGAAATGTGCTTACGCACTTCAGACGAACGAGGTTTCCTCCCTTTCTATCTCTCTCTCTCTCTGCTATGCGGAAGACTACAAAGCGACGAGTTCGCACACTACCTTATATGCATAAGCACATCACATTCATTTGCGTGTCCTGTAGGCATGCTGACCTACGTGTACGCACGTGAGACCTATTGGCTGGCCTGCCTATTGGATGCGCCTCTGATGAGGAAAGTGAAATCGCTCTCACTCGCTCTCTCTAGGCAGCAAACAATATGTATTTTTTTTCTGCCTCCCTCCCCTTAGGCCTTCCCCTCCCTCTCTCCCGGATCGGTATGTAGCGGAGTTTTGGCCGTCGGCACTGAATATGAGTTTTGGCAAGATTACGTTGACCGTATTGCGGCCCTGTCCGTCGTCAGAATCGAAAACAATAGCCAATCTGGTTACGGCAGACATTCCTATGCCAGCGGGGAAAAAATTAACAGCGTTAATTGACCCTTGGAATGTACTCAGTAGAATTAAATCTGCTTCGGAACGTGGACGTTTTGGTATTGCACGGCTTGATATGAAAATTGTCAGTCGTAATCCAAAAGAATAGCAAAAAAATATATACCCGCAGGGTAATGGAAATGAAAAGTCAGGTAGAAGTAAAAATATGACCGAAAGAATTTATGGGAGGGTGGAAACAAGAACCGGATCTCTTTTTGCCGGAGATAGTAGGATTGCCAGCTCGAATTTTCTTCCAAGACGCTAAAAATTCATAAAATGTTTGGCAACCGTCGCAGAGAGCGATTACTGCATTCATAATCTCTAAATAGCACCTCTTGGTTGTCGCTGGAGCTTTAGTAATGGCCCCAGTTGAATTTTCAACTTATGAATAAAAAATGAAGTATTACCAAGCGTATCTTAATTTTGCCGGAGCCATTTGGCTGCCGCTCAGTTGGAATACATCTCTTCGCCAGGAGCTGCCAGTACCAAAAATATACATTTGTCCTGCTATTCATGCAAATTAATGTTTTGCGTTTTATTTTGAAAGCAGTGGGTGGAAATAAAGTTGTTACTCTTGTAGTAAAGCTTAGAATAGCGATACGAAACTTTGAATAATGAATTTCGATACTGTGAAAGAAGTCATTCGTGCCGCAGCTTAAGGAATAATATAGAAAGGGTTGGTGACGCTGTGGGAAGAATGGATTACATTTTCGCATTAATATCACTATCTCAAATTTTAACGCCAGAAACTACTCTTTTTTTAACTAATGACGATAAATCCAGTTTCAATCACGACTAGAATAAGTCGTGGCCCTAGTTGACTTTATAGGTTCTATATCATGAAAAGTCAAGTGATAATTAAGATGTTGTAATTAAAATATATGGAGAGAAACGGGCATTTTTATTCATCCTACTGAAAGTAAATATCCTTCAAAATTGTGTTTACGTAAATAAATAGATGAGCAAAGCAAAATATAGACCCTCCAATCCGTTACAACGCCATGGTATCGAAGATGCATCGAGTATGCAGCAATGAAAGGTTATAGAACTATTATTATTAGACTGAGTTAAAACTGAGTTAGGTCTAAACGTACGTTTTTCCGAGAATGGAACAAAAACATTTGGAATATATACAAAATACATGTAAATTTGAGAAATGTAAAGAGAATATCTACCAAGAAAGTGAAGTTTAAAACCGTTCTGTTATAAATCGGTCTGCAGTCAGATCGTGTTAGAATTTCAAAGGTGGAACAAAAGTATTAATCAAGTGGTTACTCTACTCAGCTATCATCCAAGTCCAACATCCCCTTTTAACTTCTCAAGTCCCCCCAAAGTATATATATAAAAGGCATCTGAGTAAAAACTATTGAAAGCAATTTTTCCACGAATGTTGAAATATTCATGCATGTTCGCTGCGTGAATGCTCGATGACGCAAGTGAAAGGTAAATTTGAATGGGACTGACCATGAAAGCTATTAATTACCCTCCTCAGAAAACGATACCTCATAATACGGTTTCACTCTTTTGATTGATATTCACCATTCCCAGGGTGGTTTCTAATTGATTTTTTTCAATTATGAAAGATTTCGTTTTTATACGCGTACCCACTGCTATTCGTCCTCACTGGAACGCTGGTCGTATTGAATCTTAAAACTTTACGGTACAACTTCCTAACTACTCACGCCAGTTGGCGCCTTCACAGCCGCTCGCGATCAATCCGAAGACTCAAACATTCACCTTATCAACTCCTTTCAACTCCTTCTCTTCAATGATCCAATTATTCCTGGAGTAATTTTCTCCTGATTTGAGTAAATTCCCACTTTCAGGACAACACCTAAACGTTTGCTTTAACGACCGAGAAGTCCCGATTTCCGCCGATTCGACTGCTTTATTCCAGAAGTGTCTTTTTTCGGCCACGCCAAGGCTTTCTTGTTCGGTACTTGTGAGGACGAATGGAGTGGAGGAGGGCGGGAGGAAAAGAGTGTATAGGAGAGGAGGCGAAGGAGAGAGAGAGAGAGAGAGAGAGAGAGGACTTGAGTCCTAAGGGAAGTGAGTCGTGGGGAAGGGAAAGGAGTGGGGTCAGAGAGGGACGGAGGTGTTGTTGAGGGTAGAGGGAGGGAAAGGAGGAGAGAGGGAGGGAGGGAGAGAGAGAGAGAGAGGATTAGGCGCCGAGGGTTTTGGGGAAGAGAGGGAGGGAAGGGGAAGGGGTCTGGAGAAGGACTGGATGGGATTAGAGGGGTGGGAGACCCTGAAGGGGGAGAGAGGGGCCTAAGGAAGAGCCTACACGGTGGGTGGGTTTAAGAGATGGTTCTACAGGGCGTGGTGGTCGGATTCGTTGTTGGGGATGTTGGGTGGGGTGGAAGGGAATGGGGAGAGAGAAGGAGTGTCCTCCCTCCTTCTCGCCCTCTCGCCCTCTGACCTCCATTTCCTCGGTCTCCCATGCGATTTTCTAACCACCCTTCATCTTCCCCCTCCCACGCATTTCCCTCTTCTTCATGATTCCAGCCAGAAGGTCCTCTGGCGCTAGCCGTCGCGCCAACTTATAAGGAACACTCGTCCAGTGGTGTTCCTTGCCTCCCCTTTTCTCATCTCCCATTCTTTCTCCTCTCGTTCGTACTTTTTTTCTTCAATACCGTCTTTGCTCACTCCCGCTCTCTCTTTCCTTTGACTCCTCATCTCTTTGAAATCCCCGCGCCTTATCCCTTCGGGTTGGTCCTTTCCATCCCATCTCTTTCCTGCTGTTTACCGCTCCACAAATGACATCGCGAAGATTGGCAGCTGCTCCTTACTTTGGGGTGAAGAAAACATCTCCAGTTGCGGTTTCGTGAGGGTAATATATTTTTTTGGCACAAAAAGGAGCTCCGCCAATTTTTGCACACCACAGAACTCTAGCCTTAATGCAATTTGCTTGCATTAATTTGCAAAATAACTGCCAGATTATAAGAATTTTATTCCTGTATGGTACTCTTTAGTCAACATGCTTGAAACGTGTTGAAGATTGCACAAGACCTTATATTGAGGTAAAAAATAATTTTTGAAGAAAAACTAAGCATTTGACTTGGAGTACATATATATATATATATATATATATATATATATATATATATATATATATATATATATATATATATATATATATAAATCGCTATAGCCAAAGTTTAGCTCTTCAAAGTCCGGCTTATCCAACTTCAAGAGTCATCAGAAGACTTCTATATTCGGTAGCGGTTGGAACCCTTAGTTTTAAGCGAACGATATTCTGACTTCCGGCCTAATATATGCCTTGGTGAGAGTGCAGTTTTTTTATTCGTTTAAGTGGGTCAACAGGAAAATAAAACATGGTAAATAATTTAAAATTGAAAGGAGAATGGAATAATTACCAGAAGAGTAGATTCTATTTAATGCCCATGTTGCCTTGGCCACGAAGGCATGTAAACACCTGGACTTTGTATTTTTCTTTAATCAGAACAATTAGTCCATCCGACCATATTGTACCTAATGCTGAACCTGCTGTAGAGTCTAAAGTCTAAAGCCTGAAATATTAATTAATAACTAGCGCAGCTCTCATTCCAACACAATGTGAACCATTCATGGGAATTTTTAATAAAACGATGGCAGCAGCAAAATAGATATTTTTGTACAGAGAAAATATTACTTCAGGTGTGAGTTCAAAAGAATAAATTTGTACTTAGGCTTAAGACTCCAGCATTGAAGTAATATTTTTTCGAATCAAAAAGGATAGTCGGCCGGGATTGTAACCATTAAATTTTCCATGGTCGTTATGGGGCCAGTTTTTCTTTCACTAAAACTCCGACTATTTTTCTTGCTTTCTTTGAAAAAAATCCCATTTGTTTTCTTTAGCCTTTTGGTCTCATGAAGACTCTTAAAGTTCCATACTACATACCTCTGAAGTCCCCTTCAACTTTTAAAGAAACAATCTAGTTCTTACCCCATTCTAATTCTCCATTCCGACATGAATTTTTACTCTTGACCTCTTTTCCCTCGAAATAAATTGATAAGTCTACTTACATTGTATTCTAGGTGTACCCTGAGCGCATTTTTTGTGTAAGAGTTGTCCTGAGTGATTTCCCTTTTTTCTTTATGCTCACTAATGGCTTTTACGGAAATTATTTTTCATTACAGTAGAGTTAAACAAGAGTGAGATTACGGTCACATCACGGTATCACGATGAAAGATACATGATCGAGTCATAACTTGAAGCTTTCTGGAATTCCAATGTTCACTTCGTGAAACATAACTAAAATTATTACCGACCAGACTTATTTTCAATAATGAAATAAATTAAGGTATTAGAATGATATGATGATTTTTACTTTATGTTTCCCCAAAACATACTTCTTCCAAGAGTTGTGATAACAAATTCAAATGGGAGTATTATTTAACAGTAGCTATCATAAGGTAGAATATCACAGACTCTCTAATTCATGATTGGTGTTTCTATGAATGTACCCTAGGTTACCTCCTGTGTGTATTTTACAGAGTGCTAAAATTTCAGATGTGAGAATGATTGTCGTTATCGTGCGATAAATTTTTTTGACAAATTGTACAGCCGCGGTCCCCGTAACTCGCTCTTTCAAAATTCCTTATTATCGTATCCCAATGCCTTGCATTTCTCCCAATCGCTTTCAAAAACCTATTTCATACCCGGTATCCGATGCTTACGTTGATTTTCATGCTCTGATATCAAATCATCTAGGCACAGATGTTCTGCGGTATGCTTGATAAATTTCATTTATGTATCATAGTTTCACTTTCATAGAAAAATCCGTCCGAATTTATTTCGGCATATTATTTATTCAAGTCAATTTATTGCGTAGGGGAATATTTACAAAAATATCAGGTTGCAATATGCAACCGGATTTTAAAGGAAGCACCTTTTCGATATATTTCAATTTTTTATCATAAGGTCAATTTTAGGCGCATTCTTTACTTCGCAGTCGGAATTTTATCTCGCTCCATCAACATATGAAATAATCATATCATTTGTCTTAGTGCAACAGTTTTAAAGTAAATGCCCTCCCCTTTAAAGCCTACTTAAAAATATTTCAAATCACGGATGATATAAGAATGCTTCTTAATTTTTAATCCGGAGACTGATAACCGTACTCGTTTACATTTCTTCGTTCCACGACAATTCCTACACCAGTTTATTTCTTAGATCTCTAGCTCTCTCTACTCTTATACTTTTTAAATTCATTTGATTAGGAAATTGTTACTGAATAGACCTCCCTATTTTTCATACTCCCATTTATACGTCTTTCACATCCCTTACCCTATTATAAGAATCGGAAAAATTCAGTTAGCTCTCCCGTGGCTTCAGATAATCAGTCGCGTTGCGTTGATCATTCTGCGATGTGCCGTCCGCTCGGCCGCGGAGTGAAAGGTGTCGGATTCCGATGCGGTATGTCGGATTGTTATGTGTTCCATGGGACATCCCTAGTCGCTCTGGAGCCGTTCGCTTTTCAGGGATTCTATGTTAGTCCGAGGATGAAAGTAAGATTACAATGCAAGGGTCAAGGCTATCAAAAACAAAAACACATGCCATAGCAACAATTAATGAATGAATTTTGAAACTCGAACGGTTCCGTATCAGAAAGTAAAAATAGGTAAACCTTTTGTGCCATAAAAAAATTCTCTCGAGAAGTTGATGGAAACTATCAATTGTTTTATTAAACATAGATCTGATATTTGTGCACTTTTTGGGTACCTTATTTGCCTATTTCTTCATATTGCTATTTTTCTGTATCATTATGCCAACATACAAATAAACGTAGACGGTCGGTTGACAAATTTGCAATTTTCGCTGGTATTTTTATTTCGATTACAAAGTTTACCAACGGTTAAATGTAGCCATTTAGATTAGGGCTTTCGCATGAATTTCAATCAGAGTTATGACAAATGAACCTAGTTAGCATCAAACGTTTGTTCTTTGTTGGCAAAACCATGTGACATTTCTCGAATGAAATTGAACGAGAACCCCTCGTGGTTATCTCGTAGACAGAAATCGTCATCGTAAGTTTTCAGTGTGAGGATTGGTTTGCAGCATCCCACACGTATTTTCTACGAATCTATTCATTTCTTCTTGGTGTCTTGCACTGAAGTCTTTCATTGCTTGCTTCTTATAATTGATCCTTTATATTTCTATTAGTTCTTTTTCTCAATTGTTACTTTCATTAGATCTGTATCTGCATCTACAAAATACCTCGTAAGGGAAATGGGATGGAGTGGCATTGTACCACACGTGCAACTATTATTTCATACAATACATGCATTTGAATATATAGCAACTCAAATGCAAAATCTTTAACAAACAAATGACTCTTTATACATATTGTAATCATTGGCAATCATTAAATGTTTGTTTTTAAGCAAATATATTCGGGTGTTTGAATTCAATGTTGTTATGATTACGTGTCGTGCAAGGGTAGGAAGAATTTTTGAGTCTGTTCGTGATTGTGTGTGCCTCCAGTATTTTATCTCAGTGGTTGAATCTACCAATATTATTTGACGTGAAAATTATTCCCTCGGTGTTGCCAGAAAATTTGAATTTACTGTGTTTTTTTTAAGAGTGTAAGTTTTGCCTGCTCTTTTTATTTAAAAAAAAGTTCTCCTACCCAATTCCTCCAACAAACCCCCTTACGCTTACTCTCTTCTGGTAGTAATTTTTAAATAAAAATCTGGTGTGGATTTCCTTCGGACTTCTTAATACCGCAGCATGAATCAGTGTGCCCTGTCATTCATTACGTACCGAACATAAAAAAATAGCGAAGCATTGTATCCGAAGGCTGGTTTGATAGTTAATAGCGGAGCTTAACTTGGATTAACATCTGTGACGTTCGTATTTCAACAAGGAGATATGGTTCAGTTCCTTTCTCTACGTCACCACTAGTTATACGGGAAGATATGGCACCACAAAAATAGCACACAATGGATTACCAAATACACCGGATTTTGAACCAGGATCGTGAGGTCAGGTGTCGAGCTCTCTATTTACAAGATTACTGCACGTGATAAATATACATCTGAAATTTATCATTAGTGTAAAAGGCTACTGAAAAATAAACCATCCGAGATGAAATTGTAAATATCTGCAGCAATCAAATCCTCGGATTGATAATTACCGATAGCCTTCTTTTGAAGATTAAAGTATCTGATATATTCTATTGTTTCAGGCTTCACTTCGTGGAAGTATTTAATATCCATACTAAAAGGAAAGACTTGTACTTTTCCACAGATTTTATTATACGGTACAACCTGTTTCACCAACTTGCGGCAACATCAGTTAAAAATTTGCTAAACAGACAGAGCAAGAATATATACCCTCAGGACAGAGTGGGGACGGGGAGGGTCGGAAAAAAATAAAATAAAAATAATTAAAAATGGACGCTCTCGAGCAATTGGAGATAAGAAGGCACTTGGCAAACCCCAACACGACCCTTTGTAGTGAACAATTGTTCTCATACCCCTCCCCACTCCTCTCCGAGAAACTAGCCTGGAAATGGTCAAAACAACCCATCAACGCACCTGAGAGCCCCCACCCCTCTCAGACCCTTCCAACCCTCCCCGCCCCACTCTGTCCTGGGGGTATGTATTCTTGCTCTGTCTGTTGAGCAAATTTGTACCTGATGATGCCACAAGTCGATGAAACGCGTTGTACCGTATAATAAAATCTGTGGAAAAGTACAAGTCTTTCCTTTTAAAGTATCTGATTTCTTCACTGTATCACGGCTGCAACGGCTGAGATTATATCAAAATTCTACATTTTTGGCCCATATGGGACACCGATCAGAACGAGTGAGATCGAATCCGTCACATTTTGCTAGATTGACACGGTCATTAATTTATTAGCGCGTGAAATAAAATTGATGACGTAAAACCGATAAGTGTAAGAAATAAAGGGCATGCTTGAACACAAGCTTTCAAAGAATAATCTGCATGTAGAGGGAGTATCAAGTAAGAATTTATTGTTCCCATGTTATTTCTCTTAAGGAATCGACGTAATCGTATTTCATTAAGTTTCTCTTTTTTAGTAAAATTCTCAAATGGAATTCAAGGTGACCTTAACAACATGTTATTTAACTATTTAGTTTTGAAAAAAAGATAATATTAACGAGAAAAGAGGTCTAAGTGTGCATATTTTTCTCTGCTGCTTTATTATGGAGCTAACGTTACATTATGATAGCGTCCATAAATGATCAGTTTTAATATATTTATGCAATGATAATTGCACCATAAATTTTCCATTCAATGCATTGCGAAAATTAATGAATATATCAATGTATATGTATATGTCAAATTATAGTCCTTATATTACCATCGCTAGAAAAATTAATGGACCAACGTTTTATTGGTGTTCTGAGGTATGTTTAGCAGTCAATGTGTATCCTGAGCGTAGTTAGGGGGATAAAATTAATATAATTGACACCCCTATAAAGAGAAAACCCGCAGTCTAAACTTTTCGCACATTTAAATATATTCTTGTAGACGAGATGATTTGATCAATAACAGACATTCACCAAATCTGCTTTAATACATAGTATTTCAAATTCCGCAACTTCCTCTATTTAAAAGAGTTTGTAGATGTTACATCAGATGTTCACTAGGGAAGTGTCATTGTGCCTCTTTTATTCCTACTTTACGTTAACGACATTAACTCCGTAGTGATAAACGTTTATTTGCCATCAATGCGGTGGTTTACGTGATATCCGTGATCCTAAGGACACAGCAGATTTATCAGATGACCTTTAGCTATACAACGCTGTTTATTTTATTTCATTTATTAATTATATATATATATATATATATATATATATATATATATATATATATATATATATATATATATACCCTGCAAAGCCATCGCTAGGGTGTGTGGCAGGGGTTGAATACCCACCAGAATAATGTTAACCGAACATGACCGTACCGCGGTTGGATATTGTTATTCTGATCCATTACTGTTTGCGGAAATTGTGGCATCTTAAATCTATCTATTCTAAACTTAATCTCTCTAGTTTAATTGACATGATCTCTCATACGACAGCACGATGGGGTTAATAAAACATTTTCAACATCACAGCTAAAAAGACGTTCTTCCAATTTATGCAAAAGCTTCAATCTGTAATTTAACCTCTGCTCCGTGAGTCATTCCGAGTGTTTTTTTAGCATTTTGGATACGTTACTAAAGTCATCATAACCGCGTTCTTCTAATCTAGCTCCTCTGAGCTGATCGCAATTTAATTCGGTAATCAATCCAACTTGGTGAGGATCCCAATAATACTTGTAGCATATTCTAAATGAGGCCTAACCAGCGAAGGATAGTATTCCTCTTTGACCTAATGATAACATTTACCCAGCATTATTCTAATAAATCCTATTTTTTTTGTTAGCTTGTCCACATATTCCCCGTATGTTTCACCCAGAAGAAGTAGTGATTGAGGATAACACCTAGGTATTTAATTGACTCTACACGTTCCATTTCGGTGTTACCAACGCAGAAGCCGTTCGGGTGGGAATTGCTCTTTTTCCAAAACCTAATGGCTACGTATTTTCTTAAGTTTAACTTTAATTGCCTAGTGTCGCAACAGCGTTGCATAGCATTAAGGCCATCTGATAAAACTGCTGTTTTTCTAGGATTACAGATATCACGGTAAACCTTTCCATCGTCCGCAAATAAACGTATCTTAATAGTAACTAAGGAGTCAATGTCGTTAACGTAATGTAGGAATAAAAGAGGTCCGGTGAAACTTCCCTGAGGAACACCTGAAGTAACTTCTACTGCATTTGAGCTAACTCCATCTATGACTAATCTTTCTTCCCGACCATTCAAAAAGTTTTTAATCCAATTCCGGATATTTTTATCTATGCCATATGCTTCTAGCTTAGTGAGTAGTTTACTATGTGGTACGTTGCCGGAGGCTTTCATAAAATCTATAAAAACCGCGTCCACTGGAACATTGCTCTCTCCCAAAATAAGAATGCTTTGTTAGAAGACCTTGGTGCTCATCAAGGTAACCAGAATTTGTTTCAATTTGTGTAGATTCACACAAATATAAGCTTTCCCTTTTAGACTAAGGAAGTACCTCTATCCGCCCACAGATCCTTGAGAGAGTAAGAAAGAAGAGCTGAGAGGGGTAATGAACTGGGACGCAATGGAGAGAAAGAGAGTGAGAGAGAGTTTGCGGAGGTAGGCGTCGTCTTTTTTAAACTCATTACGACTGTCGTAGTTCCATGGTGGCCCGGCCTTAGTGGGAGGGAACGGAGAGAGGAGGGAATTAAAAGTGAGGCGTGGGGGATGGTGGGCGGGAGACAGGAGAAGGACGATCGGCCATGCGAAATAAGCCCTTCTCCCGTGACGACGGCTTCCAATTCCCATCCCACCGCAATCCGTGCCGCGTTCATCCTCCGGGATTCCTTCGACGTCCTCGCCCGCGGAGCTCTCTCTCCTCCTCTACCCTCCACTCAACTCGCAGTCGACGAAAACGAAGCCACCTTCCATCTCACCCTCCCTTTCTCTCTCTCTCCCACTCCCTTTATCTCACCCACCATATTCCCATCCTTTTCGCCAACTCTCTTCCCCAAGGGCCTTCTTTTTTCCCCTCTTCGGTCCTCATTATCAGCTTTTTTCATCGCAATTTCTCAATTTTCGCAGTGTTTTCGCTCTTTCCGCTTTTCATTTTCAAAAATCTCTTCACGCTGTTTTAGTCTCTCGTGCCGGTGGGTTTGCAGCATTAAAGCTCAACCTTGTTAGCCGACCATAAAAATTGGTGGAAAAGGAATAAGGACGTATCTATAACGTGGAAATTGAGCAATACTAAGAATAAACTTATGACTTGATTAGGATTCTGAATGGAACTCATCTATAGCATTTATTTTTTCAAAACAGTTGTACCCATCAAAAAAATTCGATTGCGTTGAGATGTATGGAAGCGATGGGCGTAATAGTGTTTTGTGTCATTGCAGTTTTAATGTCGATCCTCTTGGCTTACATAGAAAAGCGTTAAAATTAGGTGTAACCTTTCTGCAAACAGCGATGGCTGCTTCTGAATTGATTTTTATTGTTTCATTTGGGTCGATTTTCTCCTCCTCATTCTTTCTTACTCTGTCCTTTTCGTTGCATGCTTAATGTATACAGTTGAAAGGTAAAAACATGACTAATATGGTGCTTATGCGCCTCCTGCTATGCTACGTAGGAACTAAATTAACTTCAAAGGCGCTTATATTAATTTGACGCAGCCGCCAACATTTTTAGTTCACACCTCGTGTGACCGACGCTGAAAGCCTTGGAATATGGAGGCATTCCATCCCTACTCCTTGCCAAAATACCTGCTCTCTTTAAAATTTTGCTCACCTTATATTTTGAAGTGAAAATTTTCTCAGGAATGATATGATGTGACCCCTTTTGAAAGGTTGCAAATCCAATTGATCAATTATTTGTTGATGATAAAAATGTCGTTGTCGATATATCATCATTTTAATCAATGTTTGATTTTAAAAAATACTCTCAGTTTTAGATCAAGTGAAAATCAAGTTACTTTTGGTTTTTTTGTGCAAAGAACAACAATGTAAGAGAGATAATTTCGTTTTGGTTAATGAGTGGAATGAGCGCCGTTTCTTGAGTTTAAAGGCCTCGCATTTTAATTTCGCATAATTGGCTGAAAGTTTGTGAACAAAAAAGGTCATGTGCCTTTCATTCGAACGGTGCGATTTCAGCCATAGGTCAGCGGAACTCTTCATTAATTTTTCAAGTGTTTTCTTAAAATGCAACAATTTTAAAGTATAAAAATCATTCATCTTGACTGGGATACGAACTTGGATCCTTAAATGCTCACCTGAGTGCTTTAGCCAGTTAAGCTACTGGGGTGAACATTTGTCCTCCTGCCGAGGGGTACGTTTGTGATGCGAATTAGCAGGTGATTCCTTTAAAAGTTACTATCGCGGCATCTTTCCAAGTTTCTTTGAAATATTTTCTTAATTTTTGCCATGCAATAATATTTGTATATAAGAATATAATCATAGTGGTATTGACTGCTAAAATAAGTTTCACTAAATTTCCACTAGTTTTTGTGTAGTGAAATTTATTGAAAGAATACGAAACACAAATAAGAGACGAGGTTATATTCCTCAGAACGTCCAATTTCATTCCAATTGAGACTTCACTTTTGAAGATATTAAACCCGAGTAAAGTTTAATCTCAGGTCTCTTATTCAATTACTCATCATGAAGTGCCCTCGTAAATTATAATACGTTCCAAAGACGAACTTCTGTGAAAATATTCCAATTTTCTCCTTTTAACTAAAGAATGAAACTTTATGATGTCGTTAATTGAGTAATTTCTACTAAATAATATTATCCCAATCTCTGCAAAATTAAGGTAATTGAATAGGATTGTGCCACACTGCGCCTCCAATCACGGACAAACCTCGGTAGAAAACTAAGTTATACTTCAATTTGTTTTGCCATGAGGTCATTGAAGTACTCTGGAAAAGCTTTACTCTGGAAAATATATATTTTATAAAACAATTTTTTTGCGTTTCGCTCTTTTTTCCATAATTTATGTAGGTACGTATTTGATAAATGCCACCCTTAATAACATTTGTATAAAAGTGTTTAGCGAGTGAAGTGTGGTCAAATAGTTTTTTGTACAGCCCCTAAAATATTAATAGCATGACGATTTCAGAAAATTACGTGGAATATCCACAACCAATGATGTTTTACTTTCTCAGCAAATGTACTTGGGAAAACATCGTTACACCGTGACAGTCTATTTTCACTTCTGCTATTCTTTGGTGGCCTTTGATGAAATTAATATTTTATTCCTATCATAGAGCAGTTGTGCCCATTATGCATTCCCCATCTTTTGGCACCTAACTTATAAAAAGTGAAAGATTCTTCTTCATTAAAAGTACACATTATCTGTTGACGATTTTTTAAGAGGAGATACATTGAAGCATTCTCTTGGTGAACATTCACTTTCAGGCATTTGTGATTGAAAATACTTAGTGAATCACATTCCAGACAATAATGAGGTATTCCTTGTCCTGCAGCTTGAGAGAATTACCGGGAGAAAACGTCAGCAGTACATAGTTTACACTTTGAAACCATGAGGGATCCTTGGGACATTTGGTGCTTCACTCTCAACCTGTCCTATCCATCCAGCGCCATCCTGACCGCCTTCTAGAGGTCCCCTTTCTTTTCTTCCTTCTCTCCTGCTCCGACCAAACCCCCTCGACTCTTCGTCACCCCTGTCCTTTCTCCTCACCTCCTTGAGTCGGGGCCAATTTCCTTCCCCTCCCACGGACGCGACCTGCTCTTCCGAAACTGCCAGCATTGCAATCTCATCCCACTCCTCCTTTTTCGTCCTAGTCTCCAGTTTCGTTCCTTCTCTCTCTCTCTCTTTCCCCCTCTGCCTCTTTTGTCACGTCTCTTCTAACCGTTCCGAGCATTCATCCGAGAAAATCCGCCTTTCACTCCTCCTACTTCGAACTTTCCCTTCTCCCACTATTGTTTCTGTCTCCCTCCATTACCCTTATCATAATCGCTCTCATTATACGGATCTCTATTCATGTAACCCCTCACCCTTTGCTTTCATTTTCATGGCAAAACAGTATTCCTTATTGTCTTTGAGATACCGGCATTATTCGAGCCTCTACTTTTATTAATTATTTTTTGGGGCTTCTCTGACTATAATTCCAATAAATTAATATAAAATGATTTTGATATCACAGAGGTAAGATAATATCGGCGCTGGGAGAATAGCAGATAAAAATTCACATAATGCAAAAGAAAAGAAAGCAAATCAATTTAAAAATAAATTAATAAATAGTATGATGGGCCAAGTCCAAAAGTAACGCAAAACGTTTAGCAGAAATTGAAGAGTGGGAAATATTGAAAGAGCATTGAGGAAGAAGCAGGCCAAGAGATAGTTACTGGAGGGAAAGTTCAATAGATAGAAATTTTTGTGATTAAAGTGAAAGATGAGGCTGGATTACGTATGTCAGCATGTATGTGCATGTATGTATGTATACACGTATACATAAATAATGCGTGTATGTCTATGTCGGGCAATACGTATAAGTACGTATGCTTTTCAAATAAAGCTAAGACATTTCGATTGATAATTTTCACTCATGATTGAACCAATTTAATCTAATAAATTTATTAATAATATTAATTTTAAGATTAGGCATTAGCGGGGAAATGAAGATGTATTTTAAGCAAGATCGAGTAATTTTCATAATACTTGTACGGCAATAATAAGGTCATTTTTCTTCTCCTGTTGAGATTACCTTCGGGCCCGGTCCCAGATTTTTCACTAAGTTTGATTTTTTCATCGCTAGACTTTCACCTTATATCAAAACTGTTATACAGGGACCTCAACATTTTTCAGACAGTTATTCATGCATTTTTAGTAATGACTAACTATTCATTTATATCAGATAAAACCCAATTTCATACTATGCGTATAATACATTGAATATTGAAATTTTAATGCACTCAACCGGCGAGTAAGTTATCCCATATTCATCAAGGCGATAATATTTTATTTTAAAACCCCTCATACTCCTGTTTTATTTATCCTGCATATTATCTTCCCAGCTATAAATTAGTAAATGGATTGACTTCGTAACTTAACCTCATGCATTTTTTGGTCTTAATTTTCCTTTCGAACCAACTGAGCTATCTTTTCTTTCAAAGTCCCTTTGCTTCTCACGCAAGATTCCCATCAGTATTTACCCTCTCAAACCTGAGTCCAAATATCTAGAGTGACTTAATGCATGGAATGGCAAGCTAAAGGCATTGTGGAAAATATGGAATTCTCGTGGAAGCCGAGATGCGTCAACGGCGGATGCTACATTATGGACGAGGAGATGAGGGAAATAAATGGTTTGGGGCGGAAACGGCAGGCGGGGCGGATGGGGGGAATCGAGGAAGGAAGGAATGGAGGGAGTGAGCCCTGGGGGGTCGGGGGAGGGGGAGGCCAGGAGGCTCGGAGGATGAGTGAGTAGAGGCCGGAGGTGGGCGGAGGAGCGAGTGGGGGTGATGGACACACGGGCAGATTGCCCGACGTCATTGGGGTTGAAATCGGGGCCATGGAATCCCATCTTCAATTTTGCATGCATCCGCGGGAATTAAATTAGGTATAAGTATATGAATCGATGGGAGTGGCGAGAAGGTTGGGGATGTAAGGGGGAGTTAGAGGGAGTAGGGGTTAGGTAAGGGTAGGATAAGTGGAGTGGCCGGGTTTAAGGAGATGAGTGGTGAGGAGGCGAGGGTATGGAGAAGGAACGAACGTGGAAGGATACTATTTAGCCGTACGTAAAGACCGGCCCCGACATGGATTCCATTTTTCCAGCACCCCTCGATCCAAGGTTACTCGATCATCTAAAAGCCATCCTCCGAAATGAGATTTCCTGGAATATATAGACTCCGTTCAGAGAACCATTGCATCCTCAATCACTTTATACACACGTATAGTAAAGTCCATCTCACCCCAGACCAACCGACGACGCAGCGGTTCCTGAAAGTAATTGCATCATAGTTTCGGGCCTAGCAAGTAGATTACACTAGAATTAGGAGGAAAGAGGGAGGAGCCAGAAAGAGTGGATTAATTTCGTTAATTAAGAAACTAGTATTAGTACGAATCCTAAGACATTAATGCAAGCTAACAAACTTATGCAAGTTGTTAAATGATTCCTTTTTTAACTTTATAAATTCCCTCTGTGCATCACTCACGAGAACTCACTCATGCTCACTATATTCACTCGTAAAAATATGATTTCTTATTATCTTAAAGGCGGTGTAGTTCGTGAGGGTATAGAGATTAGCTGAGAGTTGATTTGCGTTGGGAACATGAAGTCATTCTCTTGTTTCCCTATTTTTCAGGCTTTTCAGTACCAATCAGAGTCATGCTTTCAATTTTTGATGGGATCTTCACGGAATTTAACCATAATTTAATCTTTATATTTCAACATTTTATTACACCTACATATACAAAAGCCTGTTTCTTACGGAAAAAAGCATTTGTTTTTTAATTTAGTGCATATAGATATACGAAATTCTGACCCTAAGAAAACCTCTTCTTTGATGAAAACGGCTTCGGTCATTATCAAAAAATTTCCGTGGACAAGTCAATGAATGAACGGATAAAATATTACTTCTAATTCGTAAACCTAAGATTAATTGAATCTTACCTCTGCGTCTTGTTTTCAACGTTTGTTTGTTTGTGAAATAAACGTGTTATATTAATTTTTAATTGCTTTAGATGTATTAATATAAACAATTTTTGTGGTTGTAGGGAGAAGGTATTAAAGATATATAAAAAATTTTTTTTCATTTGACTAGCATTTTTGAGGAACATAAATGTAAAAATCATAAAAAAAATGACAGTAACAAAGTTTTTTGCTGGCCTGTTACTAATGATTACCATTTTTTTAATTACTTGTAATAATTAATAATCTTATGTTTAATCAGTTTATGACTTAAGATTTGAACCTGATATCACTATCTAATTCTTACATCTCCCATCAGCTCACATCACGAACGAAGACAAAAAGTAAACCAAAATTCTTTCAATATAATCGTTAAGAACTACCGACATTTCCCATTACGTATACTTTCATTAGTTAGAGGGAATGGAATCCTACTGAAAATACGTTATGTGAAATTTATTGCATATGCTATTAAAAACTGGATTAAATATGGCTGATGATCAGTATAAATCAAGCCTTTTTGAGATAATTATGATAATAGATATATGCAGATGTTTTATCTTACTTGCCTATTAGGATTATCAATTTTAGGTTACGTAATTTTTCCAGTTCTAATGCCGCTTTCCGAGAACTATATCATAGACAAAGATAACCTTTCACCATGATAAGATCACTAGTCATGACGTGTCCGCAACTTGCTCGGTCGTCTTTCGTCGTACCTCGTGAAAAATAAATTGGCGCTTTTCTGAGTCAACATCTCATTCCCCCGCCCATACTATTTTGATGGGTGCCTCCTAAATTTACTTTCCATCTCCCCTGCAGGGGCTCAATTATTTGGTACGTGTCTAGAATGTCAGAATCCAGTGTTACTCTGCGATGACTGGCTCTGCTGTCAATATTTTATGAGGAGGGAAAGAACCATTTTGAAATTTTAAGGGCCTGTGATCTCGGGATACCATATTCGGACAGACGGATAAAAGATGTCTCGCCCTTTATTCACTCCCATTTATTTCGACCTGGTGGCACATTCGCCCTTTCTTTTCCGTATCATTCATGTATTTCCAGTCATCTCTTTCTTAGCGTCTGAGGACATTTCTTGCGGGAGAAAGCCTAACTCTTCAATGATAACTAATTGACGATACTATCTTTAAAGAACTTGGTGAGTACTATAAGAGGATGAGTTATAACAGAAAAAATAATATTCTGGAGTATATCGAGAAAATTGAATATGTGATTGATGAACTAGAGGCCGTCTAGGGACTCCTCTGGGCACCCAATCTTAGTGAATTTTCGAGTATCAGGACTTTCTTAGAAACCATAGGTGGCACAGGGAAAGGAACTAGTCCTTGTAGGCTGAAGCGTGAATTTCACACGCCGTTAGGCTTAGTTCTCGTACTCGGTGATATCTACCCTCACCTATCAACCCGAAGGTCGGATTGATGTATATGTTAGCTCTGAAAGTAACTTTTAAGGGTATATAACTTTGAGGAAAAATATTTTGTGTGAATTTCTTTATATTCCCCAACTAGAAAGCAATTGGTTATTTAGTGTGTCATAAATATCCTAAATAAATATATACATAAGAATGTACAGTTAAGTCTAATGCCTCTCCGTTAATGACCATCATCTTAGATATATACCCTAGAATTAGAATTAGAATTCATCATTCAGTCTAATGTCTCTCCGTTAATGACCATCTGCCTTTACCCCTCTATTTCTATGCATCATGGAAATGAAGAAAGCGAGAAAGCCACTCGTTTTATGTATTCTCTTCTAGATTCTCGCGTAGGAGTTCATAGAAGATAAGAGGGCAAAAATCTAGTATGTTTCGCCATGCACGCTACAAAAATGCGTCTGTTAGAACATGATGAAGAAGGAAACCTTAATTACCACTCTCAGAGATTTTCTTGAAATTGGGGAGAGTAGGATACCATGTCTCATACTCAATCTCCGACCTCTCACTTTCTTAATTCCATCCCCTCGGTCCTTCTCCCCCTACCCTCAGTTTCTTGCTCTCCTTTGCGCTAATTCTGCGTTCCCCTCTTAGCTCCTAACATGCTTCATCCAATTTCCTGCTCTCTTCCCTCCAGGCATATAATGCCTTTAAGAACAGTACTAGTTTAATTTGAAAAAGTTTATTCGGGTTGTCTTGAAGGCGCCACGCTGTGCCTAAAATGTAAATTTTGTCAGCCAGTAAATTAGGAAGAGTTGGTTGGAAATGAAATGTTTCCCGTTGGCGACACGCCAATAAACAATGTGCCATTAATTGTAATTTTAATGTATGCCAGGCAGACAAAAACCAATCCCAAGTGAACTCACCCGGGGATTTTTGAAGAGTCAAGTTTTAAATGGAAAACCCTTTGTATTTCCTATGCGTCACTGTGGACCGTAATTGCAATCGGTGCATAAGTGATCACTTGCGGTCTATAGCGTTGGCATTTTTTCCGAGCTTTGTTCTTTAACTTGAACTGTAGGCACTCATCGCCTTATCAACATAAGAAATAGGGGCGGATCAACATCTCATTCGCTATCATCTTGAACTCACTGTGTGTCAATACTTCCTTTTTCCGTTTTTTATGCGTTCACCTTCAACTGCTCTCAGGATAGTTGTTTTATTTAAGGCAAGTGTCTAATGAACTCGGCATCTTTTTGACTGTTTTGTATCCATTCCGCTGACTTCCTCTTTCCAAATATTTTTGCCCTCTTCTCCTCCTGACTACATTTTATTCCTTTTTTAACTCAATTCCTGGGAGATTTTTTTCCCATCTTCCTACCCGTTCCCCAAAAATCTCCCAATTCCATCCCAGTTCCCTCCCCCACCATTTCTGCGTTATTTACTCATGGCGGCGTCACATTCGTCACCCACCTTGTCCGCCTCTTAGCGCTTGCCCTCTCCGCAACCACTCAGGGTCCCCTTTCATCATAATCTCGCTCGCCTGCCCTTTGTCCCCTCCACCACCCCCGTCTAAACAGCTTCACTCTCCATTCTCCCCTCAACCCCTCGCCGTGTTCATTGCAATCCCCTCCGTTACCAAATCCTCTCCCACGTTCCGCCGCTCTCCTCCCCCCTTTAAAATTACACCTCCCTTTAACCCTTAGCATATTATATTCCACCTCCTTCCATCGTCTTTAGTCCCACCTCGCTCTTAATTCCCTCCTCCTTTCCCTTCCCATATTTCTCCATCGCTCTCCCCCTCTCGGTTTCCCCACATATTAAGCCCGTTTCACCCCTCTACGTCCCACCCTTCTCTTCCCGCATATTTTCCGCTCACATTAATTATCTTTCCACTCCTCCCCATACTCCACCATCCCGAAACCGTCTCCCCCTCTCTAGTTCTCCCTAAGGCTGATGCTCTCTGATCCCTATCCTCCTTCTCCCCCCCCCCTCACATAGCCTCTTCCCTGAAGTCTCCTTGCACCGCCCCCAACTAAGTACACGCCACCCAACTGTGTGCATCATCATCCCCTCCTCTCTACCTCTCTCTCTCTCTCTCACCCCTGCACTCCCCCTTTAAGACGTGTCCGAGGGTCCAGCCCTTCCCCCCATTTTTCCCTCATATCCTCTCGAGGTTCCCTTCTACACTCATCCCTGCCAGCGGATCATTTCCTTGAAAAAAAATATCTTCTACTTACGTTGAGACGAGACGGTCGTTACCCTTACTCCTTTGCAAAAATAAGACGACACCGGAGTGTGCAAGAGAGTTTTATTTTTGGGAAGGGAGGATGAAAGGGAAAGGGAGGAGGTCCAGAGATGCCGAGTGGGGCGATGCGTTCCCCAACTTCCTCCACGTCCCCCGTGCCTCCGTTGAGCCCACCCCCTCCTCTCGTCCTCTCTCTTTTTCCTTCCTCGACCTCTCTCTTAATCCCCACATCTTTCCTCTCCACAGTCTTCTGCTCGCGTCCCAACATATTCCCCCTGCACGTTTCAGTCCCTCCATTCCCCCTCACCCCCGAACTCTCTCGACCGTCACTTATCCCTCAACGGCACTATTTCGTGTAGGTGCTTCACCACTGCGTCTGACATCGACAAAGATTTCGGGAGTCGATAGCGATTCCCCTAGAATCTAGCTCGGAATCACCGCCTCCGGTCGATACAGCCGTCCCTCGAGGTCGTGGCCGTTCGAGGGTTGAGGTCGTGTATTCGATGCGCTCCCACCGCCCAATGCGCGCTCAGTGGCTCCTTGTTAATCAACTAGTGACTCATTTCCCCAAATAATTCATTGATTTCCCTCCCCCCTGACCTCCGGTTTTATTCTTGGGTGGTTTTGATGGATTGATTTGTCGGTGAAAAAAAATGTTTTCTCAAACGATCCCCCATTTAGACTCAGTCAAATGAACAGTCTCCGCTCCAATTCCGTCTTGCAGTCGATGAGACTCCTAGTTTAGGTGTTCAGATTAGGAATGTGTTTTTTTTTATCCCTAGATATTTATGTACTACCGCCTCAACGTGAGAAATGTTTTCCCTGCCTCAGCCATTGTTTTATCTCACCACTGACGTTTAAAGAGATACTTCTATGTTCTATAGGAACACACATAAAATTTAACTCAACCTGTATAATATTTGAGCCGTCAGCCGTTTTACGTAGGCATATAAGGGCACAAAATCATGCATTAACGATATTCTTATTGGCGGTCAGGTTCAACCTTTTACGACTTCAGGAAAATTATTTACGACAGTCAGTCGGAGAAAAGTATTGGTTGAGGACTTAAATAATTTAAAAAATATTTTATAGAATTAAACCTTCTCTTAATCGGGTTTAAAGTATTCATAAATTTTTGATACCTCCTCATGGAATTTTTCAACGTGGCGAATGAAAACCAAAAGAGAACGAGAGACTACACTGAAATAAGCAAAAGGGAAAATAAAACCCCGTCTCATTAAATGATTTTGACCAACGGGGAAGGAGACCATTGATCTCATTTGTTTTACTCAACTTTGATATAGCAACTTCACCTTTACCGAAATCACAAACCCGTCTCCGAAGCGTAAAAAAAATCCTTTTTTTTTAAGCTATTTCAATACCACAATACTTTCACTGCACTTTGAACAGTTATCATGCATAAAATACGCCTTACCTTCAGATTAACTCCCAGTGAGACACTTGTATGAATTTGAACTTGATAATCAATTCGGACATGTAGAATTTGTGTTCCCCGAAGATAATCGTAGATCTAATATTTTTATAGACACAAAAATGTTATATATATAATATATATATATATATATATATATATATATATATATATATATATATGATGATTTCGTCGACGTAACACGGAAGTACCGAATAATGAATTGGACAGAACAAACAATATAGACACACATCAAAAGATCACTCACACGTTATTTCTTGATCATTTCGACGGGATTCTGCTCCGTCTTCATCGGAAGATAGAGAAGTAATCAAACCTCTATCTTCCGATGAAGACGGAGCAGAATTCCGTCGAAATGATCAAGAAATAACGTGTGAGTGATCAGTGATCTTTTTATGTGTGCCTATATGATATATATATATATATATTTTTTTTTTAAGGTAATCTACGGGTTAAGGTAGGTTTTTGGATGGACACAACTACCAAACAAATATTTTATTACTGACAAATTCCAAAAATTCCAAAAATATGATGGACAATAGAGATATATATATATATATATATATATATATATATATATATATATATATATATATATATATATATATATACACACAC
Source organism: Hetaerina americana (assembly GCF_022747635.1). Lineage (NCBI taxonomy): Eukaryota > Metazoa > Arthropoda > Insecta > Odonata > Calopterygidae > Hetaerina > Hetaerina americana. The sequence continues at coordinate 90,147,407 of NW_027286874.1, forward strand.
ACACGCAAAACTTTCAAAAATGTGTCATACATACACCTGATCCATTTTTAACCTATGCGAAGCATAAAATTTACTCGTTTTTTACCCCTCTCCTGCATTGGGAAAAAGTTTACGAATCTATAATTTAGTTTGAAGTTTCAGTTCAGTTTGAAATAAAAGGTATACGGCGAGCAGTTGACCTGCACTATCTCACCTGAAATATCTTGCCAAAGGGATTTCATATTTCCCACGAAAGTAAAATATATATAAAGTTTCATATAGGAAAACAAATATACATGGCAGAAAATGTATTACACCATTAGTTGCTCAAATGAAGTGTTTGTACTGTGAATCTTGATTGTCAGTAGAGTTGTAGCTAGTAGTGTAATCTTCTAAAATAAAATAAAAAATAAGAGCTTATTTAAAACAAACATGCGTAACCACAGATTGCACAGTCTAACCTGCAAATTAAGCTCTTCATCCATCATATCGCGACGTAGATGAATTCAAACTTAAAATCCAGTTATTAATCGGAGACGAAGTATTGACAGTCGTACTTATTTTAGTTTTATTTCAATTTCATTTTAATAAAAGGGGTGAAAACGGTTACCACAACGCCATAAATGATTATTGGAAATACTTTTATAAGTATATACTATTGACTTTTACGGTGATATTTTAATAAAACGTTACTTTTTTAGATGTAGGCTCGTCTGCAGTATTGCTCCCCCTCCCCTTCCTTTTCGTCTGTTGGGAGTTTTCCATATCGAAACCGAGAAACTGTTCCGAAACGTTCGTGGTTACGGCTCGGAGCTACACGCTGGCCCAATAAACAGAGTGAGTCTAATGAAAAAAGTTTGGGAAAAATGGTCGTGTTCTCGGCACTTGTGTAGTTAATCCGGGCTTTATGAGTGGTACCTATCCGACCAGAGGCTCGCATGTAATTTGACCAAGAGATACGACGGATTCTAGATTTTGTAAGCGGTGTAACCCAAGCACATAAGTAGCCAAGTATAACGAGCCACAGTTACATAATCGTTTGAGTTAATCGCCAACCGTTGGAGTTATAATGGTCGGTGTTATTAATTATTTTTTTTCTGATTAAGAGATAAACATTTCTGAACAACAGCACAAAGAGTGAAGATTCATTTACTCCCAGTTACATCACAAAATGTGCATATATTTTGATAAGCTCATGTTTTTCAGCTTTTATTTATCTGGTTAAGTTTTATGAAATATGATTACATTGAAATATTTTTCACCGAAAAAACCTTCGAAAATTGTGTCCCGAGAAAGCTTTTTATATTGAATTCCTGGCATGTGAGATGAAAGCGATGTTTTGTAGCAGATAGTTTTTTCATCGCACCAGTTTTGAACTCTTTTTGTATTTAAGTGCTTCTGTGTGCACACACGATATAGATAATCGGCATCGGACTGTTCTGAGTAGGTGAGTTTTCACTGCTTCGAGATTTTGCATCATCTAAAAGTTCCTGGGATGCGCGTGTTGGCCGTCGGATGCCTCAAAACTCATCGGGGAGAGATTCAAACTTATCCCAGAACTCTGTAAAATATGGGAGTACGGATTTCAACTTGCATATTTTCCCTTAATTTCCTATAGCATGGAGAGCTGAGTCTTCGCCATAGTCTGCCTTCGTCGTCCGTATTTCTATCTACCCTCATCTTAGATGGCGTCAAGTGAAGTGCGGGATTAAAGGTGGTCGAGCCGTCCAATTTCTTTCGAAGGGAGGGTTGGATGATAATTAGAAAAGAGGGGACGGGAAGGGAGAAAGTTCTTTTTTTTTAACGAGAGCAGGAGAGGAAAGGCATAAACGTAGGGGTCTGAAGAATGGAATGAGTGAGTATAGCATTGGGGGGAGAGGGGGGGGGGGGTGACGAGACACGCGGGCTAATGGAGGGAATGAAAGAGAAACCGAGCTCGTCAAGCAGGGTTTTGGCCATCTTTTGCCTTTATTGTTCCGCTCCGAAGGTGGGATATGCGCAGAGAGGGGTTAGAGACGGAGGGAAGAGGCGTAAAACTGGCGCGATGTAACGGGAAGGAAAGGAAAGCGAGCGTGGAGTGAATGAGAGAAAGGGTGAATTATAGACCACGAAGGACGGCGGGACGTTGGCGAAATTATTTGCTCGGATATTGGCCATAAAAATATGCATAATAAAGCCGTTATTTCTGCATTCTTGCTTCTTCCGTACCTTGGTCGATGACACAAAAAGAAAAGCAGAAATCTTCAAAGACCGAAATTCGAATTACTCAAGCGCTTTGCAAAAAAGTAATTAATGTGTGTTTTCAATTTATATGACCGCAGGCTATTTGAGACTTTGAGTTATTGCCGGCCTTAATGAAATTATTCAGATGACTTTGATAATTGAAAAAAATGCTATGTGTGTTAAAAGTTCTCCTCGATCAAGGACTTCCTTTGTGAAGTTGAATATTCCCATAGGAACTGTTTTGTATCGAAATATATATTGAGATTTCCATACATAACTTCGCCGTACATTGCATTTGATATGTACAAGCACCGGAAAGTTAAAGATTTAAACGGTTTTTTTAGGAATAACTCTTTAGGAATAATTTGGCCATAAAAAGAGATTTGTTTTTCAGAAATGAATTTATTTATTAAAATTAATTACGTTCCACTGAAGTTGTGGGACTACATCAAAACTAGACGTTATACATTCATGTAGCCCTATATGCTATACATGTGGTTTAGACTATGTGTTATATGTAAACGCTCGGATCTGTAGTTTTTCTAATTAAATGTAAAGTATCAGCCTAAAACATTAATATTCCACTGATGGACATCAGTCGATTTGTGTGAGACGGCGGAAATATCGCACGTATTAAGTTCGGAAAAAATTGCTTTATCTTTGTGTTTGCAGGAACGAAGCAAGAAGACAGAAGACATAGGAGATATCATGCATACGGTAACTCCTCATAGAGTTAAACGGCATTTGTCGATAAAAGCGAAAAAAGAATGGGTCAAGAAACTGGAGGCAGTTTTTGACTTGAGGTAATTCTAGAGATGAAGGGATCCCATTTTATTTTTCCCAACTGAAATCAAATGCTTTGATGAGCGATATTCTCTTCTGTAAAACAATTCCATGTTTATTTCATCAGTATCAAGTTTAAAACTTCATTTATACGTTGGTGCAACTTTTTTCTTTATAATTATTTATTAATCACTATATTTAAAGTCATGATATGATCACTATATTTGAAGTTATTTAGCAAAATTTAGTGACATATTTTCCAGATTTTATTGTGGTTCAGACTCTGTACATACTATATTTATACTATTAAAGCGCATTTCTTATTTTTTGACCACAAGCTGATGGCTGGTTTCCCTCTTTTGCTTCATATGGATAGGGCCATAGTCATGAAATATTACCCAATGGCTTTGAAAAGATCGTTGATATTACTTTTTGTGATATGCTTCATTGGGCATTAAAGTTTAATATTACCCTAGTTTTTTTCACGCGATGCAGCTTGAAAACATTTCAAGGTATGCTTTAAAAGAAACAACATATTGAGTAGAAATCCCGAATTTCAGGAATTTTTTAAAAGTTGAGAAGATTAATTTTCACCTTTTATTCAGAACGGTTTAATATCCTTCAATTGAACGGCCGTCAAGAATGGAAATGGTGAAAGCAGTGCGTACTCCAACGAGTTTCATTTTGGACCTGTGGTTAAATGGCACACATTAATTGTTGCAAAGACGCTTTGATATTTACTGTGGAGTCATGAAAACGCCAAAAATAGGTGAAAATTGCTTTCCCCGGGTTTGGATTGCCCATTCGAATAAGCATTGGACACAGGTCCAGTTGATCACATTGCCTTTGTCTATCATAACAAAAGAGGAATGAAGCATTCAAAGTACAGTTTTTTTATACGGGAATTAAAGTAGATGACGCATTCACCTCGTTGGATTTTCTGCAAGAGGTACTAAGTTGCGTCCCTCATCCTGCTTCCCTTTTTGTCCGCACACGGTTTCGTCTCAGCAGAAAATTAATTAATTGCCATTCTTCTATTGTCTTTCCCAACCCATATGATGACTGATGCAGCGTACTGCTCTGACTTCGTTGGAGTTGACCATAATAACCCCTTCTTGTTCATTTCCTCGTCACTGTCCATCCTGAACGTATTGTGTCCTCCAAAATTTACCTTTGAATTAAAACTGATCGTCGCTGAATTTAGATAACGACCGGTGATTTAGTTACTCAATGGAAATAAATGCGGTTTCATCAGACTTTCCATTTTTCAGAGAGGGGAAGAAAAGTTACGGTTGAAGTCAAAGTGGCGTTTGCAAGCGAATGCGGTTTTACTTTTGATGGATTAGAGATATATGTATATTCTAGCTTTCCATTTCCCAAGCGTTCCCCTTTTGACACCAAGAGAGACATTCGACCGCAATTGATGAACTGGCCGCAGATATGTGGCTACGGGTCTCTAATGACTTCATTAAAATGAGGATTCCTCTCCAAAGGGTTGTCCTTTCATTTCCTCTGCTTGTGTGTGCCATTGGATTGTGGTGAACGAAGCGGTCGTGGCGACGAGTAAATCCGTCAGTAATTGAGACTCATGTCAGAACTTTGCCAATAGAGATGATTCATATCGATAGCGTATTCCCCCTAATTATCGCACATAGTTTCCTATTTTAATTTTTTCACTGTAAAAGTTATATTTTTCTCAAATATCTTCAACATAATGAGATATCGAGAAACTTTCAGCATAAGAGAGTTAAAGAGAAACCTATACTGCTTAAACAGGAGCCTATACTCGAGGGGGTGGTAAATTCGAAACGGGAAAGTTATCGATGGCCTAAGTAGATAAGAGGTAATAGAAAAATAAATAAAGAGGAAAAAATATTAACAGGACGAACTTTGAACCGAGGAATCTATAATGAAAGGGAAGGGAATCGATGAGACCTTAGGATTGACGGTTTTCTAGGAATTATGGTTTTAGTGCTTAAGATTTAGATTTATTTATTCATATTTCTCAGAAGAACTTTCTCTTTGGAGCAAGTTTAAATCGCATTGAATTACCGATCGTGAAATTGAGCTCATACGATCGTGAAATTGCTAGATAATGCGAAACTGGAAAGTTTCTTCTCTGTCTCAACTAAGTTTCTTGTTTTCATGAACATTTTAGGCTCATTTTGTACGCATAGATATTATTTTACAGCTTTAAGCTTTTTCGTAGAAACGTTTGAAATGTGGATGCGAATAAATATACAATTTTTGCTCTAAGACCAATAATAGTTAATGATTAATAGTTATCTAGAAAATAAAAAAAACTATCGGGTTGCAGGATACGCAGTTTACGAATAAAATGTATCGGTCCGTCTGTTTTGACAATGAACTCATAATTATAACTGTCTCCAGTAAATAAAAAGGTTAATATGCGCTAAACTGCACGTTCTAAAATATTTGCCAATTTTAAAATATCTAGAGTTTAATAGAATTTTGGGTGCATTCTATATATTTTGGAGTATAGGCATACAGGTGTACCTCAGTGATAATTCAGGCTTAATCCCGAGTTATTTCCTTGTAGGAAATTACTGCGGTTTTTAAAAGATGCAGTTCTTATAAATAAGCCAAATTAACTTATGCGATGAACAAGGGGGATCGAAATGGTGCGGCGGCTATCTTACTGGCTTCCCACACAGAGGGCCAGGGTTCAAATCGCAGCGGCGTCGAATATTTTTCAGTGGTATCTCGATCCCTACTTGAGGTGTTTTGTGGAGGGCACTTTGAGTGAGTATGCCGTCCGTCGGATGGGACGTTAAGCTGCGAACCCCTGGCACCTCATCAGTAGGTTAATGCCGACGCCGGGTTTCTCTCAACCCTTCATCCTTTCCTGTCCATCCCTAATGGCGCAAATAACGTTAGCTGTCGGGCGCCTCCCCTAAATACTACTGCGAAGAATACAGGGTTCGTCCGGAAAATAAGTGTACTGAGCTTAGGAAAAAAAATTTATTACACTTTTACATATCTTAAGCTAATATTCCTCAAAATAGGACCCTTGTGAGTCGATACACTTATTCCAGCGGCGTTCCCATTCCTGGAACGCTCCCGCGAAGGCATCATCGGGAACCTCTCGAAGACACGTCGTCACGGCCTCTTTGACGGCGTCCAAAGTCCCGTATCGCGTTCCTTTCAAACTCCTCTTTATCTTCGAGAACAGAAAGAAGTCCGGTGGTGCCAAGTCCGGGCTGTAGGGCGGGTGCGGCAGCGTTGCCACGCCGTGCTTGGCCAAGAAGTCCGACACGACAAGCGCGGTGTGAGACGGCGCATTGTCTTGATGCAGCCGCCAGATGTTTTTGATCGCTGGCCGGACGCGGGCGACTCGTTTTCGAAGCCTGTCGAGCAGTTGGACGTAAAATGCAGCGTTTACAGTTTGTCGTTCAGGTACAAATTCGTAGTGGACGACTCTCCTTTTGTCAAAAAAGACTATGAGCATCGCCTTGATCCGAGATTTGCTCATGCGAGCTTTCTTTTGACGGGGTGATGATGGGGTGTGCCACTCCGCACTTTGTCTCTTCGACTCCGGGTCGTACTCAAAGATCCACGTCTCGTCACCCGAAATCACGTTCTCTGAAAAATGTTGATCATTTTTGCAGTGATCCGCGATTTCCAAACGATTGAGTCTTTGATCATCACTGAGCACTTTCGGCACCAACTTTGCACAAATTTTTCGCATCTGTAATTGCTCCCTAATAATCTCGTGCACTATTGTTTTTGGCACATTACACTGCTCTGCTATCATCCGAACACTAAGACGACGATCAGAGTTCAGTACATCGCGAACTTTTCGCACATTTTCGTCGGTGAGTGTCGTTGATGGGCGTCCAGGCCGTGGTTCGTCGTCGACCTCTTCTCTGCCCTCCACGAACATCTTGTGCCACCGAAAGATCATGTTTTTGGACATGGCTGACTCCCCGTAAGCCTGGTTAATCATACCGACAGTTTCGGTAGACGATTTCCCAAGCTTTACCGCAAATTTGATGGAATAACGCTGCTCCAAAAACTTCGGCATCGCGTTCCGTGTCGTGGGTCGAGCGTGGAGGTTCGCGTTAACAGAGCTCCTCACTACACCACAGCTCAGAGCCGACTGCCTTTTTCAGCGTCGCTTGCCAACATACCCCCCTCCAATCGCAGTCCGTCAGAGCGGTGCTGGGCGCGCCTGGAGCGGCGGGAAAAGATCAGTACACTTATTTTCCGGACGAACCCTGTATGGTAATTGTTGAATTAAAGTTACTGTAAGATTTAGAAATTTCCAGCCATTTATTATACTAATACCCATATTCAGACCGACCTTCAGTATTTTTCCAACAATCTGATCGAAAGTGAAATACTTTTCAGATTTTCTTGAATTTTTCTTCAATTTTTTTATTAATTTTGTATTGAGTACTTGGCAATTTTTCTATCAAAAACGTAGACTTATTGGTTTGTGGAAAGAAGGAAAAACTGAAAATTAGTTCTTAACATTGAACTCCAGAAATAAGGCGTAACTCAATTTTCAAACAGTTTCTTCATGGACCATCAAGCTAAGTCTGCTTTGTTTCTGCACCGACACACTTAAGAAAACAACATTCCCATCCTTGAAAAAGGGATTACAAAGGGATACCGGGGACAAGAGGAGTTCTAGTTCGTGGAAGCCCCGATGGAATTTATAGTGAAGGGAGGAGATGGAAGCCGAGAGGATCGGTGTCCGTGTGCCGGTGAGGAGCGGAGGGCTGCACGAGGGAAGTTGTTACTGCGGTATAGCTGTCGAGAGGGAGATGGGAAGGGGAAAGGAGATGTTTCTCGAAATGCTCCCTTGTTTCGCGGCCAGATCGATAGGCGAACATATTTCTCATCCGCCGACCCATTCCGTGCAGAATGTGCGGTTTCGTCGTGCATTCGGAGGTAAGCACGTGCCTATCACACCACCACGCGAGGACGAAGATAGGGTTGACGTAAGGGGTGCCTAGTATATGACCACCGAGACGTCTCGAGTGTTGCGTTGGCAGTATTATTTCAACATCAGCGGATGCACGAAACCGATATCGACGTTTTCGATTTCCCTCTTCTACCTTGGTGTTATCACATGATGAATTTTCATAGGGATAAGGTCACGGTCTAACATGAACTCGACCTTCGAAGCATATTTTTTTCTCTCTTTAATCTTTTAAAGGATAGTTGTCGACAAAGCACTGCAATTTCTGCAGGTGTTTCGTTTCCGATTCTTCCAAATCAAGTGACCCTTTCGAAGATCAACAAGAAGCGCTCACTGCCTTGGTGATTAGGCTGAAATGACAACCGTTCGACACATGGTATTGATTCAGGTACAGTTAACATGAATTTAATGGTCTTTTTATGAAAATTAAGAGTTCCTGAAAACTTATGTTGAGTTTGAAATAATCGATAGGCTCTATGTTTCAGCATCACGCTAACATACGCGGTTTCACCGTCATATAGTCATTTAATTGTAATTATATCAATTTTTAGTGTCGAATATGTCATGAATTTTATACTTATATAGCTGATTTTATATATGTTTTCAGGTTTGGAAAAGGGACACATGCCGACGGTTTTTGGCCCTTAAAAAACCATTGGCATATAAAGTGGAGGAATTTATTGATAATTGAGGGTGTAATTACTGGTCAATTGTCACTTCAAATATACTACCTTGATCAAAACGTTCCCGGAATAACCACCGTGTGGCGCTCCCATCGTTCCGATTTGAGTTCTGTTTTTTTTGTTAAATTGGTACATCTGTTGTTGATATTCCCTTTAAATCTTAGTGTCATAACTTGACATTTGCAAAAGTTACGTAGCCAAGAGTACATCTATCTCTGTGTGTGTTGGCGATTTTTTACAATTGCAGAAATGGATTTAAATTTGCAACAACGAACTTGTATTAAATTTTGCGTAAAAAACGGATTTAGTGGCGCACGAACGTTGGAAATGTTGGAAAAGTGTTTCGGCAACGATTCTCTAAAAAAAACGGTCGTTTACCAGTGGCACGAGCGGTTCAGAAGTGGTCGTGAGTCAATCGAAGATGAACGCAGTGGCAGACCATCGACATCGAAAGTCGGTGAAAAAATTGATAAAGTAAAAGAAATGTTGGTCAATAACCGCAAATTAACCATCAGAGAAATAGCGGAGGACTTGAACATTGCCTATGGATCCGCCCAAGACATTGTGGTTAATGATTTGGGTTTCCGTCGTGTAGCAGCAAAGTTGGTGCCTCAATTTCATGCAAAAAAGAGACCATGTTGACGTCGCAAAAGACATGATTTGCGAGGCTGAATCCGATCCCACATTCATCAAAAGGATCATTACTGGAGACGAGACGTGGGTTTATGAGTACGACACGCAATCCAGACATCAGGCAAGTGAATGGCGTTCACCAAATGAGCCGAGACCAAAAAAACCACGTCGTTTTCAGTCAAAAAAGAAGGCAATGCTGACGGTTTTCATGGATTACAACGGTGTAGTGCATCATGAATTTTTGCCAGAAGGCCAGACAGTAAACAAAGAGTATTATTTGGGCGTTATGAGACGTTTGCGTGAAGCAATTCGCCGAAAGAGACCAGAAATGTGGGCAGAAAACTCGTGGATTTTGCACCATGATAACGCACCGTCGCACAGTGCTATCATTATTCGTAATTTTTTGACGAAAAATGCAACAAATACCATCCAACAGCCACCGAATTCACCTGATTTGGCTCCCTGTGACTTCTTTCTGTTCAATCGAGTTAAAAAACCATTACGGGGAACGCGTTTTAGCAGCCGAGAGGAAGTAATGGAAAAATCGCAGGAAGCACTGATGGACATACCGAAAACCGAATATAAAAAATGTTTCGAGGATTGGATCAAGCGCTGGCATAAGTGTGTTGCAGTCGATGGGGATTACTTTGAAGGGGACAATATAGATTTAGATGAATAAACTTGTATTTTTAATTTTCTGAATAAATTCCGGGAAATTTTTGATCAAGGTAGTATATCATTTTTTCCTACCAAGGGTTCACCTACTGTTAGGGTAGAGCTATTTAATTGCTTAGAGAGGACGGGTGGGCGCTAGTCCAAAAATTAAAATTAGTCAAGCTTATCTGTCAGGGTCGCTCGGACACTGGTCATACATCATAAATATTTCACATGTAAGTAGAAGTTTGAAACTACCATCACACCTTCGTAACAGAATCAAAAAGCATCAAAATTGATATGAACCTTAGTGCAAGGCGATTTGTAGTTTATGCTTTGGTTTCAACTATGACCCTGGATTGAAACCTATTTAATTTATGACTTCTTTTTACTATAAAAAGGTTTATCGCATAATTCTGAGTCTTAAAAATCGAGGGGTTTTCATTTAGACCTGGGTTTTAGTGATACCAACACCCTTTCGAGCGGAACGAATTAATTTCAAAGTTGCTAACAACGCCAAAGATCTGAATACGTTTTAAATGACTACTTATCTCATTTGAAAAAAAACTATTGAATATATTTTTAATGGGAAGTTATATTAACTCTATTTATTTCTTTTATAATCGTGGTATTTATGCAGGGATTTTATTTATGATTGTACCGATAGGAGAGGGTGGTTAATTTCAAATCAAAACTCCAACATATATTATGTAGTACATGTAGTTATGTGGTCACTGATTCATCAACAGTAAAAACATTTGATTTTGGTGTTTTGACTTTTCGGTATTGCGTCAGAGTAAATTTTATGGCTAGTGACCTATCTTGCCCCCAGCACAGGCCCTTATAGCGCCTTGGGGTCAATTGTGGAGTCGTAGGAGTAGAAATCTAAAATAAATGAAAACTAAAATAATTTGTGGAAGTTACCTTTTGCCATAAGGATTGTAGTTCTAATATTCCAAACAAGTTTTGGGGATAGTGCTTAAAATATAAAAATTCTGGAAAAGAATTCTTTAAAAATTATGCATAAAGGCCCAGATGAATTGGGTTTCTCATAAGTGAGGCAGCATAGGAAGTTTTTGGTGCATATGAGGTGCTTGCGAGGAACTCTTTAATCAAACCTCAACCATGATTTACAAGGATGTAATTGTAATAGGTTGACTATGGTTAGTATGTGGCAAACCAATGAGTCAGAATATGTTTTTTAAGGTGAATTGTGGACTGGATGAAATAATATTATTGTATATTGAAGGCATCAATAATATTCAAATGATTTTTCAACTAGAAAATTCAATTTTAACGTAATATACAGTGAATTTTACCTTGACAATTCTACCTTGATTACGGTTTGGTGTGAGCATGTAATCACAAGGGTATTCAAAATATTTTTAAAGAGAATTCATAGGTATTTTGCATTATTTAATATAGATAGCGTGAAATATATCCCATTTCATTGCACTGAACTTTACAGGATTTTTTATCTGTATGGATTTGTTAAGTCGTTACATGCGATCTTAATTCGGTATAATGTGTCAATTCATTAGTGTAATGTTCATTCATGCTACGTTGTTCACACTCACCAATTATGTATCCAATCTGGCGAAATTTTTTTGCTAAGGGCCCAAATCTGTATTTCACTTAAATTTCATTTTCTATGTTGCTGTTTGGAGATAATCATGCAAAATTAGTACTACCATATTAAAACATGACATTTTTTAAAATTCATAAATTCAACTAATCATTTCGTCAACAAAAGTTAGATTCTCATTATGATCAAAGAGGAAAAATGAAGATACATGCATATTAAAATAATTATATTTTTTTATTTATTATATAAATTCCCTTTGATCAACAATCATTTATGATGGCGAATTTTCCCATTTTCCAAATGCAAAGACACTAATCATCATGATAAGATATTTTTGCCATGACAAACCATAGAGAAAAGAAAAACTTGTAACTTCGGAATGTTCGAAACTCTATTACATAAAATTAATTGTATACTAAAAATCAAGCAATAAAAAGTTCATTATCTTTTTCAAATGGAAATATGTCACTATGTATTTTTGACTGCGATCGAGGAACACGCAGTTGGTATAGCGATGTATTTTGTAATAGGGCACAGTTGATGCAGAGTTAATGTGTCTCTGGCATGTAGGGATTTTTTTACCTGCCAAATAGAATTTCGAGGAAATTTATTTTAACGAGTAGGGGATTATTTCATTCGTAACCAGCATTAGAATTAACACGCGGTATTTTTAAAAATTTGATAACATAAGTATCAGAAGGGAATATTGGGAGTAAGCTTAAATAAGAAATAAATGTGGAGTCCTCCTTTGCTATGGGTTTTTCTCAAAAAACAGTAACAAATAGCACACGAGGGAAATTTGAAAAAAAAGTCTCAATTTTCTGAAGGGCTGTGTTGTATGTTTTTCATAAATCAAAAAAATTACCTCAGATTTTTAATTTCCTCATCATGATGTATTTTGAGAGACAGAAGTAATTATATGTTTGTAAAAAAAATGAAGTGTGTCATTTGTACACATTCCCTCTTTAATTATTTATGGATTTGAATTCAATGAATAATGCCGAGAGCATTAAAGTATATAATGCTCGTCGGCATGTTACCGTCGAAGGTTTATTTATTGTTTTTGCTTTATACATTAACACCTATCGCTAAATTTACATTAAAATGAACGAAAAAGCAAGGTAAAAATAACCGAATTCGTTTGAATTCAGGAAGAGGCATTCGGTGCCGAAATTAATGGACAGAATTGAAAAAACGGAAAATTTCGAACAATGGACGGCAATTTGAATCGCATGTATTAACGAACGGACGACAACCATTCGCGGAGCACATAATGGTGCGGGAGACGGGCGGAGAGCGCGCTAATCCTTTTACCGCCTCTCTTTTGTTGGCCGCCGCGCTTTATTGGTCGACCTTCTTCCCTATCCTCCGACACCTCAACGCGAGCTAGCCCACTCCAGTTCATGCCCCACCTCCCCCTAATAACCATCAATCACTTTTCGAATACACATTTACCGACGGGGTCGTAGTCCTGCCAAATACACATGGAAACCATAGGAATGGACGTCATGAATAATGCCCGCCGGCATTTTGCTTCGTATTTGTCCACGGTAAATGACCGCTCCCACTCTATCTAGGCCCGTTGCAAAAGGCGGGACAAGGTCTTTCAGGCTTTGGGCTTCCGAATGGTGAGGGGTCACGAAGGATGGTGCTGGATAAGTCCGTGTTATCTTTCATTTAGAAAAATATAAATCAATGATTTGAAGCTGTAGTTCTTTACTCAAGAATAGACGCTAATTCTTAATTGTTGCCAATTTAAACAAATCGCATGATATTTAAGAGGTTGGGAAAATTTTCTCGCTTACGTTTCAAGAGTTGACATCTATATATGCATAATTATGCTGTAATCCACCGAAGATGTTTGTGGTAAGGGTTGAAAGCACCATGAGGGATGGGTAAGAGATAAGGAAGGATAACGGAGAGGAAGGGAAATGGGAAATGTAATCACTAAAAACCTCAAAAAAACGTGCAAATTTATGTACTTGATGGCAGAAAACGTAGTTCAATACAAGTGTTAAAATCACCCAATAAAATATTTATTCGTTCCAAAAAATGAGAGAATAAAAAACCTCTACCATATCACAACAGGTCATGAGGAACTGGAAAGTAAGAATAAGGATATTCTACTAATTCATGTCCATTATACATTCCTTGATGGCGCTAGTTCCGACAGCGTTCGAGTCACGTCGGGGGTACCTCAGGGAAGTGTGATCGGGCCGTTGCTTTTCTTGATTTTTGTTAACGATTTGAACCGCGAAGTGAAAAGTAAAATTAGGATGTTCGCGGATGACACGGTGATCTATCGGGAGATATCAGGGGATGAGGATCGTTTTATTCTAGAGCAGGATTTAGATTGCATTACTAAATGGTGTTCTAACTGGGGATTGACTCTAAATTATAATAAATGTTCAGTGGTAAATTTCTTTAAAAGATCAACGGGATTTGCTTACAAATTAGCTGGAGGTGACCTGGCAGTAGTTGATACGGTAAAATACCTAGGTGTCACATTCACAAAAGACTTAACTTGGGGGACTCACATACGTAAAGTGTGCGGTCAAGCATATAAAAAATTGGGATTCATTAGACGCATTGTCGGCAAAAGTGACTCGAAGGTCAAGGAACGTTGTTACCACGCTCTTGTAAGGCCTCATTTAGAATACGCATGCAGCGTGTGGGATCCGAGTGAAAAAGGTCTCATTCGGGAAATTGAGAAGGTTCAACGCCGGGCAGCCCGTTTTGTAACAAATTCCTACGATAAAACGCAAAGCGTCACCGAAATGCTCATGGATTTGGGGTGGGAATCATTGGCTGAGAGACGATTCAATGCAAGATTGAAATTATTAAATAAATTTAGATCCGCATGTTTCAGAACCGAGGTCTCGCAAATTATTCGTACTCCTACATACATTAGTCGCTTGGATCATGCATATAAAATTCGGGAAATAGATGCCAGAACTAGCCGACTCAAGGACTCCTTCTTCCCACGGACAATACGGGATAGCAACTGCAGGGTGTTATAGATAGCAAAAATTCTACTTGCCACCCTCAGCGTCTAAAAAATAATTAGTTGTATTTAAATGCATGCTCTTCCACTAACCTTATGTGTTTTGTTATAATAACCCATTCTTTCCGAATGACCTCATTCATGTTCTGTTCATCTGTTTTTAAGTTTCCCTTTCAATCCCTCGTCCCTCTCCGCGGGGGCAAATTCCTGCTACCTGCAACGTTGGGTCGCATTCCCTGCCTTGTACAGACTCTTTGGGGGTAAGGTGTTTCGTGGTGCATTTTCATTGGTAGTGATGTTTCAATTCCTTGCTTGTTGTGTCCTGGCTTCCGTGTTGTAGGATGGCTTTCGTGCTGCATCATGGGGTGCAGTTTTTTAGTTGTTTTGCGGTATATGTTTTTGCCCCGCCACACGCCCTTGCGGCGGCTTGCGGGGTATTATGTAGATGTAGATGTAGATGTCCATTAAATTCATTGCAATTCAATGTGTATCCAAATTGTTTCCTGTACCATTTGGGGTTAGTTATTTGGATAGTAGGTGACTTAAGTGGGGTTAGCTATCTTTTTTAGGTTGATATCTTCCGATAAGTTATTTGTTTTATTTATGTATGATCGGACTCCAGTGTCCAAGCTGGTCAACAGAACGTTTTGCGACCAAACTGGATGTGGCTGAGTTGGAGGATTTCGGACTGTTGGAGGCGGCTTTAATTGATATGCCGGGTAAATATTTTAATCGTGGATGGGATGGTCTGTGAAAAAATATCGATATGCAAGGAAAAGCCTTAATTTGACAGTTAATAAAATTCAAATTCAGATGGTGGAGGCTAATTTTCGGCATCAGGAAAATATTTGCCCGGCATTTCTCTCAGGAAATATGGTCATCAGCTGTTCTTCTAATTTAACCTCTTGCAGTCTCCCCGATACAAAGGAAGTTGTTGCCAGACTTTGCAGTTTAGCTGTGAACATTATCTTCTTTTACTAAAAGGAGAAGAATCCACGCGGTGCCCAGAGAAAAAGAGGCAGCGTAACTAATTCATTTAGGCATTGAGATAAACCCAGTGGTTACTTAAGGAACTCGTAATTCCTTTATCCGTTCACCCTGATAGTAAGCTACTCTAGCCATATTAGACACTGAGTACTCGAAAATGCATGAAATATTCATGTCTGTTTGAGTTTTTCGTAAGGAGAATTTACCATGCGCACTAGCTCATACTAGATCTGGTTATTTAATGAATACTCCGTTTGACGAAATATTCAAAAATATGAGGAAAAAAGGTTTATTTCGTCTAAAAAGAAATTATGTTCGTTACGCCGTCTCTTGTTTTACTTTTTTATCAGTTTTTTTCTAAATTTGAAACATGTTGATCGCTTCAATACTGGTAAGAGGGCTTGGTAAAATGTTTATTTTCTATTAACATTTTAATTGAAGGGGCTGTTAACACGAATTTTTAATGCACATCAGTTTTCTCATATTGATTTTACATTATCATTTTGAGAACGTTAGCAGTGAATTGATCAGGGGTCAGTTAAGTTGGTTGTAGTTTATAAATTGGATTTTCTTCCTAAAAATTATTTCCACTCTTGAAAGAATATGTTCAGTAAAAGCTATTGCTACTAAAATTCTTCATAAGTGGATTTATTTAGAGAGAACCAGCACTCTTCTGTCAGAAGAAGGTAATATGAAATGACCTGAAATAATTCAGAGTTTTTACGCTACAGAGAGATATAAGTATCCGTAGCAGAGCCTGAAGAAGGCAAGAACGATTATTTTCCACGATTAATCGCAATATGGACCGCATTCGATGATAAATCATAAAAATCAATCCCAAGGGTGGTTGATTGGTGAGGTTAAAGCTTGCGCAATTCTTATATTATCGGGCGTGTGTCCCATCAGTGTATGGACCCTTTTCTTTTTCCAATGCCACCTAACTGAAAGAAATGGTACTAAAAAAATCTCATAGCTTGTATACTCAGCTGTGTGCCCATCGGAGTCTCTCTGAATTGAAGAATGGTCAGAAGTCTAGTACTTTTAGCCTATGACCTACTACGCTCCTAATAGCATAATATAAGTGTGTATTTTCTCTTTCCCCTAATTTTTCCTGTACACACCAGCTGATTAATTAACTATATTCTGAAAGTTTCATGACACAAAAAATATAATTCATTTGAGGTAAATACATTTTCCGAATATTTACGGCTAGACGTTGATTTACTCACAATATTGGGAATATTACATAAATCCAGAATATAAACAAAAGATTTGAAAAGATATGTTCAAATATTTGAGCATGAGAACATAAAATGTGAAATATAACGAATAGATAGTGCGAAAGTAACATGGGAAGAGAATTACTACAGTGCATACAGTTCCCTTAAATATTTTTCTAGCTTATAACGTTGAGATAGAGAAAAATACTCAATCTTTATTGATCCACCAAACGATTAGTCCAAGTAGAATACTTACAAAAATTTCGACCAATTGAAAACTGCGTAGTACAGTTAGACATGTATGCATTCTAACAAATCAATCAGCGTCTCGATTTGCAAGCAAGTTCATCTGGATTTGAGGCTACTTGGCTGAAGGCACTGCATTACCCGCTGCAGTCATCCTCACAAGATAACGCGAGGCGATTTGCATGGTGGTAATGTCCTTGCAGTCTCCCCAACTGTCACGCGTCCTGCAGTGTGGCTTCACCCTTGGATAGTTCCCAGAGAACATTTTCAAATAGTGATCTCTTATCCCGTCCTGTATTCCATGTGTCGATTCTTACCATGGTATATATGCGCTTAATATTTATTTGAATGAATCCATTTCATAAACCATTCATTATTTTTGTCCAAGGTAAGACTCCAGATTTTGAAAGAGGTATAAATATTTAAAATTGGACAAAATTTAAAACAAAATATTTCAAGTGAACTATTCTTGCGTCCTTTGCAATCGGTTGGGTTGAGGGAATGAAAAGTAGCAGGATAACGTCTATGCAGCCCAAAAGTTGTGTTACTCACTCTCGCCACGATGAATGAGATTGGTGAACATGGGAGAATTAAGTAAAAATTTTGTTGTTACAACTCAAAACAAGGAGTTCAAAAATGACTTTTAGAATACCCTGCATCTTCATAAATACAACGATTTTTCATATTTTGAACGTATAATTGTAAAATCAAAATAATGTACATCAACGATTTTTTAGCATAGGACTATATGCCTGTATTATGAGAAGCCTTAATAAAAATAATTAGCTTTCTTACTTTAATATACTATTTTTCACATTCCTTCTATTCATTATCATCATTAATGCCTTGTATTATTTTTTTTATTTTTAGACGAAAGCGATCGTCTCTACTCCTACTTCAATTCCAAAATGCTATATTTTTTTTCATTTTGCGCTTACTCAAAAAATAGGGCCTTAAGTAAGGGTGTGCATATGCAGTTACTTATTACGTGTACTTTATTTCCTCTTACCTGGGGAAAAGACTCTTCGGCAGTTGAGTGTGGATCCCAAAATCAACTAAACAATTAGCTGAAGCTAGGGAAGATATTTGTAAATTTAGAATTTTGTATTCACACAACTAAACCTTATTAAATCATAATCAATGAATTCTGAACCTGAATCGTTGTTGACATTTGTTAGAGTACTCTTTATATTTTGAGCTTATCTTTGAACTTTATAACTGATTGGTGTAAATACGGTAATTTTTTATTAGAAGAAGTAATTGTACAGTATAAAATGCTTTATAAAAGGACTCGCGTTAACCTGGTGAATGTTTTGCGAAGTCAATAACCTGATAAACAGTAAATGCTCTCCCAGTAGGCAGTTTATTTTAGGGGTCAATGTAGGGAGGGATATCGATCACCGGAAAGTTCCCCCAATAAGAAGAGCTGTAAGTGCTGCAAAGGTCAGAAAGCTGAGATAACAGAAGTTGACGGTTTTCTAAGGGGATTGCTTCCTTAGGCGTGGAAGAAGAGCTTTTACCTTTGATAAAATGTCATTTGGTCGATACGGCCGCGCATTTTCCGCGGAGGATATATGTAAGAAAGTCTAGAAAAGAAACGCTTCGTAACTTATGTATCTTCGAAAATCCAGAGTTCCATCTTTTACTGAGATAAACATGCAGGAGATGTTTAAAAATTCCTCCTCGTGAGTTTGCGACTGTCAATGTTTGTTTTTTATATGAATTCTCTTCAATTAGGTTTAAGAAGCCGGTGGAATCAGCGAAAACGCCGTGCCATTTCTGTCTTTCTATTTAAAAAAATATATAATTTATTTCATAAATCTTTTCCAACTCCTCATACTACCTTTGGATTCTTCTTCCATGCCCGGGTCTCCTTGTATTCTCTTTAGACATTACCTTCCTCTCTAAACAACCTTTGCCTCCACCCGTATTTTTCTCCTGCATTCCTGCCTCCAAAGGCCCTTTTTAAGACTCTTGCCACACCTTCCTCTTCGTTCCTTCCTCCCGCGCCCTTCGGCATCAATTCAGTTGTTTGGCCAGAAATCTGCTCGTGCCTTCAGCCAAAATCCACGCTCTTACCCTCTGTCTCCCTTTCTTTCTTTCTATTACTATTCACGTATGTGGTATTTGCTTTTCTTTGTCTTTTCCCGCCCATGACTCACTCCCCTGTTACTCCTCGTAATAATCTTGTTCCGTTCCCTCTTTTATACATCATGGAATTTCATATCTAGCATCCGGTTCCCTTTTACTCTAAACGAATCTCCATTTTCTCTGCTTTCGCTAAAGATTCGTTGCTTTTGGTCAGGATTTTCAAAGAATAGAGTGGGATCCCGAGTGGGATGTAGCTCCCCCATTTGTTAACCCCCCGAGTTATTTTGTACCAGCGGCGTGTAATTACCCAACTTTTATTATTGTTATAATTATCCGATAATAATAATAATTGATAACATTTTTATTAATTATTATCATCTCTCTGTGATAATAGGTATGCTGCTATCGTTTTTAGGAAAATTAGTATTTTCAGTACTTAAACTCATTTCATCAAAATCAGAGCGCGATCCCTGATATGTCAAAGGAGTAAATAAATCTGCTGCCACATTCTTCATTTCAAACTATGCTCTCTTTCATTCCCTCGCGACTCTTCTTCATTTCCTGCCTTCTCTCCCTCGCCTCCTTAGAAGTTTCACCCCTCTTGATCCTATCCATTTACGTCCTTCTTGTCCCCTTCCCTCCTGTCCCTCCCGTCCCTCCCTTACACTTCTTAACTTTTATATCCCCTTTGTTCTTTGGTCTCTCCCCCTCCTCTCTTTTTCCTTTCAGACCTTTCAATCAGCTAATTCTCCAATTACCCATCCCCCTCTCGCTCCTTCCCTATGTCCTCTTCCCCAATGCTCGACTCACAATCGCGGATTTTCTTTGTGCTTTTCCTCTCTTACCGACAATGAGTTACGACCCTCTTTTCACCAAATATCTCATTCCTCTCTCCCCCTTTGTCTCTTCCTCTTCGCACCTCGTCTCTTCCCAGCCTCAGTTTCAATTTTCCTCACATCGCCTACTTCATTCCGAGGGCTCTCAAGCTTCCCCATTTCTCACGCTTCTAATCTGCCATCCCTTCTCCTTGTCCGTTCCTTACTTCATCTTCCCTCCTTTTCACTCGTAAATCCTCTGCTTCTGCGGATTTTTACCTACCACATTTTCACTAGCACATATCCACTTGGCATATTTCCTCTTTCTTTGCTTGTTTTTACTCTACACTTTCCAGAGTTTTCATCCCTATCTCTCCATCCTATTCGTTATCCCTTATCACAGATCAAGTACGTACAACCATCCATTTACAGTCACAAAATGTCGTCAGTAAAATGAACAATCATCCTTTATAACTAATGCACATTTTCTCCCATATTCACAGCGCGCACTTCATAAATCAATAATTTCCCAGCAAACTAACCACATAAACTAATTATCCAACTGCAAATATAATACAAGATCCTTCCCTTTTCTTTAGCAGGGGCATCATACTTTGTAATCGCGTCTGTGAATATACCCAGGAACATTTTACAAGTATTGTTTCACATATATTGTTACATTTATGCTTATGTGTATGTATTGTATTTGTGCATGTTGTCTGTATTTTGTTATTGTTAGTTTTTGAACAAGCAACTAATATATAGTGCTGTTGATTGTCTTAAAATATTGAATCTACTAATTTTATTGTTATTTATGTATGATTTGTGAAATTCATCTGTGACTTCGTTCGTGTAAATGTGATAAGAGGTGTTAGTCGGTAGCGGAGACTCCTTAATCTCAATATTGCCCCAATATAAAGACCGCTATTTATCTATCCTGCTCGCTTCTTTCTGCATTTCACTTCACCAATGTATTTACCTATACATCTAAATAACCTACTTCCACCTTTCAATTGCTATGGTCCATGTGGTGTATTCATTCACGCTTCCTTCTCTAATATCTTAAGCCCTGATCTTTATTGATATACTTATATCATGATATGCTTTCATTTGTCGAAATGAAAGATCATGTGATGGTCTGTCGAACAATGAATAACACGGAATATAGTTCATTTTATTTTTAGCTATTGGTTTAATCTGAATTAGTGCTAAAAACGTGCCAAACATTTGTTACCTAGAATACTCCAAAATACTAATTATATTAATGCGCATTCTTTAAGAAATAATCATTACAGCATATCATTCTCAGTCATATAAACGGGTTTAAGTTAACACCCATTGCGTTTGTGATGCAATACAGAAAATTAGTCCCCTTAGAATTGAAACTTGAATATCTCCAAATATGAGTCCAATGTATGTCATTCATGCCATTTCAATTGAAATTGTTCACACATGCATTCTGTCATAATGATTTCATAATAATGCTGAAGTATTGTTGACCCGTCTGCTGCTCATTTTTCTGTAGGCACTAAAAAAAGATGCTGTTTTTATAATGATTTATTTTTTGTAAAACTAGTTTTTAGAGTGCAACAATGTCAGAGTGTTAAAATCATTCGCCTTGACCGGGATTCGAATCCGGATTCCTCAATGTCCGGTCGAGTGCTTTAGCCAATTAAACTATCGAGGCGTTCCCTTCAATTATGAAATTTTGGGGGTTGAAAAGAGCAAAAAACAACCTAGGCTAAGTAAAAACCGCCTAAGTACCTTCAAAAGCACCTTAGTAAAAACAGCCTTAGTGTTTAAAGTTGGCTTTAACCCCGTGGACTATGGCGCGTCGCGCACGACCACGAATGCCTGTGACATCGTATGCACGGTATTTCATCGCAATATCTTGTTCTTTGAAAGCCCCAAAAATTTCAGAGTCCAAGAGGACGCCTCTATAGGTTAACTGGCTAAAGCAATCGGCCGGAACACGAGGGATCTGGGTTCTGATCCCGGTCAAGGCGAATGATTTTTACACTCTAATATTGTGGCATTGAAATTTCATATCAGCGGATAACTCCGTTAAAAGTTACTGTTGTGGCATCTCCCGCAGTTTCTTGGAATTAGTTTTTAAAGGTTTTTTGGTACAAACATTCAATATTTATAAACACGTGTAAGTGTGTTTTGTTGCGTTCAACGATCCAACATAACGTTCTAAACGAGGGTGACAATTTTCTTACTCCATATTAATCTACATAAATTCCTCTGGGCTTTTAAAAAAAATTGTTTTGATAATATAAATGTATTTTGAATACTATATTATTATACTATATTATTATACTATATTATAAGTGGACGGTGTTTTATATGCTCAGGTCTGTTCAAGAAATTGATCACATTTCATATATATCCTATACTTTAGCTATTTTGATTTTTTCTATCCTGAGTGTGTAGCTTTTGTTGAGCGATGAATATTTCCTTCACTCAATTACCTGAAGACCGACATAATATATTACTTTCCATCTTGAAATGGTTTTGGGAATTCAGTGTGATTTTGAAATCATAAATGACAGTCGATTAGAAGTGAATGCTTTCTTTCGTGTTGTTCAGTTGAATATTGTGTGAGCCCAGGGTTCATTTTCCCTCCCGGCTAATCAAAATGATTGCCTTGTCCATTCCGCGTCACGTGATTTATATGGCAGGTCCCGCCGACACAATGGAAGCACTCACCTCCGAATGAAAAACTGGGATTCCTCTTTATTAGTTTTGAGGCATCTCCAGGGAATCCACGGGGTCTAGCAATACCATCTGTCTTTGTATTAGTTCCTCCCTCACCATTATAACATAATAAGAGTGTTACTGGGAAAACCTAGACAGTCTTTAGTTTATTTTCATCGTAAGACCTTAAGCTTTTTACTTTTCAGTTAGCAAACATTTAGCATTTTTTGAGCTTATATTTTCCGTAGCTTAATTTCAACATTACTTATCCTACAAGTTAGGGTTTGCTTCCTCATTTAAAATTCTATCGATTAGTCATCAATTAATGAAATTCTTGTGGCGTTTGCCTCACAATTATGAAGAATCTTTTAATAATAAATTCATATTAGCATGAATTAATGTGCTTAAAGTTGTAACAAATGGACCAAATGGAAACTATTAGCACATTTGAAAGATTTTAGGTGTAAAGCAATGCCTACGATGAGATGGTCTTATAATTTTAATTAATATACCTGTGAATAAGTAATATGTACAAAAGAATTTATTTTTTTTTCTGATTTAATTGCTATTGATTTGAAATATCCTTTCTCGAATAAGAAGGGCTGATAGTGAAAACAAACCAATGCATTGACTATAGGTATATTTGAAATATCGTGGTTTGATATGTATTCATTGGAAAAATACTAATGTACGGGAATATTTATGCGAAAAAGTCGTCTGCATTTTTCGCTGATTGACGGAAGATATTAATTGTGAGAATGGTTTAAGATGTAGCCACATATATATAATAACTGATACTCAAACAATCTAAGACCATTGTTTAACTCTTAAATGAGAATTTCACAGTCAAATGATGTTATCTGAATAAATTTTACTCTTTTAACTATAGCTTCGCACTTTTACGCATATATGATACACAACATATTTTTTTTAATGATTTGTAATCCATAATAATATTCTTTCTTTTCCTGAGTGCTTACATCCAACGTTTCTCATTTAGTTTTATAAAAACCTGCGCATAAAATATCAGGGGTTATTTAGTAACCAAATATCACTTTTCCTACCAAGTGCAGTAAAAATGCCTCGATAAAAGATTCTTTTGTTGCCTCATTCCTCTAATAAAGAATTGGTTCCATTATATTTTCAACCGACTGGTAGTATTACATTCGACGGTACATATTATATGATTTCTTGCAGAATTTGTGCCTACACTTACCCATTGTCACTTGCGTTGCATAAAAAATAAGGTACCTAGTGCACTTTCCCATTTTCAATAAAAATTCTCCTCGTAGGATAAGATTTTTTCTTAAATACGATGCTTCCAAACGTATACCTGCCAACTGAAAACAGAGGACTGTCTACGCTTTTCTGATAAGCTTATCCCCATCTTTCCTTTTCCCTCTCCACTTCCTCCTCCACTACCTCCTCCTGTATCTTACTCTCTCATGTCTTCGTCCCCTGTCTCTTCCATCCGCTCTTATCTCTTTTAACTCGTCCCCTTTCTGGGCGGAATTGTCCCTTGAAGTAAAATAGTTGTTTATCACTCTCAATATTTAACCTATGATAAAATTTAGCCTTAAGGGTATGTTTATACACGTAAATATTTGAAATATTTGCAGTTGCCGATAGAAATTTAGGAAACAGTGTACGAATATTGTCAAAAGTCAAATATATATACATATGTCATCTGAAATACAACCTCATGTGTTTCGTCCAGTGTTTTCGATTACATTCATTTGCACGACTTCATAATTGAATTAAAATTATCATTTCATGTGACAAAAGAATACTGGAATTTTCCCCATCATAGAAAGTATTTTACATATTATGGTTATTTATCTGGTTAAATAAAGAGGATGAGTAAAATTGATTGGTAGAATATTGTTTACAAGTAAAATGGTAAGATTTGTTTTAACTCAATTCGAATATTTCTGTTTATTTTATCAGTACTCTATAGTAAAAGGGTTTTTACATTAAATGATCAATGCAATAGTTTTAAAGTGGAAAAATAGTTTGAACCTGGCTCACTCGATATCCGACCGAGTGTTTTAGCCAGTTAAGCTACCTACTCTCGAAGATTTTGGGGGCTTTAAAGGAACAAGATTTGGTTACAAAATACCGTACATACTGTTTAATAATTGAATAAATTCAGTTTCTCCCCTAAATGTCGTGAAATAGCATCGCTAAATGTGATTTATCAGAGGAGTAAGAAATAGCAATAGTTTTCGGTATATTCTTATAGACAAAGGCTAAAATACTTTGACACACGCATTTTAGCGTTTCTGATTCTTCAGTCGTAATAAGAAAAACTTATATTTTCATCAGCTAAGTGAAATTTAGGGCAATTACATGCCTCTGGTTCGGCCGGATACGGTTGTCTAGTTGTCTACAATGATGCGGTATATATGTATACTGCATCATCGAAGAAAATACGGCATCAAGTGTACGCACGAACGTCTATGTATACTGAATCCACTTTCACGAATGTTTGATGGTGATATTTTGAACAAGTTATTTAAAACCTATGAAAATGAATGTAATGAACATGAAAGGTATTGAGAAAGATATTTAAAGGTTTTGAAGGGAATAGACCATTGATGGAAAAACAGGAGGATTAAAGTTGAGAAAAATTATCTTTCAACGATAATCAAATTTGAGTACTCAATAGAGCTGTGCTAATAGAGAGGGAGAATTCGGGTGCGGTCTGATGGGACGAGAGGGCGTCTGCCGCGCCATTGTGCTCAGGTCATCCGCGTGACTCGCCTTTAAAGTGAAATCCTAGAGCACGTGAGAAATTTGGAGTAGTGGTATTCAAATTTATTTTTTATTACGATTATGACAATAAAATGAGAAATATTTTCTATTTGTGAAAAAGTTTAAATATTATTTTACGAGAAAGCCGAATTAGCATCCAATAGTTTTCTTAAATGTCCACGATTAGTTTGTGCCTGATTGCAGATTATTATTAGCTGCCAGCTATAATTATTTAGTTAGTTATTCATAAAGAATGGGGAAAATAATATGATTTCCACAGTAGATACGTATTTCATCGTCATTCCTCGTGTTTCTACTCTTTTTTGTAAAGAACAATATAAGTACTGTTATTCTAAAATATCAACATTAGGTTTCATTGGAAAAACCTTTTTTAGGGCATCCGCCTTCATTGTTTTTCTGTTGAGTCTGGTATAAATTTTATTATTAGTTTGCGAGAGCATTTTCGTGTTTGTTAATAACTAGAGTTAATCTAGGCATGAAAACCGCTAAAATTGAATTCCGTGAATGCTTCAACATTTATGCAACGGTTGGAAGAAATTCAGATATAAATATACCGTCCTCAAGTAAATATCAACTGTGAGTTATAATAATGTTTCACCGATTTCCGGATTAGGAATAAATAATTTCAAATAACATTCAAATCATGAATTTGCCATAATGTTTATTTTAACATTTAATTTGTATACATTTAGCCAGAAACCGATCCATTGAGGAATGTTTTAATATTCTTTAATTTTTATTTAACTTATATGTTAGCTACGAAATTGACATTTTTGTCGCAAATTGATTTTCTACGTAGCCCTATTTCTCGCAAAACGTATAATTTCTGGAATTATTACGATGAAACTTATATCACGAGGAAAACATATCTACGCCATATAATGACTTACTCGCGAGAGTAAAATTATGAAAATCTTTGAAGGAATAAACAAATCATCAATGTATCAGTTCGATGTTTACCGTACCACAAATAACCCTCATAAAATATAAACGGGTTGTCAATATATAAAAGAAAGTTAATATGCTCATAGGAAAAATAATCGTTGGATTTAGCTAACGAGAATGAATCGCCCACGCCTTTTGGTTGGAGGAAATACATAAAAGATTTATATTGATGAAGCATTAATTTGTTTGTTTGAGTTCCAATCTTCAATACCTCTTTTAATTCTAAGTATTAATTAATGCTCTCATTCAATCACTATTCTTTGAATAAACTGACGATTTGCCAGATGCCTATGCAATAATTTTAGCAAACAGCTCAGCTTAGCTCTTAGAGATCGTGGCGTTATCCCTTGAATGCGGCGTTTTTATTTTGCTAGAATTTGGGATTCACGAATATTTTTGTGCACGTGGGGTTGCGTGCATTAGGGGATAGCGTTTTGTCGGTTGCATATAACTCTAGGGGGTTAAGCAACGCATCTTGCCGCTATTCCAGGCTTCCACTCTTGCTCTTACTTTTACATCAATCCTCCTCCCACGTCTCTTCTCCCCTCATCTCGAGGGGATTGGCCCTGTATGTGCGTTCTAAGGGAGCCTTCCGTGACCTCGGACCGTTTCTCCTCGCGGACCCTTAAGAATACGAGGAGCAAATGCGAGGGAGTGAAAAGTTTTGGTTAAGGGAATGGTTGCGGTGGGGGAAGAGGGTAGAGAGTGAGGGATACTGCCGTATTCTACAAAGTATGCATCACGGGATTGCGTGATTTAGCCGCCCCACCCCTGGCCACTTTGGTGGGCGTGGGGAGAGTGAGTGGCGTGACACAAACACCGTCTTATCCTCCCTTCCCGTGCGGCCACGAGGGAGAAGTCGGGTGTGGTCCGATGGGACGTGAGGGCGTCTGCCGCGCCATTGTGCTCAGGTCATCCGCGCGACTCGCCTTTAAAGTGAAGTCGACGTGGATAATCCGAATTAATGAGGTGAGCACGCCATCGTGAGACCAGAAGTTTTTGAGCAATAGAAATGAGAGAATATGCCAATCCCCGAGCCTTATTTTTCTCGTAAGAGGTATTTCTACTGACGGAACCTTGAAGTCGGTGAGCCATTTTTTCTCTTTCCTTGAAGTAAGAAAAATTACCATTTGAACGGTGAAATTTTTAGGTTTTCTTGTCCATTGCTACTCGTGTGTTGTAAGACTCGCTCTCTGTTCCACGAACTCGTTACATTGCAGTTATAGTTTAATATATTGTCGTGTTTAATACGTACGGTGCTAATTTTTATGATGCATGAGCATGCATTTGATGTCATTATTTGTCTCCAAGTTTGCCCTGAACACTTGGGAAATGAAATGCGAATTGAAAAATTGAAAAAAATGCATTTCAAGGAACTGTTGATTCATTACCAAAACCAAGTCCCCTGTGATTAATGTCAAGCGTGTGTTTGGATTACTAAATATAATTTATTATCTCATTAATTAATAAAACCATTGTGTATGAAATTGGTTAATTTTTTACAGTCTTAACTTTATTTTCTATTTTCACTTTTATTAACTGCAAATTAATATTTTAAAAAAGACATATTTTTGACATCTCGCTGGTGGCTCTAACACTATGACCTTTTCGTGAAATATATATATATATATATACAGGGTTCGTCCGAAAAATAAGTGTACTGAGCTCAGGAAAAAAAATTTATTACACTTTTACATATCTTAAGCTAATATTCCTCAAAATAGGACCCTTGTGAGTCAATACACTTGTTCCAGCGGCGTTCCCATTCCTGGAACGCACCCGCGAAGGCATCATCGGGAACCTCTCGAAGACTCGTCGTCGACCTCTTCTCTGCCCTCCACGAACATCTTGTGCCACCGAAAGATCATGTTTCTGGACATGACTGACTCCCCGTAAGCCTGGTTAATCATGCCGACAGTTTCGGTAGACGATTTCCCAAGCTTTACCGCAAATTTGATGGAATAACGCTGCTCCAAAAACTTCGGCATCGCGTTCCGTGACGTGGGTCGAGCGTGGAGGTTCGCGTTAACAGAGCTCCTCACTACACCACAGCTCAGAGCCGACTGCCTTTTTCAGCGTCGCTTGCCAACATACCCCCCTCCAATCGCAGCCCGTCAGAGCGGTGCTGGGCGCGCCTGGAGCGGCGCGCCTGGAGCGGCGTGCCCAGCCCAGGAGTCAGTACACTTATTTTCCGGACGAACCTGTATATATATATATATATATATATATATATATATATATATATATATATATATATATATGTATGTATGTATAAACCGAATTAAAGTATTACCTACGGTCATATCCTCCCCTTGAACTTCTACATTTCTGTCCTCTCCCACGGTTTGCGTTTCCGGCTTTATTTTTCGGTCGCGTCGAGCAGTGAGAGGCGAGGAGGGCGCAACGCTGGTTACGCTAAAAGGGAAAGGAAATGTGTGTTACTCGACGGGCAACTCCGAGAGAGAAAAAAAGAGGCGGAAATGAAAGATGGGAAGAAAAGAGGACAGAGAGGTGTAAAGAACGGGAGTGGTAAAGAAAGTGGACGAAGAGTGTTGGATGTTTTGAGAGAAGTAAGGGCGTCGCTGTCGAGCGGGGGGTCGTCCCGTGTTCGGAGCGGGCGTCGGGAGGAGGAGCAAAGGCATTGGAGTGCGCGGTGACGAATGGGTGGGATGGTGACAATGAGGAGAACAATTAGAGAGGAGTGACCACCATCGCACCCTCTCTTACCCTCGGTCGACGTACCAGATGGTGGGGGAGGGAATGGAAGGGAATGGAAAAGAAGGTGGAGCGTAGGAGGAGGTGGTGAGGGTGTGTAAGGACAAGGAAGGAGAAGTGGGGGTTATTGCGGATGTGGGGGAAAGAGGGAGGGAATGAAGAATGGTGGCGAATGCAAGCGGAAGGGCAGGAAAGAAAATAAAAAAGTAAGGAAAAGAGGAGGGGAGAAAGAGTAGCTGTTCAAAGAAGCGTGGAAGAGGAAGGGAATAGAATAAAATAGGATAAGTTTATTGTTTCCGGGATTCGTCGTAAAAGAACAGAAAAGGACGTGAAAGTGAATATAAAATTGCCCAGCTGAGACCATTCGGGGTGAAGATCTGGCACGCGCAATCCACCGTTCTAATTTCACTAATTTTGTTATAATGTTGAGATTCAAGTTTACTGTGACATTTATGACTTGGAGTTTATTTGCAAGGCGTAAAACTTATGTTATTGAAGAATTCGTAAGGCTTTGAAGAGCAACATATTTTCGTGTAGCTTCAATCTCTTCAAAAAAATTAGCATTAGTTCTTATGAAAATGGGAAAATATATTTTAAAAATTAATCACTTTAACTTTTTCACTTATCAGAATATCAATTTTATAAATTATTATCGTTGAAATATTTTTCAGGATATGGGAAAAAGTTTTAAGATTTAATTAAATAAATAATGAATTTAAGAAGTATCGGAAGATGAAGCTATTATAAAAGTTAGTTAATTTTACCTTTTCCATTACAGAGGGCAAAACTCTACTTTATTTACGAACATAAAAACAATTGATAAAATATTTAATTACCTCTCACATTGTGGAATAATCTGTTATAGTGGTGTTTCTGAGTTCAGTTTTCTCAACATCTGGAATATATGTACTCATTCAGCATTTTTTACTGTATTTTTGTCTCTGTGTGTGTATATATATATATATATATAATATATATATATATATATATGTATATATATATATATATATATGTATATGTATATATATATATATATATATATATATATATATATATATATATGTATATGTATATATATATATATATATATATATATATATGTATATGTATATGTATATATATATATATATATGTATATATATATATATATATATATATATATATATATATATATATATATATATATATATATGTGTGTGTGTGTGTGTGTGTGTGTGTATATATACATTTATCGCTATTACAAAATATGTATATACGTATGTACACAATGATAAAATTATATATTGATTGGTGGTTAATATCAATGGTTAGAAAGTGGCGCGATGTAACTCGTAGGATAATATAGAAAATGAACATGGGGATAAAGAGCTATTAAGGAAAAAATATAAGCTGGTATTTAGGGAGGTTGTTTTCGGAGGTGTGGAAGGGACTGGCAGTAAAGAACTTAGACATGAGAGAGGGGCGGGGAACTGAGAATTGCGAGAATGCTGGAGGGTAAGAGGAAGCAAAGAATGGAAGAGGGAAATAAAAAGCCTGTGCAGAGTTATTGCTTGCTAAACGACATGGTCCTATTATTTTCTTCCACCTTAGCGCATAAAATAGCCTTCCCTCACCACACGAGTTCTTTAAACAAAACGGGAAAGTCGTTGCTAGTAATACCGTTGTCTGTTCCACACGAATTCTGGAGAACGAGAAATTTTTTCAGAGCAGAACATTGCAAAAGAGTAACACTGCTTTTTTTAATATCTGGTTCAATATGTCGTTAAAAAATGTCTGAGATTGCTTATGTGCTGTGTAATTTAGTGTGGTTTGTTAAACAGGCTCGTTCTTTGTATAATTCAGCTTGTCGTAGTTCAAGGGAATCCAAGTGTTGGAATTTTTTGACGCTTTGTCACAAAATAACGGCTAGAATTAAATATTGTTGAGCTCGAGATATCTATCACCTCTTTTTATATGCCAAATGTCGTCTTCGTCCTCGAAAAAAACTGACGATAGATGTAGAGAAGTTATAACGACTGAATACTTTTACTAACTGTGAACTGTTGGCGCTAATATATATTTGATAGTTTTTCTGTCGTTGTAGTTTCCATGTCACGTCGCAGATATCTTGAATTAAAACAGTTACCTGGTGACATTTAGCAAGTGAAAGATCTTTAAAAGAAACAAAAGTTTATATTTTTACGGTAAATATTGAAGTTCAGACTACCAGTACTTTTTTCCAACAGATGTATTACCAAGCTATTTTTATTGGCTCTATTTGTTTTGATAACTGATTATAACATCACTACAACAGAAAAGCATGGTTTCTAACGAAGGTTTACTGGTGATTTATATCGCCAGTTGTATAAATCAGTGGTAAATAATAAACAAGTAGTCTTCTTATGCATAGAAGCAGATTTGGGCTAAATTTTGAATAATTTTTTTCGTAAAGCCACCTGCGACTAACAACATAATCTTGCTATTTGACCATGATATGATTTTATCTCTTATAGTTGTTTAGCATTTTGTTTTGTAAATTTTTATCCTAAATGGGGATTTTAATGCACTAGAAGGTTAATAGGCAACAAAAGTAACCAGTTAAGACTCCTTAAATCATATTTCTAATAAAATTGTTTAGCCAACTTAGTTTTAATTAATCATTAACTGCACTGATACAAACAAAAAGCTTTAATATTTATTTTACTTAATTTTCCAATTGAAGTTAACTTCCAAAATGCAATAATTGCTTCGCGGAGGTTGTTGAAATTTTAATTTTGTCTAATAAATCTAATAAATGTGGTTTTACTTGAACTCATTACCAGGTAAATCGTCTATAATCAATCGTTCCTTCTGATATTTTTTATCAACTGAATTTCAAAATAACTATCGCAAAATATTTCTTAACTGTTAAATGTGCACTTTTCAGTCAATTAAAGTATGTAATCTTTAACTATGTTCCAATTACTTCGATTCTAACTTTTTACAACTATTTTATTTCATAGCAATGTTTAAAAAAATTGACGGTAAAATTCAATCATGAACGTTTACGTGAAATTTGCTATTAAAGTAAAAGGTGGTATGCTGTTAAATGCATTTATTCGAAAGATAAACTTGGGTTAGCGTTTAAAGCAACCTTTCATTGGCAAATAGTCCCGCGCTATTATGGACAACAAATGAATGACTCGTGTTTGTTCTGTAGTTGTTTCCTCTCCGGTAGGGGTTAAGAGAAACCCGCATTAAAGGTGGCGAAAAGTCGATGCATGAGGAATCGACGTTAAGGAAAACCTGTGGCCAGGCGAGGGAGAAGTTTATATATTGGAAATTCCATTCCTTCGACCAAGCAGTTAAATTGGCACCCCTGTCCGTGACCCTCGTGGGCAAACCCTTATGGCCTTCTCCACCTACTCCATCTCTGGTGCCTACACCCTTTATGCTCCTGACAGTCGAAAAACCCCCACCTACTACTTCCCACACTGCCGTCACACACCCCACACCCTGCTGCCTTCCTCTTACATGCGGGCTTCCCCACATTTACCGTTATCTCCTCCGAGTTTCCGACATCAGCGTAGCCTAGAGGGGGTGTCACTGCGCTCCCACACCGGAGCCACCGACCTATTGGGCGTAAAAGGAGAGATTAGCAATTTATGAAAAGGGTTTTATGGCGAGGGGAAGGAGAGAGAGAGAGAGAGAGCGTTTTAAGACTGGCGTTCGTGTGTTGTGGGCGACGGTCGGTTGGTTGGTTGCGTGCTTTTGCTTTTGGGGAAGAGCAAAACCGCTCTGGGAATGAAAACCCTTGCTCGCCATATGTTCACTGTTTATTATAAGCTGAAATGGGGCGTTTACTTCTTTTTAAATATTTTTACTGTGCACAATTACAAGCTGCTGAACTCGACTCTTAATCAGTGTGAAGCCCTTTATGCGCTGTTTAATGCACTTGCTACCGGTATATTTTGAACTCGGGAGAGTCCATGCGTACTGACCACATGGCATACAAAATTGCCCAGCGTATGAAGAAGTGAATATTTGTATTTTTGTTTGCTGAATATGAGATCTGAGTGCACGAAGAATTATTTTAGATCGTATTAGAATATATTACACATGTTTGAACAAGAAATATCTATTATTTTTATCTGATAACTTCCAAGTGCATGCTATGTGATGAATGTTCTATTGATGTAATATTCATTCATTCATGCAATATAAAGGACAGGGATCAGAATATTAGCAAGAAATGATTTTAAAAATCAGCAAAAGAAATGATGGCCACTGACACTCTTGAAAGTAATTTTATTATTTTATTAGTGTAAAATTTATCTTTTTTCAAATTTTCATGAAATCTATCCAGGCACACGAATTTGATTTTAGATATTTCTTCAGCAATTTAATCAAATCTGCATCAATTGGATAAATGCTTATGCTTTAGCAGAATAATTACTTAAAAGGAATGGAATTGTGCGATTATGCTCTTGAATATTAAAAATTACAATTTAATGATTTATACTGGCAAATTTAAAGTATAAATGATCCTTATTTAAAATGATCCTATCTTATATTCTTCATTTAATTGAGCATAAGAAGTTATTTATTGCGATTGTTTCCTCAAAATGTTCAGTATCATTATTTCAAAATAGCTGGTAAGGTTTGTTTCTTTGCCAATGCTGTGAATATACACCATATTATTTATTTTTTATTTTTATTAATACATTTTTAAATCGACTGACTATGACAAAGCATGTTCGTAGAATGAAATTTAGATCCATGGGAAAAGTTCCTCCTAGATTAATACTGACGCAAAAGAGTTTAAGGTCTCTTTTAATACTATATATTTAACAGCCTAAAATATTTTAGATTAACTCAAGTAATGATTGAACTAGCAATTTTCTAGTATAAATATTTTTCCAGGGATAAATAGTGGTTTTTAAGTATTTATATTTCTCTCTAATTTCATATTTATGTTTAAAAGTAATTCGAAATTAAACTTAACACGAAGAAAAGACTAAAAAGATGACTATGTAACATAATATATAACGTAAAATGCGACACAAGTCTGTCAGATTTGGCTGTTTACAACGTGTTTGCAAGTCTTTACTTGTTTTATACCGAAACTACGGCAGGTAGAAGAATTTCTCCGCCGTTGAGAGAACTGTTCATCGTCTTTATGGGGATATTCATTAAATTGATAACCAAAGGTTTCCTATGGGTTTGTGGTCCCCAAGCAAGATGGGTAATTTTATGATTAAGGATCATGGACTGGAAAATGTAACCAAAATTTGGCCGTAAGTTCCAGGACAGGCACGTTCAGTTTGATGAAAATTACCCGTGTTGTTAAGGTTGGGTGGGCACGGTTGAAACTTACTATGAAGCCGGGAAACTAGTTCCAGCGGGAAACTATCACCGTGCGGCACGTATTCTCAACAGTCCATTACGCTACGCATTTAAATTAAGCGTTTAGCTATTCCAGTCGAATTTATAGCCTTTTTGTTTCCGCAAATACCTTTTCAACTTACTTAGACTGGTAAACGTGAGTATATAGTGCACGGAGTACCTTACTGAGCAGAAATATAATTGCTTAATAAAATTAACTTTCTTCAAAATTATTAAGTATTGTTATAAAAAAGGTGGAATGCACTTATATGAGCATAATTTTTAAAATTTCAGGCCTCTTCGGGGACAGGAAGTTAATTAAATATAATAACATTTGCTCTCCTTAAATCGTATCCGTTAATTTTAATTTAATCAGTTTTTTCCACCAGAATGAATTCTGTGCGGCGGAAATATTTTTGTTACACAAATTGTTACTTGACCAAGGAATATTCATGATATGTTCTAAGGTCATTGTTTTACAGCTTGTTTTAAAGAAGACATTCATTGTAACTTTTTTATTTGCCATTTCACTAGTCTAACGTGTGATTTTAACTTTAGCAATGGGACCAATGTCTTGGAATATTGAAAAATCTTCTGATTTAAATGTGTTTTCACGGTGTGTATCACTTCAGAAACATTACCATGAATTATCAACACGTAATCAGATATTATACTACATTTTCGTCCGTTTCCTAATTCGGTTACATTTAGATCCCTAAGTGACCTTCTCTCCTGACCTCTCCATTGTTCCTCCCTAACTTCACAGCTCTCCTGCGTCTCCCATTATATCTTCATTCTCTTCCCTCTTATCCACTCCTCCGACATGCTCTTGCCATTAATTTTTGCCCCCCGTCCACACTTTCACCCCATGTTCAATTCATTCCTGTGAATAATATGAGTATTCTTTCCCAAATCACCCTCAAAGTTCATCCTAGGACCCCTTAGGATAGGAAGCTTCAAACTTGGTACAGTGAAAGTGCGTTGTAAAGAAAATGTGTTAAATAAACCGTGGGAGTGGTTGAAAGGAAGATTGCGTAGACATAGGAGGAAGTAGTGGGAGTTTTAAAGAATAATTAGGCTGAATTGAGTTTGTGGATACAAAAGAGACAGCATATACTTAAAGTTAGTCGCAGTTTTTACGGTTGCATTAGACTCGGGAAAAATATCGAGGGAGAATTTAATTGAAAACCGAAGGAGCAATAGTAATATGAACATAATACCATACTCTTCTTTTAGATCTGCTATTCCACGGAGCACTCTCCGGTCTCAATCCGTTTTCTGTTGGAGTATCAATCGAAAAGAATCAATTGAAAATATTTGACTATCTATTCCAGTGGATAAAAACTGTTTGCTGATTTCAGCAGCAAATGTACCACCCTCTAGCACATTTAGCATATCCCCACTATATTTTTTGAATGCTTATTAAACATATATTTGCTAAATAATTGGTAGCCACTGATTTTAGTGTACTACTATTATTAATGCAACAATTTCAGAGTGTAAAAATCATTCACCTTAACTGGGATCTACTATTATACTACTACTTGACTGGGATCTACAGGGATACTACTATTATATTTTTGGTAATTACTTCATAATTATTTGAAGATGTCTATTTTCTCCTCTTCTTTATTTTATATTTTTATGCGATCGATTAATCATCTCGTAATAAATATAAATTATACTATAGAAATTTTGTAGATTGATTCAATTTAGTATGCCGTGTTCTGTGCTACCATTATTTTCTGGGACTTCCATTACTCTTGATGTCATCAAGGTTACCAGAAGCATCAGAACTTTCACAATAAAAATTCCCGAAGTGAGACTTAATATCCACAGCATTGAGATGAGTAGATAGAGATAATGTTCCAAGAAAATAAATATCTTTTTCATTGACCCGTGTTCAATTCCTAATTACACCTCTGGAAACCCTTAGCTTTACCTAAGCTGCCTGATTTTTCGACTTTCGACCAGATCTTCCTAAGAAACCATAAGCAAAACAGGGAAATAATCTCTTCCCCCTATCCGGATGTGTAAATTTCACACGTAGTGGGGTTAGTGCAAGTCGAACTCTACCCTTACCTATCCATTCCACCTTCGAGTGGATAATTATGGTCATTTACACTTTCAAGAAAGTGCGTTAGAGTTGATGCAAAAGAGCAAACATATGCCTTATAATTTGCCATGGAAAAAAATTGGAATTTTTTAAACCATGGTATCTTTCTACTCGATATTTCTGGATCCCAGAAACAATAGCCTTTATGAAGG
This sequence comes from Hetaerina americana, assembly GCF_022747635.1. Classification (NCBI taxonomy): domain Eukaryota; kingdom Metazoa; phylum Arthropoda; class Insecta; order Odonata; family Calopterygidae; genus Hetaerina; species Hetaerina americana. The sequence goes on from NW_027286874.1 coordinate 90,184,004, forward strand.
GATGTGGTTTGCATAAAATCATCCCATTTTACATATTTCATATGATTTAATCAATATATTCCGATGCATTTACTTCCTTTAATCAAGTAGAAAATCATTTCTGCGTACTAATTAATAGTTAATGGCTGGAAAAATATGGGAAAATGAGATGTGCTCGAGAATATGGGGTCTCGATTATATTCCTTTATCCCAATTTTACGGCATGCGCACGGAGCTGAACCGCTTGTTTTGAATCAGCAACTAAAACACGTTCTTCTGCGTGTATTCAGTTTGCCTAGAACTTCTCTTAACGGCATATCCGCCCCAAGAACGAAAACATTTACCGACGTCGGTCCTCAAGAGGAAGAAACACTAATGCTTCTTCTTCCTGCCGTTTCCAGAACACCCTTTTTCCGTATTCTTCAACTTCCTTTTCGGTACTCCTCCCACCCCATCTAAAGTCTCCGAACTCTTCCAGAGTCCCCTTATATCCACTCCCCTCTCCCTTCCTACATCCTGCAGCACCCCTGCCTACTTAACCGAGTTTCCGACACAAAGTGCCACCGGTGCCAAGGCCCGTCTCCGCCGTATTTTCACTTCTCATTCTCACAACTCCTTCCTTCCCTCGTCGGCCTCCCCACTGCACACTCCAAACACCAGTGCCCCCCCCCCTCCTCGTACTCGCGAGCAAGTTCCCTTCCTTACCCCCCTTCGCTTGTTTCTTTTGCATCCTCCGCAGGACATTTTCCCTCTCCGTCCCCCTCTCACTACATCACCCACCCATTATCCCTCTCGGAGGACTTAATCGCCGCCCTAACCTCCTCTCCCTCACCTCTCCCCTGTTCACCGTAATTAGGGCGGTAGAAGAGAAGCAGTAGGGATCCCCTTTTTCTATCCCATTAACATTTTAACCCCTTCTCCGTTTCCAAAACTCACGTTCTGGAACGTCACTTGTGCGCCGCTGGATGGCCAATGGTGCACGGGGCTCGCATTATCGAAGGCTCTGATTGTATTCATGTCATAAAAGTTTTTTTTATTTCATCATGGGGCTTCCCTAATGGATGCTATTTCCGCTTCGATAGTGTTCCACGATTCTTTTCCTTTATGGTGGAAAATAATTTGAATGGGACAGAACTTGGCGAAGGGGTCCCGCGTAGTAGGAATTCACACTCCACCGCTCTGAATGACTATACGTTATGAATTTAAAATCATGTTCCTCCCCGTTATAAGATGGTAAAGTTGAATTCAATTCGCAATACTCAATTGCTCCGCTGTAATTTAAAGAGTGGAGCAGTCATGAGTCTCTGAGAAATTTGGGATATTTATCTAGCAAAAGCCACTCTTTCGTATTGTGAAGGTTTGAAAACAATGGAGTTGATTCTAGAAAAAAATTAATTATATTGAAAAAATTAAGTAGTAAATATAAAGATGGAAGTGGTTGAATAAAAATATATTCTCTATAAGTATGTTGTAAGAAATTATACTTTTACTAATAGAATATCGTTTTTATTGCAGGAGGAGTTGGCGCCACGTAGTGAATATTCTCAGCCAGTCCTTCGTCTAGTAAGTTATGAATTTTCTCATTTCATATGCAATGAAATTCCAGTTTTAATTACCATTTAAAGAGTATTCACAGCATTTATCAGATATTCTCATATACTATCAATTAGTATATAGAAAAAAATTCAAAATTGTTAAATATTTACATCCACCCACATTTGTTTTTTGAAGAGATGCATGTACAGTAAGAAATTATCGCAGTATTTAATATTTCCACAATTTTTTACTTATTTGAATTGCATTTATTATTGAATAAAATAATTGTATTGGAATATTTGTGCTTTGTTCGGGAAGGATAAGGAAAGTACGTGGAGACGATTCTGAGTTTAATATTCATTATTGACCAGTGAAACCAAATGGCCACTTTAAAATTTACTTCTAAAAAATGGCACAATAAAACGTTGCAAGACGCAAATATGGCGTTCTTTATTGGTATAGATGAACTTTGATAAGGCATCTGTCAGGAGTGAACAAGATTTAAGTAATAAGAGATCAGGATCGGACACGCATTATTCATAGTCAAAGCCAGTCAGCCATAGCTTATCTTGTGACTCTAGGCTACCATTTTTCCATTGATCATAATTATAACAGCTTCAAAATGAGGACAAAACTGTCTCTCTCGCTTATTATAATACCTTTACTTTTTATAGTCTTTTAATGAAGTCCCCGAAGGCGATTGAAGCGTCTTTCTCTTCTTTCCTCTCGTCCGTCGCTTTCAGGGTTATACTGCGGTCGCCCCACACCACGCCATCTCCACCCTGTGCAACCCAAGCCACAACCACTCTCCACCCGCCGTCCTCCTCCCCCTGGTGCACTCCAATCCCCGTCCTTTGTTGACACGCGGCGTCACCCCGGAAGGACTCGGGCACCTCGATAGAGTGGTAGGTGTTGGCGACGGAGAGGGGACGCGGGATCGGGGGCGTCGACGGTCGCGAGAAAGGAAAAGATCAGGGGAAGTAGGTGGGAGAAAAGGGAGGAGGCAGGATTGGGAAGGGGTAGAAAAGGGAGGTGCGATGAAAGCAAAGGGGCAGGCAAAAAGAAAGAGTTGTTGGCTGGAGATAGAGAGAGAGGGACGGTAGGGGAGGATAGGGAGAGAAAGAGAGGACTAGTTAAATTATTTTGCAAGACCATTTAGGGGAATTGGCTCAACGTGTTTTTGTGCAGTGTTTCTGGGGACCAGGAGAGGAATTCTAATTTGAGAATTCCATCTGCTTTCTCGGTGTGTGGTCCTTATTCCGCGGGTTGACGGGCAAACGATTCTTAATGTGTTCCATCCACTGCTCCGTGGAACGTTTTATCACTTCGGGCACGAAAGTGTTTACAGCTCTAATGGGTCGGGAGGATAAAGAAACAGTGAAGCGTTTCAATTCCCACTTACTTAGACGAGTATGTGTGCGTGATTATTATTTTCGGGGAAGATATTTAACTGAACCTGTTTGAAGTTTCCATAGTGTTATCCCCAAATGTGAAAGATCATTCTGTTTTATTAAAACTTTTTCTAGTAGTTTTTACATTTTGCATTCATCTTTTACATTTTTCACTCCCGTACCAGTCTATAAATGTAGATTTCTTGTTATGGTGGCATTAATGGCCGTAAAGTTTATACCACTTCAAATTAGTGTATTCATTGAAATACGAAACTTATGAAAAATGAATTTTAAAAGCCTTCGCGTATGTATTTTTAAATGCAATTCTAAGAATGTTGAGCGCCTCAATTTTTTTAAATTTTAATTGAACTAGTTTTTCGGTGAAAATTGACACAAAATAGAAAATAATACCGTATTCATTTGCACATATATTTACGTTAATAGTTTTATATAACATTGATTAATATACGTAATTTGCATTTTTCACTCATGAAGATGGCATGTTAGGACAAAAACCTCACAATGCTGTGCATCAAATAAGTATTAACCATCAAGCAGTTTCCTCCAATATATATATCAAAAATATAAAATAATAACTAAATGTTGAGCTTTAAGCCACATTTCCGTCCAGAATATGGTAGTTTATAATCATCTCCAAATAAAAAATCGATTTTCTTTTTTGGAATGTCAATGTGCAGAAAGACATTGAACGGCATTCACCGATACCATTGTATGGATGATGCTAACTTAAAGTCTTCCTTCATGGGAGAGTTCATATTTTCATTTATAACTTTGAAAAACATTCTCTCCAAATTTTACGCCACTCTTACCCGTTTTATATTCTTTTGTGCTACTCCGAAATTTTGGCGTAGTTGTGAATACAGAGAAGTATTCACATTTCTTCGAGCCAAACTGAACCCGAGTAGTTCGGTCCAGAGCCGAAAATTTATGATCGAAAAACCTGAAGATAACCAAATAAAAGATAATAGTATCGCTCGGAAAAACCTTAGTTAAGCTGACCCAGCGATAAAACCCGCATGGGAGACGATGGAAGAGGAGAAAGGCGGAGGAAGCTCGAAGGAGAGAGGGAAGGAGTCGAGTCTTTTACGGCGATCGAGGGCTATCGACGTCGTCGGGAGGGTCAGGTGGGGCGAAAGAGCGTTGACAATAGAAAAAAGTGGCGAGGAGGAGAGAGAGAAGTGGGAGAGGTTGCGCTCTCTGAATAAGGTGGTGCAAAGGAGCGGTGGAGCGCCCAGGTAGACGGAGGGAAGCGGGGGCGGGGAGGTGTTGAATTAAATGTGGAGCGGCAGGTTGGAAGTCGGGGGGGGGGGGTGTGTGGATCGATGCTCCATTAGCCCTCACCCCCAACCGAGAAGAAGGAGAGCATAAGGATGGGTGGTGGGTGTAGGCGCGGGGGCGGGTGACGGTGGGCAGGGTAGAGGGGTTGCGAAGGGTGGAGGCTGCCGGAACGTCGGCAAACCGCCGGTCGTTCCTCGTTTGTCACCGCAAACTCGATAGTCGCCCCTCCCCGTACTCTCCCCCTTGCTCGCCACATGGGCGGTGGTTGTTTTCGCGGCGTGCCTAGCACCTTCCCGTCCGTGTTAGGCGGGGTTGCATTTTTCCCACACTCCTACACTACGGAACCGAGGGGTACGAGGCGGTGGGCCTTTAAGAAACGAGACGGCGAGCGGGCGGGCGGCGAACATTTATCTTCCTCGTCGTTTGGCGCCCGATCCTGCGGGTGTACTGCGTCCCCTTCCTCACAAAATTCGTTAATTTTTTCACTCACATCATGGGAGAATTTCAAGCCTCTTCGGCGTCGCAAAGCAGAAATAGTGCGTTGTAATATTCACTTTGGAGCTCAGGCCTAATCGAGTTGGTAACCACAAAGTAGAATTTATTTTTAAAACATAATTTGATAGGTATATGTGAATTTTACACTACAGAAAATCGTAAATAAGCTTACGTGAGTTTTAGATTGAAGGACCATGAATGCGAAGGTATCATGAAGCATATTAAAGGGGGCAGGAGTGAGTAATAATTGGACATTTTACATTAATTACTGTAAGTATGCCATTTATGCTTGCCTTTGGTTGTAGTCAATTAATATTGACCGCTGTCGGCTCTCGATTTCTCATAGAACGGTCTCTTACTCAAATTTCACGGTAAATCTGCCTTGGACAAAGTGGTTTCCTGAGTTTGCTATCATGTGTACAAGTATTTCCAATGCAGTTTGAAACTCTTGAGTACCGCATCTGGTTTTTTAGTTTCTTTAAACATAGTAATATCCTCTTCTTTACAAACACCTTCTTAGCTTGAGATATCTTTTCACTTGATGTAAATCGCCCTTCTTTCATCCCAAGTTCCCAAGTTATATTGCTGAAAGAATCAACTTAGTTTCACTCCACGATTGGTAAAATCTGTCTTAAAAATCTCTCTTCCTCTTATAAAGATTTTAGTTTTCTTCTTTATGATGCTCATGTCGTATTTTTGAAGTGCTTGGTCCATATCATTCAGAATAACTTCACTTTCTCTTGAGTTTTAGCTACTACAGCAATGTCGCCTGCGGACCGTAGCAGGCTAATTTCTTTCCGTTGAGTTTTACTTAATCATATTTTTCCATTCAACTATGACACAGGACTTCTCCAAGTTCCCTTATCCTACATACACGTATAATGACCTATTTACTTGTATCATTTTTTCGGCCAGTATCCTCAAGTTGAGTATTGTCTCTTATGCTCATCGATTTTTCTCAATCCGCATTATTTTTCCCCGAGGCCTTATTCTACCTTTCCTTATATTCTATGGTTAATTGTTTCATGATTATACAGCTTATTCTACGTTCCATTCTTTCTTGAATATGATTCTCACTCCTGCAATCTTTGATTTCCACTTCTGCCCCGGCCCCATAAATCTTGCTCACTGTCCGTCCATTTTCATATTAGCGTTCCTCCACTTTCCACACACTAATAACCTAACATTCCCTATCTCTATCAACCATTTGCCCATCTTGTCTGGGCTCCCCCTCCCAGTAGTTCCCACCCGGAGATCCGATTGGGGACTATTTTAGCTCCGGAATAATTTAACCAGGAGGAATGCTATCGCGATTCTAGCACGTCATATTTGAATTCAAGGTTTTATCTTCTAGGGAGATTAATGGGGTGGTTTCCCAATACGTTCATTGCAGTATCGCGGCCGATTCCGTGACCTTCCCTCTCGCCCACAGTGTGGCAGTTGTTACGGGAGCGTTCATCTTGATCAGCGCAATCAGCGCCTATTGGTGAAACTGCTACCTTTCACCATTGGCACAGGATAGATTTTGGAGTAGGATCCACGTTTCTCGTAGTCTCGTTCCGGTAAAATCAGAAATACAAACTTATCAAAGCTAATCATAAAAAACTCTCGGTGACTTCTTACCGGCAACATTCAGCTCCGTAGTTGAACTCCATACCCCTTGAGTGAATTCTGTCTGGGGTGTTTAGTGAAGAACGTCGATCATAAGTTCTTCCTTCATTACTGTATTTCAGTTAAGAATGGAATTGGATCAAGCCATAATTATTCATTATTCGCTTTCGTCTTTCAAACTGGAAGGCATCTTTTTGGAAATAATCGGAAAACATCCTAAATCTGTCAGGATGTACCCGAGTTTGAAATTGTTTTATCCTAAAAGCTGAAATGGATAATATAGCCATGCTAAAGGATCCTCGACATATGTAATGAGTTTTATAACAAAACTTTCCAACTCAAGTATTTAGGGGAGGCGACCGACAGCTGAGGTCATTTGCGCCATAGGGGATGGACAGGGAAGGATGAAGGGTGGAGAGAAACCCGGAGTCGGCATTAGCCTACTCTTCACGAAAGGCGCCAAGGGGTCCGCAGCTTAACGACGGACGGCGTACTCACTCAAAGTGCCCTCCACAAAGCACTTCAAGCAGGGATAGAGATACCTCTGAAAAATATTTAACACCGCCGGGATTTGAACCCGGGCCCTCAGAGTGGGAAGCTAGTACTAGAGCCCCCGCACCATATCGATCCCCTTTCCAACTCAATTAATGATTATAGGACCCAGTGTATGCAATCTCCTTCCACATCAATTACAGTCTGTGAGACGGCTAGTTTGGAAGAAAATGAGGGACAAGTGAAGAAAGAGGATATCATTCGATTTGTTTGCTTTCCTTAAAACGATTAGCTATTCCATCAGTTAATATGCTTGCATATTATTTTCCTCGGATAGAAATGAATTAAAGTCCATGTATCTTACCCTTCTACATCTACATCAATACCCTGTGAGCCACCAAAAAGGTGTGTGGAAGGGGGTGCAGCACCAGGAGGAAAGGGTAAGGGATGACGGGGCTAGGGTTTTCAAATGGAAGGGGAAGGGTGGGGGGAACCTGCAAAAAAAATTATAAATATACTAATATAACCATGCGCAGTCGCTACCTTTTAGGTTAATACTTATTATGTCGAGCCGACTAGTGGGGGATTTCGATTACAAGCATTCTGGTCTCTTATTGTTCTTGGAAAAAAATGATCATTTAAACCTTTCAGTCTTGCAGTCAATCTCTCTAATCTTATATTCGTGATCCCTCCGCCCGTAATACGTTGGCGTTCGTTTTATGTTCTTGATGTCTTCGGAAAAGGACCCAACTTTAAATGTTTTAATAAGTTTAATCTATATTGTAAACGCCTTTAAGGAATGCAGACAATATCTCCGAGGATACTACTTAAATAAAATAAAAACTTACTCAGTGGAGTGATTGTTCTAACGATTTATTGATTTATCAGGAAAAACATGTATGACTGGTGAATTTCCACTGGTACATTCTCTCGCGCGAATCGCCGTAATTCATTTTAACTGGCTCGTGCATTTGCATTCGCCCGAAATTTGTCCCCCGGGTTGCCTTAATTCCCTTTCCCATGCGCAAACATTATCCACGCTGGATATTCAAATATTTATTCATTAAACAATGAGCGTAAATGCACACTCAGCTACACCCTCAATGGCTGACACTCGAATATGGTGTTGTAGTATTAATAACCACAGTAATCAACCCGAAGATTGATTTGATGGGAGAGTGTTGAGATCACATTAAAATAAGACCGGAGGTGTACACATTCAATGGTCTAGTAAGGGGGACTGGCTCCTTTCCCTGTGCCGCCTGCGGTTTTGAAGGCAGATCTGGCACTGCGAGGACCACAAGACTCGTGAAATATGCGTTGGATGTAAGAAGCAAGAAGCGTCATCTAAATTTGAACCCGGGCCCTCCGTTTATTAGATGAACGCAATTTCCGTTAGATTCCCACAAAATATTAGATCAGTAGTATAAAAATGCTGTGTCGGCCACCACCGACTACTCTCGACGTACGTTGAACCGATAATGAACGAAAACTGTCCACTTGAATAGCACGAGAACTCGTCTCAGTCGGTTGCCCAGCGACTGACGGATGGCTGGATATGTTCCGGTTAAAGAATTTCACCAATTGTGCCACCCTCCACGAATGATAGATTTTGACACTACTTTTATTCATGACCACCCCTTTAAGGGTTAGAGGACTTCTTCTTCGTAACGGTGCGACGCCGATCGCCACTTTAAGTACCGCAAACAAGGACTCCCCTTCATTTGCTGTTTCCCCCCCTCCTCTCACCCACTCTCTCTCTCTTTTCCCTTCTCTCGCAACTCGACCTCGACGAAGTCTCCACCTTGGCGAGAGGTTCTCCCTCCCCCGACACATCCACTCAAGCCCGCAAAGTTCTACTACACCCCCGCACTCCTTCCTCCCCACTCAAGGGCTCTCTTCTTCTCCCTCCCCCCCTTCAGCCGACTCCTCGCATTCCCATCCCGTATTTTTATTATTTGCTCCGCGCTTGCACCATACAAGGATGAAAAAAATTGGGTTATTAAAAAAGTGACCTTCAGACGCTCACTTCGCTGCGGCGGTTTCGCGATGACGCCCACTCACCCATCACGGCGCCAAATTAATGAAAAAAATCTATCCGCATCATTGGGTGCATCGGATTACATATCTCAACGTGTTTCTGCGGTGATCACATGCATCGTTTGCTTCTACTACGGAAAAGCCTTATTGTGCCAATAGTTATATGCTACCTTTATTTATTGATGCGTTTATAGTGTGGAATGGGCCGTTTTTTGGCGTTAAAAACTGTCTCATGAAAAATAAATTTAATTTCTTGGCACTATCTTCTAATGTGAAGTTACTGTTTTACTTCGAAGTATCTGGGAATATGCGGTGAATATTCGGGAAAGAACCACTGCCTGGCTATCCCTAAGCGATGAGGCTTTTCATTCCTGCAGCGAGTGAATTCTTCCATAGCCATGAAAACGTTTAATTTTTCATAGCTTTGAATTTGGGTTTTCAAAAGAGCAAAAAATGTATTCTATTGTTTCAGGGTTCACTTTGTGGAAGTATTTAATATCCATGCTAAAAAGAATGTGATTGTATATTTCTCCTCAAAGCAGGTACGTTTTCCACCAAAAATGTCTGAAATAACCGCTTAGCCTGGTCGAACCACAAACAAGATCATTGATTCTCTCCTCGATCATGGGACCACGCGTCATGTTTTTAATTTGTAATAATAAAAAATATATTAGCTTGATTCCTAATCCAACTTCTCTTTTGGCCCAGGAATTTTCTTACCCAATTCTCTTCTCACTTTTGCATCTTCGCAGAGTTAAAATTACAATGGATAAATATAGGTGACACGAGCTGTTTAATGTCACATCATGAAATCCTTGCTTTCAATTCGCCAGCAATTTTTTATGCCCAATCAACGGCCCGCTCTCACCTAGATTGTCCGATTTTTTCGTAAAGAACTTGGAAATCATGATTTACTTAGATGTCTTATTCTAAAATTGTTTTAAATGTTATAATTTCCTGATGACAATAATAGAATATGCATTTACGTTACGAATGAGAACATTAAAAGCACGATCAGTCTCATGTCAAATGTTTTGTGTTAATCTTAAATCAAATGTATATGTAATGAAGGAGGACGATGTAAATAATGTTTCCATAGACATTTGGCTGGGAAAGTCACTATTTCATTCTGTTAATTTTAAACTTCTTTGCGAATGAGTATTAGATCAACCAACGCTACAATTAACAATCAAGATCAGTATATGAGTGCTATCTCTTCCGAAATTTCTCATACTGAATAACTGACTGAACAATGTATTTATTGATTTCTCCCTCTACCTTTCTCATTTTCGGACACATGATTCTCAGCTCGAAATATAAATCCTAGATTATTTTTCCCAATTGATTTACTTCTTTCCAGTGAACATTTAGCATACTGATAGAATTCAGGGTCGATTAATGTATACATATGTACAGTGTAACTGCTCAACCGTGATCGCATCCGTAGTTAAAGCGATATGCTGTGCACGAGGGCAGCGATGAATAATTAACACTCTCCTCGTCGCCACTCCCCCATATGATGATGTTAATTAAACCAACCCTCATTGTCTGGCTTCATCAGGAAAAAAAAGAAAGAGGCATTCCCTAGCTTCACCTTGCACGTGGGACGACATCTTTTGGGATGAGTGCTGCTATTTACGAATGCCCTTGAGCACTAGAGTTGCATTCATTAAAGCGGAAGTGTCCCCTTAATTGGAGCGATTTAATATTGCACCCCTTCCGAAAGCGGGCTTACTCGGCTCATGAATATTTTAGAGTCACTGCGTGGACTTCTTGCTTAATATTTGAGTGATGCTTTTCATCTCTGCCTCTCTCCTGCAGGCGGAAGTGTCCCCGGATTTAAACGTTACACCTTCCCGAACCTTCGCGACTCTCACGCCTTCCTCCCACGGTCACAAGCCTCGTCGAGAAATTTATGAATCGAATTCTGCTTACGCGTAAAATACACAACGGTGCTGATTTATTCGAGCACCTTCATCAATTGTAATTCTCTAGTATTCACTTAGACGAGCGCAGAGTCTCGCATCTGATGATTTTGACGCACGACCGTATACCTTGTTGGTGAATTACTTTCAAATGAAAGCTCTTTTGCCATCTCACTGGTAGACTTTAAGCATCGTTCACTAATTCCCTAAACAGGGTCGGAGGGTCAGTCTTCTCTTTGCAACCGGAGGGTCAGCTTTTCGATATATAGAGGATCCTGATATGTAAATCGATGTATACTTTTATGCACTATCATTAATTATATCAATTTTTATGCTATTCTTAATGATAATTTGTGAACTTTTATTACAAACTGTGTGTATGAATTCAAGGTTGGTCAATAATATAATTATTTGTTTGTTAAAATTCGAAAATCTATTTGCCATGATGACTTTGACAAGGAAATTATTGCGGAATTACTTTGAGAATTGTTAAAAGATTTTATTGAGATAATGAGTTGAAGAGGAAGCTGAACAACTTCTCTTTAGTTCTCAAACTCGTAGGTTGAATTCAGTGCTAATAATTGAGGCAAACTAACGATTCTGTATGACGACCAAGAAATGCTCGTGTTACTAAACTAATTGGATTAATTTTTTGCCATGATGATGAAATTTGTTTTTCTTTTGGAAATGTCTTTTATAAAATATCTATTATATTGTATGTGGCTATATAATAAATTAATAAAATATTATATTGTATGTGGCTAATATACACAGCTAGCCACTTTTGACTAATTCTGAAAATCAACAATAAAACTGCTGTTGTGTGATCATTGATACTTAGAGCTTTAAGCTTATTGGTGGGACGTTCCATTAATTATTACGTAATGAATGTTATGAAGCATAATGATGAATCAATCAATCAATTAGTGAAGCATAATGATAAATGCTTAATTTTTTAGTATATTCTTAAACCCAAACAGTAATGTTCCTATGCGAATGAGTTCTAGCTTATAGGGCTAATCCTAATTTTGTAAATCTTCAATAATATGTGATGTCATTGGTTTAACAAGGATTAGGCGTCATTTTTGTCTGGTTAAACGCACATACTCATAATTACATTCACTGTCATGCTTTCTCTGTGAAAATTTTGAGAGGTACAATAATGTAAATGTGTATTGTGGCTCATTGAACAGAGATGCATCCCGTGAATAACGATGTCAGATAAAGCAGGTAATGTGTGAGTCCCGGGAAATCGATTAATTTTTCACAGCCTGAAAAAACACCATAATTTCATATGACTGAGTAACTAAATTCAGCGTTATTTATATTTATCATATTTTAACATACGTGTACATTTCCCCTCTCATCTCTTGCACATATCGTATCTTAAAGTATGTTTTCTCGTATCTGTAAAGCCGGCTTCTCTCTCCGGAAATCGGGAACTTGGGAGTGTGTTCACTTTCTCGGTTGTGTCATAATTTTCGTCTCATTTTATTATTCTATTGAAGCAAAACTTCCTCTGACAGTTCTGAAGATGAGCAGATTATAATGAATTCTTTTCTTTCCCCGACCAGGTTGTTTGAAATGGAAATCAGATATTTGGCATTGAGGGAGAGATAAGCACTATGAATAAGCCACAGGAAGGGTGAGGAAGATAGTATGTTTTTTTTCGACAAGAAGTCTGCGTTTGTTTCCCGCGGAAACGAGTCGGCATTGTGTTATAAGCGTTTGTGTGTCGGCGCTGAAACATTCCATTCGCTTTATATTCCGTCTCTTTTGTTTACACTCGTTATCGTCACAAAAGGTGACTTTTTCCCATGAGCGCAGGGGTAATTCAGGGAGCAATCCAAAAATTAAAAAAAAAGAGGCCGTGGGCATTGTATAAAGCCTTGCGCGTGCAGCATTCAATTTGCATTAATTACGTTGGCATTTTGTTTCGGCGCGTTGGTTTGCGTGGTTTGTGCATTGTGCTCATCGCTCCCTCTCTTTCGCGGATTTTCGTCGGTAACTGAAGCGTTTACGAGCGAATGCTCTTGAGTTTTTCAAAAGATAAGCAGATTAACAGACTTTGAGAGTCATTTTGCAAGCACGGGGTGAAATATTTTTTGCTAAATCACTCAATGATCCTGTTTGTTTGCGGTGCACACGAGGGCTTATTTCATCCAGCTGTTGGAGTGGTGATCAAATTAAACAACTTGTATTTATAATTTTGCGTTGAAATTAATTTTCAGTATCCATGTTTCTCTTTTTTTTCTGAAAGTTTTAAATCGATCCTGAATTACATATTGGCGGCTTTTCATTTTGCATAAACCTTTTGCCCAATCTCCCAAATGACTTGAAAAGATTTAAAATTAGGATTTTACGTTTTCACGAAGAGTCGCAATGAGTTATGGCAATATTATAATTTCAATCAAGTTTTCATCATAATTATTTTCAGTTAAAATTAATTTGATTTTGTAGCAATTGGAATACAAGACCGAATTCGAGTGCGATAAATGTCATTTTTGATCTGGTACTTATCAAATAAGCTAAATATATAGGTACAGATTTTGTTAATAGATGAATGCTAACGTTTATTATACATTCATCGATTTTTAGATGTTTGAGTAAAATAGGAGCCATATTTTAACGATCATGTGTCAACAATCCTTCGGGTAGGGTTAACATGTGTGATATAATTATGAATAACCCTACCGCTAAGAATGTTAAGGAATGGGCACATTTTATTTCTTTGAATGAAAAGTAAAGTAATGGCAATGAAATAACATATGCGAATGTATTTCGGAGGAAGTCTTTCAATCTACCATTAGCAAATTATTCTAAATCTTTCTAAATAGGATAATTTGTAATTAAATAAATTTGGTTATAGTAATATCCTTTCGGTTATTAATAATATTTTCCAACAAGGACTACACGGAGCATTAATCTGTTTCGATGTTATCCTAATTAACTTCAACAGATGAATATTAAAGCTTATAATAAGTTAAGCTTTATGAAAATAGGATCATGCCCTGCGGCTTACTCTTCTATTTGAGAGATGAAATTCAAGTCTTTCCAAAAATTACAGGGCTATTTCTTGGTGGATGAATGTTTATTTAAAAAATATCATCGTATGCACTGAATTAAAATTAGTTTTTCAAGCTAAAACTATTTACCATTGCCGAAATGGTGAACTTCTCAAGATAATATATATTTTAAATACCTCTATTCTCGAAAATATTTGCTTTTTACTCTTAGTAACCCTTTTTGTTCTAAAAATGTACGTATGGAGGGGAACGAATGCATTTATGTATGGGTATGGAACCCTTAAAACAAATTTGAAAACCTCTGCTTTGTGATTAGTGTGGTTCTCGTATGTATGCGATTTTAGGATTTGTTTAATAAGGCTTTGCCAAGTTTTTGTTATTTAAACTGCTCATAGAATCTTTGAACAGGGTGAATTGTCTGTGCGCGTTGTTAGTTATAACGTTCATTTCAAACTGAAAGGGGTGAGAGGCACAGTGTCCTCAATGGTATATATCCCTCCGAGGACGAAATTAATTTCGTTCTGTAGTCAAAGCCTATGTCCGTGAGAAATGTTTAGTTCAAAATATCCATCGCACTATTGTAAAAAGCAAGCGTGGCATATAAAAAATGAATATATATTTTTTCCACATGACTTTTTCATGCTAATTTTGAGCAATTTCCATAAAATATCTAGACAAGATGGCAGCAATAGTTCTTTTGAAAATATCTTTCCTCATAAACCACTCTTAGTTATGTGAGTGCGAATTAAAAGTTATCGGGGTTTCTGACAGTTTCACGTATTTCTCTTGGAAATTAGTAGAATTTAATTTTTTTGGGTTGTCCAGCAAACAAGTCGAGAGGGTGCTTTTAGTGACAATGTTGAGAGTCCCGCTTCGAAAGTTCATAAATATCCAGGGTGGAGAGTTCAGCAGGTTTACAGAAAAATTCTACGAAAACCCTAAATGTATTCCCGAAAACTTGGTACATAAATGTAAGAAAATGATTGGTATGGTCTTCAGAGAGTGAACAGTCATGGCCGTGACAAGCGTCACTATTATCAATCGTTATCTAGCCAGCTAAAAAAACCAACAGCTTCAACTTGTGGTGGATCAACACTAAATAGCTATTTTTTATATTTTCTTTGATCCTTTTTTAAATTACAAGGCTGCGGAAAAATTGTTGCCACTTCGGTCACGCAAGAAAAATCTAATTTACCTTCACTGTGTAGAACCCATATTTAAGATGCAGGTGATGGATCAAATATCGCTGATAGCCTCGTAATGGCTGCGTGGCAGTCGTGGTGTTTTTCAATTTTAAATATAATATCGTGTGTTAAAATTTTCAAGTTTTTTTCTGCACGTATTATACCGGCGTTGATTTGACATAAGATAATATCATACCAATCGATAAAACTTTCTTTAAATATCCTTTGTCTATAAATAATTTCTGAGTTCAAATTTATAAAATGGCATTGGAATCAATTCGTTGGATTCGTTGGCCATGTCTGCACAGTCTCCGTCATTTTTATGTTATTAAATTCTTAGTTTCTAAATCATGGGATAAAATAATAATGAATTCAATATATTTGTATGAATATAGATCATTATAACGTTAATATCCAGCCTTAAAACTAACCTTACTAATTTTACTCTAGGTATAAGTCTGTGAAATGCAAATGTCTTACTTGATCCGTTTCTATCATCTAAACGTGAATTTCAGTATCTCAATTTATTCATTCCATTTCTTCTTACGCATTTGATTTTTGAAATAATGAAGATTTTCTTGCGCAAATTGTGATTATTACGGTAAAGACTTTTGAACTACTCGTACATTAATAAGAAATAAGCGTCCTTTTAGGAATATAATTTGTTGTGTAGAAACAAAGAAGTTGGAAAACTCATGAGTTGTGGGTAATGAAAACTAAATTAACTCTGGTTAAGAACATTGCTCATTACACTTACTTGAACAGGGATATCCTTCACTCTAGCAGCTTTTCAGTACGTTCGGAGGAGACTATACGTGATTGACTGTGGAGCGTGCGGTGGATCGCTCTCACCTTCCGAGTGAAATCCCGGCTCCTCCCGCCGCTTCACTACAGAAACTCCTCCATTCATCCGTTCTTTCGTTAATTCAATTTTTTCTCTCCGTATACTATCCTGTGAGGATTATTCCCCCGTGGCTACAGCCAGAACGCTCCTCAATCTTCCCTTCGACCCACGCGCATTTTCCCTATGCGTTTCTTCAACACGCTCAAGCCATCATACTCCTTCCATCCACTGTCTTCTTTCATTCCCCTCCCCATCTGCCGAAGCACACGTCATCGCTCCTCCCCACTAGTACAGGAACAAAACTCCTCGACCCTTGCACTACAAGGCTCCCGCGGGCAGTTTGATTAAGAACAAATGCATCGATCTGTTAGTACTCGGAAAAATAGATGTGGGTGGTCGGGAGAAAATGGGCTGCGGAGAGAATAAATGGCAAAATGCCCTTGGAAGTGAGCGTAGATGAGTGAAAGTTAGGTTGTCGTATTAGGAGAGGAGAGAATGCACTCTCTCCGTTTTTGGGAAAGACACATTTTTAAGACGAAAGAATGAGATTAAACAGGCAAGCTAGAGTGTAGAGATCGGGAAAAATGGTTCCACTGAACATGAGTTCTCATAAACATTCACTTTTTTAATATATACCTATGTTAAATATGAACCTGGCCATTTCATTTATGGTCACCTAGTTCAATGTATATTCCGACACCCTTAATGATCATTTAATATTACTTTAGTTGTATTCTAATTCTTTTGTCATTGTCGAGAGTTATTCTGCTTTTAACTGTATTTTGTGGCATACAATATATATTGAGATTTTAATTTATTGGTATTCGTTGGTAGTTGAAAATAAAACTAGCCCCTGAAAGCAATTTGCCCCAGCGAAATCACCAACCGTACACTTAATAATTAATTTATGATCAGGCAAAAGACGTTTATCTCAGAGGATGGCACATGATCATGAACTATAATTTACAAAACTTCGATGCCAAGCAAGAAAAATGAAATGCATTGAATTTATCACCATAGCTTGAGTTAGCAAAATGAATAATGGTGCATTTTGGCGATGAAAACTGTTGAGATAAAATGGAAAGTATCCAGACCGACTCTGGTGAAATTTGATTCTTGACCAGTGAATATCTCACCTTTTGCTACAATTGCGAGACCTAAATAAATATCATAAATATAATAATTCGTCAACTTGTGGATTTAGTTTAAATGAGATGTAATCTTATTTTTTGACTGGTATATTTAATTTCCAGGTAATATTTTGAAGGGAGGTAAATATAGTTACTCTAAAAATATTAAATTCTGTAATTTAAATATCTTTCTATGAACGTTATGATGGACGATTTGGGGGTAGAAATGTGAAGCTTTGAAAGTAGAATAGAGTATTACATATGGGATCGTGGGATCGTAGATTTTCGCGGCGTTCAGATGAAAGACTCTCCATTCTCGGGATGTCACCGCGTAGGTTGTTTTTCTGACAACAGTTTCGCCCGTGTTTCAACGAGCGTCTTCAGGTCGAAGTGCCGGGACGATTTTTTGACCGCGTTTATATATGTTTCGCCTCTCCCTCCCTGCTCTGTGATTGGTCGAGGGTCTCCTGCCAAATCCTTTTCCAGGCTCCTGATAGGCGGTAGCCATCTTCTCTGTTAAAGTTATCTTTTTCCTTGAGTATCTCAATCGATTCTTTTATTAACCTGGGAGAATATCTTCTCTCTTTGTATATTATACTGGTCTCGCCAAATTTGATTTTATGGCCAGGTTCGCTCCAAGCGTGTTCAGCTAGAGTATTACATTACCCTATGTTTCTCTAAAATTAAAGCTAACATTTAAGTTTCCAACTATTTGCAAAAATTAATCAAGACCTAGTATTCAGTCACTATTTTCAAAAATTAATCAAGACCTAGTATTCAGTAGCTCCATTGTAAGCCGTTATTGTAAAAAGACATATATAGTATTATACATTTATATTATTATTAGCAATTTTATTCTAATATGTGTTATTAAACAAATGATGCCGACGGTTAATTTACTTTTTCGAAGCCTTGTGAGTTCCGAAGCTCACCTTGTTGATTTTTTGTTTCTTTTCAATTTTTATATTGTATTCCAGGCATTTTTAGTCGTTTTCGATGTACGCATTAATAAATGGTGAATCATTTTATCTTCAAAATATTTGACCAACCAATGCGTTGTTGATGCACCTGTTGAATCTTGGAAAATCTCACGGCACGAATCTTAAGTATTTGTTTACACTATAATATTGATATTTCTCATTGTTTCGATTACATAGCTTTGAAATAGAGAGGAGAAGGAATAGAGAAAGCAGAGGGAATTAGCACACCTTCAGACATAATAGAATTGATCCAACTTTAATAGAAGGGATGAGAGAGGGAGAGAGAGGTTAAGGGGCCCACCAGAACAAGAACGAGGGACAAATACGTTGGCCAAGTCGAAAGGGATCTCCAAAGGAAGAACCTTCAGGGCTTAAGGGAGTTAGTATTAGAAAGAGATGACTGGCGTATCGAACAATATTAGGATTTGGCGCGTATAGAGTCATATTCGCCCTAACTTACAACCTGAAATTTTCTTACTTCAGATGGTTGGAGGAGAGCTAACGGTGGTTTGGTATGCATTCTGTCTAGTGTGGGTCATCTAGTGTTGTCGATTTTAAAGTCGTGAAACTAGAACTTTTCTCCGTACTCTAGTCCTGTTTTGTATCACTCTGAATTCGGTTAAGGGATAAGGTGACTGATCGCAGAATAAATTGTGGAAGACGGGGATGAGATGAGGAGAAGAAAGGATGACCGACGGCGCGAACGAGGGAGGCGGAGGGAGGGATGCAGCGGCGAAAGGGGGGGTAGGCGAGAGGAGATGAAAATGAATGGGGTGCCCCCGTAATGGGGTAGGGGAAGGAAGGGAGGTGGGGGTAGGTGGTGGGGGGGGTAAATGGGTCGGCGGGAAAGAGAGCTGGGGGTCGTGGGTACGGCACGTGCATGGGAAAGCGGGCGAAAGTAGGGATGGTTTGGGGAAGTTCAGGGGGACTGTTGAGAAAGATGGTTGGAAACCAAAAAATGCATATCCAACAGAGAGAGGAAGTAAAAAAAAATCCTCTGTCCTTAACAATTACGCGGAGGCTATATCGTGTGTGGTAATTCCACCATTTTTTCCCTGTTTCTCATGCAAAATTTTGTGAAAGCGCATTGGTTTTTTTTTACCCCACTGAAGTTGGGAGCGAATTCAAATTAAATGAAACGAGAAATTTTTACAGCGAAATAAAAATGAAGTAAATTTTACAACCTTGCCTTTTCTTTATCGGTGTATTTTATTAAGTGTAGGTAACCGCAGCTGAAAGTAATGTAAATTTGGTCTTCAGCGGCTTTTAAATTTTAATGTGTGTAATTTGTTTATTTATTTTTACAATTTTTACGGAAACTAATGGAAAAATGTGCGTGAAAAAAATGGTAATTGATTTACTATGTTTTGTGCGAAAATACTAGCACAGATTGCTGAGGAATGTGTACAAGCATTTTATAATTAATAGGAAATGCAACTACTTCCTACACTCTGAAAAATTAAGTTCATCAAAACCGTAAATATACTTAAGACTAATTTAGAATTTTGGGTTATACGTATATGTACACGGTTGGATATGGTGGTTCGTTACGTCACCGAAATGCAAAATTCAATATGAGTTTACAGACCTGTAATACTAACCCTTTTTTATCAAAATTTCATTGTTTTTAGGTTAACTTTTTATGAGAAGGCAGACCACTAATCCGTTCATATTTGGTAGACATTTTTTTGGGAAATTCTTATATTTCAACTTGGAATTTTTATTACTTACCTAATAGACCATTGCAAAATTTAATCCTATAATTCAGTGCACACACATGTTAACGTGCCCCTGATATGTAACATGAGACATGTTGATAAAAATCTGGACCTAACGGGCGAGTTTTAAGCAAACCAATTTTTTAAAGATAATACGAGGTCTGTTCAAAAAGTATCGCGACTTTTGTGTTTTTTCAAAAATTATTTATTTATTGATGAATATCTATTTTGTCCCCTTCAAAGTAATCTCCACTAGATATTATACACTTGTGCCAACGTTTTTTCCAATCCTCGAAGCTTCTTTTTCGAGGATTGGAGATTTCAAAAATTCACTTTTTGTGATCTTGTTCAGCTCCTCCTTCGATGCAGTCTTTATCTCGTCAATTGTAGCGTAGCGTCGTCCTTTCATGGGCCTCTTCAGATTCAGGAACGAGAAAAAGTCATTGGTGCGGCATCATTAGTATGTTGTTTTTGGCCAAAAATTCAGTACAAGTAACGATGCGTGAGCAGGGGCGTTGTTATGGTGCAAAAGCCAATTTTTGTTCATTCATGAATCTGGGCATTTGTGTCAGATTGCTTTGTGCAAATTGCGCATACGTTGCAGGTAATATTCCTTATTTACCGTTCTACCCTGTGGTAAGAACACATGATGCACCACGCTCCTGCAATTGAAGAAACTAAGCAAAACTTTCACATTCGACCGAACTTGGCGCGCTTTTTTCGGTCTCGGCTCGTGCTACGGCTTCTATTGGGATGATTGAGCTTTAGTTTCCACGTCATAACCATAAACCCATGATTCGTCACCAGTTATGACCCTCTGGAGCACATTTGGGCCTCCGCGGACCCAGTCGAACACCTAATTAGCAATGTTAATGCGTTGCTGTTTTTGGCCGAAATTGAGCAATTTTGGTACGAATTTCGCGGCGACCCGTGTCATGTCCAAATCATTGGTAAAAATCGAATGGCACGAGCCAATCGATATGTCTAGGTCCTCTCTTCGTCGTTCATATCTTATCGGCCCTCTGAGAACATTTTTTATCACCGATAAACGTTGCTTCGTTCAAGATAGCTTCTCCTTATGCCACAGTCAGCATTTGGAATGCGTCCGCACACCTAATTTCGTTTTTCACACAAAATTTGATACAGATTCTTTGATCCATTTTTAGGAACAGGCAAAAATGGAAGACAAGCCAAAACACGTCCAAGCAAAACAGCTGTCAACAATTGACTGAGCATTGAAAATGGCATTTCCGGCATAAGTGAAAAACATAAGTTCCAACGTAACACCACAAAAAAATCGAAAATCAAATAAACGTAACCCGCGAAAATTCAAAATTCGCGATACTTTTGGAACAGATCCCGTATGTATGGTTAACTGGTATTGGAGTTACTCACGGTATTCTGCACAATTTTTTCCTCCGTTTGTGTTCGAAGAATATTATTCTGAACTTATAGCCGGGCGCAAAAGGACCTGTCAAAGAGGAAATGAAAAAAGGCTTTGTTGCAAAACCAGCTGACATTGAGATTTCAAACCCATTTATCGCTCTTCACCCGTAAATTATTCTAATCACCTGCACATGGCACTGAAAACTCACAGTTATTTGTCTTAATGCCAACCCAAATGCGATCTGATAATCAACATTGCTGGGGAATTTAGTGTAATTGTAATTTATCAGAGGAATATTTGGATTTAGTTTCCTGCATTTTTCCTTGCTTTTTTTATCCATCCAAATTGATAATGATCACATATTATTTTGTGGTGAAATCTTCTGAGAATAAATAATGTTTTGATGTAAATATCAATTATGATAATTTGTCATAAAACATATCTCAACATTAGAGCCAATTGGGAAATTGACCGTATTGGTAATGAAAACTTAAAAAAAGCGTGCATGTTCCCAAGCACTATTAACATTGACTATATCTAGAGGAACGTGCAAAAGATGCCCAAGTGAAATAAGGCGTCCCGAATACGAATTAAATCCTCGTCAAAAACCACTGAGGAAACGAAGCGTGAGAGGAGTGAGGGTGTTCCTTTTATGCGGATAAAATATCCAGGGGAGCGGAGAAGGTGAAGCAGTGGGGCGAAGGGGACAACATGGCGGTAGAGAAAGGGAAGAAGCGTGGAGGGGGAGGATAGGAATGAGAAAGAGATGGAGTGAGAGGGATAGGATTTTAGGGCGTGCGTGTCTGTGTGAATGCATTTGTGTGCGTGCGTATGTGCAAGTGAGAGAGAGAGAGAGAGAAAGGGATCCGAACAGTGAAACCGGGAAATGAAAAATACGCCTCATCACTCATTCGCTTTTTTACGGACATTTTTTTCGACTCTCGGCCACCGTTTTGCGGACTGGTGGGACGAGGAGGGAGCGGAGAGGAGTGTTAAGGGAGGCATGGAAATATTTCAAACGCGTGGTAGCGCTAGTGTGTGTATGTGTGTGCGTGCGTGTGTTTGTGTGTAAGCTTGCGCGAATGGTCGCATTTTTCCAATTTTTTTCTTCCTCCAGGGCTCGAATGCCCCTCGCGAAGTTTTTTTGCTATCTTTTTTTATATTGCCAACCAGATACGTGCCTTATTATTTTTTTCTGTTCCGTCACCCACTCCTCCGCGAATTTCTTTAAACGAGCTCGCGGAATGCGGAGAGATCTCTTGAAAGAGTTTTACGGGCCATTCACGGGAATTCTGCGCTGCACAGCTCTCGGGCAGAGTCGCTGGTTTATTTCTTCGTCGGAATATCTTCGTGCGTAATCGGATCTCGGCCGATGGGTTCATGGAGGGGTTTCTGCTGGGGAAGGTCCGGAGGGAGGGGGGTTGTCGCCGAGTGCAGTCTTACCCCATACCTCCCGAGTGTCCATTGGACAGGTGCGACTCCAACGAGGGCGTGCAATGCATCGTAATCCCCCGCGGGGCGAATGTCAACCGCCGGGCAAACCTCTCCCATTACTGCGCTGCCTGCACACATCGGGGAGTTGGCAGTCACTGAGTATTAGCATTGCTTACTGAATCGTGGACGGATTATATCGTAATCGGATTTTTAAATAATAGGATTCATTCGTGAGACGTGAGAGAAATTCAAGATCTCTGTCATTGGACTCACCCTTGTTCCACTACCTCTTCACCGTATTAAATAATCATCAGGTTTTTCTTATTGCCTGTTACTTTTCTGTTTGTTTCCTGAACAATTATCTAGTCCCATAATTCCCCAAAAGATAGACCATAAACAGTTTAATCAAAACCTTGATAACAAGTTGATGTTTTTGTGGTCTACACTATTTTGTGTCACTCCCTCAGGCATTTCAGAATAGGCCACCTTCTGGTTGGTGAAAAAGTTATGAATCTAAACTTGAGGCTAGTAAAAAGTTTTACATTCTTTTTAAATTTATTGTAGAAATTTATTTTCACTGAGAAGTAATGTTCTGCAATAAACCAAATAATTCTCACACACCTTAATCTCTGCAGATTATTCCACAGGCCTTATACTAGATTCTTAAACAACCACGTTGTTTGAGAAAAGATCTTTGCCGCAAATTATTACCCTAGCACTACCTGAAAATCATTTACCTATATTTATTTATTTTCAAAAATAATATTTTTACGTATTTTTCGTTAGTTATTCCCTTCAATGGAGAAGTCATTAATGAAGGTTGAAAGTCATAAACCTGTCTAATCCCATGTCTACTTGTCATTATAGTGTGTACCTAGATATGTTTACCTTTATTCAATTCAAAGAAACTGGAAAAATAGTATGATAATTAAATTTATGTGCATTGCTTCGACTAGTATTGGCCGTGTTTATAATATGAAAATATAGTGGGCAAGTATGATGATAATCCAACGTACATTGGTTTCAGCACTAGGTTTCAGCTTTGATAGCTACGCAAATATTTAGTTAGCGGTTTGTATTTTTTAAATCTAAGTTTTCTTGTTAATTTAAGGAATAATGCGCAAGTAAAATTTGTGGGAAACACTGTTGAAATGATATAATTGAATAATATTCACATAAAGTTGAATCAGACGGGAAAGAATTTTGAGGCTAAAATGGATTTCCCAGAGCGGATTGCAGTCATAAACGACCTTGGCACTAATAGGACCCCATCACTTTATCGCTTGTCAATGCACAGTTATTATCACTGTCCAAATATTAAGGTTACTCATACTAATCATTTATTTTCAATAATATTCGTATTCATTGATAAGGTTAAGTGCTTTTGAAATAAGGAAGAGGGCATTTTTTTAATGATATCCATGATAATAAAAACCTATGATTGGTACGCCTTTTTTATATTATTCTCTTTGATTTCAAACATGGTATGAATCTTGAAAAGAAGTAAAGCCTTTCAAAACAATTAAAACGCCCATTCGTATCGAGTGTTTGCTTTAGCTCAGTATCTCCAAAAAAAATGGGCACTAAATGATAAAAACGATGATATACAACGTCGCTTTCTGTATACACCTACGGTAATGTACATTTCTAAGAATGCCAACGGTACACAAAAGAAATAAAAGCAAATAATTTCCATTTTAACCACTGATATGACACTGTGAGACGGCTGAAAAACTGGATGTGCTATACTATGATTTAGGAATATATTCCTTGCAAAATATAGCAATAAGTATCAGCTGATCCAAAAGAAGACGAAAAACGTGCAAGACATTGTTGTGGTGGGAGGCAGAAAACCTGGATGGACAGCTGAAAAGGAACGGAACGGATGAGCTTTAATAGTTTTGGCAATCTGAAGCTTTGGTGGCGATTCAGAATGCGAAAGCTGCGATAAGGGGGAAGGAAAGAGAGAGGGAGACGGGAGCGAGGGTGTTAAAAGGGACTACGATAGGGAAGGGAAAAGGAGTGGAGGAGGCAGAAGAAGTGCTGATGGAAGGGAAACGGATCGAACCTTCGTCCTAACATCCTTGCGTTGCGTCTTTTATCCGATTCCCTCCCTCTCCAGTGCCTCCCCCCCTCCTCTACCGAACTCAGGTTGCGGTCTCGAGTGTGGGTGGAAAGTAGTTACGTCTGCTCCAATCGTTCATGGCTGCCCGACACGTTATGCATTTTACTTTTTCCTCCATCCACACCTTGGCCACAGCCGTGAGGCTCGAGGAACCTCCTCTCGGAAATTGGTGGAATGGTGAAGCGTGGCGGATGGGACATACAAGAATAAGAGATATCTCGTTGCCAAGTCCAACCGTTAGGAATAAATCACGGAGGATGCAGTTCACCGAAACGAAAATTACGTTCGGCTAAGGCATACTATATGCGATTGGAAGAGAAGGTAGCGTAAATGGTATCACATCATTCCATTACTTCAAAACGTGAAGTTACATTTTCAGCTTTTTTTTATTTTATATATAGTTTTTTTTTAGATTCTAGTTTAACATGCCCTTGTTGATGTAAAATATTTTTTAAACTATTACTGCAAATATCATATTTTTTAACTATCTACTGTTCTATGATTATATTTATTTAATGATTGGTGGTAAGGACAAGTGTATACATATGTACTTCATGTAATTTAAAGAAAAGGGGATATTCATTGTAGTCATTTAAGTATTCTGCTGCGTAGAATATAATTTTGGTAAGGAGTTTAGAATATCCTATGAATGATAATAGTTTAAGTAGCTGTCATTTTTAGGATTCTCGAAGAAGATACTCAACGTGGCTCAAAAGTCATTTTCCTAGTTTGAAACATTGTTGATATTTAATTCCATGGGATACTCGCAGATTGGAACCCATTGGCTTATCAACTGAAAAGTCGTTTTGGAGTCGTTAATGAAGCGTTATTCAACTTATGTATATTTTTCCGCGGCAATACAACTAATGCAATTTAAAGTATTATTTCATCATATCTTGAACAAAAAGTGATAATATAATAATTAAATGTCATCGATCAAAACATTAAATCCTAAAGTCGAACTCATTATGCTAATCTGCGTAATTTGCATTTGCGTTTCAATGAAAAATTTCTGAAACATTTATCTGAATGTAGCAATTTATTTTGGTGCGCATGTAGCAATTCAAGTTAGAAGCCTTTGCATTTTTTATTTCAAAATTCAACCTGGCGTTATTATTTTATTACGAGCAATAATAATACAATAGTATCTAAAAGCAATGAATTTTTTGACCAGAAAGAGCTTAGCGTGTCTTACATATGTTAAAACATGTCTCCAGTACTTCTCAGTATGTAACAGCACTTCTCCATATGTGTACTGATAGAAAACTTTGACCTTTACACCTCCCGGTTAAATTAATGTTGCATTCCCAAAGACACCTGCTCCGAGATGATCACGTATCTCGTGTGACCTGCCTACAGAGGATCAGAGCACCGTGGATCAGGACCAAGGAGAATATCAGTCTGCTGATATTCTTCCTGGACCACATTTGGTATTCTGGCAGATAATAACTGATTTAGCCTTTTAGAGGTCATGGGGCAAAGATGAAATTGGAAAGTAGAGAGAAACCTTTGTTGAATATCAATCCTATCCTTCTTCCGCAAGTGAAACCTCCTTCCGTACGAAGGAGACTTCAAACTGGCTTATTTTTCTGCTCTACGTATAAGCGTATGAACACCCTTGAGTCGTTGATCAGCAATTTCCATTAGTTTCTTGGATCTCTAAAGCGGAAAATGTTTGGATTGGACCCACATATAGATCTCTAAGAGCAGAGCTTATTTAGATACAATTGAGAGGTGATTTTTTCCGATTTGAATTTTCTCACTTCCAATTACTGCCATGCCAAATAATGAGTCCAATTTGAAAGAAATTAATAACCGCGAAAAGATAATCAGGTTTATAGAAACACTGCATAAAATTTCTTATGTGTGTGTGTATATAGTGTATATACTACCTTGATCAAAAAGTTCCCGGAATAACCACCGTGTGGCGCTCCCATCGTTCCGATTTGAGTTCTGTTTTTTTTGTTAAATTGGTACACACACATATGTGAAGTTTTATGTAGTGTATATATATATGTATATATATATATATATATATATATATACATATATATATATATATATATATACATATATACACACACACATATATATTTATATGAAATACGTGTTGCCTTTCAAATACAAATATCTAATTACTGCTTAATACACAATTTTATTTTTATTTTCCCAAAACCCCTCACTGAAAAAACTACTGATCAATCCTATCCTCCCCCCTCACACTCCTTTCCTCTCTCTACCGCCATGCTGCTGTTTTCTTCTCAACGCTACTCCACCTAGTCACGCGACGATTGAGTGACCAAAAGTATTGCATATTTGTGAGTAACTTTCAACGCATGCGCAAGCACATTCCCCAACTTTTGTAGAAGAGTGCTTTTATCTTCATATTGAGGTCGGAAATTTTTCAGGTAGCCTTCGTACCGGAAATATTTCCTCACAATTTGGTGAGTGAGAAGAGAGAGCGTGGCTATTTTGAACTATTCATAAAACCTTCAATTTATTATTTACGCAAAAAAATGCTTTATCAGTTGAGTTAAGGAATTTAACTATTTTTAACATGTTGCATTTTTATAAATAAACCATGGGATTTCGGGTGATTTTATCACATTGCGTGATATCACTGGTGGCTACCTCAGTCGATCAAGAGCAAAATCACTTAGTCGAAAATCATAGATTTCTTGAATTGAAACTAATCAATTGCTTCATTGCGGGCGGGGTGCACCTATGGGAATTCGGGAAGCGTTTAGAATTTCAATTCCCGTCGTTCGATGGAAAAAATATCAGTATATTACGATTTATCTCCCATTTTTTTCTTTCCGACAGAAAATAATGGAATCTTTCTGAGAATATTGCGTAGTATATCCCATTTGGCTCCCCTTTCCTCCTTGCGGTCAGCGTCGAGAGGGTTGAGTGGGAGGGGCCCACCCCTTGTGGCCCCTTGACGTCGGGCGTGGCTCCCATGCTCCTCTCTCTCTCTCTCTCTTTCTCCCTCCTGAATGATGACGGCACCTTCGATTGCCTCTTCTTTCCCCCCCCCTGCTCCCCGGCCCCTCCACCGCAAATAGCCTCCGTAGCACATCCATCTTTTCCCCGATATTCGACCTCCCGCCCTCTCACGTGCCCCCTCCCTCGCATTGCGCCCCGAGGGCGTCCGATCCCGCCCACGCCCTCGTATCGTCCCTTGGTTTACCATCACCGCCGCACTTTGGGAAAGGAGGCGGGTGGATCGAAACCAAATCCTGTCGTGCAATCATCCGCTCAATCACTCCCCGAGGCAGAAGATTGGACGAGGGAAACGTCTTTTTCGCTCTTTGAAATTTAGGTTATTTTGGGTCAATGCGAGTTCGTATGAATTGACTTATAGTCGCTGAATACTCACTTAAATCATGTTGCAAGGCTTATTGGGGTGCATCGATTCATGGTGGATTTAAGTGAAAGGAGCTCGATTTTTCGTGAGAGCTTTGCGAGCGAAGATTTGTTCAAGAGCTTCTGGAATCCGAAATCATGAATTTTTTAATGTCTTTCGGGTGATTATAATTTCCAAAATTCCCAATTATCAACTAGCCTCGAAATGGAAAATGTTTTTGCTACTTTTGAATAGCTAAATAAACACTAATAAGAGTGGTTTATATGATAGACGACTGTAGGCTGAGGTAATACATGCAATAATAGTGTAAAGTGAATTACCGACATGTCGAGAAACGAGGAACAGTTGACCATGTCAGCATAACTAGACAGACACTCCCGACGTCTTGGAATGACGTAAACTATCCGGGTGTGAAACCATTGAGTCGCTCAGCACACCAATCCGATTCCCTTAACGTAAAAATAATATTACTACGACATTGATTTTGATTACTTACTCTCGTGAATGAATGAATACCTGAATAAATCGTTCGTTCTTTGAAATGTAAAATTTTTAAAATAATAATACTTTTTTGGTATTGAACTTTTTTAGATATGCCAATTTTTAAATGAAAATAATGCTGTTGAGGGATACAGTGTCATTTGAAAGTTTCTCTCTGCTTAAATGTTCAACTGTTTAGAAAGTTTAAGTTAACCTAATTCTTTGAAAAAAATGTTGCAAAATCTTCATTTTACCCAATAATAATGTCATCAAATAAAATATATTGGATAAGAAAGCGTCCGGTCAGTATTTATAAATATTTCCCATGTGTAAAACGGCAAACGTGTTACAATGAGAGTTGTTCAATCCATTTCAATACCATAGGAAAGTTGTACGTGAAAAACTTTGCAAGAATATTTTATTTTATAGCTGATTTTTCTGAAAATTTTCTTTAAATGAACGCTCTGGTATTTTAATTTTGTATTGAGGTTATTTTTTGGCTTGAATATTTAATGCTTCAATTCTTTATTTCCTTACCGTTATTATAAAGTTTGCACTCATATTGCCTGTTAGTGTGTTCTGTAACTAAATAAAAGTAAAACACGTAGTTAATAAAAATTATGCACATGGTTTCCAACATTTCATTGGTTAAAATTTTTCATTAATATTAACGAAAAGCAAAGTGCTTGGTGTTGTTTTGTTTCCTGCCAGCTATTGTTAGCCACTCATATAGGGTATAGTAATGGAATAATGGGTTCGTGCAGAAATGAGACTTGTGATTTTCGCTTATGCGATATACCTTCTGTCCGAAAAAAACCCAAATATTTTGGGCCTGTCGTTCGTGGCGACATTAAAATTCAATACAAGCATATTTTATTGAACGCAAATATCATATATTTATTCCCCTGATCTTCATCGGATCCACCCTCATTTTTTTATTCTCTGTTTCTTGCAGATAAACCCTTATTTAAAGGCATTTTCGTTTTTTACGGCATCCCTTGATTTTGAAATACCAAATTTTTTATTCGATAAGGAACATTCCTCCTGCTTTAATACGCTGTGACTAGTTTCATATAATGAAACATTCCAAAGATTATTCTTTGTAAATCCATGCGAAGAAATATTATTGGGGTCGGGTTAAAAAAGTTATTCTACTGGGGCCCGCTAAACAGAAAGCTTTTTTGGATGAACCTTAACTGTCATACCTTATCCAAGGTAAGTCTCAGGTAAATTTAACCACAGCCTAATTCAAAAGGGTAACGTGGAATTTTGGAAATCAATGCTTAAGGTGTCGCTACCTTTACTTCGACGAGCGTTTCCCTTCTTCCCCGTGCGTTTCATCGGTTACGAATAATTACTCCTGAAGTGCATCTGAGATAGAAATGATAAATCAAACAGTGAATATGAAGGGAAACAATTAGCAATGAATCCATTTTTGGCGTATCTATCGAGTTTTTAAAGTTAACATTCCACTCCCCTTTCTGCTATATTTTGATGTTTCTCTCGGCCACTCCCGTCGGCTCATTCCAGCTGAATAAAGCCAGAACCTACCTACTTGCAGTGAATGCTGCAGCTTAAATGCACCGACGCCACCAACATTTCTCTAGACGCGCAGACATGGACCCGGGAAGAAAACGTTTTCCGCAAATTCCAGTACGTAAACTCCAATAGTTACTTCGAAACGTGGCACTACTCATTTGTCGGTATCTGAAGTCGGAGGTTCAATTGATTTGGTTGCCCAAATATTGGATTTATTTTGTTTGCTTCTTTCACGCGAAACGTCTTCTCTCGAAAGACCTTTCAGAATTTGAAGAATCCAAAGACCCACCCCACTCACCCACTCCGTCTTGCCTGTTTTCAACTTCACTCCTCCGGCCTCTTCTTAGTTCCTCCTCCACTCCTTCTTTCCCCACCGCCTCAGCATTTCCTCCTCGCCCTACGTCACTCCTCACCCCTCTTTGGCAGTCACCAAGGAGTTTTGCACGGCGACGGTAGAAGTGGCAGATTTGGGATTCAGCAAAAAAAGTAATGCTGTCAACTTCCTTGATGGCTCTAAACATCCATCTAGCGAGGAAGAGGGAATCTCCTTAAATTTGTAAAATTAATGGAGCTCTTGGAACTTACAATATGTGCTCAGCATTTTACCGACCAAGTGTAAGTAAAGGTGGCATTTGACACTTTCTATACTCTTTCCCTCTTGTTTACTGAATTTGTATTTTTAGTTATTCTTTCTGTTTGCATGCATGCACAAATTATTCGAACAAAGTGCTAGGATATAGGGACACACACAAAAAAGGACAAATACTTAAATATAAATACATTAAATTAACCTCATTAAGATGGTATTATGATATATTAAATATTAAACTAAAAAAAAACTCGATAATGAGTTTTATAGATTTTATTATTGGTAATCGTAGTTCTTTTTACATATTTCGTTTAGTATAATGATTTTATTTATTACTCAAAACAATCGCGCATGGTTCTCTTTAAGGGACAGACCCTGCCAATTATTTCTGTTTATTCCGCCAAAATTCATATTCTTCCACCACTACTGAATTTCTGCACCATAACTCCGGTCGCGGGCAAAAACTTGGAGTACGTAGCCAATTCGATTTGAATTTATTTCAGATGCTTTTGATTAAGTGAAAAAAATGTTCAAAAAGTATTGCCCCTGATATTTGTTCACTATTTAAGACCCGAACTGTGAATCAGTGCGATGATTCCGATTTGCCTTCGACCCTTTCATAATTTCGCGCAACAAATCAAGCAAACGTACGGTACGCTCTCGCTTATAATTGACATTCGCATATCTAATAATCACTCGATTAATCAGTAATGCGAATTATGCTCGGGGTCGTGATGGCTTGTTAGTTTTAGCGAATAAATTGATTCCCGTTCACGCGTGCTTATTATCTCTGGCGACCTTGGCGAGTGGCGAACGGCAATCCCCGAGTGAAGAGAGAGAGAGAGAGAGAGTTGTAAGTGGAGGGGTGGACGAAGGGTTTGAAGGGCAGTGCGGAAAGGGAAGACTCCGCTCGCTTCTCATCTCTTCGGGCGTGCATTTATATTTACATTGATCTCTAGAAGTGGAGAGAATCGGAGGTTAGAAGGGGGTGGAAGTATTCTTCAGCAGGAGGCCCCACAAAAGGGTTCTGTTAGACATGAATAAAACATTGGTTCGTGTATTTCTTTGCCTGAGTGCGAGTCTGTTACACTAACAGTGAGAGTGGGAGAGTATTTGGGATGAGACGGTTAGATGGAGAAAGTGGAGAGACGGATTGGAGAAGAGAAGTTACGGAGGACATGGAGAGCGAAACGGAGCCGATGAATCGGGCGGCGAAAAGGAAGGAGGAGAAAATTGAGGGTAAATGCCAAGGAGAATATTGTCTTCTGCATCCAATCTCTTGTTAACGATAGCAGATGAAACCGTAGAAATTATTGTATTTGTTTGGTTGAGATTTAAGGGAGGTTTAATCTAATTAAATTGAGTTTATTGAGATACGAATGAGAATTAAAGAGTAGGTTGAATTTGGAAGAGGGGTAAACGTAAAATCTACGGAATCGAGCATCAAAATGTCCCAGATTTTTTTCGAATTTATCTTATTCATCACGTACGTACTTCATAGTTATAAATATCAGCAAAAATATAACCTTTTTACGTAAGAGGTTGCGCAGTATGTACACGTAATATCTTTCTCTTCGGTTGCAAACATGAGATTTATGAATGAATTTGACCAGGTGGAGCACTTCAAAGTTTAAGGACTTAGAAACCGTTTGAAAAACGATTCGAAACTAAAAATAAAAATATCAAACGATTTATACGAGTTTATCATTCGCGAATAAAAGTTTGATTCAGTAAACAGTTCAAGGGGAGAAATTCAGTTAAAACAGTTGAAAAGTAGGAGGCAATATTAAAAAAAATATTTGACATAGATAATGTCGCAAAAATAAGTTGCCGTAGAGCCTTAAATTATTAAATTATCTTCACTTAATCGACCATCCTAAATTACATTGTACTGAAACATACAAAATCTCATAATCTGTCGCGAGTATTACCTCATACAGTCCAGAAAACCCAATGCGATGTGAAGAACGTAAAAGTGCGCGGGAAAATAAATGAAAAGGAAAGTGGAACGACGATGGGGTGACGAAAAGAGAGAAAAAGAGACATCCTAAAGGATCGAATTCCTCATCCAACGACGTTTTAAATTCCTCTCTCCAGTTCCGCTTGCGGTTTCTCATGTTTTATCGCTTTGGGTCCTCCGTTTCCCGGGGTCTGCGGAAAAGTCGAATTCGGGAAAAGCACGGAACTCGAAATATATTTTGAGATCGAATGACTTTTTTGATAGAAGAGATATTTCGTACGATGTATCTCAATTCCGCGAGAGAGCAGAATCTAAAGTGACGGTTTGGCTCCATTTTGTTTTTATCTGACGTGACGTGTATGCCGCTGTAGGATGAGGATATTTCTCTCTCACCCACATTGTTTTTGTGCTTCGTATTCTTTTTGCAGAATTCAAAGTGACGGCTTAGTCCCCTTTTATTTTTATCCGGCATGACGTGTGTGCCTCTCTAAGATAAGGGCGATTTTCTCTCATCGTGGTGGGCCGCTAAGTCCTCTGCTCTTTTCAATGTTAACTATTCACACGTATGTCGATTTCATAGTTGTCTTACAACCGGCAAAGAAGGACATTTTTGAGAATAGATATGAAGACATTCGAGGGTTGTTATTATGTGGTTTTTCAGCTTCATCATTATTTAGATGAGTGTAAGGTGACCATAAGTAACTTAACATCCAAAAAAATAATTATTTTTGCATTATTATTTCAGCGGGATTGTTGCGCAATTTAGCATTCATGCATAACTGCTCTTGGTAACAAGAGGATATAATGGAATACCGACGGTAATCATCCGTGAAATTGAAAATTTTTGATATCCGTCCCCATTTATGGTGATCGTTAATGCAAGGGTAAATTTTTATCTGGTTTATAAAAAAATGCGATCATACATAAAAGATGATGCAGCACTGTTATAAAAAGTGATGATATGGCATGTTGTTAAAGTCTGCGACCCTTGCCGCTATTTATCGCAAATAATATTCTATAAAAATATTTATTAATGAAATAATTTGAATAATCTGTCGGAGAATACAATCTCTCATTGTTATTCCAGACACGAAATGCGCTTTTGTAACCTATAAATTGAATGAAAAAAATCAACAGAATTAATATCATACGAATAATTTACTTGTTAGAAGAGTTCCAAAGAAACTGCGGGAGATGCCGCAACAGTAACTTTTAACGGAGTCATCCGCTAATGTGCATTTTAATGCAACAATTTCAGAGCGTAAAAATCATTCGCCTTGACTGGGACTCGAACCCAGATCCCTCAATATCCGGTCGAGTGCTTTAGCCACTTAAGCTACCGAGGCGTCCTCTTGTTTTTTTGCTACTGTGTGATATTAAATGTCGAATAGTATTTTTTAAGTTTACCAAACAGAGTCATATTAAAATTTCAGAGCTCTGAATAGAACATTATATATATATATATATATATTTTTTTTAAGTAATCTACCGGTTAAGGTAGGTTTTTGGACGGACACAACTACCAAACAAATATTTTATTACTCCTAACAAAACACAAAATCAATCATCCTACTCTATATCAAGTCCCTCTTCATCACTGAGTACTTCCTTCCTCCCTTCATCCCGTCCAGCATCCCTATCCTGTTCCTTCCCTTTCCTCTTTTGCCCAACATTCTACCCTCTATCACAGTCTTCAACATCCCACTGCCGGTCAACACCCCCTTCATCCACTTTTCCTGCCTCCATAGGATTGCTCCCAACAAACCCCTCTCTTCGCCCACCATACCAAGTACTTCCTCATTTGTTTTCTTCTCTGTCCATTTCACCTTCTCCATTCTTCTCCACACCCACATTTCAAAAGCCTCCAACCTACGTCTATCCTCCTGCTTCAATGACCACGTTTCCGCTCCGTACATAGCTACGCTCCATATCAAAGTTTTTACGAGTCTTTTCTTAACATCCTTACTCAAAGTCCCTGTCATCAACTCCCTCCTCCTTGTGAAAGCCTCTTTGCCTAGCGCAATTCTTCTCCTTACGTCCCTACTACTTTGACCGTGTTGGTCCAAAACACTACCGAGATACGTAAACTGTTCTACCTGCTCTAGCTTTTGCCCTCCTATTTTAATGTTAAGCTTGGCCTTTTTCTTTCTAGAAAATCGCATAACCTTTGTTTTCTTAATATTGATTCTCATCCCATACCTGTCGCACTGAATTTCCAATTCACTAAGCAATGCTTGCAGCCCCTTGGCTGACTGACAAACTAAAGCTTGGTCATCAGCAAACCTAACTGATTTTACGAATTCCCCGCCCACTTTCATTCCTACCTCGAGTTCTTCCCATGCCTCTTTGATCATTTCTTCTGCGTACAGGTTGAACAGCAACGGTGATAATGGGCAACCCTGCCTTACACCCCTTCCTAACACTGCCCATCCTGACTCCCCGTTTCCCACCCTCACCTGAGCAGTCTGAGACATGTACAGGTTGCGGATTAGCCTCCTTTCCCTCCAATCTATTCCTATTTTCTGCAATATACTCATTAGTTTTTCCCAATTTACTCTATCAAACGCTTTTTCGAAATCTACGAAACAGGCAAATACCTCCTGGTTGTGTTCTATATTCCTCTCGATTAATAATCTCATTACTGCAATGGCCTCACGCGTACCTCTCCCCTTCCTAAACCCAAACTGATCATCCCCTAAGTAATCATTTGCCCTACTCTCTATCCTTTTGTTTATGATCCTGAGAACAACCTTAGCTGCGTGGGATATCAAACTAATTGTCCTATAGTCCTCACATGACGTGGCCTTTACCTTTTTCGGAATAGGAACGAAAACTGATCTCACAAAGTCTTCCGGCCAGATTCCCTCCTCATAAATACTACGGATCAGCCCATATAGCCTCTTCCTCCCACATTTTCCCAAGCATTTCAAAAGTTCCACGGGAATGTTATCTACCCCCACGGCCTTATTTAGTTTCATCTCCCTTAATGCCCTTTCTATCTCATTGTCTAGTATGCCTGGACCTAAGCTATCTTCCTCTACGCCATGTTCCTTTTCAATGTCTAACTTTGTTGGTCTAAGCTCTTTACTATACAGTTCTTCTACATATTCCTTCCATCTCTCTTGGATCTTTCCTGCGTCAACTATTACCTTACCGGCCTTATCTCTAACTGCTATCGTTGATCTCCCTTTCTTACTTCCCGATAAAGATTTAA
The DNA here is from genome assembly GCF_022747635.1 of Hetaerina americana. NCBI lineage: Eukaryota > Metazoa > Arthropoda > Insecta > Odonata > Calopterygidae > Hetaerina > Hetaerina americana. The sequence goes on from NW_027286874.1 coordinate 90,219,749, forward strand.
CTATGCTGTAAAGCGCACCGATTTCCCCCTTCCTCTGCAGACTTTCCATATCCTCGCACTGCGTCTTCCACCATGCTTCCTTTGCTTTATTTGTTGCCCGCCTCAATTTTTTGTTCAATTCTTTGTACTTCATTTTGCCTAATTCTGTATTTATATTCTTCCATTTTCGCCGCTCATCCATTTTTGTAATCATCTCATCCGTGATCCATGGTTTACGAGTCCTTTTAGCGTTAACTGTTCCAATAGTGTCTTTTGCCGCTTTAGACAACCCTTTTTTGATACATTCCCATTTTTCTTCAATAGTACTTAGCTCTTTACCGTCCTCCATGATTTTCTCTACCGCCTGTTTGTATTCCTTTCTTTTCAACCCATTTAATGCTTCTACATTCCATTTTCTAATTCGCCGCCCCTGCCTTATCTATATATATATATATATATATATATATATATATATATATATATATATATAAACACAGATGTAGATTTTTAGAATATAGAGACACAAAGAAAGGACACTCACAATTTGTTATTTTACGTTTCGACAGCACGGCTGTCGTCTTCAGAATGGCGTTCTCGGGGAAGAGCGGAGAGGATGTGCGGGGGAGAGGTGGGGGAAGGAGAGGTTAAGGGACCAATAGGAAATGAACAAGGGGGTGGGGGGGATATGTAGGCAGCCAATTGATGCATTCAGTGGGCTTGGTTCAGCCCGGGCAGTTTGAATGATTGGGCCACCCAGATATGCGCCATCTCGCGGGTTCTCACCTCTATTATACTCGCAGATTTGGGAAGGATTTCAATCACCGAAACAGAGAAGCAGTCGTCAAAAGATTGGTTGTGGGAAGCGGTGTGAGTAGGGATGGGATAATTAAGAAAGGTGGGAGATTTGGTGGAATATCGGTGGTTATTCATGCGGAGGGAAAGTGCGGTCGTGCATTCGCCCACGTAGAAGGCAGGGCAGAAGTTACAGGAGAGGCGATATATAATATTTTTTGAGGTACAGGTGGCGAGTGGTTGGGAGTTGGTACTGAGTGAGGGGGAGGGTCTTAAAAGATGACAGCATTTGCAGCGTGGGCGGTTGCATGGTGCGGATAGGGGCGGGGGAGAGACGGGGGTGCTTGAAGTTTGATTTGTGGACTTAAAGATGTCTCGCAGGTTCGACGGGCGTTTAAACGAAACAGAGGGACAGTGTGGGAATAAAAGTGATGTGGACTGAGTGTTATTGATAATTGGGAAGAGGTCACGGATTAGATGTTTAATTTTGTGTGTTCCGGGGAAGAAAGTGGTGATAAGATTAGGGCATTTTGGGCGGTTTGGTTTGGGGAGGGGAGTGTATTGTGTTGACGGTTTGAGGATTTTACTGTTTAGCAGTTTTTCAGGGTACCCACATTTTCTGAGGGATTCATGCAGCTGGTCCAAGTATTTCTGTTGGGAGGGGGTGTTGTTGCAGAGACGGAAGCCACGGATAGAGAGTGAGAATGGGATGGAGCGCTTTGTGTGAGGAGGATGGCAGCTGTCGAAATGAAGATATTGTTGCTTATTGGTAGGTTTAATGTGGACTGAAGTGTGAAACGTATTGTTTTGGAGGTGAATGTCGATATCTAGGAAGGTAATATTCGAGTCGGATATAGAAGAAGTGAATGATAATGAGGAGGAGGAGTTGAGAGAGGAAATGAAAGAGGATAAAGTTTCGTGTCCGTGGGACCAAAGGAGGAAAATATCATCGATATAGCGGGCCCAGAAAAGTGGTTTTAGGGTTTGTTGTTGCAGAAAGTCGTGTTCTAGTTTACCCATAAAAAGATTGGCGTATGCAGGAGCCATACGCGTGCCCATTGCAGTGCCTTTTATTTGTAAGTATATTTTGTCATTGAATTGAAAAGCATTTTTGGTGAGAACGATTTGGCTTAATTCGAGGAGGAAATCTGTGGATGGGGTGTGTGGTGTGGATCGTAGGGAGAGGTAATGTTTCAGGGCTTCTAAGCCTTCTTTGTGTGGAATGGAGGTGTACAGAGATGTGACGTCTATCGTGGCCATGAGAATGGTTGTGTTGTGCGGAATTGGGATTGAGTGTAGACGTTCCAGAACGTTTAACCTCTTTTTCAATGAATTATTTTTTTGCATTTCTCTTAAAATGAACATACTCAGGAACAGCTGGAAATTTATGAAGGACACGAGGGAGGAGGCAATCGTTCCATCCGCCTCCATCGGCCTCGTTCCAGTTTCGGTGTACTTAACTATGTAGTATTTGGTCTCATCTAGTTTGAATTTAATACTCAGACCAGGCAATGGATGCTAATGATTTTTATTTTGGCTGCACTCATTCGTTTGATAATACTTCAACGTATGCAACGTTTGAAATTTATCCCTTGAGGGGGGGTTGTTCGTCACATTAGGGCAAATGGACGACCACGTTTGAGATATACGGGCATGAGCCGAATGCTTTGACAGAATGCATTTGTTACGGCGAGGATGATGATCCGAGGGACTATGGTGGTCATCACAGGATACTGCCACCCCCCCCCCCAAACCAATAAACTCGCTCTCCAACGGCGCCCTACATAGCTTTCGACGGTTACCCTGTTATGATGACTCCATAGACATCGATGACAGCCTGAGACCGTGTAAGGCATTGATCATGGCTTCGATTAATTTGACTCTACGGTGGAAAAGATTCGATGGGAACGAGCGAACGTGACGACCTCTTTTTCGCAAGTGACGACGGGAAAAATCGCAGAATTTAATGCCGAGAGAAATGAAAATAAAAGAAATAAATCAGGTACGTCAGTGGGTCGGTCCTCATCTCTACCAATGAAAAGAGCAACGTTTGCCAGCACGGATGTTTGATTTCAATCTGGAAACGGCAAAAATGTGAGTAATTGGTATTTCCGCCATATTAAAATATTCTATATTCACACCACCACACAGTGACTCTTGGGTAGGAAACGCGTTGTAAAGGCAAATGATATATTTTACATTTCATGCAGTACAATTTTTGAAGCCATATCGTATAAACATGTTTTATTTTGGTCTGTCATGCTCCTGTTCTCCCTGACATACTAATTACGACTTGCTAAATGCATTCTAACAGTCAAGCTCTAATATTTTATTCGAATCCACTCTTAATAATAACATCTGAATAACTATACTTTTGCCTATATTCATTTTTCTTCCAATAATTTGAACTTCGTAGAAACAGGCATCTGAAAATCAGAAAAGTGAAAATTGACTGTAGTTCAAGCTAAATTAAGTTTACTAGCATTACCAATTTCATTATGAACAATTAGTATATTTTGCCTCGAATATCGAATTTTTATGAACTTTGCAATCTGAGTCTAAAAAAACGTGCCAAATAATAATATGAACTAAATTATTATTTTAATTGAACTAATTATTATTGAGGAAATAGATTGAACAAGTTTGAAAAGTAAATGTTGACAGCATTTTTAGTGAGGCTACGCTTAAATTTCGTCTTGCTGCATACAATAAAGCGTTGTTCCTTAAAAGGTATTCCATAGCGCAAATCAGATGAAAAGATACTCAGCTAAATTTTTCAGGGCTTTGTTAGTTCAGAATCTAAATCTTAATACCATTCTCAGCTTTTGGGAAGGAAAGCGGCTCTTTATAGTCAAATCCTTCTGCCACTTTTGTAGGTTTTGATGGTCTGTTCCTGCACGCATCTGTACGAGACACAAATGGTCAAAAAGGCTGGCACACCTTTGATCGATGAAATATCATGCCAAAGGAAGTTGCGATCGTTGAGTAAGACACGGCGGTATCTCTTCCACGACAGCTTTCAAGAATTTAAGACAAATATGTGCGTTAAATGGGCAAGGAAATGTTTCATTCGAATTCAGAGGGATCAACATCAGAAAAATTATCTGTGATAAATTTTTATGTTTAATTAAATGGGATTTTTAACTTCAGCGTTGGTAATATATATCCAAATATTTACGAGGAATAATTACAAATTTAATAAAATTATTCTTAATGTTTCAAATTATTTCGATGCCATTCTTAATGTTTGCTTGTCAATGTGACAAACAAATGTTATATTTTATTAAAACAGGATGATATCAATTGATCTAGCATAATCAGACGAAATTTGTAACTGCAAGGGAAGTATATCAAACGTCAAAATGGGAAATGTAGTGATAAAATATATTCCCCATAGGCAAAGTTTTTATAAAAATATAGATTTTCTTTTTGTTTTAGTTCGAGTTAAACATTCAATAAATTTCCTTGATAGATTAACCAAATGTAATAAAGATATACTAAATTGGTTGATCTAAAGTGAACTTTTTTCTATTTGACAATAGCGTTTCAAATATTTTATTAATTCCCTTACGCAGTCAAATATGACGTCGTAAAAGTGACAGATTATCGTCAATTTAAAAATTCAACTTTTCCATGACATTTAGGGAATCTTGCGTAAAATACAATGTTATTCAATAAAAAACATCGTTGATGAACTCTACGATGTATTTATCACTCATGAACATCCAATAAAATATAAGATATGAATCGAGAGGGACGAAAAAATTTAACCGATATACCTCTACGCTTGCTAGCAAAAATGCTTTTCACTTCGACTAAAGTTTGCCCTCAATCAAGGTTGAAGTAATTTGATATAAAATTTTATATGCATGGAATGATTTGACACTAATGTGACTCAATAGTATTCTCCTTATTTGGTTTTAGTATAAAGCAGGGTTTTTGAAAGGGTTATACTTTGACATCAGCTGTTCATATCCTTCCAAAAAAGCTCCAATCATTAGTTATGACTTAATGTTGCTGCACCCTGCTATGGATTCTTGTGAACGAGCGATTTGCGCATTAACATCCACTTTTCCTTGGACAAATGAACTTGCAGTGGTGCTAAATTTTTATTCTCTATTGACAGTACCCGGGACATTACACGAGTTAGATTGGAATTAATGGCGAATGGGACACATTTTTGAGGAAATACGGCGAACCCATGAATTAATGAAATCCAGGAGGCAGAGTGATCAACTCCCCTTTTTTGGTTCACATATCGAATTGGAAAGACATGCAGGGAAATGAGTAAAAAAATACGATGAAAATGTATGCCAAAAATCGAAAACAAAAGACTCTTTATCAGGACGGTATATCAATAGCAGCAAATAACCATCGTCACGAGGGCTGGATGCATAGACGAGCTTTGCCGGTGTCATTGGATGCCAACGTTTGATTCTCGATTGATAAATCTGAATGCGCAATTTTATGAAAATTGTTCATTTTTTACTATTCCTCGAATAGTATTTCAATCAAATAAGTATTTGGTATGCTAGTGTCTCCAAAGTTTTTTAATGGCATAAAAATATAGAATGATGACATTAGTTTTAGAAGCGTAAAATTCACACTTTTTTCCTATCTTTAGAGATCACTAGGGACGTGGTAGACCAGTGAGCAGAGTGCTAGCTAACTGACGGACGGACGGGGTTTGACCCAAGTGACGCCTCTAGAAACTCCCAGCCACCCCCTAGGGTCGCAATTTTTCGGGTACCAGATCTTGCTCGGAAACCACAGTCGATGCTGAGAAAGGAACAGGCCTCCTTATCTTGACGCACGCCGTTGAGCTGAGAAGGAAGTGAGCCCTCACTCTCAACTTATCAAACCATCCTTTGGGTTTATTACTGTGGTTTACGGTGATTGCTTCACTCCGTTGTTGCACTAATGTTAAATTTTAATTTGTGCCAAATTGTACTCACTGATGGTGAGTTATGATAATTAGTAAATGGTAACCATTGAAAGGAGAGTTCTTCGTCACCGACCTTATCAAACCGTCTACGAAGGATTGTGACCTTGTTCATTCCTTCCCTTTTCTCCGCTCCTGTTCTTTTGTAGAAAATATATTCATGTTTCAAAACTGTAGGCATTCAAAATTTTTCTTTTATTAGACATCAATTTTAGGACGGGTTCGATGCGTCTCTCTCACTCCATTCGACAATCTTACCAACTCTTATTTTCGTATTTTCATATTTTTTCTCTATGGTGGTTTTTTTCTCATATCTGTTTCGTGCATCCCATTTGGTCTTTCAATGTAGTTACTTTCCCTTCAATTTTCCCTTCATAATTTTCTTGGAAATCAGCGGGCCTTAACATTTTTCCGATGGCTTTATCTCGTTGCCTTTTGTGTAATCCACGGGCCTCTCTCTTTCTCCTTCACCTCGGCATATATAATTTTCACTCTTCGCTCAATCCGTTGCCATGGCTCTTGGCTCTCTCACTCCGTGCTACCAACCTTTTGCCTGCTGCTTGCGTTTAAGTGCCTTGCTATTTCTAGTCCTCTTTACTTCTAGACCTAGAGTTAACTTATAAAATTATAGTTATCTTTTATACACACCATTATAACTTTCGTATCCTATAGCCTTTTTTGCTTGCACCATTGTAAATATGCCTTTTATCCGTAACTGATGATTCTCAACCCAAATTATAAAACTCCCATGTCATATTGATTTTCATTCGCCATTTTTTGCCGCTTTAATCATTTCTTGCGTTAATAAGAATCTTCGTTTTGTTTCGTTTATCTTCAAGGTTTGCCTTTTCATCATCTCTATCTCTTCAAACACTTTTTTTTTGTCTTCCATTGCAGCAAAATGTCTTAAATTAGAGGAACACATTTGTGCAGAACTTCTAGGAGGTTAAATATTCACACAGCCTTATTGTTAAATTTATACATTCTCTTCTCAACGTCAATGTTGAAGTTTACAATCTTGGTTTAAGATAAATTCACTTGAAACGAAGACAGGACATAATTAAAGGACATAAGGGCATAACTTTAGAACATAAGAAAGGCAGAGTTACTCTTCTGCATCGATTCGGCATCGGTCACTGTGCGAATTTTTAATTGAACGAAATGTTAACACACGTTCATCGTTAACATGCCGATAAATTACCCGGCTACGAGGAAGAGGGAGGTCGTAATTTCACCAATTACGAGGGATACAAGTGAATTACTTTGAGACTCTCCCTTAGTTTTTTTTAATTGATTTTGATTTGATTTTTGACTTAGTTTATTTCTAATTTGTGAAAAGTTTTATGTTCACAGTCAACGTAAACCACCTTTCACCCCTATTATCTTTATTTTTTTCTTTAAAAATGAGTCCCGTTTTAATTAAAGCTACTTGATCTCTGCACAGGCTATGTATAACACATCTGCCATTTTAGGGCACACAATCGTATGTCTCTCAGAATAGGTAACATTATTTTTCTGTCAACATGATCAAATGCTTATTGTAAATCCACTAGTGCGCAGGATTTATATTTTTTATCAATCTCTTCTGTGTGAGAAGCTTATGGGTTCTCTGTTTCCACCTTTATTTTGAGAATACTGGCTTTTTTCTTCAGAAATTCCCTTCCTTTGTACCTTATTTTTCTCCGTATGACTCTGGTGGAGATCATTTGCTCTTTTCATTTTGAGCCAAGGCATAATTTTCGAAATAGGCATAAATTATTTTCTTTTCGAAATTCAATGTTTTCAATCCGTTTATTATGGCCTCGCATTATTTTGTTGCCATTAGTAAAAGTTTTCTCCCCTGAATGTTAATGAGCTCTATAGCAATACTACCATTGAATACTGGGACATTTTTACGGCTAAGCAATCGAAGATGGAATCGATTTTGTCCAATATTCTCCGTTTACGTATTTGTCCGCGCACACTCCTCCTTAATTATTTTTAGGACTCTCTAGGTTGCTTTTCTCAGTTTTTAAGTTATTTTATCTTCTTCTTGCATGTCTTCTTCTTTTCTTCTTCTTCAGTCTCTTTACTGCTTTTTATTGCTACTGGCCGTCATTATATATCGAGTCCTCATTTTACTTTATAGTTCAGTATTTTATATTCAGTTATTATCAGTAGTTTCTACTCATCCGGAACGCTCTGTTTGATTTTTTCCTACTTAAGACCTCCCTTGTTGCTGGTTATGGTTTTCAAATGTCCGACAATGTTTATACACTGTTAACTTGTTAACATTTTCATGCATTCTGTCACCCAATATTGCTTTTATATTAATCTTTCTGATCCATACTTGCCATTTGGTGACTTTTATCAACTTTTTTTGGAAAATATTTTATCTTAATTTCATCCCTAGTACGTTTTAGTTACTAGGTAAGTGCAAGTCTAAGGAAAATGACCAACTATATGGACATAAAACAATTCCATGAAGTGAATCCTGAAAGAGTAAAGTACGCATATATTTTTAGTAAAAGTTATTCATCGGAGATTTAAATAAAGAAGAGAATATTTTGAACCTGGGAAAAATTTATCATTCAAAGTATGGTATGATCGATGCTGAAGGTATTCTTCGTGCAGCATTCTATAACTAGGTATCATAGCACTCTGAATTCCCACTAGGGCCAATACGTATGAATTTTTACTGGAAGCGAGCATTGTTTATTTTCTCCATTAACCATGTAAAACTATTGTCGAACTTTGGTTTTCTGGTGGACGACATTCTTTATTTCTGGGCGATTTGGCACTCTAAGGCAGTTTTTCAGTCCAAACTACCCGGCATGAATGATTTAAATGGCTTTTCCCCGTAATCATTTCCTCCACCACGCATTTTTTTGCCGTCACTTTGGTAGGAATGAAAAATTCTGAGAGGTCCCCAGTGAGTCGTGTGCCACCGTGATGGATTACTCTTTAAGTTAGTCGAATTGCTGCGCGTCAACGAGTATTTTTTTCACCCTCAGGTTTTCAGTTCAGGCTACGTACATTCTTAAAATGGAACCTGAATCGATGATACCATGACAGTGGCTGCGAGCTACTGATTTTGCCATTCCCTCCCCTGTTTTGACACCATGAACTAATATACATAGGATATATAATTCACAGGTATTTTATTAAGCAGAGCATCAGTCAAGATAAGCATTAAAGTTTTATTTAGGAGGCATCGTGGGTATAGAGATACGTGAATATACTTTCGGCTAGTAGTCTACTTCTAACACTATACAAGGTGTGATCAAAAAAAGACCGGACTGATTTTATTCTGCGCAAACCGTTCAACGGATCCAAACGAGACACAGTGCGCTATCTAGCGACACATCTGATGACTAGGGCGAGAGGTGTTGCGTTTTTTTACGAGTCGTTACTTAGCAACATCGGTACGTGTCTTAACCTGTTCGTCACCGCGTGCGACGGCAGCAATGAAGGAGCTAGAGGAACAACGTGTGTGCGCGAAATTTTGTTTTAAACTTGTAAAAAGTGCTACGGAGACATTTGGGATGGTTCAGCAAGCCTTTGCTAATGAAGATATAAGTCAAAGCCAGTGTTTTGAGTGGTACAGTCGTCTTAAATTGTGCAGAACCTCGGCAGATGAAGATTCGCGCCTTCCACTTCGACAGACCTCAACCATGTCAATTTGGTGCTGGAAAATCGCCATTTAACTGTTAGGGAGATATTTGAGAAAGTGGACATTAGTTTTGGATCCTGTCAAACATTTTTCACGCATCAAAATTCGTCCCGCGGGTGCTGACGGATGAATAGACACAAAAACGTGTAGAAATTTGTCAGGAACTCCTGGATCGAGCCAATGCTGACCCAGAGTTTTTTAAAACTTTTTTTTTTTGTTTTCAAAGTTAAAATCAACCTTGAAAGGGCGCCGATTCGACTCTATTGTGGACATTAAAACTAATTGTACGGCGGACCTGAAGAGGATGCCTAAGGTGGCTTACCAGGTAGGATTCGAGAGCTGGAATAAACGTTGGCAAAGGTGTGCCGTCAGCCAAGGCATGTACTTTGAGGGCGACAAGTTCCATTAAGCAGTATCCGTCGAAATAAACAGGTTATCAAATCAGCCCTGTCTTTTTTTGATCACTACTTGTAAGAGCAAAATTCAAAGTGATAAAAACTCAATTGATTGATAATAATCGTATGAAGGAATACTTCATACGATTAGTGTCAACACAAACACACACTCATACACGCACAGGCGCACACGCGCGCACGCACGCACACGAACGCACACACGTACGAACGTGCTTTCATGCATGTACGCACAGACACGCACACGCGCGCGCACACACATTTTAGTATCTATGCCACCCTCTGACCCTCAACTATAAGTCAAAACAATAAAGCAGGCGCTAATATAGCTCCTTGATTCCTGGAATGAACCAGATATTAATATCAGACATTAATAATCCCAAATATTCTCATATCACCCCTTTCCGCTCTCAAAACTTTCCATTTTTTCCCACACCTCTAAAAATTCCTCTGCCTACTCTTACACTCGCAAACCTTTTCCCATCTTTATTACCATCCACCGTCTCCCGCCCCTTCTGTTATAACCTTCTTCTATATATATATATATATATATATATATATATATATATATATATATATATATATACACATATATATATATATATATATATATATATATATATATATATATATATATGTACACACACACACACACACACACACATATATATATATATATATATATATATATATATATATATATATATATATATATATATATATATATATATGAATGGGTAATTATTTCATTAGGTATTAGACCAGTGTTTGGAGAAGCGAAGACTATGGGTTTAGTGGCAATGTTTGAGTCCTGTGTAAGTAGAACGACTTAAGTAGCCAAATTATTAATCAGTCTGTATTTAAAAAGTGTGTAATCGGCGGATTGGAAGGGATGGTGTGGCGGAAAAACGGAAAAGCAATTACAGAAAGAAAAGTTTTAGATGAGGAATGTTTTGAGACCGAAAACTGTAAAAGATGCTCTGTTGTTATCAATGTGAATGAAGCGGGGAGTAGAAGGCTTGCCTACGTAAAACGACAGATATTGGAGATACTGTACTCGCAGTAGGTTTATGACGGTTTTTAAAGTGCATTTGCCGTGAGATGTAGTTGAAAATGACCTGGGACGTATGGGCCTGGCGAACGGAAGTGAAGTTCATGCTTTGCACGGTCCCGAAAACAGGGCTAAGACCTAGGAACTTCTGTGGAGGGAGTTGTGTGTGGAAGGCGATGAGGACTTGGAATATTTTGAAGGTTAGGTGGTCGCCTGTAGGAGATAATAGGAAATTTGGGAATAAGACTTGAGGAGAGGGCGCTGTCCTGCAGGATAGAAATCGGAATATTTTAACTACGGGGAAAATTTATTCGGAAATAAAGATTACAACCTGCTCGTGGGGCACGAAAAACGCGCCTACCTGGCAACTTTGATGGGGGAATTTTCCGTTCATGAAATTAAATCAAAGTTTATTAAAATATTGAGTTAATAGAAAATCGCCTTTTTGAATCCTATTATCTGCGCGTAGTTAGCTCCGAGAAATAATAATGTTTCGTTTAATTCAGTTAGTGCACCGAAAAGATCATATTTTTTCGGAGAGTATGCGAAATTCCAATTAATTACAATGGCCTCTCCCTAAAACGTTTAGATAGTATTGGCAAGAGGATTTGACCATTAATTTAATCAGCGGTGTCGGCCCCAACGGAATAAATGAATTTGAGGCATGTGCCTTTCACTCCACCTCTCCGACTATCCGCACAGGGCGAAGATTTTTCGCCAGAAAACCCATATTCAGCGGCGGCATCCGACTCGCTCGAAACTTCGTGGAACTAATCGCCGGGCTTGGCCGGAGAGAGGCCCACCCTTCCTTCCCTCCTCCAGGGGCCTTTCCCCGTTCCGAGTGTGTACTCCCGATTCCTCCGACGTTATATGTGTACGGAGCTGAGCGTTTGCGTCTGACACACCGTGCTCTCTCTAATCTCGGCTCCTCCCCGCTTCCGTCATCCATCCGGGCCTCCTTGTCACCTCCTCCCTCTCTTTCTCCCTCCCGAAGTCTCCTCAGACAAGACCTATCTCCCGTCTCCGCCCTCTCCTCCCTCCGCTCCCCTCTCCTACATTAAAGGGAAACGACATCGCTTCAGTATAAGGGTGCTACGTGGAGCGGGGGAGTAAAGGGACGGGAAGGGAAGACGTTCGTGTAATGCGTCTTGAGAGCGAGTATGGCTCCGAGGGATTATAGCCATTGGACCATCAATCAGGAGATAACGCGTCGAGCCGTCAATTATTTCCGGCTTTATCTCACCCTCCTTGCCCCAAACGCACCCTTCTCCCGTCACTCTCCCTCCATCCCACCCGCACCTCCATCCTTTCTTGCGCGGATGGAAGCAACACGGAAATGGGGGTTTTTGGTGCAAGGATTTCAGGTAAGATCCCGAGTAGGTAGGTACGCTCGTCTGGAGCCTGAGCGTCTTTTGTCCGGGATCGAGGCATCTATATAAGTCTCTTCGGTGATAAAGGGAATAGAATTCCATCCGAGGAATGCCAAATTGAATACCTGGTTGGGATCGCCGGTTGGTGCCAGCCTCTAGCAAAGGTCTCAACCCGGTGAGCTTTTGTGTTGAAAGCTTAGGCTCATCGTTTCATCGGTGACACTCAAGGTTGTTAAAATTATAGAAATGTGAGCACATTTCCCTAATCCAAAACAATTCTACCACTTTTTATTCCTCCATGATCAGGCCGATTTTTTCCCAGCCAAATACCATTAGAATAAATAAGTGTATCTCCACACTGATGCAAAAACTTCATATTTTGTGGATTGATTATAATACTTGATTCCTCAGACTAAAGTAGAGGTGGAGTGTCCTTTAAAATTCCCCCTTGAGTTTAAGTTTACTAATGTAATATTACTTATTTTTTGTTATACTACTCGTCAAATTGAGAACGCTAATCTGTCCCCGGGTCATACAGTAACCGTGAAAGTAAGGTACAACTGAAGTCATAAGCACCAAACTGTGCACGGGTAACATGTTTAAAGTAAAAGTAAGGAAGGGTTGTAAGAAGTCGTGTGTAGGCATTACTCATACTCTTGACGAGGTAAACCAAGTGGTCAACAAGGGTTAATCGTCGATATTTTTGTCGTAATCAAACGTAGAAGGTACTCGGGATACTCGCCACATGGCACCCAATTAGGGTGCTGTGTGGTGAGTCCAACGGCAAGGAAACCTGTATGAGTCTAGATTTAAAAAAAAAGATGTAACCGCCACCTGATTTGGAAAAATAATCACAATTATTCGCGCCAAATTTGTTTGAGTCACTCCAGTGCTAATACTTCTCGATCACCCTGCATCAAATGAAGGAATTTTTGCCCTCTTGTGCTTACAAGATTAATTATTGTATGAAAATATTTTTCCCAGCGTAGGATTTGCCATTTACAGCTTAATTTTCCATTAACTTGTCATGAAATAAGAATTAGTGATCACAGATCCCAATATCATAATCAGAATTCATGTGGGATTGTTATTTATTTCGATCAGCGATCTAATTTCGCGCTGCTTGTTGATTTCCCATGGAAAAATTGATAACATTAAAAATGGTCATCGTAGAAGAACGGGGTTCAAGCTCGCCCAGTTCGTACATTAATAAGGTCGGTTGGTTGCATGTTGTGGTAGAACTCTTGACCATTTTCTTTCCTGTTTGGGGGCTATTGGAAGGGCCGGTATCAGGGAGGCAAGGAGTGCACGAGAAACTCTATGGCCCTCGATGGAGAACTTTCTACCCTCGAAGTTCGCAGAAGAAATACGTAATGAATGGGAAAAAAAAGTTTTCCGCCCTTCATCTCGGAAGCCTGTGCCATCTTTTTCAATTCTCCTTCCTTTTCAGTCCCCTCTCGTGCTACTTCCCCTTCATGCCGTGCGCTTTGGTACCCTGCCAAAACCTCGCTCCAATCTGTGAGCCGGGCTTGTGCGGGATGAGCGGTGCGAGGAAGGGGAAAAGAAAAGTTGCTGCTGCATATGGAGACGTGAGGAGAGAAGAAAGGGCAGGAAGTTATCACTTTTTTTAAAGAAAGAGATGAGCAAAATGAAGAGAGAAAGAGAGAGAGAGGAGTGGCAAAGAGAATTTGAACAGGTGAAGAAGACTCATTCCTCTGAACCCACAAGAGTGGCGGAGGAATCATGTTGAGATAAAAGACAAAGGGTGTAAAAGATCAAGAGGAGAACTTGGAGGGAGAGAGAGATTGGACGTGATATATGAGGTTGGCGACACAATTTATTCTGGAACGGTTAACTTCATCAAGAAGTACAGAAATACACAACGAAGTCGCATTGAAGAAACTTGCTTCTTTCACCAAGGGATAATACATCAGGGGAAAAATAAAAAGATATGTTACCCTATCAGTTGACCTCTATTTAATAACGTCTCGTAAATTTTCGAAGCATTGCCAAAAGAAATTAATCGTGTATTCAACAAAATGAAACAACCTCTCGAGTAATAAAAATAACTATTGAACAAACAGAGATTACCATACGATTACACTACCTAGATTATTATAAATTTTAAATAAGAAATCAATAGGCATTTGAAGTCTATGTCTCCATAATTGGGGAAATACATATCCTACGAGTTTTTTCTTGACTGTAGAAGTAACTCATATTGGCATTCGAGAGCAGATTGAGGAATAAATTATAATAACTGAAAAGATGTTGTGACCAGCTAATAAAATATATCATTTTCCTTTGCATGATAAGTAGAAAATAAAGGAATAGGTTATCAAAATTAGCTACAATAAATTCAAAATAAATACTGAAAAATTTAAAATAAATTATAATTGTCTACCCTTGGCATATATCCATGCTATTGGATAAAATGATCAATGGCCTTTCATTATTTTAATAACGAGCTCTAAGAGAATAATTAAACATAATTATCCACCGAAAACCTATTAAACTAATTATTCAAGGATTGATTGTACCTACTGGTATATTGTATTGGCGAACAAAATATACTTATATATGTTTCTTAACTTTTTAAGTAATCGCATTTATTGAAAAGAATGCCATAGAATATCTTATACATTTATCAATTCTACTTATCTGGAATATGTATATATATATATATATATATATATATATATATACATACATGTACTGCCATGATTTTACGTTAAACTTTCTACCAACAGAGTAATTGGAAAGATTGATACGGGAGGGCATATAATTTTTTAATTTTTCAAAAGGAAATACATCCATTTCTTTTGGTGTAGTGGTGTAAATTTCTTGTAGGATTCTGTTTGCATTTAGTTTATGAGTTAACTATATTTCGAAGTCTTTAAGGATCTCAAGGAGAAAGGAAATTGTTTCAATCGCGACGAATATCTTATATGTATTTGGGTGTCAACGTAAAATTCACTTGCCAGAGAACGGTGCGAATTCAATCAATATTGCGGACCTCAGTTTTCCTGGTGGGTTATATCTCGGGCATATAATTCCGGCAACATCTTGTTACAGCCTGCGGTTGCTGAATGTAGGACATCGATTATCGGAGACCTCCTCAACTCGCGTGGAATCGCCTCATTACGGAACAGCCAAGGGCGCGTGTGGAAGTTCGTCGTTGGAACAGGTCGTAAAATGCATGCAATTTTCTTTCGTTAGGTAAGTAGTTACTGGGAGAGTAAAGTGTGTTAAATTGGAGTGAGGCTGGAGTCGTGAAGAGGTATACGATGATCGATCGAGCGGGAATGACCGATGATAGGCACATAGACAGGAGAGTTGAAAATTAATAGTACGGGCATTATTTTCTCAGCCCTTCTGGAGTTCTTTCGTTAGAATAGTTGAGTAATCGCTGGCATTAAAGGACATTCCAAATTCTAAATAATATCCTGAAAGCCAAGGGCGTGTGGCAAGGGGAGTTGAGGTATCAGCCATTTAAGCAATTAGTTGATTCGAACCTTATTTAATTGAATGGATAAATGATGTTTTCTATGATTTTGAAAGGAATTAGTAAGTACGAAAATGGTAGATTTGTTCAGAGAAGTAATATGTCCACATCCACTGCTATTCTAGATTTCCTAATACTCTAGCGGTACTCTTGGCTTATTTTTAGAAGTTTGTTACTTTAGAAGTCTGAAACTTGATTTGGCAACTCTGCCTCATATTCCTGAATTTAAAGTTTTTACCTTTTAGTGTTGAACTGATACAACTGAGTTTTTCACGAAAATGAATTTTAATGCATGCTAAATACTCAATTGTAGTTAAACAATTAGTATTAATAAAAAATAGTAGGAAATTATCTAAGTTTACCCTGTGTACCTCCCCCTTATTAAAAATTGTGAGGAGTTGGTTGGGAGTGTGATAGGGTAAGGGAGGGGAACCATAAGAGATAGTATTTCGTAGAGGCTTTAGCCAGGTGGAATGTTTATACCTACAAATCACATTTTCTTTCAGCAGTCTGAAAATGAATAAGTATGAAAAAAGAATTAAGAATTTAATAATCCATTGAGCGTTTTTAGGGATGTTTTCAATCAATCTTAAATTACGAGTATTAACGTACTTATCTTCGGCCAATACGAAGTAGTTTCAAGTTATGAGGCGTACCTATTTTTTTTCGGGACTGGGAGTAGATGAACAAGTTGTTTTCGTTGAATTTGTGTACGTTGAACTTGCTTCACCGCACAATGTTCAGAAGTAGTAGTTATTGGGAAAGCCGTGCTTAAACTTCGTATATCTGCAGTTACTGTGAGAAGCGTTTTCAGTACTTAAAAAGGTGTTTAGTGTGGAAAATAATGTTTAAAAATAATGAAAGCGTCAACTTTTTGACATAAGTAGTTTTTTTAAGAAAAAGATAGGAGATTTTGTACTTTCGACGCACCTACTATGATTTCCGAATGTAACGCAGTATTACGTTTAGAACAATTTATTCATGGTTGGATCTCCTACTGAGATACTATATGCTCAAAATATTTCGGCAGAAGAAAACATACAGATTGTAGGCTATATTCATTTTTGATTCTCTGCATTTGATTTTTATCAGTTTTTTCCGTTATGTGCGGATTTTATATTGATACGAATACTACAAACAGAGTCCCTCGATGTAATCCAGTGTAGTATTGTAAAATATTTTAATTATTTTGTTGTTTATAAAAAATACTAATTAATGAGCTCAATGACTTACTTGAAATAAAAATATTATGGAGAAGATAATGGGCACATATGCGAGGTTAAGTCAATAAGTAAGCCGCGAACGGTAGCAGGATAAATTTAGGAGTTGTTATGAGCACTTCATTGGGAACGCTTGGAATTTCCACCGTACAGTCCTGAATTAGCACCCAGTGATTTTTATCTGTCCCTAAAAATCATCCGGGTGGTTTTGCAAATGATGATGCCGTAGTCGAAGAGGTTACTCTTCGGCTGCAACAGTAAACAAAAGGCTTCTTTTCTGCCGTCTATCATGGATTTGTAAAAGGGATAGCTGTCTGAATGTGCTGTTGAATGTATATAAAAGAGAAATAAATTTCAGAAAGTCACTTTAATTATTATCGCATCTTTCCAGTTTTGGGCGTTATTGATTGATATACTCTCGCATTTGTTAGGTATATCTTATTATGTTCTGACACACTTGATTTATCACGAACTGAGGTCGATACAAATACTTCCAGTGTAAGTTTTTCTCAAAAGTATAACGTCCTTATTTTTGTGGTTGTACCATCGCTCTAATATCATCACACCAAAAATACTCACACTCTTGGACACCGGTTGCCATACGCTTAATAGAGGGGTCCTCTTGGGAAGGGTTGATGACAGGGAAGGATACGGTGTGCGTGAAGTGGTGTGAAGGCAAAGTCGGGAGGGTTTTGGAGAGGAATGGGTTTGGCAAAAATAAATGGAGACGAGTTTCAGGTAAGAAACCCAAGAGGATGCAAGAAAAAGGGTTTTGTGGTATACCCAAGAGAGTGGGAGGGGGGTAGGGGTGGAGAGAATGAAGTTTAAAGAGTCTCCGAAACGAATCTCATTTCGCTTCGGTTAAAAAAAAATAAAAAGAGCGCTGGAGGTGTATTTTCGTACACCGCGATGGGGATATTGGGGCGGGGGATGTGGGAGAGAGAGAGAGGGGAGAGAGGAATGGAAAGAGGGGAGGAAGGAGAGGGAAACGGAAGGGGTTCCAGACGGGAGCGCAGGGGAGGAGAGCGAGGAAAGGGAGGAGGGTCGGTTAGGCAAGAGGGTAGTAGGGTTTTACGTGCGAGGGGTTGATTTCCGTGGTTGGCAAAGGGAGTCAGTCGGCACCCGGCAGAGGCAGGAGTTGAGGAAGAGGAGAAAGGCGGTGTGATTTGGTGAGAGGGGGGGCAACGTTTGCGGAGGTGCCCCACCCCCCATGCCGCCCTCACAAAGCCTTTCGGCTGGCACCCCTCCTTCGATATTTGCATACGCCGCACCCCACTCCACCCACCCCCCCCCCGCCCGCAATCCCCTCCGCACATCCATCTCGTCCCTGCCCCCGGATAAGCGTGGCACCCCCACAACTGAAGGGTGGAGGCGTGGAATACCTCACCTTCTCCAAGGGGGCACGGCTAACAGCGTTCCTTTTTTTCTCGCACCCTCTCCCCCTCCTCATCCCCTATTCCTCACCCTCGGGCCATTTCTGTGATCTCGGGGAAGTTAGGGTGCGTGGGCGAGGAGAGCATCCGGGGAGGAAGAAGAGGCTGATGGGGGTGCTGCGGTGGTTTTTAGTTCCCTTTAAGAGATGAAGGTGTCACCTTCGTCGGAATGGCCGAATTCTTTTCATTGCTGATTCCGCATATCGCTACGCAGTGCGCCGCGTTATACTTGCTCGTTTGCGGTAGTCGAAATTACTGGGACTCCTGCTATATTGACGTTGATGTGTTTGGTCTTCCTTAGAGCTGGGTGACCCAGCGGATGAATGATCGCAGTTAACAGATCTACCAATGAATAGTTTACTGAAAGCTAAATACAAATTCTCTTTGGTTGAGCTCAAAAGAGCAAGCAACGACACAATTGGGGAACCTCACCACTGTCCTCATGCCTCAGGTTTGAAAAATATGCGTTAACCTCTGCACTTTGGTTCAGACTATTATTTAATTTTTCTAGTGTCCACTGATATCTGGTCTAATCAAGGAACGGCGTGATGAGACCTAATCTTAGTATATATTTGTTGTGGATCCTGCGTATGAAGTCTCTGGGAGGAATAATATTTCATTTTGATGTGTAACGTCAAAAGATGGTTTTTGGGATTTCGTATTCCAAGGAAACTATTGTAAAGGAAAGGAGGGAAAGGACTTACGTAGGTAGTTATAAGTGGATTCGTCCTATGGTCAATTGTTCATTCGTCGCTACAAGTCTTGATGCCCTCGACTTGAGATATGTAGAGTATATTTTGTGTTATAGTAAAAATTTGAAGTCACTTGATAAACTAAGTTAGCTTCTAATAATTTATATTAAAATCTAAAAAGGTGAATTTTCAACCGAATGAAGAACTGTGGGAGTGTAAACAGATAACAATACTATTAGCAATGTGAGTTTTGATGCTTCAATAATTTAGCCCACCTACACGATTGAAGTGATACAATTTATTCCAAAGCTATTCTTGAGGCAGGAATCAGCCAATTTGAGATTAATGCCTATTGAAATGAAGTGTCACGATTTGGTACAACTCTTGAAAGAGTTATATGCTGGAAATGTAGATATCGATTTTGATAGAATACGTGCAACTATCGCCCTTCAACCAATGCCCAATATCCTACCACAGTTTCCAATTTTATTGTCGCAGGCTCACTCTGACTTAAACTTAGATGAAGATCTTTTCACCAAGATCAATTATTCAATTCTCTTAACTTACCACTACCGTAATTGCATCAACACAAAGGTTGGTTTCATAGGTGAGAGTAGAGCATAATATTACGTACTATCCATACTAAGCCCAACAGCGTGTGAAATTCACACATCTGGGAATGGGGACCAAGTTCCTTTACCTGTGCGACCTATGGTCTCCCAGGAGGATCCGACACCCAAAAAATCACGCAGCTCGGGTGAGGCCGAGGGTGCCGTGAGGGGCCACCCGGCATCGAACCTGGACCCATCAGTCTTTAGCGTAGTGTGCTACCCACCGGACTACTATGCCATTACCAATAATTCAGGTAGTACGGAACTAATACTATAAGCCGTAGGAATTCAATTGATTATGGCACAGGGTAACTTGCTTATTTACGAGCTCCGTATGACAATTGCAGGCAACATAATATTCCATTAAAAACTTTCGTTTGATTTCAACGCTGTGAAAATTGAATTGTTAACTTCATAAAGTAATTTAGGAATTTACGGATTTACCGACACCATCAGGCACACCAATTTTCACCGCGCCTACTTTCAGCGCGTGCCTCATCTATCAATACGACATCAATTTATAAATTCTAACGAATCAACTGTAATAAATATGTGTGTCATTTTAAATGATATTATAGAAATATAACCATATTTCTATAATACTTCTACGCCACGTTAAGTCATCTCCTTGATATTTTTTTCGATTATATGAATATTTAGTTAGCCTGAAAAATAAATTGAAATTCTGTGAAACATTGGTAAAAATAAATGATTCAATCAGGAAGAAATGATTTATAAAGGTTACATGCTTCCTCTGAGAAAAAATACAGGGCTTGATGTGACGTTTATTTTTAGCATGACAGTAACATCACCAGGGGAGCAGCTGTCTCTTAGTGTTTCTGGTAAGCCTACACGAACACATATTTCCAAACAAAACCAATATGTTTTTGTGATTGTGGGAAATCACACAATTGCCTTCATATGATAAAAACGTAAAATTTTCTCCTTTGATCTTTTTATCGTATTACCTTCTATCATAACCTTTGGCAGTGGTATTTCATTGTTTTATTTAAATAACTCCTCAAGATTACGAAACAAATGAGATAAATTTTGTTTGTTAACTAAGCTGATGAGTTTCTTAGAGATGAGTGTAAAATACTAGTATCATCGGCGTCACATTCAAGCTTTTGAATTCAGCGCGAGAAAATTCGAGCCGTCGAATACTCGAGCGCTGATTCCGTGGCTCAAATATTTCATCCCTGCCGTCGAACAAAGGCCACTTTATGGTTACCAGCTCGTGAATCCCATCTACGGGCTTAGGATATAGGGTTCTTTCCTCGAGCCACGCGCAGCCTTGCGGAGGGAGGGAGGGGGGTGCCGGTGGGCCTCAAATATTTACGCATTTCCGAACCACGTGAGAGACCGCCGGGAATCCAAATGTAATTCATCCGTAAAAGCGGCGGCGGCGTCAACGACGAGTGAACTGCCGTGGAAACCCTTTCCCTTTCCCATTCATCATCCCCGCGGCCACTTCCTTCTCATCCTACTCCAACCCTCCTCCACCCACCCTCCCTCCCACCCGCTCTTCCACTTCACTCCCTTCCCTCTATCTTCCTGTCTCCACCAATCCCTTTTCCCCACGAGTTTGTGTGCGTGCGTGTGAATATATAACTCGCTAGTCTCGAACTCTACTCCCCAGAACCAGCTTTCCCTCTCTTTCTCTCCCCGTCTATTTCCTCCTCCGAAGCTTCAATCTCTAACACTTTCAACCATCCATCGTTTTCATTATTTGCTTCTTTTCAGACTCTCATCACCTGCGGAAAATTTCTATTTACTTTTACCCTCATTCCGTCTTGATCTTACTTTTTTGAGTTAGGACGAGAGGAGAGAGGGGTTTCGGGTGTTTTCCCGATCGTTCACGCTGATTTCTACCCCTTCTTGCCGTACGGTGAGACAGTCCTCTCCATTCTGTAAGTGAGGCTTAACGCATTGAGCCGTTATTAATGAGTGATTTTGTTTTTCAGTCCCATTCTAGTCATGTGATGCGAAACTATCCTATTCATATATTTTTTCTGACATTATTCTCGGATACTGCAAGATTTTTCCTTCAGTAGTGTTATTATTTATTAATGTGCAGTGAGAAGTCAAATTTTCAACTTCTCTCCGTGTGTTGTATGAGAAAATCGTATAAGGTCAGAGATTATTGCGTAATGAAAGTTGTCATAAAATTTTTTATTTAATTATATATATATATATATATATATATATATATATATATATATATACACCCTGCAAGCCTTTTAACTTGAAACACTTAGGCTGTTTTTACCTTAGAAAAATTCCAAGAAACTGAGAAAAATGCCGTGACAGTAACCTTTGACGGAGTCATCCGCTAATGTGCATTTAAATGCAATTTTGCGAGTTGGCTTTAACCCCGAGGATTGTGGCGCGTCGCGCACGACTTCGAATGCCTGTGACACTTTATGCCCGGTATTTCGTCACAACATCTTGTTCCTTTAAAGCCCCCAAAATTTCAGAGTTTAAGAGGACGCTCCGATAGCTTAAATGGCTGAAGTACTCGGCCGGACATCGAGGAATCCGGATTTGAATCCCCGTAAAGGCGAATGATTTTTGCATTTTGAAATTGTTGCATTGGCAAAAAAATGATGTTAAACATCTAACCTTCATCATTACAAACTGCATTGGTAACAGATCTCCAGGTGTTATTCCCAATTCATTTCCGAGTCCTCAGACCCCCCCTGTATATCCATGTCTTCAACTCTCTCTGATTCTGTGTATCGTCTATCTTACTGAAATCGTATTGCGAATTTTTACAACTACTTTAACATAACTTGTGGCTCAAATTCAAATATAATTTCGGACAAACGTGTTTTCCCGGTTTATAAATTCGTCTCATGCATATTTTTGACAGTTACTTAAATCAGACTGCGATAGCCAGGCTGTGTATTTCATCGAGTTTTTTTTCTTTTGTCAACTGATTCTTACTTTCATCTCTTTGAGTGTGCGGTAGAGGTTCTCAAAAGATGCATAAATGTTCCCTAACCTTAAATTTAACGCAACACTAATCAACTTATAAAGATATAATCCAGCAAAGACTGCTTCTTTCTTATTTTATCCTCTTTCCTTTGTCCTCTGTTCATAATGTATATTGTCTTCTTTTTCCTTTCCTCACACCGGGTCTCCTTTGAAGATCCCTTCGGCATTTTCATACCCTGCTCCTTCGTGTGCAAAGTACTCGCCCCATCCATTTCCCTGTTCCACAGCCTTTCCGCCAATGAATGATTTCCGTCCTCCCTACACTAAACCCTCATGCCTCTAACCCGGAATGCCCTTTCCGTCCTCGGAAACTTCAAAGCAGC
This sequence comes from Hetaerina americana, assembly GCF_022747635.1. Classification (NCBI taxonomy): domain Eukaryota; kingdom Metazoa; phylum Arthropoda; class Insecta; order Odonata; family Calopterygidae; genus Hetaerina; species Hetaerina americana. The sequence goes on from NW_027286874.1 coordinate 90,242,729, forward strand.
CCAGTCTTCTCTCGATTAACTACACACAACTTTAATGCTTCTACCACTAGACTCAGACGAAATTGCTCCTCTGCATCAATTCCTCCCCTGTGAAGTTTTTCTTGGAAATGTGATAGAATGTCAACAATCCATGTCCTGGATATTGCAAGTCAACCACTCGGTATTTTAATAGCTGATGTTCTTTGCAATTCAATTAATACCTAATTTCCCTCAAAGTCTGTATCAGTGATGAAACTATTCAACAAACCGTGGTCAGTATTCCGAAAAATATTCAATTTTGTGTCGATTTTATGTTTTAACTATAAAATGTGAACTAAAATGTATTGAAGGACTAATTCATTCTGATGCGGTCCCATTAAAAATGTATCATAATAAAAAATAACAACCATACTAATTTCTTCACTTTACTTCATAATAAAACAAAAAGATGTAGAAGAATTGTTTTTTTCCTGATGAAAGGGGTAGGCGCACTAATGTCTCGCTTTCCTGAACGAAGGTATTAAGCATCGAAACGTCTTTTTACTTTCCTACCGGGTGCATGCATCGTTGTTATTTTGTGAAGCATATTTCCATCCTCCGAAAGATAACAATATCTCTAGGTGGGGGTGCTCACACATGAAGCGCTGGAGTGATTAAGCAAGGAAGCTTCTTCCCCAGAGCCCTATTAAGCATTTTTCAGAAGTTGTCGCGATTATTCGAGAGGTAACCGGGAGCTCCTTTCACGGCTGCCGTAACGGTTGGTACGTTTTTTTTCGACTTTTCTATGAAATTTGCAGCACGGTTGTGTGCCTGTCTTGTAATGGAATTCCAACTCCTGTACCCAAAACCCCTTTTGCGGCGACGTCCTATCTTTGCTCACTCCTCCCTAGAGCCCAAATTCTCCCCTCTTTTGCCTCCCCTATGAACCTACCTCAGCAACCCTTTCCCGAGTCATCGGAGCATTAAGGGGCGGTTGTGTCGAGGGGTTGCTCTGCCGTCGTCGTTGTGTTGTTCGGCTGAAGTGTTTTTGGTTTTGGGGCCGCGGCGATGGAATGGAGTGGGTGGGTGAGTGTCGGGGGAGGGTAGGGGAAAGGCTTTTTAAGCGGGAGGGGGGAGGAAACCTGGAAGGAGGAGCGGGTGGGTGCGTCCCCGTGAGAGGGGCGGGGGAAAGCGTCTTTGACGAGGTTTATCACGGCGAAATGCTCTCGGTTAATGCAAAGCGTTTCCCGATGCCTTTCCTCCCTCCCGCCCCTTCATACCGTACTCTTCGCTGCTCTTTCCCACTGGTCCGGTATCACTACATTTCTCTTTCTCGGCTACCCGTCTTTGCTTCCCGATTGCGCGCCAAAGGAAATCCTTGCTCCCTAACAGGCACATACTCTCTCTCTCTCTCTCCATCCTTCTATCTATTTAGAATTACTCAATTATTTTATTATAGATTTTCTTTTACCCTTCGTCCTCTGCCTTAAGCTCTAAATTGTCATAATTTTAATAGGCAAAGCGTTAACATCTCTTTAGGGTCCCTGTTTTTATATTTCACGAGTGTCTATTACTTCATTTGATATTAGAACTAATAATTACGATATTCAGCCTATTTACTTCCCAGATTTCATATTTAAGAACAAAGAGCAATGTTCCAGGTTATTAAATTATGCCGAATGTAATTATAGTCGGAGATAGAAAAAAATTCATTTTGATCATGTGTTAAAAATGAAAGGTAGGAGTTAATGATATTCAATGCAACAATTTCAGAGTGTAAAAATCATTCGCCTTGACTGGGATTCGAACCCAGATCCCTCAATTCTGAAATTGTTGCATTGAAATGCACATTAGCGGATGACTCCGTTAAAAGTTACTGTTGCGGCATCTCCCGCAGTTTCTTTGGAATTTGTTAATGATATTACCTATTGTATTAGATGCCCTAGATTCATTTTAATTGGAAATCGATACTTAGCCACCATTTAATTGCCAATGCCATCATTTAATGTGAACCTGCTTCGACGGAAGATTTTTTTAGCATGATATCCGGATTAGTGAATAGGTTACTCGCAAATTTATCCTAATTCATTCGCAGATATGCAGCAGCATGGTATTAATGTGGGTTAATGACAATAACAAAGTAGGTAGTAGAATCATACATGGAAGACAGATTATGCATTTACATCTTGACTCTACGGACCAAGTATGATATTGATTCACCTGCTGAGCCACATTTGTTTATTAACTTCATTTAGACATGGCATACAAAGCATAATTTGGCATATAAAGATGGTGAAATGTCTTTAGAGCTACATTATTAGGGGTATGATATCGGTTATAGAATTTACTTTAGGTTTTGAACGATCCCTGAACAGTAGTGTGTATATTTACGGGCTCCAGAAATATATATATTGTTAGTGTTAAGTCCGTTCCCCTATCTTACTTCTTTCCCCAGATGTTCATAGTGTCTAATCTTCTTCATTAAGTGCTATATTCAACATCTTTACCCTTCTCTTCCTTGCTTACACTCTATCTTGCCTACAGATTCTCCCTTCAAGTGCAGCTTTCAAAATGTTTGCTTCTGCTTCTCAATTTTCCTGCATCAACGGTTCTACCTTTTTCGAATATAAAAATTTTCTCTCTTCTCCTGCTATGTATAACATATCCTCTTTTATCTTACACTCCATATTTCTCTATGTGCACGCGTTTCTCAAAATCCTTCAATGTGGATAAATTCTTTTGAGTCAAAATTGTCATTTTAGAACCATTTAAAAAATATGATATCTTCAGAATTTTTTCTTTGCGTCTTTACTTAGTGCTCCTATCATTAACTCCACTCTTTCTGAGGAATATTCATGTAATTACGCAGTTCTTATCCTAATTATCTCAATACTGTAACCTTCAGTTTCATGATCCGTCTTATACGTGAATTGTTTTACCTGTTCTCACGAATCCCCCGCCGTTTGAATATGTATAATCTCACTGTTTTCTTTTTCCTGTGATTTATATCGACGAATAAGTTGGTGGAATGCAGAGATTGAATTACTATTCCTCGAGAGCCCCTGTTTTAAAAACCTGGATTTTCTTCTCTTTATTCATATTAGAATCTAAGTTTAAAAGTATATGGGGCAAAATGTACAGTAGCGGAAAAAAAATAAACGGGGTATTTTTAGGGAAATATACATATACTAAACAAAATATTTAGAAAAACACTTAAAATTTTAAGATTTATGCTATTTAAATAGTTGATAATAGTTAAAATTGACAAATTGGTAGAATATCTAAATTTGCCAAAGCAAAGCGAGTATTACACCAGGTCTATGTAGGCCAAAATTTAATTAAATTCGTCAGTTTTTTGATTTTGCGTTCTCCTGGCCTCTCAAAATTCCACTTAGATTAGCATTTACCCATTCATGAAAATCAGGACAACAGAGGAAACGTTTGTAGAAGAACTCAGTGCGTGTGTTTCATTTAATTAATAGAAGTTCATTACTTCCATGGATATAACTTACCACAATACGCTGTTTTTTTCAGAAACAGTTATACCTAAATTAAATTGTTAAAGAACTTTGTCTTTAAAGTCACTGATATGTTACATAGAATCTGTTTTTAGAATGTGCCACCCAGTGATATTTCACTTTAGGTCACTGTCAACGGAGGCGCAATTACACTTCTCCACTCACATTAATGCGCGGAGATTACTTTTGGAGGCCACATGTTACGTTTAACTCAATTTTTTGAGGGATATTCCCGTGTGCACTATATTTTTGCATTCTGTTTCACTCGAACGATTTTGATAGATTATCAGCCTAGACTGTTTCTTCCTACTGCCTAGCTTCTAATCTCCCGCCCCTCTCCTTAATCCTCCTCAGCCTTCTCTTCCCTTCTCTCCCCAGTCCCATCACCTCCCCTCTTATTCCTCTCCCTCTGCGCGCGTTATCCTCCGCTCCCGTGTCCCCACTCCCCCGTCCTGTGCTTGCTCCTATCCACATTTTCCCTGCCACTCCAAACATGGTGCATTGAACGGAAGTAATCGCTCATTCGGCCGGAAGTTAATGGAGAGCGGTTTTTTTTCAGGTGTTGAAAAAATAGCGCAGCTTTTCGGAATAAGGATCTGGCACGCGTGTGTGCGTTCGATTCATGCAAAGGTCTTCTTTTTATTTTCAATTTATTTTTTTTTCCTTTTTGGCTCATCGATCTTTCTGCTGTACGCGCGGGTAAATTATATAGCATGTTCACGAGATGATTGCGCGGGCACAACACTTCATTCCACTCCCATCGAGGCGAAAGGGCTCCGTTTGATTAAAAAATGAAGCGTCATTCGAGGAATTCTGTTTTTTGATGCTCTTTTTGATTTGGGATTGATTTATTTTTCGAATTTACTTCGGTGTTGATGGACCTTTTGAGTCTTTCTCCCCGAGTTCAATGGTATGGGTGAGTGCGCTGAAGTTTAGCATTCTTAATGCACGTATTTTTGAAACTCACATTATTTGAATTATGGAATTAAATTCAGCTAAAAATTAGATTTGGTGAAAATCAGCAATTGTGGAGGAAGATCTTATATTTCTTCCTTTTTAGAGTTATTTTCTTTTTGATAATATATCGGGTAGTCAAGGAATCACGCATCTTTTTTGCTGTTTTAATGATTGAATATTATACGTGTACGAGCTCTCGCTCTAATTTGTGGACAGGGTCTTGGAGAAAGCTGAATGTGAAGAAAAAGTAAGAAAATATTTTTGCCTCTGTTATAATTTATCAAAATATTACTTGCAGTTATATCCAAGTATCAAATAATAAAAATGAAGAATTAGTAAACATACGTGCAAAATGTTTCGTTAGTGCCAAATTATTATGAGTAAAAGGAAAAAGGGGTATGAAGATCTTGAAAAAGTTTTGAAATTTTAATCGAGTCTTTATGAGAAATTAAGTTTTGAGAGTAAATTTAAACCCCTAGTGTATCAAATATGGACACCATTTTCTATGTGGCTATATATCATCAGATGGCATATAGGAGCTTTATAGGAAATTAAAATAATCTTTTCGCCTAGTTTTTCTAAAATCTCGAACCGCAATCTATTTAGATTACGTATACTATGTGTGTGTGTAATTATACTTTTTTATAAAGTCTCGGTTAAGGAAACTTTTTTTCGCTTGTGATTTCGATTCCACCTTCCCCACCATTCCTGTTTTCATCTTTCATATGCGTTCCTATGCAGTTTCCTTATGTCTATATACATGTGAATGAAAAAATAGATATATGAATATATATATATATATATATATATATATGTGTGTGTGTGTGTATATATATGTATGTATATATATGTATGTATATATATGTATGTATATATATGTATGTATATATATATATATATATATATAGATATCTGTGTGTGTGTGTATATATATTCATTCGATGTATATAGATACACACACTCACTGTGTGAATGTGTATGTGTGATATACTTGTGTATATATAACATATATTTGTATTAAGATGGCCGATAGAAGTGAACGGTGCCATATCGAATTTTCGTTTTTAAGGATCAGTTCACTTGTTTATTTCTTCGGATCCACTTTGTGTGCTCTTTAAAGCTGCCTCGGGAGTCGATCGGGGCACTTTCGAATGAAACCCAGCCTTTCTCCATCTATATTGGCTTCCCTTCGCCGCCCCCTCTTACTGTCATCCCCTTTCCACACCCTCCCGTACCCGTTGCCAAGGGAACGTGATTCTATAAATTCCCCCGTCTGCTCCCATGCTCCGCAGGGGGAGGGGGGCGAAGCGCAAGCCCAGTGGGCGAGTGGAAGGCGGGAGGGACGGGCACCGGGGTTGGAGAGACGAGCCTACCATGCAAGGGGAGGCACCACTATCGTTTTGGCACCGCCACTGTCTGTTTACCCCGCTTCCCCCCTCCCCCCCGCTCGCCCGCTCGACCCTCCCCGTACCCTTCCCATGAATTTTGTTCCATCATTGGAATCCTATTGGTGGTGCTGGGCATTTTGGATGTTCCGCTCGCTTGTATTTCGGCACGATATTGCCATCTTCAAAAAATGGGGCTCCGTGAAACAACTTTATGTTCCCCCATCCTCCGTAAAGTCTCCCGGCGAAGATGACGCGCCGCTTTAAGATACAATATTTCACTGGACGAATCGACGCGTTCGTTTCATTCTTTCTCAATATTTCGCCTGTCTTGAGGGTCTCTCTCTATGTCAATACAACTTCAATCAACTAGCTTAAAAAGTAGGTTAGTCACGGTTTGGGAATATCCGTGTCATTTTGGCGAAACTTGATAAATTACCTGTCTGCTCAAGGTCGGTTTCAAAATAGTCGTAAAAGTTATCACGTGCGAGAGATGGGTTCCACATCCCGTGGATCCGAGGTTTTCCGAGGTCATGATAGAGGTCAGGGTTAATCGAAATCAAGCCCTTTACGGGCAATGGTGTAGTTACGGAAAAATGTTTTGCCTCAAACATGTCCTATTCAAATTTAATATTTCAGCTAAGACCACCGTAGCATGTGCACCACTGCAATTATCAGAATACATTTGTAGATTCAGGACATCCAATTCCTATGAAATACAAAGCCGTTGGTTCATGAAAAACAATTTTTACGAACAGAATTGTTAATGGAAAGAAAATATTCTCCCATGTGTAACGTAGCATGCAAGGGGTGTTGAAGATTTATCAATGCGAATGAAATTAATTTCGATGAAGGTTACTTTAACACTCCGTGCCAAAATGAGTCAGAGCCAAGAATAACTTGTCTTTGCGCTATTCTCAGGGAACTTAATGCATGCGGATGTTTTGAATGATTATTTTCGTATTTCAAATTGTATAATTATACCCCTCTAAATAATGGTATTTCAGAGCACTTAAGATTTTCTTAATAGTGTCTGTGTTCCACTGATTGAAATCAGATTTTCTCCAATGTAGCGCTTGAATTTGCTTCACTTTTTGCAGTTTCTGAAATTGCTGGATGTTAAAATAAAACAGCGGAAATAGAACGAACAAATCCCTATAAATAAAACCGAGGGATATCAATATGGGTGTAACAATAGCACCGATACGAGTGCTTTAGAAATAGAGTTCAATTTATGCGAATTTTGAATGGGAGGACGTAATTAAAAGCTCTCGCGGGATCAAACTCAACCTAGATGCAGACAGATGTCCAAGGCACAGGAAACTTAAATGTAAGGAAATGCGCAGAAATGGATGGGAATTGTAGAAATGCGTAAAAGTTTGCATGAATTGGCTTTTCACAAATTAAATTTTTAACTTGCGAGGAACGGGTTGCATATCGGAAAATAATTTCATGCTTCAGAAATTGTTTTTTCATCTTTGTTTTGAACGGTATTTCACAAAAGAATGGGTTATAAAACGCGGCTACCTTTTATTCATAGGGTATTAAGTTTTACAGACGAACCGCTGGGCTGTGGCCGTATCTTACCGAAGCATTTTACTCTTGAAAACCTTTTCGGTGATGAAATATCAGTGCCCTAGGCAAGATTCAAATCTCAAAAACATACAGTTGACGTCAAGCTCGATATTCACCGGGCTGTATAAATCGGCTTAAATATACAAATTAAAAAAAATGCATTGCCATTTTATTCTCCACACTTTAGGAAATGCAGTCTGACGGCCATGTCCGTTGAAAGAATTGCATCAGAGAATGAGAGATTACAGTAGAGAAGGGACCTTTCTAAGTTAATCTATCTAAATTTGAGTTTAAATAATCGTTCCTAAAGTTTTTATATTCCATTTAGCATTATTAATGGAAATAAAATTTATTGTTGTATTTTTATAAACATTACTCAATATAATTCATTCATTTATTTGATTTTTTTAAATTTCTGTGTGTAAAGTCATGATAAACATAACTGTAGGTGTTTTGTCACAACAGTAAACAGTAAAATAATCCATTATGTTGATATTCACATTAACTGATTACGAAATGAGAGCTACGAATTAGGCTGTCCCTTCCTTTTTTCGGCAAGAACCAAGGTTATAAGAAAGACAATGTCGTCTTATTGCTAATTTAAAGATCACTTGTGCTAACATTTTAATATAATGCACCCTTCTCCACACTCAATTTATGGGTGGTGTATTAATACTCTCTGCTATAATACCTTGCGACAACCATTAATGCTTGTTGTGAGAGATTCATGTGCAGTGTTCTCCAGATAACCCCCGTGTAGAGATGGAATACCAATGAATAAATTACTGAAACTCTCTAAAGCTGATAATTTAGTTTATATACCTGTAATCACACATCTGATTTATTATATAAAGAGCGAATTTTATTAAATAGCATTTCCCCGCCAATAGCTTGCATTATTGATACGGAGATTTTTAGAAGATATTTAAAAAATAATAATTCATCAAATTAACTGTTTGTCATGTATTTTCAATATCAAAATGAAATTATTATGTACATATGATTACTTTTTATGGCACAATTGGGCTGTATTATTAGAAATCCTTGTTAACTTATTACAATCCAGAGTGAGTTTTTAAGCATAAAACTGTTTATCGTAAAGAGACCACTTTCTTCTAAATATAGTTTATTCACGCTATTTTTGGCCAAGTGGGTATGCCATATTTTTATTTATACCAACGCTTCGTGTGCCATTCAATATTTTAACATATAGGCATTTCAGCTTGTCATTAGAAAGTGCATGCTACTAATATTTATAAAAAATCAACTCTATTAATGCAATTCACTTTTTGTACCATACAGTAATTGTAATATAATGACATTTCAGCTCATCATTAGAACGTGTATGCTACTAAACTTTATAAAAAATTAACTCTTTGTTAATGTTATTCACTTTGTGAACCATACAGTATTTTTAACATAATAACATTTCAGCACGTAATTAGAAGGTATCTCTTACAATGTATAAAAAGTTAACTCTCTTTGAACGCAATTCTCGTAGGCATCGATATAAGGAGTGTAAGGAATATTGGCTACCTAAGCGAAAGGAATGGGTTCGGTTGTCTGCGGAAGAAAATTATTGTAAATTAATCCGAGTCTGCGCTTGGATTCCACGTAAAAGCCTCTTAGATGACCAAAACGCCGTGGGCTCTGTCGAGTGGAACGTTGAACTTGGGATGCCTGTCGTCATGTACGACCAAACCCAAACATTTACCACCACCTACTCTATATTATTTTGGTCAACACTCGCACAGCCCCTAATTTCCATGTTTCATAATTGCTTCAAATGACGTTTAAAAGTTGCTCGGATGCCACAAAATACAGCGCCTTGTTTTACCGAAAGAACCTCCTCTCTTGAGCCACGCTCGGCTCCGGTCACAAAATCCTCCCTTCGCCTGTTTGACCGAATGTCTGGCCGCAGGATTGGAGCGCACCACCGACGGTGTGCGCTGCTTCGGCATGGCCATACTCCGTGAAAAGCGGAGATTCTGTGCAATATAGCGGATGCATATGTCCCCCATATCCTTGGGCTCGTTTCGGAGTAAAAAAAATATAAAAAGGAAGGCGACGCCGAAAGGGGACGTGGAATATTCTTCCCTTTTTTTATGGCGGTGGAGAACGTAGACAGAATGGGAGGAGAGGGAGGGCAAGCTTGTCGGGAGGCGGTAGGAAACATCTCGTTATTCCGGGATAAATGATGGGAGGCTTTCAAAACTGTCGAAAGAGAGGGACTGGAATCCGCTATTTTATCCCGGGCTTAGCAGAGTCCGCGCCAGCGTCGACAGTAATCTCTCCCCCCTCGTCACTCGCCGCGAAAAACCCTCGCCACTGCCTCCCCACCTTACCCTCCCCTTGAATTACCGGAGTAGAGGGGGGGGAGAGAAGGTTCCACGGCTGTCGAGAGGGAGGGTGGTGTCGGGCTGTTTCGCGTGCTGCACCCCGGACCATTTGTATCTGCTTTTTTTGTATCCTCCTCAGTGGTGTCCCCCTCTCCCACCCCTCCGTCGCACGACGACTGTTCAAATTCCATCGCGCCTAATGGCGCCCGCGAGTGCATTCGTCGGATTAACGAAGCAGGTGAAGTAGGTATCCGGGAATCGGCTGGAAAAGGTTTGCTTTTGGCTTGTCGCATGATTGACGCGGGTGCTGCAAAAGCGCCATTGATACGTGCCGTGTATCTCGCGTCCCTCATGCAAAAAGGGTAGCATCATTCGACTGGGTAAATTATGAGGGCATGACGTACCGTGGCACATAACCAATCCCGTCACATGTGTACCCATCGATGAATGGTGTTGGAGCCCGCGGTGATCAATCATCGCGGTTGCGGGTGTGTTTTCCATCGTGTGACCATGTGATGCGTAGAATTATTTGTAAGATGATGTCGGGGAAAATGATAGGAAACTTGTAGAATACTTTTGGGGTAGGTAAAAAAGGCTTTTTGTTTTCTCAAAGTAATATATAGAATGGTGAAATCGCTCTGAGCATAAAAATGTTGGGCTTGAGTGACCGTAAATCGATTAATGCCAACTTCGACTTAGAAATTAAAAAGATTGTCAAATCAAACAGAAAGATTTATAATTACCATATCGCAGACTGAAAATTTTGCCAGTCAATTAAACTCTTCATTACCCGATTTAAAAACGCGCTTAAGTTACGCCAGTATGGAAGAAACTTGGACACAATGTGTCAATATTATGCAAAAAGGCAACACAGATTTCATCCCTATGAAGTAAGTTAAAGCAAATCGGGACCCAAGGTGGTATAATAAAGGCGTTAGGAAAGCCCTTCGAAAGGAAGAATGTTACACTCTAGGGTAAATAAATCAGGCGTCAATACATCAACCTCGGAGAATAAAGAGTTATTGGACAAGTATAGATCCTCTAAAATTGAAACCAAAACACAATTACGAAGCGCCTCACAAGACTTTAAACTTAAGTAATTTTACCGAATATTTACCGCAGAAGGAATGTCAGTTGATAGTATATGTATTTGAATTCGTGTAAGTTGATAGGATTTTTGCATGAATGTATACGCCACTGTGGGCATAGGTTTGCATGGATGTGTTGATTTAGCATGTGGTTTTGTTTCCATTTACAGGTGGTGACCCTCCTCCACACGCCCTTACGGTGGCTTGCGAGATATCATGTAGATGAAAAAAGGGCGGTTAGCAACGCTGACTGGCCTTACCTCATATGACCTGAGTGTGCATTTTTGCGTCATTAACGTTCATTTAAAGAGTACTAATCCCACTTTTCCGCCTGGTTTGCCTTGCATTACATTCATAATGACATTAGGACGGAAAATTGACGTGTCGGATGCATGACCTGTAAATTAGCTTTCTACTAATTATCCGTCCCATTTATAATTAGCCTGCTTTCTTTATATCTGAATTTATTTTCAGAGTTTAAAGTTATGAATGAAATTTAAAATTCAATTTTTAAATTTTTAAAGATTATTTTTCTGAAATAAATTTCACGTCTCATTCATTTTCATCTCTTCAAATATTTCAGGCTTCTTCCTTCACTCAAACGTCTTAATTTCTAAGCAAGTTTAGTCTCGCCTCAAATCATCCGATGGGATTTCAGTTTGGTGGAGTCATGGAGCTAAACTTTAAGTTCGGAGAATCAAAAGGGTGAACATTCGAAAAACTGCCACTTGAACGTGTGAGGGAAATGGGTGCGTAATAAAAGATAGCATCGACTAAGAGATCGAAGGTGAAATAGTACAGAAAATATTACCTATGAAGTTCATTTTGATGTGAAGTTTGGCTTCTTTCCAAATAACAGTTTCACAGTAAATAACCAGAAGTAGACGCCCATTTTAAAAAATGTGCTTTTTATTTGCAAATTTCTGTTCCAATTGATTTCCGTACCATTCACAAGTGCCATAAAAACACATCGTACATAACCTCCAGTTTAACCAGTCAAACTACTCCTCTGCTGTTATTTTTTTCCCATTCGGTAATTTTTTGCGACTATTTAATCAGCAGTAATTGAAATTTGAAGCAATAAATGACGAATGAAAATAATATTTCCGTTCGACCAGAGGAAAGTACTCAGAGAAAAAAAGAAAAAATTTACAAGTCCCGACTTTAATTTCCTTAACTCCGCCGCTTCTTTTATTTAAAGAAAAGTGGAAGATTTCCTCGATTTGGAATTTATCCAATTGGAGCGTCGCTCTGGGGGCATTTCTTTGATTTGATTCCGGAGTTTTCCATGTCCTCGCCGGCTTTGATTTTTGAGCATAACTAGCCACCCTTCTTCCTTCCTTTCTCCCCACTTCCACCAATACCACCACTCCCCCGCCCCCTTTCTCCCCCTCCATGATCCAATTCGATGAATTTTTCGAAAGGGGATTTGAGCTTGCTGGAAAGAGAGAGTGATGAACGGAAGGGAAAAAGGGAAGAGCCCAGCGGAGGGGTATTCCATCCCGTGGATTTCTTGGGGGATGGGGCCTGTAGGGAGGGAAAAAGGGACGACTAATGGGGTTCAATGATTCCCTAATTTTTTTCCGTCCTACCAATATTGACTCCTCGACATCCTTTGGCTTTATTTTGCTCGAAAATCTTTTCTTGTTGGATTAGTATTATCGACGTAGAGATTGGAGGCATGAAAAGGCACGAAACTTGTTGAGAAAAAAACGGCGTCTGCGAAACGAATGCTTTTGGCCCAAAGAGATCTATCGACCCATTTGTTTTCCCTTTGTTTTTGAAACGGCCTTTAATCTACGTCAATTGGATTTTTTTTTACTCTTCTTCACCATCGGTGTAAATATTCGCTAAACCTTACTATTCATTGCTACGCACCAGATCATACATTAGTATCCATTTAAAATTGTGAAATGTACTGATTTATCAATTCAAAAAATGTTGGCTATGAAAACAATTGGTTTTATCTCGTGTATAATGAATAACTTAAGTTCAATTAGAATATATGCAACAAGTTACTGGAATGGCATGTTATTAGGATGTTTTCTAATCACTCTTAAGTAAAAAACAAGAACTTGGTTGGCTAAGTAAAGCCTCTGTGATGTCGCGGGTACTTAATTCTTTGTTCGCGAGTACAGGGCTACATTCTAAATTAGGTAATTACGGAGATGGTCTAACCTAATGAAATTACGAGGGTAGGCTGAAAACTAATGCACATATGCTTGTAGATAAGAAACGAAATGATCTTCAGAAGCACTTCTGGTGGCATGTGAAAGTAACATTTCCCCTCAGCACACATACGCAGGTTTGAGATCGTTACATTCATCTAGTGTACTCGTATTTTGAGAAGCGGAAGTAGGGAGACGTGTTCTAGTGCTATGCCAACGCGAGTTACACAGCGTAGCTTAAAAAGTGACTCCTACTGAGATTCGTCGTCATTTAAAGGCTGTATATGGTAACGATGCTGTTGATAGGTCTACTGTAAATCGATGGGTAGTGTAATTTCGTGGTTACGAGCCTGGTAAAGCCATAATTGTTGATGAAACACGGAGCGGACGTCCGATCACTGCCACAGACGATAAACATCGCAAACTCGTCGAAGATTTTATTCAGAATGAGCGGCGAATCACTCAAAAGCGTATCGTAAACCATATTGGAATATCCAAGGAAGAATTTTGTCGTTTTAAAGGCAGCCTGGCGCCAATAATGTTGTAACATGACAACGCTCGTCCATACACCTCGCGCGGAACTGGAGAGGCCCTGCGAAACCTGAAATTTGAACCCATTCCACACCCTCCTCATTCCCCTGATCTTGCGCCTTGCGATTTTTATTTTTTCCTCAACTCAAGAGACACCTCAAGGGTACTCATTACACCTCGGACGATGAAGTGAAGGCAACTATCCAGTCCTGGATTTGAGAAAGTCGGAAGAGTTTTTCAGTGACGGAATTAAAAAACTTGTCACACGTTGGGAGAAATGTGTTAGTCTTAGCGGTGACAATGTTGAAACATAAACAAATAATTTTTAAACTTAAGAATTGTTCTTTAATGGGCACATTCCCGATCTTGCTAATTGTTTTTGCTTGTGATCTACAAGCATGTGTGCATTACTTTTCAGCCTAACCTCGTTCTTTTGATTGTTTCAATTCGAATTTCATTAACATTGAGACTGGAGCGTTTGCCAAGTTCATCAATTTTACTCGTTTTCTGACCGTAAGCTAATATATATTCCATCATCTTTCTATATCGGTGTGTATAAGGCTGTATCAGAGATTGATCCCCTGCAGCTCTCCGCTCGTTCTCTTCCGATTTGGTCTCTTCATTATTCTTAGCACCCGGTATTCACCACATATCTCTTATCAGCTTGACATATTCCATTTATCCACTGTCTCTTTTCCAATATTGCTACACTTAGTACTGATTTCAGAAAGCTCTTCATACTTTCAATAATGTATTAAGGTTTTCCTTTCGTATTAGTGTTTTCTTTAGATTTTTATCCCATACACTCCGCTGGACCGTTGGTAGATCTCTCGATCCATTTAATCTTCACCATACTTCTGTCACACAACAGTTCCATGACTTCCAATTTTGTCTCCTCTGATTTTAGAGTAGTCAATTTTATTCGATGAGCAAAAAAATATTTTTTATTTCATCTTCTGGTGTATTTTTGAAATTGATTGGTTTGGGGTTTCCAATAATATCCAGACGTCCCCTCCAAGAATAAGAATCTCTGGGTTTGCATGATCTCAGCTGTGGAAGTGCATGCCTTTAATTGATAAAAGTTTATAAAATCAAACATTACTCCAGTATTGATACTTAAGTATCTGTTTTAACAGGCACATAGAAGGAATATCACTTTTGAGACCAAGTTTATTTGTGCTCGTAATGGTTTTTCTTTTTATTTTGCATATTTTTTGGATCGCAGCTTACATGTTTTCTTATTTTAAGGTTTTAGTCATTACTAGAATTTGGTACGATTCACTTATTACGTTATGCTCCCAAAAACTCAACGCGTCTTCTTTCCGCAAGATTATGAGTAGCCTGCAGATTCCTCGGTCACCTGCTTGTGAGCACAATAATGAACCCGTTGGGTTGTTCGATAGAGTAAGAAAGTTGTGTATAAACTCACGCCTTTGGAAAAAAAGTGCCAGTCCCTCTCTCTTTAAAATCTGTGGTTCGTCATAAAATTTTAGTGCACCGAAAATCTCATAGTTTAGCGTAGGCTGTCCATTACCACAGGCACCACGCAGTCTTTGACCGCCAGCTAAACGCTGTATAACATAAGCTACCACGTCTCTCATACAAATTGGTTCATTAATCAATGTTAAATCTCTAATCTTTTCAAATATATTTCAAATAACTTCATCAGCAATTTCAAAAATTCCACTCAATTTTACCACGAGGTGTGAACTATTTTGCACTCTTTTGGAATATTTCTAGTTACAAATATTTGCAGCACCTATCTCAAGCTGTACTTATCCTCAGTAAGAACTTCACAATTGTCCATCTGTAGCAATATATAATCAACTCTTTGTGCAGAATAGTATACAAAATAGTATTTCTGTTCTCTCTATTTTGAATAAACTTACAATGACTTGACAGGGCTGAATTACTGCCGCATACCTATTGCAAATATATGAAGTTATCAATATAGCAAATAATCTTTGTAGTTTTCTTAATCAAATAGATACACTATCTTTGATTTGGGGAAAATAATATCGTTATTGTATCGTATTTGCCGCCAATTCTCACATGATTCTGGCGGTTTTTGATCAGTGTAGACGATTCCATTGTTTTTATTAAACTTCATTGTTTTCATTAAATAGATTATTTTATTATTTCTTTCAATCGCCATTTAAAAATGCTGCTAATTTAATCGTTCAGCAATCAAGACAAGCAAACTCTGAGCGAAAGAAGAGAGTTATATTGTTGCAAGTAGATGAGTTTATTGAATTCTGAAATATGTATTGGGATTGTCAGACGAAAATGGGCTTTATCGGTGACATAATGAAGGATTTCTGGTGACGATAAACTTTGAATATCGGTGTATGACGAATGGAAAATAGTAATTTCCGGGAGGGGAAATTTTGGAATGAATACTATGATAGAAATGCATACCCACTACGGCCATTTAGTCTTGCCATTTTCATGTGGACATCCACCGTATATGAAAATCGTTTAGGACTCTATCCGCGGGAGAAGCCGATTCAGCCCCCCTCTCTCCATTCCCGCCATTAGTTATGACTCTCGTTGACTGTAGCGTCCAGCCCGTTTATATGCAAATCCGGATTGGTATGTAGATGAAGCGATCGGCAAAAAAATTCGGGAAGGGAGCAGAGGGAAAGTAACGTGAGGGCGGGAGGGGCGGAAAGACACGGAACCACGCAAGCTACCCGTTATCTGGTTCGTCGGAGATATTGTCGGTGTTACACAGTCATCGGACCATAGGCGAGGAGTCCGTTGGAACTACCCTTCCCTTCTTGTCCATCCTGCCTCCCTCACACTTAATCGCAATTGTTTGAATATTCACCCGCGGTAATCTATTTGCCAGGAATTCAGACGGCCACGCACGTGCTAGGCCCCCCCCCCTACCTTCCACCCTTCGCTGCCCCCGTGCGTTTTTCTCCCCTTTTTTATTTTCTGGTTCCGCCACGACCCTTCCCGTCCCTCCTTACCCCACGCCCTTTCCCTATCGCCCCTTCGACCATCCCCACCCCAAACTTTTGCGACCCTACATTTTTTCTCCCTTCCCTTCCCCTCAACCCCGCCCTCTTTCCTTTTCTACCTTTCAGGTTCCGGTTCCTTCCTTTTCCACCCTCTCCCTCCCTCCCCCCATCACCTCCCTTCACTCGCCATGGTTCCCTTCTCCCTCTCCCCCTTCTCTCCCGACCTCGAGGCTTTCAACCCTTGGCACCCCCAAATGAGAATCGGTCCCTACCCTTTGAAATATGCACAAGGGGCTTATGGGTAGGCGAGATATCCGGCGCCCTGCCCGTCGGTTGGCTCGGGTGCGTTACGTGGACGTGGGCAGTGTAGTAGCAGGGGTCCACGTCACCTCACCACCCCTTTTCCGGACGACCCCACCCTTTCTCCAAGTTCTCTCCCTTCCGTCCAACCGGCTGGGCATTCCAAACTCCCCACCCCCCCCACGACTCAAATCTTTATTTCGGGCGTTAGGGTTACAGAGGGATCGTGGTAGGGAAGATGTTCCTTCATTGTGATGGTCGCCGAGATCTTGCGATTGGTAGTTCTCCAAAGAGAACGAATTTTCAAAACTTCTTGGAACAATATCCCGCCGAGTTTTGGCAAGGTGTCATCTTGGTGGGCCAAACAGGTTTTGTGCGCCGTAAGAGAAAAGCAAATTTTTTTACCAGCTAACCCCTACTTTGCCAAAAGATTTAAATACATTTCTTGTGTCATTAGCCTTAATTTACTGAATGTGTGTATTATTTCTGCATTTTAGAGCGTTTTTATAAAATGTTAATGGTAAGATTTAACGTTTATGCTTTAAGCTCGTGGTATAATGTTTCACTTGCATCGTTTTTTCTTTTCCTTTATTTGACAGGTTCTTTTTTCTTTTATATTTACACCTTTTGACAGTTTTTGTTCAAATTAATATCTCCGACTCATCACGAGTCTCTCTGTAACAATACGTATCTATCATTGTGAAAGGTAGTTGCGACGATCCATATGTAAAAGTAATCATTATTAGAAATTATTAAGTATTTTGCTATTTTTTATTCAAAATTTGATAAAATGTATAATTATATTGTTATATTTACAATTTACAGCGCTTTGTAATATGCTACATTTTGGCGTCCCCCTTTTGTGGGCGGGTTGCTTCATAGGAAATATGTATGTCTGAAATATATGCCACTGTGGGTATAGTTTTGGATGGATGTACATAGCAGTTTCAGGTTTAACTTTGTGGAATTCCTTCATGATACGGATAAAAAGGAAACTTTGTACTTCCACATAAAGATTTCATATTTCACGACCATGGTTTCGATGCTGCGCGGCATCATCAGGTGATGATGTGCAGCATCGAAATCATGATCGTGTCATATTAAATCTTTATGTGGAAGTGCAAAGTTACTTTTTTACCCTAATCATTGCATGGAGGTGTTGATTTTTCATGTGGTTTTGTTCTCTTTTACGGGTGTTGACCTAACACCCCCCACCACTCAGCTTTGCGGCGGCCTGCGGGTTATTGTGTCAATGATAGCTGTATATGAAATAATGATTGGCCAGTGAAAGCATTGCACTAATATTACCCGCACATGTTCTCTGCGCCTTAATCTTAAGTACCACCAATATTCAATAAAATTAATCTTCCATTGTTCCTGGCTCAACCTTATGGAAATTCATTTTAATGAAATTAAGAATACAAAGTAACTTTCCACTGCCCTTTATTAGCGTACAACCGGTTTCAACGCTCAAGCGTAATCAACCTGATGATGACGCTTGAGCGTTGAAACCGGTTGTACGCTACTAAAGGACAGTGGAAAGTTACTTTGTATATTTAATTTCATTAAAATTAATCTTCTTCGCAAATAATATTCGATAAATTTACAAAAAATGAGCGCTTATCCAATGGCGTTTTAGAAAGAGATCCCACTCTCTCGTTATTGTTCGGAAGTACATGAAGTAGATAGATAGACAGGCGTCTTTATTCGGGTGAAATCGAGACCATAAGATCCCTTCTTCTATAGGGTAAACCATATACGTTGACTAGGTGCGATGGGTGTGGTTGAGTGTGGGAGTTAAAAATTGGAGAAATAAGGTTGCATACGAGTTGGTCATCAAATAATGTGAATTGGATACTATCAATGATACAAGACCAGATCCTCAAAAAATATTCAATCCAGAATTTAAAATAGGGGTGGTAGTTAATATTTGAACGAATAAATATAATATTATTTTACTCAAGCAATGCAATAAATAAAGTTTTTAAGGAAACTTTCAAGCTCTGTAATGCGGCTTCATATATCCTAAGAGTCAGCGCCCCTATCTTGCCTCGGGAAGCAATAAAGTTTCAGCACATTTTTAAGGTGTGCATTCTGGGGATGGGGGAGGAGGCGTGGTGAAGAATTTTTGCCGACAGTTCCCCTCTTTGTTACATCCCCTTCAAAGGGCTTCCAGTCCGCAATCCCCTCACCCGGTGACTCATCCCTCCATCCTTTAGCGCATCCCAACCCTCCTCAAAACCCACCCTCTTCTCAACCCCCCACCCCTCAACCACGCCATTCGGGCCTCCTTTTTCGCGCTCCCTCCATATTTTATCATTTGATGACGCGTACGTGTTCTGCTTCGTATTCTAATACGATTCAATATCATTCGATCGTAAATACGTTTCATTGCCCTTGCTTCCTCCCGCCTCATCCCCCGCAAAGCCATAGATGTCCCTTTCTACTTTTATTCCTCCCCTTTTCTCTCTCTCTCCGTGTCCCTCTGCGCTGTAGCTCGCGAGTTCAACATGCGTTGTGTCGCCCGGACGTCCGAATTGGGGTGTGATGGGGGTGGGAGAGGGCAGCGGGGCAGCCCGCTGCCCTCCTCTCCGTCATGCGGGCACGTGCGCCCGTTGTCGGAAGGCAATTGCCTTCGAGGGCGGCGCTTTCTGTCGCACACCCGGCGCCAAACTCGGTCGAAATCTCCTCAGGCACACGAGAGGGTAGCGCGATCGAATGCCGTGGGTATAGATGTATTTAAGTACGGGCAACATGTGGAGTCATGGCTGCCTATGCCATGTGCGATAATCCGCGGAAGCGGCAATGACACAGGGCAAAATGAAAACGCTCCTTTATTTCTTAGAATTGCCAGCATATATGTGTGTGTGTGCTCAGTATCACTAAGGAAATGGATTTTCCTCTCGATGTTACGACACAAAAACGAGATTGTTAATTCTCAATAAAAATTAATTATTTGAGAAGTCGTAGGCCTGCGATCTGATAATCATGTAGCAATCACTTCCATGTTCTATTGTTTTATAAGTATTTTTTGTTCAAATGCATTTTTTTCCTTTTGAAAAATTATCAATTGGATGAAGCATATGGTACATATTATTTTATTAATTTTAAAACTCATTACCTTGGCATAATAATAATTGGCTTTTCATCCCAGAATTAATCTATATGTATTGTTAAAGTGATTTGTATTAATTTTATATGTATTAATTGTATATGTATTGTTGAAATGTGTATGTATACAGGATAGAATTGAATCCGTATGCATTGTTGAAATGAGGAGACAAAATGAAGATCGGGGAAGATATTGTAGAGGAAAAGTATCACACTGGAAACTCTACGGCAAAGAAACAGTATGCAGACCTAGAAGTTAAATTAATTAGATAGAAACATGATAGAGAGGAAAATTAAAGGTAAAATCCCGAGAAGAGGACCAAGAAAATAGTACATAGTGCAAATTAACAAGGACGTAAAACAAAGAAGCTGTTTGAGAGTAAGGGAATCAGCACCGAAGGGAAAAGACTGGAGTGCTGCAGTAAAACCAATGTTAGGTGTGACATACTGATGATGATTATTGAAATTTGGATTGGAACGCGAATGTACGTGGTATCCATCGTCCAGTATTTTCTATTTGTCCTGGTAGGGTCGTATTTGATTCATCACCCAGCCCACCGTCTCCAGTCGTTGTCATAATTGAAAAGTATGCATAGTAAATTCGCCGTTGATATACACACATCATTCCAAATGAATCGTAATATTTTCAGTACTTTCTACTCTCAAATTCCTTGCTCACTTTCACCTTCGTTACTCTCTCCAGAAGAAATAAAAGTAAAACTCTATGGATAGGGAGCACTGCTATTTGAAAGAAACGATTTCTATGGGTCATCGTAATTGATATTGAATAAACTTCTGCCTGAAAATTTTTAATTAATTAGAGTTTCAGTGGTAATACCATGTAAGTGAAATCCGTAATCATTCATTGTAATTCTATTTCACATACTTCATTTCGGAAAATTCTCTACCCCTCTTCAGAACGGGGAAGAATAAAAAAGAAAGGGTGAAAATTTTAATTCTCTTTGTGAAACCGACGTCAAACTATAGCTATATTGGGGTTTTCTCTATTTCATTTACTTTTTCGGGTACATTCGAATACACTCAGACACCTGAATTATCTTACACTTTCATTTTCGACCATGAAAAAATTTGTTTTTCTCCGTTTGTACTTTTCAGCTGCCGGGTAAGAGCATCGCTAATCAATTTTGGCCGCGTCGCATTCAAGCGTCAACTCCGGAACCATCTTGGATCTCGGGAGAGAACAAAACGAACACATTCCCGCTCTCCTTTCACCGCCGCTGAAAATATTAAATTCCCTCGCGAGCGAAGATGAGTTTTTGGAAAAAGTGTAATTTCGCACTGCCTGTTTTTTTTATTTCATTTATTCTCCTCTCAGAATCCCGCCAATTTACGTACATATTAATTTAACGAGTACAGAATATGCGCGAGAGAACGAGGATTCTTCCTTCGCTCACAGGACGTGAAAGGCTTGCAGCGAGCGCAATGGGCGAAAGGAAGTAGGAGCCAAGAGCAATAAAGGAAGCGCACGGCGAAGTTAAGTGCTGTTTGAATTTTTCGGATAATGCCCCGACCCAAAATTCCTTCTTTCTCTCTCTCTCTCCCTATAACTTCTCTTTCTCTTCCTCACGCCGGCATTACGTCCTTCTTGTTTTCTGCTTTCGTTATCTTTATCTCCGTTTCTTTCCATCCTCTCGTTTAGTTTTTCTTCCAGACTTTCTCATGAAAAATAAACCAGCTCATCGTCCCGTTTCGTTGTCTGTTCTGGCTCTCATTTCGACAACTCTTCACCTAACGTTTATATTAAATTCTAGTATAAACGTGTGAATTTGTAGATGCGTTACCTTTAAAAAGTGTTTTATAACATTACCATACTTTTTCGCAGTGTGAATACATATCCTTATAGATAAAAACCTATATATTCTACATCAACATTAAAAGGAATCAATGTCAAATGTACAATAAACATCTTCATGTAGAGAGTTAAATTACAGCGGGTTTCTGTTACTTGATCACAGAATAAGTGCACCTGTTTCCTCAATTCCATTGGTAAAATTTAAATTTGAAGTATATATTCTCTGAAAACGTTAGATTAATGCATGTGTCTTTAATAGAATACATCTACAAATAATCTACTTTAAGAAATGCAATGTATATGGATATAGAGGGAAATTGATAATTTTTTAATCTTAAATTGCTAAACGATAAAATATAAGAATCCGTTCTTTATTTCACCATGGATACGAGTATTAAAGCAGCCTTAAAGCGATAGAGAAGTGATTAATACTAAACATAAATAATTTCCTTAAAAGCGACTCCGATATAAAAGAACCAGTCTTTAAATATTTCCGAAATAAAATGTGGTTTTAATTTAGAATGCATTACTCAGAATTTCTTAAGTAAGTTCACGTGTTAAACTAAATTCAGCTATTTGTAGTTCTGACATTCATATTCATATTTTACATCCCAAATATGGGTTTATTTTGCATATTTGTCTTTTCGCTTCCACTTGTAACCACTTTCTGCATGGTAACGACATTTCGCATGTTTGCATATGCGAAGGACAACTTTTTGAAGGTATTACTATTTTGACGCTAAAATGTAATTGGTTTAGCTGCCCTGTTGTCCTACTTCATTTTATATTTTCTCTTTATTATTCATTACTTTTCGCGTTCATGATTTTCTTTTTTTGTTTACTGATCATTGTTTTCCTTGTGTTTAAATTTTAGAGAAACTTTTTTTGCCCGATTCAAACTTTATGAGCGTGTTTATTTTGAAATACTTACTTTAATTAGCTAATTGGTGGTCGTCACTTTATCAATTTTCCTATTTTCGTTATTCAGCGCAAACCTGGCCACAGGACTAACAATCTGTAGTTTTCATTACTGACGATAATAATTTGTCTTTTTACCTAATTAAATAAGGTCTTGTACATACTCGTACGCAAAATTCCTTCTCAGCGCCAGATCAATATATGAGCATGAGCTTATTCAGTGCTTAAAATACCTTTGGAAGTCTTAGAAGAACGACCACAAGACTGTGGTAACTTTCATTTCAATAGTTTTTTTTTATCTTTCTTATTCGCCATTTTTGTACTTCCGGGAAGTTTACGTTAGTACGGAAAAACCATAAGGTTCACCGGGCCGGAACTACAGCAGTCTCATCCTCAGGAATGTTCTCCTCTCCGGTAAACTATCTAGTAAAAGGAATTTTATTTTAGAGGATCTGAGGAGCTGGTCGCACCATTAAAAGCCCTCCTTTCTACCGTCCTTCAAGGAAGTATCACTCATGCGTGGAATATGTGATGAGAATTTCCTGCTCATAATGTGTGTGTGTGTAGTCAACGATACCGCCCTTGGAGTTGAGGGAGTGATGGGTGTGGGGGAAGTATCTTTATTACCCCGCACGATGCACGAAAGCAGGTATACCAGTTTCATCAGCGCCCCACGTCAGTGTCAGTCTCCCGCATCTCTTTTTGCCTCTTGCTAATAAACTCGCGGGAACCCTTTTCACTCTCCCCCACTATCCCTCTCACTTTCTCTCTTCCCCTTTCCCTTCCCCAGCAAACCTCCCTCCCCTAGCCACTTCTTCATTTCGTCACTTGTCGCTCCTTTTTCGGCTTTGATGGCGATCCCTTTGGAATATCCCCTTTCCCACCCACAGCGTGTTGAAGAGGAGGAATACGGAATTGGAGGAGAATGGAAGAACGGAGTCGGTCGCCGTGACATTCCATTCGGGGGACTGAGGGGGCGGAGGGGGGAGATGACAGTGGATTAAAGTCTGACTGCATAGGAGAGTAGCACTGCGGGTGGCAGAGGAAGGGGGGAGTTGAACGGAAGGGGTGGATCTCCTTGCCCGCGCTTTCTCTTCTTCGTATTTTTTTTCCTTTTGGCAACGGAGGGAGAGAGTCATCGTATCAGCGGAATTCCACCGGAATTACGCTGCTGAAGCAGTATCCTTTTTGTTCTCTTCCTCTTTCTATCAATCTTGACCTTTGCGCCAGATTTTAAATAGAATTTACCTACGAGGAAGATTTTCGCCCAAGGAAAGAGGGCAAAATTTACGATAACTTTTTCAACTTAGCTCAAGTGGTCAAGAATTTTGGCGAAGGGCAGGAATTGCGGTAATGGCAATGGAACGCGATGGTCGTATGAACCGACAACCGTGAAATTAATTTGACGGTTTTGCGGTTTCCTCTAGGGCATAAAACAACCAAATGTAAGTTATCCTCATATTTATTATGAAAGCACTGCCTCCGTTGAACGTGTTCAAGAATTTCACCGGAGAGCATTTAGTTACGCGAGCGAATCAGTGGAAACTCACTTAATTTAAATGCGTAAAATATGCTTAATACGTATTTGTAGCAGCATTAATCTAGCCATACGTTTTCATAGATACTTTTAAATTTCAATGGAATGAAGTGATTTTTTTATAATTGGGAAATATATGTTATGTACACGTACCATGATGGCTAGATCTTGCATTGTAAATTCTGAGCGGTTACCAAATGGAATGAGTTGGGCTTTTGAAATTTATCGTTGAAGATGATCATATAGTATTCATACTTTGAAAGAAACTTTATAAACTTATTAAAGTAATGAAAAATTTTGCGTGACTCAATACCTATTACAAATCAATGGAACGATTTCAAAGTGTAGAAATCATTCGCCTTGACCGGGATTCGAACCCGGATCCCTCGATGTCCGCATGTTCTTGATGTTGTTGCATTGAAATGCATATTAGCGGATGACTCCGTTCAAATTTATTGTTACGGCATCTCCCGCAGTTTCTTGGAATTTGTCAAAGGTAAAAACAGACTAAGTGTTTCAAGTTGGATTTAACCTCTAAGACTGTGGCGCGTCGCGGACAACTACGAATGCCTGTGGCATTGTACGCACGGTATTTCGTCACAACATCTTGTTCCTTTAATGCCCCCACAATTAAAGAGTTTAAGAGGTCTCCTCGATAGCTTAACTGGGTAAAGAACTTGGCTGGATATCGAGGGATCCAGGTTCGAATCCTGGTCAAGGTGAATGATTTTTACACTCTGATATTGTTGTATTGAATTGCATATTAGCGGATAACTCAGTTAAAAGTTACTGCTGCGGAATCTCCCGCAGTTGATTGGAATTATTTCAAAACCTTCTGCGTGGGTAATCCCAGAAGTACCCAACCCAACAAAGAAAACTCAAAAACTAAAAAAAAAATGTATTTATTTTTCAGCATGATCTCTTTTCAGCTTTATAAACTTTTCCAATTGATGCTCAATAAGTTCGATACCCTTTTTACAATAAGAACTATCTTGCTCTCCAAAATAGCCATTAACTGCCGACATCACTTCTTCACGGTTGGAAAATCTATGACCTCCGCGGCATTTTGTATGTATGCATGTATGGCCATATATTTTATTCTCTTATTAATTATTTGGACAAAATTCTGAATTAAAACTGCTCAAGTTTTAAACACTCAGTTAAAACTACTGCTACTCACTATAAAACTAGTGATGACTTCGTGATTGTTCTTTGGTAGCCAAGGAAAATGACCCCCTCTATCTGGGATTTCTACATCTACATCTACATAATACCCCGCAAGCCGCCGCAAGGGCGTGTGGCGGGGGGTGTTAGGTCACCAACCGTAAAAAAGAAAAATACCACATGCAAAAAAAAAAACAACACGGAAAATTACACCCACAGCAGCGCACACACTCATGCAAAAATCCCTTCATCCAATACTCATGCAAACACATATACCGCAAAACAACTAAAAAACTGCACCCCATGATGCAGCACGAAAGACATTCTACAACACGGAAGCCAGGACACAACAAGCAAGAAATTGAAACATCACTACCACATGAAAATGCACCACGAAACACTCTACCCCCAAAGAGTCTTTAAAAGGCAGGGAATGCGACCCAACGTTGCAGGTAGCAGGAATTTGCCCCCGCGGAGAGGGACGAGGGATTGAAAGGGAAACTTAAAAACAGATGAACGGAACACGAATGAGGTCATTCGGAAAGAATGGGTTATTATAGCAAAACACATAAGGTTAGTGGAAGAGCATGCATTTAAATACAACTAATTATTTTTTAGACGCTGAGGGTGGCAAGTGGAATTTTTGCTATCTATAACCCTGCAGTTGCTATCCCGTATTGTCCGTGGGAAGAAGGAGTCCTTGAGTCGGCTAGTTCTGGCATCTATTTCCCGAATTTTATATGCATGATCCAAGCGACCGATGTATGTAGGAGTACGAATAATTTGCGAGACCTCGGTGCTGAAACATGCGGATCTAAATTTATTTAATAATTTCAATCTTGCATTGAATCGTCTCTCAGCCAATGATTCCCACCCCAAATCCATGAGCATTTCGGTGACGCTTTGCGTTTTATCGTATGAATTTTTTACAAAACGGGCTGCCCGGCGTTGAACCTTCTCAATTTCCCGAATGAGACCTTTTTCACTCGGATCCCACACGCTGCATGCGTATTCTAAATGAGGCCTTACAAGAGCGTGGTAACAACGTTCCTTGACCTTCGAGTCACCTTTGCCGACAATGCGTCTAATGAATCCCAATTTTTTATATGCTTGACCGCAGACTTTACGTATGTGAGTCCCCCAAGTTAAGTCTTTTGTGAATGTGACACCTAGGTATTTCACCGTATCAACTACTGCTAGGTCACCTCCAGCTAATTTGTAAGCAAATCCCGTTGATCTTCTAAAGAAATTTACCACTGAACATTTATTATAATTTAGAGTCAATCCCCAGTTAGAACACCATTTAGTAATGCAATCTAAATCCTGCTCTAGAATAAAACGATCCTCATCCCCAGATATCTCCCGATAGATCACCGTGTCATCCGCGAACATCCTAATTTTACTTTTCACTTCGCGGTTCAAATCGTTAACAAAAATCAAGAAAAGCAACGGCCCGATCACACTTCCCTGAGGTACCCCCGACGTGACTCGAACGCTGTCGGAACTAGCGCCATCAAGGACTACCCTCTGTTCCCGCTCCGAAAGAAAATCTTTAACCCAACTTATGGCGCCCTTATTTATACCCGCGACCTTTAATTTATGAATGAGTTTACCATGTGGGACCTTATCAAATGCCTTTTGAAAATCTAAGAAGATGGCATCCACTTGCCTACCTCTCTCACCCGATAAAAGTAAATCATGTGTAAATAATCCTAATTGGGTTTCGCAGGAGCGAGTTTTCCTGAATCCGTGTTGATTGTCACTTAAAAAGTTAATATTGTCAAGGTGTCTCATTATTGAACTGACAATTATGTGCTCTAAGATTTTGCAACAGATAGAAGTGAGAGATATAGGTCTGTAATTACTGGGATCCTCCCTGTCACCACCTTTAAAAATAGGCGTTATTTGCGCGGTTTTCCAAATCTTGGGTACTTTGCACTCTGTGAGGGATTTGTTAAATATAAATTCAAGGTACGGGGCAATGTTTGGAGCTAAATGTTTTATCACCCTAGCTGGTATATTTTCGGGACCCGGGGATTTGTTGGGTTTAATCTCGTTAAGCAATTTTAGAATTCCTTGTTGGTCCACTGTTATTTTTTCCATGGGTGGAGTATGCATTGTTTCTTGGAGATATGCGGTGGCAACATCATTCGAGAAAACGCTTTGGAAGAATGAATTTAGGATGTTAGCTTTACCCTCACTGTCTGTATGAATTATATTGCTACAATCCCTTAAGCAAGCCACGGTTTGTTTACTCCCATTTACTTCCCTAACATATGACCAGAAAGCTTTGGGGTCAGTGTCCAAGTGCTCGCAAAGTACTTTGCGTTTAAAGTCCAGTAAAGCGCTACGTAATTTTGTTTGGGTTTCAATTTTAGAGGATCTATATGTGTCCCATAATTGTTTATTCTCAGGGGATGATGTGTTCACGCCTGCCCTCTTTACCCTAGAGTGTAGCATTCTCTGCTTTCGAAGGGCTTTTCTAACGTCTTTATTGTACCACCTGGGGTCGCGATTTGCTTTAACGTATTTTATAGGTATGAAATCTACGATTCCTTTTTGCATGATATTGACAAATTCTGTCCAAGTTTCTTCCACGTTGACATGACTTAAGCGGGTTTTGAACTCGGGTAGTGAAGAGTTTAATTGATTGGCAAAAGATTCAAAGTCTGCTTTGTGGTAATTATAAATTTTTCTTTTTGGTTTAACAATCATTTTTATTTCTATGTCCAAGTGGACATTAATTGCTCTATGGTCACTCAAGCCCTCATCAGTTGATACACTAATAATACGTTCAGGCGTGTTTGTAAGAAATAGATCCAATATGTTCTTTCCACGGGTGGGCATGCGTACTGCTTGATGGAGGGAGTTTCTTTGAACCAATTTTATCATGGAATTGCAAGATTCGCGATCGCGGGTCCCAGATTTAACGATATTGTTGTCCCAATCTATACCAGGGAGATTAAAGTCGCCACCAATTATGTTTATGCTGTTATTATATTTACGTGTAAAATTGTAAATTTGATCGTTGAGGGTGTGAAGTGTTTTCAAATCTGAGTCTGGAGGTCTGTAGAAAGAGCATAAATTTATGTTGGGTTGATTGGTCCGTGTTAAGGTGCACCAAACACTTTCTATGTTATTATTTTCAAATGAAACTTGCCTGCTTTCAAAATGACTTTTAACTGCCACGAAAACCCCTCCTCCGGGTCTTGTATCTCTATCGTGTCGGTAAACTTTGAAATCTATTGGGAAAATTTCTTGGTCGTTTATGTCATTGCACAGCCAACTCTCTGTGCCTATTACTATATCAGCGGAATGAGTTTGGATTATGTGTTCTAGATCCGCTGATTTGTTCTTGAGGCTTCTGCAATTTATAACAAGTATAGTTAAATTATTTTGATGTTGAATAACGTCCTTATTTGTGCCTGACTGTAATTTAGGACGCCTTTGTGGGGAAGTGCGTGTCACATGTCTTTCTAAATCAATGCCAGTTTTGTCGGTGACTTTTATATTTTTGTTAATAATATTATACGCGCTATCCCCAGATGTTACTGACCCACTAAGTGACCTGCCCTCTATCCTAAAAAAGGCCTACAGTGGTCGAGTATCCTATCCGCTACCTTACTCGCCGCTTCCGCCGTGTAATGGACCCCAGATCGGTTAAGGGGAGTCCTGCAAGATCGGAGGGTTGGTCTCAGGTCGACGAAGGAGGCTCCTATGTCCGAGCAGAATCTCGATAGTCTCTGGTTTATGCCTTCCACTCGGCTCCAAACCAGAGACCCGCGATCCTCCCTCGGAACGATGCTGCAGACCGTTAGTCCCAGCCGAACCCCCTCGACGCCCTGGACGCGCTTCACCTCGGAGCTCAGTTCAT
Source organism: Hetaerina americana (assembly GCF_022747635.1). NCBI lineage: Eukaryota > Metazoa > Arthropoda > Insecta > Odonata > Calopterygidae > Hetaerina > Hetaerina americana. Next base: position 90,271,931 of record NW_027286874.1, read on the forward strand.
CAAGGAGCTCAGAGGATTTAATGTTATGCATCCTTCCGTCTCATGCAGAATTATCGTTACTCCTTTGTAAAAGTATTTTCAGATTTCGATGCAGATTAATTACTGTATATTTAGATAATAGCTCTATTTTGCTTGACGAGTCAAACAGGAGGCAGGAATTGTGCACGTAGCATGCCATATAACCTCTCACAGCCAGTTGTGTGTTCCTCTAGAGTATCATGAAAGTTTTACTCACGATGAAAAATGATTTTCAAAGACTTCTGATAGGTCATACTTCCTGCATTGAAATGCAACTCCGAGCGTGCTGTGCATGCAGGTATAATCAAATGTCTTCTCACTGCAGTAGCCTTTTCCATTAATCTGCATATCCGCTTTCTCCTTGCGTAATTCACGTAATATGGGTAACTAAAATATTTATATGCGGAAGAGAAAACGTGAAATCTAATTTTGCGCTGTTGAAAGAGAAATTGACGCCAATGAAATTATTTACCTTCCACGGAAATAGCATAATTTGGATGGAAATAGGTTTGTCGGGCATCAGTTGCCAAGCAGTAAAGATGTTTCTAGAATGAAGGTGCAACTACTCAACCCAAATAATATACGCTTATAAACTAGGAGGCAAAAACTGTTTTGTGGCATATGGCACTTTATCGGTCCGAGATATGATCCATTGGAAAAGCGTTAAATTGAAGAAGAGAAATCTAAACCTCTTGCTGGAGGTGGATTCTGTAGGTCAAATGGAAAGGTAAAATGAGGAATGACAAAGTATTGAGTAGATTCAATGCGATGAGAAAAAAATCAACATTTCGTATCTTGCGGAAGCTAATGTCCAGCTGAATTTAAAACTTTTTTGATGGCATGGATTTTTTACAACCAAAAAAAAGACGAGATAGACGAAAAAGACCTAATGATTCCTAAGCCAAATCTAGGGATGTTGGAATTAAAATGCATTATGTCCCAAGAAAATTACGTGCAAACAGCATCATGATTAATAATAATTGTGTGCCAATAATTATATCGTACGGCTGGAATTACTTTTTATATCGATAATAATTTGGTTAATTAAATAAATAATTCTTTGAAATGGTTTTCTGGTCAATGACCACATAATTAATTCAAGGCAAAGATTAAGATTCTAATATTTGTAATTTTTACGGCTTCGGTGATGAAAATTGCGATACTCATCCTTTTGTAAATACTTCTCCCACAAACATTCCCCAATGGAGTGAGATTTCGGATAATGAGCAGAGAGACTCAAGATCGAATTCTAGGTAATGGATTCTCCCATACCAAGTCGAAATGGCGCCAAGTTCCTTTTGAAACTTTCCGTGGCAATAATAAAAGGAAAGCGGTAGTATTCATGGAGGTGATCTAAAATAAATATCCGGTTTTGTCACTGACACTAACCTTGGCAGTTTAACATGGGAAATATTTTTGATTTCCGCATTTTTTTGGCTCTCTTAAAATTGCACTGCCGTTTCCGCTGGCTCACCTCATGGTGATTCCTTCCGTAAAGAAAGGAAACATTGAATCCGCTATTCTCTTCCGCGCATGACAATCAGAATAGCTATTTCACCGCAGACCACCCCGCCCCCTACTTACCAAGCAATTTCATTCACGAGCTAAGGCAGGGCATAGATGGAAACTGGGTGGGTATGCAGTCGAGTATGAATCGATTTTGCCCTATTTCAATGCCATCCAATTTGAAATCGCAATGATATATGAAAATCACTCCTATGGAGAGATGGAGAGAGAGCAGGAGAGGAGGGTGAAGAGGGAAAGGGGAGGAGGATATTCATTTGTCTCCCGTCACAGTTGGCGCATCGAGCAATTCATCTCGCGTGCCGCCTCCTGTAAGCGCCCGCTCGCGAATGCCTCGAATCCACCCACGCGTCCCAAAAGCCTCCACGCCGCCCCTGCGCCTTAGCCATCTCCCCCCAACATTCACCCCCTCCATCTCCCCCAACATTCACCCCCTCCCCCTTTTCCCACAAACGCCCTTCCATCTCTCTGTCCTTCCCCCCCCTCGCTTTCTCCCCCAACCCCTCCCCCTTTCCGCCACCACCCTGCCTCCCTCTTCCCCATCCACCCCACACGACTTGCGCGTGTACCCCTTGAGCGCACCCACTCGGTTGATGCCAGCAACCAATCATGCGTCGATTTTTTCCGTGCCCCCAACTTCCGTCACCCTCCTTCCCTCCCTCCCTCCCTCCCGCACCTCCCTTCTTCTCCTCTCCCTTATTTCCCACGCCGGCTTGCGCTCCCCTCTTATGCCACCGAGTTTTCCTTTCTACTTTTCAAGCCATTCACGACGTGATCCCCTTGGATACCTTGTCGGGATTGGATATTTTCTGTTTTTGTTTTATCTTAACGTTATATGCGTGGTCATGGGGCAGATATTTGGACATCGATTGCCTAGATTCGCTGCTCCACCCCAAATTACTACAGTGTGTGCAGAGGATCGGGTCTTCCCACGTACAGTGATGCGCTGGGCTTGTTTCCTATCGGTTCATATTAAATAATCTGGTTTAAGTCAATTTAGACCTCAAATAATTTCACCATTGTAAGTGAATGTTATGCAGAGTATCTTCATATTATTATTTGGAAGCAGTTCAAATATTAAATGCATAAGTGTTTAAGATAACAAGCGCCTTAAGCAACTAAACAATCCCAAGTAAATGTCTTTCGCTCCATTTAATTGGGTCTCAAGTCTAAATTTTTAGTATCGCCAATCACCCATAATTGAAATTAATATTTAATTTTGTGATTGCAATAGATTTTTCCTTGCTGATTTATGTTTTTGTGTGGAAAATTGCTTTTATTGTTATAGTTTAGTTGAGGTGGGAGAACAATAGGTGTGATGGGCGTAATGAAAGGAGGTAGGAAGTACCCGGAGTTTGAAAACGGTCTATTGTAATTGATTGCAGTGTTAAATTGAGCTTAGGTGCGATTTCGTAGCCTTGGAGTTATTTTGGAAGATCTCACTAATATACGAGAACTCACTTATCTTATCTGGGACTTAGCGTAATTGATTTCGCAGTTAAATGATGTTATATGAGTTAAAATACTGTATGAGTCATTCTCACTCTTTTCGTTAGATGCTTTCCATCAGCCCACTCCAATCCACTTTTCCTTTTATCTATCTTAAACTTCATTCTCTTCCATGACCTGCATTCCCTAAAAAAAATTAGAAAAATGTTTTTATTTCACCGAAACTCAAACAAGTAACGAAGAGAACTGCGAAGTTAAAATGAAAAAATCGACAAATTAATCAGAATGATTTCAGAATTCGCCCCCTAGCTTTTTAACGGTAGGACGATTCTTCCGTCCCAAAAGATTTTGCGAAAATTCCATCAGATAAAATTTCTCCGGAGACCAGAGCGTAATGAATCGATGAAGTTTTGGCTCAAAGGCATATGTTATTAAATTCTTCGAGAATAGGCTTCATTGACGCATATGATTTTTTTTTATTTTTATATTCGTGTGTTACGGATATTGCGAGAAGTTTACCACCCTGGATGAAGATAAAAAGCGGGTTTGAAATCCATTAACATCGTGAATATACTTATCGGTGATTGCTATTAAAAATTCATGAACGTAATTTAGAGACTTTCTTGATAATTAAGGTTTAAATTACACTCTTGTAAAATGCATATCCAATTATTCATGGCAATAAGTTTACTCGCGTGTATGTACCCTATGATTCACACTTGAATAGACGGATTGACTGGCGATAAGGATATCTTATGAGTTAAAAAAAACTGCTGGTGATGTGGTGGAAGTGACCTTAAGGGAATTATCTAAAACTTTCATTACAACGCAGTAATTTCGAAGCACCTAACCACTGAATAGAGCACTCGGCCAAATATCAAGGAATACGGAATTGAATCCCGGTTGAGACGAATGTTTTTACACTTTTAAATTGTTGCAAATCATGTAAGTTTTGCATATGGAAGTATACAAATGTGCGAAAATACAACCGAGCTATTTGACATAATAACATATTCCATACAAATTAGCTTTTTAATTTTTGATAAATTAAGCGCATATATACGAGCGCATATCGTACTTGCATCAACGGAGGCGTGAAATTGGTAACTCTTTCAAATTCCAGCTTATTCAGGGTATTTAGAATATCGAATTGTTACCTATTCCAAAGCGAGAGACATTAATAATGTTAACGTATGCACAAACATTGGACAAAATAAGAAGAGGAATGTGTTGAATTGACGTATTTACAAGTCCATTTCTCCCAACAACCTTCCCATACTACCATTCTCAATTACTTAAAAAGCAGGGTCATATCCAAAGCTATAAGGATGCTGAGAGCATATAAATATCAGTGATAAGTGATAGTGATATCTCAAATATTACACTGCTATAATTGGAAAGTAAGGGGCGAGTTACAGAACGAGTTTCTCCTTGAACGTGATTCCCGTACGATGAAAGAAGAACGTGCATGGGAACTTGAATCATGTTTGGGAAATATTTAGCATATATTTACCAAGGATGTGATCGGTTGCAGCTTCATATGGGGGAAGTTGAGTGATTTACTCGGGCAAATAGCAGACCCCGCCATCGAGCTCCTCCAGCTTAGTTTTTGCACGGTCGAGAACTTGTTTGGATAATCGAACAGATCACTCTTGCTGATGACTCTGCCATCACTCGGCCAACTCGCCAGCACATGTAAATCCGGATTTCTACCTTCCACACCCTCTCCTTTCCCACCCAACCTATCCCTCCCTTTCGCATTCTGCTACCCTCCCAAGCCACCCTTCCCCGTTCCATTTCCCACCCCTCCTCTCCACTCCCTCATTCCTCCATCGCAGCCCACCTAATCCTTTTCCCTCCAATTTTGATCGGCAGTCCTACCGAATGAGCCCTTTGTCCGAGTGGTTTAGCGACTTCCCGAGTGCTCTTTAATCTTCGACGTTTTTTCAAATCAGATTTATATTATTTTTGAGAGGGACTTAAAATGGGAATTTGAAAGGTATCGCAACATTTGATACGATGGGAATTGCCGTCTTAATATTACTTGCCAAAATCATGTGCTTTGATAGACTTATGTGGTGAAATTCAAGTGAAAATCTTCTCTCGAGACCAGCTCACAACACTGTTTTCGACATTGATCCAAATTCTATGTTATTGTTTTGCTGAAGTATACGTTTTTACATAAAAAATGTTAAATGATTACTTTAAGAACCACGTGACAATTAAAAAAGCCGAGGACATGTAATGCTGCCAATAAATTTACTTATCAACACGACAATTATTTTTTTTACTTTCGGAAAACATGGTTTGCAATATTTTGATTTAGTGTATATTATTCCTTTGTTTTTCAACATTTAATCGCCAATGTTTTGATTGAAATAGTTTAAGTGTGCACTTCAGTCAAAATATTCGATTGTCAGCGGAAGGTAATTCAGATTTACTTCATTAATAGTAGCGACGTACTGCGAAATAGAATCTGCACTTTTACTCTATGGACTCCCTTCATCCCGCCGGAAGTCAAAAGTTCCAAATCGTCAGCAATAGGTTCTTGCCTGCATTTTCAAGGTGTACGGTGGCCTTCATCGCGTATTGGCAACGCTGCTTACCATCCTCCCGCCATTCCAAAGTCAACCATTTTCCTCCCGCACTCTCTTTTGTACGTAGCCTCCGCCCCCGCCCTGCCGACCTCACTTCCATCTCCCTCCCCCCTGTCTACAACCCCCGCCCTCACTAGGTACACCCCGCCAAACTTCTCGGCCCTATGGCTGCTGCCCTTCCACGGCAGCCTCCCGGCGCTCCTCGCCCTCCCATGCAAATATGGGAACTGAATAAAAAAGGAGCGCAAGAGTGCTCGCACGGTTGATTTTCCCCCTTTCTCCCTCCCGCTCCACCCTTCCCACTCCCGCTCGCCTTTCCAACCCGCCCCCGCTTCTGTCCCTCGGAAGGCTCCCGGTTGTGGGCGAGGGGCGCGGAGGAGAGGCCACCGAAGATTCAGGGGCTCATTGGTTGGTTCCTTGATGCTCTTCCATGCGACCACCGCAAAGCGACGCGAACGAGTGATGCGTTAGTTGAGCCGAGATTATTCCGCCGGAAGCACTGCTGAGCAGATATTGCCGTGCCCTCTGTCGGAGTTACTCCCCCTTGAGCCCCATATAATAATTTTTTTCGCATTCATGCTGATGTATACACTCTTTCAAATTTTATGTTCTAGAGAGGGGGTGGGGGAGAGAAGGGAAAACTTCCTTCCCCCCCTCGAGATAAACATGACCTCCTACCTTGCTACTTGTTTTTTCGAGCTCGTTTTGAGATGAAAATGTGGCTTCTGTTATAGTTTTATTCTACCTTATTTTTCCAGGAAACGTTCCTGCTTTGCCTGATTCCCATTGGCAAGCTTGTGAGATTTCATTGGGCCTGTTTGCGAGAGTTTCATCTGCCATCCCACCCCGGCCTTGGCTCACATCAAGGTGAGATTTTTTTTGCTCGAATAGTAGTTTCTTTTGGGAATCACCATATCTAGGGCGCGTTATCGGCGCATTTTTGTGATTGCAAGGCCCAAATTTTGTTATTCCGTTTTCAGCCCTCTTTGGAACATGGATCATTCAATTGGTAAAGCGCGATGTTTTTCTACCGATTTCCGATGATTATTAAAGCGAATAGAAGACCTTCATACAGCTCAGAGGATATATTAAAAATATAAGTTAAGTATTGATTTTAGTTGGTGTGATTTTTATGGTACTGTGCTCCTACGTCAATTGCTTCCAGTTCTCTCCCAACTTCAAATTTGTTGAATAATAAGTTGTAAATTTGCCAATAAATTGTTTCAAGTCTTTCATTGACTTAAAGTTACTTACTTTCAAGTAATTATTCAAAATACTTTCACTTTACCGTAATATCCATTTGAATGCCTATCGCCAGAGCAAATATCATTCCAAATACTTGATTTGTCATGAAAATTGCTGTAAATAAAGTTGTAACTTGATGCACACCACTCTTTTAAATCAATTATCTAAGGGGAAAAACTTCACATGGTCATTGGTAGGTAATGCCTTCTGTACTAAGAATCCTGGCATTCCGATAGGACACTGGGATTAAGAATAAAAGTTCTCCCAAAAAAATTTGTTAATGTTGTGGTCAGTAGAAATAGTTGTTAAATCTCTGTATTTTTTAAAATAACTCAACGGAGATAAAATATTCTTTTGAGTTGATTTCATCCACAATACTCGCATAATGTCGATCAATTAATTGTATGTTGGTGCAAAAATATAAAGTGAAAGACATTCTCGAGAAGTGGAATGGAAACAATGAATTCTCTCTTGAACCAGAGAACGTTCAGTTTCAATATGATTTGATGACGTTAAGGCCAAAGGTCATTTGAGCCAAGCTCAAAAGACACTCAATAGAAAGGTTGTTATTTATTGAATGTCAAATTTTTTTACATAATGAGTCAGAAAGGAGCATCAATAGTAAAATAATTTACTTCAGAGTGTAATCTGTATTGTAAGGGAAGTTTACAAATACGCTTACCAAAATTATTTTTCCCAAAAAATTGTTTTTTAACTGCTGTTGAAATTATTTGCTCGATGGAATCGTAAACGTAATGCAATGGAGCTGCTATTTCAGGTTCCTATCGATCTTGAGAGACGTCCTCGGAGTAAAGAGACAGAAGAAATTTATTCGGGCAGAATCGAAACCCTCAAACCAATTCCCTCTTCTCCGGCTCTCAATGCTCATGGGGATTTGAGCGAGGAGGGAAAGAGAGGTTGAAAAGTAGGAGGTGAGATAATGGAGCACCAGAAAAGGGGACGGATAAATAATATGACTTCGTCGGAGCGAAATTGAGAACATTCGCATCCCGTCTTGCATTTAGGCGAGAGGGGGAACGGATGAGTAAGGTTGAGAGGACTAGGAATGAAGGGTGGTGGGAGCGGAGACGAAGTGCGGGGCATTGTGGACATGGAGGGTTGGCAGGGAAGCCCCCCCCCCCTCCGCTTCCCCACCACCACCCCGCCCCTTACGAAGGGCGGAGGACGGGGAAATGCAACACAATCCAAGAACCCCTCATTTCCAATCTCCCTCTCCTCCCATCTTCCCCCAAGTACACTCTCGCACCACTGCGTGTACACCGCCACTCCCCCCTTCCCACAAAGTTCTATCCTCCCCCTCCCCCCTAAACCCGATCTGAAGCACTCACCAAACCAACCCCCACACCCTCTTTCCAGCACCCCAAACAGAGGCTCTTGCCGAGTTTCTCCCCAACCCTCGGCAACACATCCCGCTTCTTTCTTTAGTGTGTGTATGGGAATACACACACACATACATATATATATATATATATATATATATATATATATATATATATATATATATATATATATATATATATATATATATGTATATTTATATATAACGTGATGGTGTGTTCCAAATGGGAGGGAAAACTGGGTGGGGGCGATGGTAGGGATTTTGAGGGGAGCGTCGTGGGTTTGTATGGGTGCCGCCGGAGGGTGTACTGTGTGAGGGGGGGGGTTGTGAGCGAAGCCGTCTCCCAGGGAAACGCTCGTCATCTTTCCTCGGCGATGTCCTCCCTTTTCCCCCACGTCTCCATGTGCATTCTACTAGCTGTTTCTCCTCCTCCTCCTCGAACTCCCTCACCCGACGTCCCCAGTCATGCGTTGCCGCACTCGCCATTCCTGCTGCCATCTGAGCATGATCTCTGTGTAAGGCCCTGAGGCGTTACGAGCCATCGAATTTAGTACCAATATTCTGACGAAATCGAACCCTCCGTGAGAATCGGATTTTTAGAAAAAGATTTGTGCTTCGAATTTCAAATTCACCATTGGGTGTTGTCAGTGTGTACCTATAGGTTTTCCGAACCTGGATAAGAACATTTGGTGACGTGCAATGGTCAATCTACGGAGCCAAGTCTTTATCGATGTCAGAGTACACTTCTGTGATGCTCGGGTAGTGAATGATAGGAATTTTTCGAAGGCCTGGAAAAGCAAACGGCTTTTCTTGACGAGTGTTCTGTATCGGAGGTTGATCCCAATATTTTATTCCGCTTATTCACGAATTGGTTTTCGTGTACTTTTTGATACTTTGCATCTGCTTTAAAAGTAATGTGTTGTTTCTGAGTTGAAAACGGATAGAACTGGCCGATCTTACTTTTCGTTTTGTATTGTTAAAAGTTGTTTCTCATTCAGATTATACTCTTTTCATTTGACGTTGTAGTCAGCGTAGTGGTTTCATTGGAGGTAAATATAAATATGGAAGGAAAATCAATCCCTAAGTTACAATTCGTGCAGAACTGTAATTTACTTTAATGGTTGAGTAATTAAATGACACAAACCAAGAATTTATTATTTTAGATATAAAATGCCTACTAAAATATGATCTTCACTAAGAATTCGTCGTAGAACATCATCTCATATAAATGTCCTACATTATATTTGTCGCTACATTTCGAGCTTCACCTAACGTTTTGGCCTTTATTTTGAAAATCAGTGAAATGGATAGATTAACTCTTAGAAACTGGAAGTCATGTGTTGTAATGAAATAGAAAAATATATTCTAATGGGTAAGATTACTGACCGAAGTTCGGTCTCGATTCCCGGATACATGTCTCTGTGCCCTCAGCTTGATTCAAGATGCATAATTTTTCGGGCATCAGATCTTCCTGGGAAACTGTATGCGGTACAAGGTACGGAACTGCCACCCTCACCCTGGTATGTACATTTCACTCGTCGTTGGGCTTAGTACTAGATGAGCTCTACCCTCACCTATTAAAAAAATCTTCGGGTTAATAAATGGTCGTATGTATGTTTGTATGTGTGTGTGTGTATATATATACACAAAAAACATATGATATATATATATATATATACATATATATATATATATATATATATATATATATATATATATATATATATATATATATATATATATATATATATATATATATATATATATATATATATCGATGATGTAGAAGCTCTCACGAGGGCAACATAAAATTTGGACAGCATAATAGAACACAAAATAAAATTGACAACACGTAAAAGGACACATTTTAGATTGTTTTAGCATTCTACCTTCTCTGGGGCCTTCTTCAGGTCCGCCTGAAAGTTATCGGTGGGAAACTATGCAGTCTGAGGGGGAGGTGCAGAGTATGCTGGGAAGGAAACTAAATATGGCGGTTAAGAGTGGGAATTTTAAAAGATCGGAAAGCTAGTATATATGTCGACTCGCGAGTTCTCGCCTCTATATTTGTGGCTGAATCGGGTACGGAGTCTTGAATGGTTAGGGAGAAACACTGGTCGAAGGAAAGGATGTGGGAATTAGCGTGTAAAGGAATAGAAATAGAAGAGAATGAGGCAGAATTACAGGAGTAGCGATGATTGCTCATTCGAATGGATAAAGGAGTACGTACAATGGAAACATAAAAAAACAAACGCTGTGTTAATTGGGACGGTGGAAGAATGCGGATTCCGATCCGTAAAAGACGGAGAAAGTGTTGAGTAGCTGGGGCAGAGGAAAGAAAAGCATAGGTTAATTTAGGCATTTTAAAGGCAAGCAGAAGTTACAAAGAATTGAAGAATGAAATAATAATTGCAAATAAAAGGAAGTCCTCTTGGTACATAGAGGTAAGTTGTTAGTAGGAATTGTCCGAACTTGATCTTTATTTGGTAGATAACTTTCAACGAAAACAAATATCTCAGAGGATGCTATGAATCTGAAATTTAAACAGTAATTGAAATTACTTCACAGACACAAATTACAGGAGATGAGAACACAATGGTTTTATGAAAGTGGTCTAATTACCTCTCCATCACAATCATATTACATAGGTATTTAATGTTTTTTGATGAATTGTTTCTCTATTTCAATATTTCCTTTAAATTCCGTATTTATATGTGTTCATCATTATTATATATAAAATACCTACTCTATGAAACATTATATTTCAAAAAGAATCGAATTCTTCCTGAATTTGGGAAATTGGATTTCCTTGGCGTGGCGATGCCCCAAGGCTTTCAAGGTCCCATGTCACATTTCCAAAAAGCTTCCCCAAGCCATTTACAACTTTCTATTTCGTGAAAATTCCATAACATTCATTATTTTGAAATAACATCGAAGGAAAATTTAACTCCGCGGGTATATTTCTCCCCGTCTTGTGTTTTTCTGCTGGTAAATGGTTCCATTGTAAACGAAACAAGAAATAACTTTTTGCGAGACATCGACATTACTAATTTTAATTTGAAAATTTTTCATAAAACTTGCTTGTATCAAGTGCTAAGTCTTAGCTTCCCTTAGCCTTATGAATGCGCGATCTTGGGCTAAATCTGTCGTCGTTTGCATGCATCACCGATAATCCATGAAATGCCATTAATATTATGCGGGATCACTTTGCTGTCGATCAGTGACTCAGTTCATGCATTAAGGGGTGTATGTTCGTCACAGAATGCTGAACTTCAGCCTCTGGTGTTTGAGCAAAATGGACCTCATCCAAAGGACCCTTGTTTCCTGATTCTCCCCCTCTAGTGGTAGACTGACTGCCCAAAAGTTCTGCTCACACCCTATTCCTGAATCTCATGGCGGTAGCCCTACCTCATCTTTATGGAGTAGTATCTGCCCCTTCCACCCCTACATCCCGTACCGTCAACGCGTTCGCGCGTGCAGTTTTATTTAGGGAATGAGGACCGTAGATGGAAGGGTGGTGCAACGGATTGGGGGATGTGTTGCTTGGTCCTGGCGATGATTTTTATTGCCATGAGAGCACCACCCCACTGGGCCAAAAGATGAACGGCGTGCATTATGCATCAAAAGAACCGAAACCCTTGTTGCACAGACTGTCAAGAGTCGAAACGTTAAATCGTGGTGACAACCAACCAATCAACCCAAAACTCGGTTCCGTAGACATAATAATGGCAAACATGGTGACAGAATGGTAATTGAGATGGTTGATTCGATGTATCCGACGAAGAGTAATTAGTCCGTGCGAGTTTTATGGTTAAAATAAATTTTCGACGGTTTTCATTGGCTCCTATCGCTGTAGAAGGTAAAAATGGTCGTTGGGTGTTCAGAAAATTTGAAATGTTTTCTTCTTATCGTTGTATATCACGTACATAAAGCTACAAAAAAACACTACTAATTAACGATGTTTGAAAATGTTAGATAGTCGGGAATATTTTCGTATGCCACTCAAGTAATAAAGTTTTAAGGATTGACTTACGAGTTTATCATGAACTTGTCTTCTGAGAATAATTGCACAAAAATTGATGCATTATAGCCGCTCATTTGTTTATAATTCTAATATTTTTACTTCAACAGTGGCAATATTTGCGAGTTAATATTGAATCGCTTGCACTTATCCTTAGGATAAATAACAGTAAAACTTAAAGGATTGTTAACAATTTCTGTATCCCAAACATAATGATTCATGGATTTGTAACAGGATCAAGGAGTGGTATTCATCAAATAAACCGAAAAAAATTTTGGAAAATTTCTTTCGTTTTCTTTTATGCCAACATAATGTAACCTCTCATAGGAGGATGCTGGCGTCTGTTTTCGCTCAGATTATCAAATATGATAAACAGCAAGTATATTCCTTTGTGTTTCAGATAATTTAATCCGTGTATTCCAGATGTACCGAGGGTGGGGTCCATTGGAAAGGAGCATAAGCACTAAAAGGTTTGGTTGAAGTTAAAAATTGTCGTATCCCATCAGTGTCCTTCGTGACTTCAATGCTGCGGTCAGCCAAAAACCATTAGTTTGATCGAGGAAATATGTATTTAACCCCAAACGTTGACGATTTTTCTGAGCCAGGGTAGTGCTTGACTTCCTTTGCATTACAACTGTCATAAAGAAGAAGTGGAGAAGATGCTCAGTTATGGTGAGAGGAAGACAGGACTGATATAGGGGCTGTGGCGTAGAGGAATATTTAAGGGTGATGAAGAGTACGAAGGAGGAGGAGATATAGCCGAAGGAGGACGAAATAGTAGTACTCAGCGCCATTTCGGGGTACCAGCCCTTTATGGGGGAGGAATTCAGGGCTTTGGAGAGAGGCGGAAGGGAGAGTACGGGAATGGTTTGGGTTTCATGCGGGATGGCGGTGGGGAGGCATTACTTTTCGGTGGAGAGAGAGCGGAAGGGACTATGGCTGGGGTTTTGGACTTGAGGGCGTAAGGGGAAGACGAGATAGGAAGAGATGGAGAGATGCGAAGGAGCGAGAGGGAGGGGAGAAGGAGAAAGCCGAACCCAGGAGTGTTTTCAGAAGAAGAATATCACGGCGAGGGTGGGCGTGAGAAGAGGAGGTCTGGTGGAGAGAAGGAAGGAAGCGCGACGATATCTCTCCCACAACCTTCCGTATGTGAGCACTCGCCGTTCCTTACTCCCTCCCGTCCGTGCCTTCGCGCGGATGGGGGTTTGGGGTCAGCCGAATCGCAAAGGAGCACACGCCCCGAGAAATCACTCGTTTTAGGGAGAGGGGGGCCTGTGAATCAGGAGAGAGGGGCGTGTTACGTTGGTGGGGAGGGTGGTGCGACGTTCATTTGTTCCCCATTCCGGGCTCGTGTGCGTCCATTGCGAGCAGCGGCGTTCCATTGTCGGCAAAACTCTAGGGGGAAGTTGTATGAGAGATAGAGAGAGGGGGAAGAGGAAAAAGAAGGGTGGAACGGAATGTGGGCAAAATAAAAATTTAAGGCGATGAGGGTGGCCGAGGCGGGAAGGTGAGCTAGTGCCGGGACGAGCCATCCTGAGTAACCGAATTATTCGATTTTTTTAAATGTTAGGATCAAATGTTTATCAGCATGAAGTTCATTGAAATATCCATAGCCTTTAATTTTCGCGAGGGTGATTACAATATGATAAGAACGTGAGAGTTCCCTGATAACTGATAATTCATTTTGATTTTATTCGAAGCACGTACGCACTCAAGGTACATTTCCGAGAACGAAATACTCTTGTTGTCAAAATTTTCCAGCATCAAGATGGCGTAAATGAGACCCTTGCGATTCTCATTCAGGCTCGGTCATCTCTCATTCTTTTTCAAAATAAATATCTGCAAACCCTAAGGGGATATGAGCCGAGCGATGACATTACATGCGTCGAGAGTGGTGACTCCGATGATCCGGCCGTGGTGTTTATCTAGTCTGCATCAACAGCGAACCGTCCTTCCTTCTCATTCGCCATAAATTTTGCTCTGGGGGTTTAGGGTCCGAGTTAATAAAGAGCTTGAAGATGTGGTGATATCGCGAGCCCCATTTCCTTCAGGAAAATGGCCAAAAACGAGGTTTAATAACGTGTCCGAAGGAGTAAGTCATCCTGTAACTCAATTGAAATCGTGCTCATATTTTTTCTCTCCTGGCGCTCGCCCGGGACGAAATAAACCCTCTTTCTATTAACCTCACACGTGGCTTTGAGAAGACGCAAGACATAAATCTTAATTGTCATTGTTGGCCAGCTTGCAAAACGACGATAGCTGTATTTTATCAGAGTAAGTTGTGTGGAGACAATAATTGTGTGGGACAAGAGTGAGGTAGCCGTTTATTCGTCAAAGGCTATGTGGAATACAATATAGAAGATACTAAAAAGATGTCGCCAAAAAATGCTTACTTTTGAAAGTGGAACTACATCCTCCTGTTAAACAATTATATATGAGTATTTACATGCTAATATCACAATGGGATCACCATGCATATCATATGATAAAAAATTAGTCAAATGATGCAGTCGACTTCCTGCTGGGATAGGTTAAATCAATTACATAATCATCTAAAATATTAAAAATACACAAGCAATTCACAGAAATATGATAAATTGTTTCAAAACTTGACTTCGTGAAGTTATTTTATGTTGCTTTGTTACAAGCAAAAACAGCCAAAGTACATTTATTGAACTAAAATTCTTTGGGCCCCACTCCAGGATAAAATAGGGCATGCAAAAAGAAAGAAAACGGAAATATATTGCCTCAAGTTCTAGTCGTGCAGGGTAAATAATAAGTTTTTGAATGACAGCGATTGTTTTAAATGTGTTCTTCCGAGAAGGCCTTTCAGCAGATGGTGTAATGATAATTACATTTGGCATCATACCGGTCACAACATAATTAATTGCATACTATTTCGTTTAAAAGTCTGTTTATCGCGTGACATATACATATTAATTACGCATATCAAGTGACACCGAACTCGTAAATAATGAGTTAACGAATTTAAATTAATTTTTAACCCACGCCGCATTCTTTTCATATCAAATAATTGATTTTTGAGCAAAAGTTAATCGAACCTTCTTTATTTACCAGGCCGGGTAATGTTCATTTCATGTTATTTACTTAATTAAGAGAAATTGGGACATTTCCCGTTTTAATTGATATTTGTTTTGTTTACCTCTCGAAAGGTGATGATGCATCGAATATTTATTCTATAGAATATCTGTTTTCACCATCAAAAATAATTCATTCTATTAATAGGTTAAGCGTTCCTCAAGTAACTGATTAATATTTGTTTTGAACTCAACAGTCGTCCACCAATTTAAAAGTGAGATTTTTTATAGTTACATATTTTGAAAAAAAATCCTTGGCGGAATTATCAAAATTTCCAACCTGCGACGCGGTCCATTAACGTGAGTTCAATATAAGTCCACGCACCATGGCTTGAGCTTCGTTGAGTTGAGATTGAGTGAACGAATTAAACTTCGTTTCGTAGTCTTGTTTACTAATCTTGCAGGAGTAAGAGGATGCTAGGTAGAAATCTAATTCATAATTTGAATGTGTAATTTCAAATCATATTCATCTCAACTTTTGTCTCATTTAAATCACAACCAGCCCCGTTAGCGGCGGGGTAACATCTTCACCTGCCAACCCAGAGGTCGCGGGTTCGTTTCCCATGTGTGTTTCCTCCATCTAGGGCTTAGTTATTTATAATGTTGCCTATGTCTATTATATACCTGTGCATCATATATAAAATATAATAAACAAAATATTTTAAATAAAATAAATCGTCTACATGTCCTAGTCAAATATATCTTAAAGTTATTCTGTTAGGCCATAATTTACTATTTTTTATTGGTTACAGCAGGCGTTACCTAAGTGTAAGCCCTAGTTTAATATGGAAGCAACCGCCAATGGTTTATAAAGCAGTCTACCTAACAAAATTAAAATTATGAAGATTAAGGGTAGAACAGATAGATTTAAGACATCATTTTTTCCACGAGCAATAAGGACCCTACCACGGTCAGAACATTGTCCGACCGTGGTAGGGTCATATTCGGGTCAACATTAGTCTGGTTTATATTCATTCCCTGCCAAACACCCTAGCCGTGGCTTACAGGATACCAAAATACAAAATAATCATTGTTTAAATTCCGATGTACAGGCCAAAAAGCGTTTTTTACGGATAAATGCTAATTAAAAAAAACATTTTTGCCCTAAGTTGGAGAGTGGTTTAAATTTTGTTAACAAAATTTGACCCTTAACTGGAAATTTGTGCTTTTTTTAGTTTTAGAGACTTCGGTGGACTTATTCTTACCTACGAACATGGGATTTGATGAACATCTCCCTTACCGGAACTTTGCCGTGTGGGAATCGTAAGTGATTTCACGTTCAATTTGCCATCCCCGTAGAACTAACTTCCTTTCCATGTGCGGATCGGAGAAATGGTTAGCAGGCAGGCAAACACGTTGATTAAATGACACAGAAATCTAAGGAACTCGAGTCCCTTTAGTTATAGTAATTGTGCATTTAGAGAATCCACTTTGGCGGAGGACTGCGTTAAGTGGCCATTCTCCTCCTCCCCGTCGTTTAGTTCGTCTCTTTCGACAGACGCAATTAAGTGGAGGAGAGACATTGGGTGGGGGGATGGGGAGGAGGGATGTGGGGAGTTGTTTCGGTTCTCCCCTCTCTCAGATCCTCCATCTCTCATCTCCCCCCTGACCCGACCCCATTCGCGGATACCGGCTCGGGAATCATAATAAACATTATGTCCCTCGCGTCTCATTAAAACATCACCCTTTTGAGGGGCGGGCGGACGGCGGGGGCAGATGGGAACCTCCCCGTTCCGATGACAAGCGAGGGGAAATGGAGGAGGGTAAGGGCGTGGGGCCGCGGAATGCATTTGTGTGCGCTGTGCCGAAACTAATCCGACTCGACGGAAACCTCCGCGTTTCCAGGGTAACACTCAGCTGCCACCTCCTCTCCAGAGGAGTAGGACGCGGGGACGTTCCCCTGGAAACGTGGGGAGGGAGGTAAAGGGGAAGGGGAGAGGAGCGAATCCCCTCCCCTTTGGGAAGGATTATGTGTGACACATTCGGGAGGGAGGATTGGGGAGGAGACTGGGATAAGTAGCGTCTCTGCGTTTTCGTGTTGGCCCGTTTGTATAACTTGTGATACATACGTACCGCGGAGGTATCGGCGGAAGTCCGGGACGCTGGGCTCGTGGGTGAGAAGGATTTCTTTCGGAGGGATGGGAGAGGAGGGAAAGAGATAGGAAGTCGGAAGTATGGGGCGAGAAGCGTTGGGAGAGTGAGGGGATGTAGATGGAATCTGTCGGGTGCTTAGATAGTGGAAGATATGGGCGAAGGACGACCGGAAGGAGGAGGCGGTCGTGGAAAGCGATAAAACGGGAAGGCAAGATGGGTTGGGGGCGAGGGATGTGAGAACAGCCGAAGTTTCTCCTTTTCGACATTCGTTCCAAACCCCGAAAATAGGCATTGGCAAATGGAGTCGTGTACTCGTTGTGAACGAGCGTTGAAATCATGGAACTTGTCATGCGTGGCGTTTAAAAAAAATAAGATCGTGGAAAAAAAGTTGAATAATGTTGGCGTGAACGATGGTGATTGTGATTGCCATGTGTAAGGACGTAGCGGCAGATGCCATTTAGGTTAAAATCCAAACTTGAGATCACTAAGAATTAGGGAAGCAGGAAAGGAATAGAGAGACTTGGCATGAGGTAGATAATTCCATATGGCGTGTTATGGCAGGAAACCACTGTTCAACACCCCTTTGCGAAGGGTTTTATCCTTCACGGGGAGTGTTCTTCACACGACAACCACTTCGGGGCCTCAGAAACCTCTGAAGTATTCCTGCCGCCTCTCTTAATTGGCCGCAACAGATTGTCTTCGAAGAACTCTATGTTAACCTCCTCCCTAATTCACTGCGGGATATTTGTATTAAATATGGTGACTTGGAGCGTTCTAACGTCATTATCTCTGCTGAAGAATTACCAACAAAATCGGTCGGTAATTCATGCATGAATCCCGGTCACTTAGTGCTAACCAGTTCGTTCATCGACGAACTTTTCGTTGAATGAGTAGTTTAAAGCCAATTTTATTTGTTTTTTAAGTTCATTTTTTATTAAACCATACTCCTTTCAGGGGAAAGATGAAATATGTTTACATTTATTTTCCTTTAAATATTCCCTTTTTGTTTCCTGGACATAACTCATTACCTTCATGTTGCTCTCTATACTCTCGCCACCTTTGACACGTCTATGGTGATTTAATTCGTCATGAAGGCACATATTTTCGATAAAAAGATTAATATCCGTTAAACTGTGATTTAAAGGCATAAATTGCGAGAAAAAGCATGCTATCGTTAATATTATATGTTGTATCTCCCGTATTACTATCTGCTCATTCTCATTAAAGCCTTATGGCAGCCATTTGGTTTTTACCTCCGGGTAAATGTGATGAATTTTACTGCTCTCAGACTAGTTTTGCAACATCCGATCCAATTATTTACCCAATCTGTGTCATGAAACGCAAAATTGAGTGTATTCGCATTATTTATATAATAAACGAATACCAAAAATAGATTCAGTCATAAGTTTTTTTTCCAATTCAGTCTAGTTATTTGTTTGAACAGTAGCATTATTATTTATTGATGTCATCATGATGGGAAGCGGGTGACGGAGTCATTTTCGCTATTTACGATGGGTGGATATTATCGCAAAGTAGAAATAGCGTCGGGTGGGAAGGTCGTTATTAGCTCTCCATAGTTTAAAATCCTACACGTTGCATCGTACTCTGCATTCAAAGTGCTTCCCTAATGCGACACCATAGTAGGGATCGCATTACAAAAGTAAAATCGGCAATATCTCTGGATCGGACGTCTCTCGACGATCGAAGTAAGTTAACTGGATACCTCACCGATAACTCGAATGAGTGTGTGAAACATCGCTCATTTAAGACCAAGCGGTATAAAGACATTCAGAAATATCTCGATTGAGTTGGAGAGGGGTGGGAAGAAGATTTTTTACAGAGCAATAAGTATGGAACACATTTACGTCGAAGGGATAAAGGAATTCGCTTTAGGGTGACAAAAATTCGACTCCCCTTTTGAGGAACTAAACTGTGTGGGGTAGGCTGGCCCGGAGGGGTAAAAAGTTTCGTCCCCTCGAGTGAATCTTTTGAATCCTCCGGCAGCGTCTCCTCCAACACTAGGAATTGGGAACAAGGACCGCCCTCGGACAACCCACCCCGGTGTCTCCAGGGGAAGAAGACAGGAAACAGATTGGGGGGGGGAAGGGGAGGGGACGGGAGAAGGAGTCGGGACGGCCAGGGCGTGCGGGAGAAATATGAGAGCGGCCCGAAATCGGAGCATCGGAATGAGTCTCGACGTAATTGGGGTTGTGTATTGGGGGATGGGGATGTGGGGTTTGAGAGGGCAGAGGGTAGGCAAGGATGGAGGGCGGAGAATTTGAGGAAAAGCAGGAGAAAGAAGGGAAGCGAAAGGTCCATAAAGGGCATTCCTCGGGGTGAGACTGGAAGAATTTATATTGAGTGTGCAATCGAAAGAATTTTGTAAACGAATTAACCGTCTGCGCTCTCTCGAAAGAATTAAACCCACGGCGTTACTGAAAGAGAAATTTTACTTTCTCCACTCAGAAGAAACCTTGCCTATCATTTTGTAGTCCTTCCAGGCGTCTCTTTTGAGAGAGTTCATTCTCGAAGTTGGTATCCATGTGTTTAAATTCACATTATGGTTGGTACACTCTAGCATTGCTTCCTCCTCAGAAAAGAGAGCTTACGTAATTCAGCCCCCCATCGCCTAGTGGTCAACTCTATAATTTTAGAGGGACAAAACATCCTTTTTTAGGAATTGGCATACAGACTGCCAAATGAATGATTACCGCAGGTGCACTTTTGGGTTACTTAATGGCTATAAAATATGCAATTTTGTGCAATTAGACTTTGCGCAGTTATTAAGACAAAGGATTGCTACATTTAAAGAATCAGAAATTACTGTAATATTCCTTTTTTTAACTTTTTTCAGTTTCGCGTAAAGGCATTATATACTTCAAAAACAGAAAAATCATTGCATATAACATTAGAATCATAAAACTATTGAATTACTACTTTTATAGATGAATTTGATGGTTAAAATGTAGTAACGAGGATGAGTAACGTGGACTCGGCCAAGGCGATGCCGAGTATCGCGTATCGAGGATCGCTTTCGCTTTAGTTTGACGTGCTTAGCAGTGATGTAGAATCCACAAAAAATCAATCCCCAGGTAGTCTATGGCATCAACCTGAACATTGCAAGTAACATAACACTGAAACTGCTAAGCTCTGCTGATTTGGAGATGTTACCAACTTAAAGTGCGTGTTGTAATAACTCAGGTTATTGCGGTTTTGAACGAGTGAGTCGATCCTCTACAAGATATTCACTAATTTGTACTGAGTACTTGAGAAAAAATTGAAGCTTTGTCTCTCTCAAGTCATAAATGGTGCATGCTATTATTCGATTGTAGTCTTAATGAATAAATCCTCTTCATATATGGAACTCCGCGCAGATGCCTGATCTTTCTAATTTGTGTGGTTAGGTTATTTTCCGAATTCTTCACTTGTCCCGACACTTCCGATGGCCGTATGACGACGAACCTTAGCCCCTTTCATGGAACGTCGAGGAATAAAAGTGGGTATCCGTTGAGTCGCCGTGACCGAGGGACCTTTTGTTTGTAACTACGTAACTCTAATCGTGACATTCAACCGGGAATGGAAAGGACAGTTGGAGTTAGTGGTCAGTGAAACAATTAACACTGGTCATGAATTGCAGGGTCGAGCATCGCAACGGAGGATCGAGAGAGGGCTTTGACTTCTTTATGAAGGGAGGGGAGTGCTCGAGAGGGAGGGAGGGATCATGAACGCCCAAGGGAGGGGATAGGGGTAAAGTCAGAGTGGGGTTGGGACTACCCCAGAGAGAAGGGGGAGAGAGTTGGATGAGTCAAGAGGGTCTGTAGCAACCTCCCTTACCCTCGGAGTGGTGCAGCAAAGGCATTTCCAAGGGGTGTTTGTATGTTCGGCGGCGATAGGGTTGAGTGGATGTGTGTGGCAAGTG
This sequence comes from Hetaerina americana, assembly GCF_022747635.1. NCBI lineage: Eukaryota > Metazoa > Arthropoda > Insecta > Odonata > Calopterygidae > Hetaerina > Hetaerina americana. The sequence goes on from NW_027286874.1 coordinate 90,293,253, forward strand.
TGCTAGATGGGGGTAGAACAAAAAAAGATAAAGTATTTATTTCAGTCAAGGAGTGGGTGTGGCGGACGAAGAGTGCCGTTAAGGAGATACGGCCTGGTTTGGGGGAGGTTGAAGAAAGGAGGGTCATAAGAGCAGTGAGGACTGCGTGACTTCGAAGGGGAATAAGTACCAAGCGGATTCACGAATGACTGCATGTGCATCGAAAAACTGTTGGTCGAATACAGTGGCGAGTCTCTGCGTCAAGCGAACGAATAAATAAACCAGATGAAAGATACAGGAACAAATTGAGGGAGAAGAAACTTGTAATACCGTGTAATCAATACTCCATGGGCGTCATATGCCTACGAGATTCTAGGGGCAAACATCTACTTTCTCAAATTCATACTTTCCAAGCTGTTATTTTACCTAATTGGTAAATACTCGTAGAACAGAGGTTCCAGCTTGGTCATTATAAATTCCGATATTATTGTCATTCGATTACTTGCTCCTGTTGTGGCCTAAGTTAGCTGCAATTGTAAAGAGATGCGATGATCGATACTTTGTGAGCGCGGAGAAGGTGGTAGATTTCTAGCGTAACTTTCTTTTCGTTCTTTTCTTGTGATGAAAGTGATGCACGAGACGATAAAAGGAGGAGGAGGATATATTTTAATTCGAGAGAAGAATTAATCCAGGAAAACACTAACGCAGCTGCGTGGTGGAGACTAATAGCCAAGAATGATGTGCTAGGGGTCGCTGAGAGTGAGGAGGGATTAGGGTGAGGAAAGGGATGAGCTTGGAAGGAGTGATGGACGATCGAACGGGTGCCGCATTTGAGTTTAATCAGGGGCGACAGACCTCCAGTCTTGTTCAGCTCGCTGGGAGGATTAATTATCAAGTGCTCAAGGATTTAATTATCCGGAATGAATATTGGTCAGTTTTTCAGTGAATTAATCGAGTATAACATTTCTCACGCATTTCAGTGCGTAGGAACTACCTAGTTAGGTCGGATGGTCTAGTGGCTCAGCTGCTAATGAAGAGACTACGATTTCAAATCCAGGAGATATTTCTGCGTGCGCCCAGCTGATTGAGACTGGGGGTACCAGATCGTTTTGGGATCTTTCATATTCTTCTTCAGATTGAGATCCCGGAAGAATCTTGCAGACCGTTCGAGGTTCAGTTATTTCTGGGAGACCGCTGATGGAGCAGGGAAAGAAGCTGGGCTATTCTTACTGTTACTACTAATGAACTACTACTGCCATATTGTGAATTTCAAATATTATGATATTACTGCAACGTAGGCTAAACATACACCTGTCAAAATTATTGGATTGAAGAATGCGTACATATTTCTGTGAATAATAGAGTTTATGACCATGACGGCGTTTAGAAAATAAAAAGTTAGAAAAATAATTCGAAATTTGATGGGACTAACAAAGTTTTACATTCATATTTGCATCACAAATAGGACTAGATTAATCCAGTAATTGCTAGAAGGAAAAAAATGGAGAAGACTCGTGGGAAATTCATGATTTTAAAACAATGTATCATACAGGGTTTGTCCGGAAAATAAGTGTACTGAGCTCAGGAAAAAAAATTTATTACACTTTTACATATCTTAAGCTAATATTCCTCAAAATAGGACCCTTGTGAGTCGATTAACTTGTTCCAGCGGCGTTCCCATTCCTGGAACGCTCCCGCGAAGGCATCATCGGGAACCTCTCGAAGACTCGTCGTCGACCTCTTCTCTGCCCTCCACGAACATCTTGTGCCACCGAAAGATCATGTTTCTGGACATGGCTGACTCCCCGTAAGCCTGGTTAATCATACCGACAGTTTCGGTAGACGATTTCCCAAGCTTTACCGCAAATTTGACGGAATAACGCTGCTCCAAAAACTTCGGCATCGCGTTCCGTGACGTGGGTCGAGCGTGGAGGTTCGCGTTAACAGAGCTCCTCACTACACCACAGCTCAGAGCCGACTGCCTTTTTCAGCGTCGCTTGCCAACATACCCCCCTCCAATCGCAGCCCGTCAGAGCGGTGCTGGGCGCGCCTGGAGCGGCGGGAAAAAATCAGTACACTTATTTTCCGGACGAACCCTGTAAATGAGGTGTCAGAAAATTATTATGCGACACAAATGATATCCACTCTGGTGCTTTTTTTAGGATTATTTCTGAAGTTGATCAGAGTCTTTATTGCATCAACAGCTGAAAATTTGGAATCTACTGATGCATTTTCAATGGTGATCCCTATACGTGTAGTAAGTAAAACGGTACATGAATGACAAGGAAGTTTATTTACTTCGTAGTTTAGAGCAAGGGTTTTAGAGTATAGATTGGATGCAGCGTAATGGTAAAGTTTTTCACGAAAGCTTTGATAAAACGTTCGTCTCTTGATAAAACTTTTTTATGCTTGAAAAAATAAGAGATCAGAAGACTTTTAAATGCTTGCAGGCCTTTCCATTCACTTCGACAAGAGGAAAATCTCAGTAGCATAACAAATGTGTTAAAGGGAACTGCAGATAGCAAAGTGTGTTAGCTAGTATGTGGAGGGTCGAGTTGGAAGATTTGTGAAGAGAATGGGTGAGTTTTTTGGAGAGGGAGGAGGTGGACACGGCCATGGGAAGGAGTGCTAGGTATGGGAGAAGGGGGATTTAAAAAAGAGGCAGCATGACGAACGGGAGGATAAGTGTGTGTGGGGAGATGGGGTGGGGCGTTTTAGTCAGGAGATGTATCGCCGAGGGGATCTCCTCGGGGCGGCGCGGTCCGCGCGATAGTCAGATGGGGGTTGCGACGAGAGGGAGGGGAGGACCGAACGCCTGCATCTGGTCCCGAGTGTGTTCAAAGGGTTACCGAGGGACAGGACGAGGAGATAAGGGGGAGAGTGAGGCTTTGGCTTCCAGGGAAAGGAGGGAAGGAGGCGTCGGGAGATTCAAAGGTGAAGCGCCGAAGGGGTGTGCCCAGGGAATGCTTCTAGGGAAGCGGTGGGTCGTGAATAAAAGACCCTGGTCGTGGTGTATGTGGATCGTGAGGGTTTCTCTCAGATAGAGAGAGGAGGGGGGATGTGAGAACGAGCGGCGGTGGCGAAAAGGTGTTTGGGAGGGCGCGACTCCCCCGCAAAAGACCCTTTTAGGCTGGCACAAAAACTTCGATGCGTGAGATAGAAGGACGGAAGGAAAGGGTGACCGGAGGGGGTTTTGAGTCCACCGTGTCGGAAATACTATTCCCGGAGTGACGACGTCGGTTGGCGTGTTTGTGCCTGGATAGAAAAAAAGAGAAACGCAGCCCTTCGTAATCAACCGCTGATTTCCGGGCGAGATTAAAAGCGCGTTTCTTCTTTTAATTCCCCTGTGCAATTTAAATAAAAATATAAGCGGATGAATAAAAACTTAAGAAAAAATCCAATGTCTCTCTCGCGGCCTTCCATCGATTTAGTTTCTCGTCATTCTTTTCCCCCTTGCCGCGCGTGAGGTTTCGCGGATGCAAGTGAAGGCGATTTCGCATAGAAAGCGAAAGCAAAGCGATTTCGCATATAGGGATATCCGAAGGGATTTTTCTCTTTCGAATGAAAACAGCTGAAAAAATATTTTTCCGCGCTTTCATTTGGTTTTCTGGATGCTTTCTCTTATAATTATTCATCGTGGCTTAACTGTTTCCTGGGATTTAAGCAATACGGAAAGCTGGTGGTCAGTTGCTTTTAGTATTTTGATTTTCGCCGTCTTTTGTGAGTGCACATCGTTTTAAAATTATGAGTTCCGTATTATATAGATTCGGAACAGAGGTTTTACTGCTATGGTTATCGCAAACGCTAAAGTTTTCAAAGTAAGTCATGTTTTAGTAAGCGTCAACCATCATGTATGTGACGTGAATAGCATATTTGACATAAGATTAGTGTTTTCCCGTTGACCTGTGATTGGCTGGTCACCATCGAAACAATAGTCACCAATAGCAGAAAATCTAAACTTAATTTCTGCTTCTCGGGATTAAAAACTAGCTCGTACACTTGAAGCGTGTTCTGAAAATCACGACTCTTTTCGTAAGCCGCTTATCCAACCGGGGATGGACGTGAAAGAGTGATTTTTATCCCGTAGAATGGCTCCGGCCATGAATTTTCCCGTGACAATTGGTGGATCCTCGTGAAAATCGTCGAAATTCCACATATGGTGGCAGGAGAAGATTTTGTTCCCTTTTCAAAATAACTACCATTGAGGTATAAATAATGTTCATTTTCGACGCATTTCGGTTATTTCACATGCATAACAAAAATTGAAAGTATCCACCGAGTTTAACTCTTACTTTGCATTACCATCAGAAAAATTTGGTAGATATACCACGGGATCTTTGGTTAACCAAAGATTTTTTCTGCCTCCAACACAATATTGCACAAAATCATCCGCCACAATTGCATATTTTTCGCTATGTGATCCATACGTGATATTAAAATTATTGAAGCTAGTATTAATTATCAGTTCAAGAGCGTTTGAAATAACATATTAAAAAATGAAATTTCACTAAATAGAAAACTTTGTGTAACGTATTTCCAAAATAATTAAAAAGCAGAATGCCGTGGTTTGAAATTTCACCGATATGGAATATTTATGCAATTAAATGATTTCTGAAAATTTGGAAAATAGTTTAAACTAAACTTGGTTGTTAAAAACTGAAGGGAACGTTTATTTCAAGAATTGCTACAGAAAATTCCTTATTTAAATATAATATAACGGGTTTTAAAACAGTATTTTAAGAACCATATTGATGTTCACGTGATTTTTAGTTTATCTTCACTTATATATTCTACAAGGTTCCTACTCGTTTTGGTTTGTAAGTCATAAGCCCATCTATTGAATCTTAAGGAATCGGAAAATAGTGGCATGGGAGAAATTGTGTGTCATAGACGAATGTCGTGTTATGTAGCTTCTCTGTAATGTTGCTTCAAAATCTTAAATTTAAGTGAATGGAGACATTTTTGCCAAATTGAAATTCGTGCATGATTTCAATATGTCACTCCCGTGTAATTAGGAGTGCCAACGTAGCAGAATGAATAACACAATGTTCTAAAAAATTGTTTTCCTGTTATCGTAGAATGTAAAACACAAGCTACTGTTGGTAAAACCATTCTTTGTGACCGACTACCTTAAGATCGTACAACTTAACATTTACAATAAAGAGTTTTCCCGATAAATTAGGCGCTGTAGCAATAGAAAATATAGTCTATAGTATTACTATAATTCTCGTAGTTTTACGGAGGAACGTTTTTTGTCCTTTGAACATGAGATTGGTTCGTATCAACTTAATCATTTCATAATTTATTCGGACACCATTCAACAAATTGGCTCTGATTTAATATTGGTGCTAGCAGTTTTGCCTTACCTCTTTGAATATCTAAAACAGTTTCAAATGTTTCGTGCCGTTTATTTCTATGGACGATTCATTCAGTAGCATTAAATGCTTCAATTGTTTCAATAATGCGTCATATCTATATGATATCTACTAATTATTTGGCGAATAATAAGGTTTTTTAAAACTTACGCAATTAATTGGTACGTATTATTTAATTTTGACTTGAATGGAAATAGTAAACTTAACGTCACACATTTTTTTATTTCTCACGGTAAAAATATTTCGGCAAGTTTATTTCGACTAAGCGTAAGGATATCTGGTTACGTCTCCTCTAATGAAACGGAAACTCGCCCTTGGCCGCCAATTTCGCGGCTGATGAGGGAGCAAATGGCTGGAGAGGTGCCTCATTGATGACCCCCGACCTCAAACCTCGTCCACAATTCCACACCACGGTTCGCCGGAGACTACCACAAGCTCTGATCCCCATCCTTACCTCCCCCTGAATACAATATGGATTTTCTAGGTGGTTTTATAGGCTCACGCTCCGTCTCGCATATGAGACGGATAAAGTGAAATGAAATTCAAGGCACGGCGCATGGAATTGCGAGGCAAGCGGCGACAAGGGGGCGGCAGCAAGGGGATCAGATGTTTGGAAGGGAGAGGCAAGAAGAGACAGGGAATATGAGCGGAGGAGGAGCATTCTACGGTGGAGAGGACGAGGGATTTGCTATCGGAAGAGACGAAGGGGATGAGAATCGAATCTACATTTGCGTGGGAGACTGGGAGTGCGTTTGCATGACGCTTCATTAGCCAAAATAATAGGAAAACTCACAACAATGTAACCTTCAGTTGTTTACGAGGAATTGATCGAGGCATGATGTAAGGCACCCAATCCTAATAAAACCTTGGAATCGTGTACCTTGGTAAAAAATTATCTTGCTGCTCTTTTCGACGATGAAATACCATACAAGTTGGTTTTAACCTGTCTAAGAATGTGATTGAAAGACACTTAACAACTTTTCACTCCCTATATATGTTGTTGACTGTGGTTTTAATGTTAGCATGTCATTTTTATGATAAAATACTACTTATATTTTATTTCCAAATATTGAATACTGAAATTTTGAGCCATTTTCATAGACTAGATGGTTTTAGAATCACCCAGTACGTTGGAAAAATTGGATTTCTTAGCGAAAACATTATACATATGCTTTTTAAACACCATTACAGCGCATTATTTAGATTTAGTTCTAAACATATATAACGAGACAATACTTACAGTTAATAAAAGTCACATGGCAGGAATGTTTAAATAATCACCTATGTAAACGGTAGTGGAAAGCAGTTCTATCGGAATATTCAGGCTGTCATTAATCGTAACAGTCCATGAATGAGGTGAATAAACGTGGTCGTGCGAATCGACTTTCGAGTTATTTCAGCACAGAATAAATCACAAGGCGTAACACATCGGTGTCAATTTTCCTAATAACTGTAACTGTGCTTTGAAAGGTGAAAATGAATACTAATGGATATGATAAAATCGGTCAATTACCTCCGTATTTGTAGGAGGAAATGAGGTGGAATGATGCTAGACGAAGGCATTGAAGTGTGTGACATTCGGTGGAATAGGGATGCACCACGTGAGATCCATTGGTGAACAGCCGTGTAACGTCCCACGTGTTGAATTGCTGTTGACTCTGCATTAACCAGGATCCTGGAAACCTTTAAAGACAGCGACTATTACACCTTCTCCGTCCGTCAAAGGGGAGACTAGACCAAACGTTCCATCCCACGCCTCAGAGCATCTATGGGGAAGTGTTCCCTAATTCGAGGTAATTGCTTTGAAGTGAATTGGTAATTTGGTCTATTGCGGAGAGTCGTGTGCGCTCCGGAACTTAATGGGCTCCATTGTGAGGCAAACTTGGATGTTCGCAATAACAGGTTCAACATTTTCAAAAAGTTTTTAGATACTGGCATTTTAAAATTAATTTTCAATCCTTTTTTTTCAGTATTTACTTTCGGGCGTAATGAACGAGCATGGATTATAATATTCTGTAACGTATCAATTTTTTCTTAAGAACTTTATTGGATTGAAATGTGTATTTATTTTTCAGTTTCTATATGTGATAGATTTTAAATTTGGAAAAATTGCTTATGCGAAAGTGTTTCTAAATAGGTTAACATAAGGGAACTTTTAAATAGCTAAGAGATTTTAGGAGGATATCACCAGAGCGATGCTCATGAATCATAACGCGAGTAAGATCATTCATATCTCGCAAAAGAAGATCTCGAAAAAGGAGATCTTCTTCTGCGCATTCAAATTTGCATTTGCCACAGCACTGAATTCTGAGTGCTAAGCTAAGCCTTTCAAACAGGGCACGCAAGGCCTTCGCCTCCCGAGAGGTATATCGATTATCTTTTTCCAGGGGTTGGTAGGAAGTTGCCAGTTTCCTTAGTGAGATAAATAAAACATTTGTTTAATAATTCACCTCTGCGAGACATTGTCGTGCAAAAACAAGACTTTATTTTGAAAGCTGGAAAAAATGTCAAACACCATTCGAAGTAGCTTGAACTTGAATTGACTGAAGCTAAAAAAATGGCATTATAAAATTAAAGTTTTATAAGATGACTTTCACTGACCGCTGAAGTAATTTCTATATCACATCTGATGGAATTCACAATCTTCACGAACTAAAATGTGAAAGGGACGAGGATCGGTGTGGACAATATTAGACAGTTGTGCAATTTCACTTTGAAAACCACGTTGACTAAAACACGGAAATGACCAAAGCCTTGGCGAGAGCTGGGTGTTTATCAAACGCTTCATAAAGCGTGAGTCCAAATGTAAAGCGACGGCGTGACTCCCTAAAACACCACAAGTTGAAACAGGAGACGACGTGGATTCTAGGGGCGAAGGGGGAGAGAGAAAGGGGGGGGGGAGCGAATTGCTCCACGTGACGTACAGGAGGCCTTTTCGTTTGGAGTTTTCCTTGTCCAGCCCCTCGGTCTCTGCCGTTTGCGATGGAAGTTGTGGTGTGGGAGACTCAGAGGAGGAGGAGTACGTCCTCTCGCATCCGTGGAGTGTGCGTTCGTACGTGTCAGAGTGTGGGGAGAGGGACTAGGCCGTGCGGGGACGGCACTTGGATGAGTCGCCTATGGAAATCGACTGGGATCCCGAATTCTCCTCACGTCTCTAGTAATGGTCTTCTCGCTCCGGAAAAGGTATTTACGAGGGCGGGGCGCATCTACTTGCGTCATCCTCCACCCCCTTTCCCCAACCAGCCCGTCCCCGGCCAATGCGAGTCCTTATCTCGGGGAGAGGAACCGAGAGGAGAGCCACGTTGAGGGGAGGAGGCCGGAGTTTCGGTTGGTGGTATCTGAGGAGCCACAGATGGAGTGAGCGCGGGAGTACTCCCCTCATCCTCCGCAGGACCACTCTTCCTCCTCTTCTCGCCACATGCCTCCCACACCATCCCGTCTAAGGCTTTGCCCCTCCTTTTTTATTTTGTTTAGTTATATTTATTTCCTCCCTCCCCCCCTGCCTGACCATTTCATCCCTCACCGGTCGGTCATCCACATTTTCCTCCCCATCATCCTCGTGTAAGTTTTGAGTGGTCCAAGCACGGCAGCCTAAAAGTTTTGCCGAAATTCCTCGGGTCAAAAGCTTGGTTCGGAGTGAATTGGGCGGCCGTAGTCCGAACTTGGCTGCCTCCGTCCGGTGGACTGACTCTGAATGGCATCAAGACGTGATCAAAATCAGAAATCGTTTGCTCGTAGAATGAAACTTCGAGTTGGTATAACTTTTTCTGGCCCCGGGCTAATGGTTATTCAATGGCATTCCTTCTAACAAGGTGTGTCCAATCGGTGAAGGTATTCCCTTAATTATCCCTACCCTTGTCGAATTCGTAATTCCTATGCGTTATCGCCCAGAAAAACATTTCTGCACTATGATACAACTCCTACGATTATTTTCCTAGTGTGTATACGATTATAGCAACAACCATCAGGCTCCTGGGCTGACAATAAATCAAGGATCAAGAGTTGCTTTGAAATAGCCCATGTGCCATTGGAGATAGAAGAATCATTTTTTTATAAGCCCGATTTTAATGTTTTAAGCCTAAATTTTATAAATAAAAACAAAGTAGGTTTTGGTTATTAATTGTATATAAATAGGTAATGTTAAACGTGGGAAATTTATTAAATGATAGCAAAATTTATAAAATTTTAAAACATATATCCGTTGAAAGTTTTTGTACAGCTACCATTCTTTACCCTTCGGTCGATTTCAGTGAAAAGGGTTTATAGAATACGGCTATTTAATTTTACCTTTTCGATGGCCAGTATTTTTCACGTCCATTTATAGTGTCTTTCTTGACTGTATAAAATTAATTACATTTGGACAAATACTGATACAATGAATTATCATGCTCAAAGCTCCAACGGCATGTGAAGACGCTCTTATCGTTCTGATTTTTAGGTACCGCGGCTGACAACGGTCATAATTCTATTTCAATTCCTTGATGAGCATTAGTTTCAGAAAAGGAATAACTTTATAATGCCATTCAGTTAACTCTTCTGTTCACTAGAGCATTAAATTATCCGATGGAAAGTCTTCATTGATAAACTTAAGGAACTCAAACATATATTACCAGTAGTAATTAGTGTCAGAATATAATAAACACTAGATTTTACAAATATTTTCCATTAGCTAATGGATAATAAGTATGAACTTCACCGTTAAATATTTAAACATGTTAAATGGCGAAATATCTTTGAATGAACGTAGTTTTTCACGCAATACTTACGCACGCTCGCTCAAAAGTCCGTTCACCTTCATTTATTTATTGCAATTTCGCATTGTGCCCCAAAAATAGGGAAGGTGTACGAGAATGCGTTTTCCACATGCCTGTGCGTAAGCTCTGCTTAGCTTAAAACCGTAAACAATGATCAGATGTCGACGCTATTCTTTTTTATATTGCCGTGGCCGCACGGTAGTCGATGCACTGTTTTTTATTAGCTTCACGATTTTATAAGCCTCCCGATCATAAATAAACGCTATTTTATAGCTCGCCTTCCCCGCTCCGCGTATTATCCTCCGGTGTCAGCCCTCCTGGCCATTCGTCGCACGCACTGCCTGCAGCGGATGCACGCCCCTCGCTCCCTCCGGCGCCCCTTTATTTCCCTCCACGCACACTATCTTAACCCTCGGCAGCAGTAGAAGCATCGCTCCCTCCCTTCCTTTAAAATTCCCCCTGAACCAACCCCCCACCCCCTTCGGGCGAGGGCGGAAGCGGGGGCTTTTTAGAGTGCATGGGAGAGATAAGGGGAGCACCCCAAGTCATACGCTCCCCTCTCTCTCTCTCGCTCTTCATTCACACACACACACGTCCACCGCCTTCGGACGCATTCGTTCGCGTCCCCTTTTGCGAAAGGAAGGAAGGAAGGAGACCTCGGTTCTCCTCTCCCCTCGTTCTTCACAGTGTCTCATCCCACTCCTTTCCTTATCCGTCCATCACTCTCTCCGCTTCATCCCGGTAATTGAGCGTTGTCCTCGGCGTTGTGTGTATCATATTCCCTCAAAACACAGTTGTAATTCAATTTCAGCCGTCTAAAAGAGCGAGGAAGATGACGAAGTTGACTGCTAATCGCCGTATCCCAAGGAAAAAAATAATAGTTGCTTCACGTGATTCTTGAGTAGAAATCGCAATTATTGGCGAGGAGAAAAATGAGATGTTGATAATGATTGTTCATTATTTTCTTCTCCGCGGAAATAAATATGCTCGTTGCCTTCTGAAAAGAGATCAGGTGTTTAATTTTATATCTCCTTCTTTTTTGATTGAAATCATTGATTCACGTCAATTTGCGGTCGTAACTAAGCATACGACCCTTCCTGGAATACGTCTTTTTGTGAATGCCCATTAGGATCACCTATGACGTGTCATCTCAGACCTTTAATTAGCGTCAATAATACTTTAGCCGAATTCTCGTGAGCATTTTCTGGGATCTCACGGAAACATGGTGGACCGCTCTCTTCTCAGTGAGATGTTATTTGAGAGTGAATGAATATCGTGCTGCTGACTGGAAAGATGACGGGGATATTGTTTATCGAAAACGTCGAGATAGAGTTATTTGCGGGAGGAAAGAAGAATCATTTTTATTTCACTCGTTGAAATTCCCTATTAATTCTCGAAAATAAAACTTCGCAGTAACTATCATAGCATGCCTATTTCGTATTCACCTTTTTCCCATAAATTCTGATACTCTATCAACTGCAGCGTTCTTTACCGCACATTCATTTGTTCCCATATAGACAAATTATGACCGTGCATTATTGTTAAGAGATGTAAACTTAGCCTCAAAGAGGCTTAGTTAAATGCTGGATTTATCTTTAATTTGGTCTTCATACAGCTCTTAGAAACTTAAATTTTTACAAGAATTTAAGAGGTTTTGTGCTTATATAATAAACCCTCATCTCTCAAGCAATTTTAAATAAAATGCCCACGTTTTAAAATGTCCCATCTCTTGAAACGTTTTCCCGTTCCCGAAACCTATCTGTTGAACCTTGCACCTCCTAGCGTACGCCTGTGGATTGCTCTATGGAGGAATGTGCTAGGTATATAGATACCCAAAATCTTTGTGAACATAGGTCGCGATTATGCTTTTTTCCGCATTTAAAATTGTGCTTTTTCCTTAAATACAGGTATATTACGAATGATTACGAAAGTTAATCTCACCCTTATATATTTGTGTGGAACTTTTGAAAAATACATTTTCGAAGAGGTCAAGTTCCCGGTTAATGCTGAACTAACTTCAAAGGCCCAATAAGACATGTGTTATAATTCTTCCTTAGAATGAAAATGATTGAGCATTTTTTAGGTAGGCAGGTTCTTTCCCTTTTTTTCCCTGCCCCTTAAGGTATCTATCGATAACCCTAGAGACCGCACCTATTCGTTTTATATATGACATAAGGCGATATATTTTGCACGATTTCAAGAGAATATGGTCCATTCTATCCAAAAAGGAAGGGGTAAATCCAGTCGGAAAACTCTTAAGCTTTGTAGTCGTGCCTCGAGAAATACGGGAAGGTAAAAGCGTCTGGATGTCTGGAGAATGCGAAGGGGTCAAGGGTCTAAAGTTGTGTGCGTGAGTAAGCTCGTCTGGGAGTGTTTAATGGTCCATCAACGACACCAGCGCCTCTACACACAGCCTTCGCCTTCCTGAAGACCACTCCACCGCTCACCCTTCCCGCCCCCTCCTCCCTAAAACAACCTCACTCGTCTCACCCTTTCCGCCTTGAAAGTATCTTTGCCCTCTCTCCCGCACTCAACGGCTACACTTCCGTCTCTTTCTTCAATACACATTTCCTTCCTCTCCACCCTTTTCTCTCCTTTTGTGCTTTCCTTAACGGTTTCGATGCCGAGAGTCCACAACTTTCCCCCGCCTCTCACTCAGGCTGCTTTTTTCTTAAAACTGTTTGCATTTCTCGGGATACTTCGTCTTTTTTTTAACAATTCAGGTCTCTGTCGGGAAGGGAAACCAGGGTTTGACGCTGGCTTTGTGGATGGGAAGTCAGTTTTTACAGTTGAAGATAGGATGTAACATCTTAAGGATGAAATGATTTTCTTTGTCGCTCTATCGCATAGGTCATGCGTCATCATAGATGTCTTCATGTGCAAACTCATCGTTTCGTTGAAAACAACACCGTTCACACCAAGGCGTGATTCGAGCCCGCCACTTTCGAGGTAAACTTGACTCTATAGTCGCGGTAAATTATTTACCATACCGGATGATACTTCATCCGTTTACATAAGTTGGGGCTTAAGTGACAAAATGGCGGATCTTTATCTTTAGAAGTGTAATCGAGAAGATGTATAATATACTGTGCATGGAATTAGGTTTTAGCCATTTAACTTGCATAAGAGTACCGAGGGGTAAGTCCTCAGGGTAGACGAGGTTATTAAAGCAACAATAACTAGCACTAGTCATTGGCAGTTGTGCTTAATACTACGTCGTTCCCATTCCCTCTTTCCCCCCTTCTTTATCTCCTCTCTTACCCTTCCCGCCCACAACCCCCGCCCGATAATATTTCTTCTCCCTCACTGTCACTCCCATCCCACGTCTTCCCCCATTCCGCTCCTATTGCTCCACCCACCTTTTGCCTATTCATGCTTCCATTATAAATGGTCCTCCACATATACCGTTTTCCCCTCAGCCGCCCGAATTCCTCCGCCTGCGCTCACCCTATCTCGGCTCCTTCCGCACACTCCACATCCCCTTTGCACAACCCTCCCCCCTCTCTGTCCCCCCTCCCCCTAATTATATTTCTACACCCTCTCCCACCCTCATTCCATCTCTTTACCATCCCCCCTCTAACTCAACCTTCTACCCTCCGTCATTCCTTCAACCCTCCTGTCCCTCCCAAAACAAAGGTGTTTAAGACGTCCCCTCGTGATATTTGTCGGCTTAGCCATCTGCGTTTTTGTCTCCACTATGGGTTTTTCCCGGCGCGGAGGAGATAAGCCCATTTTTGAGTTTATATTTCCCTCTAATGTAATGGACTTCGTGCTGTATCATTTCGTCTTCACGATACTATTATAAAAGCTTGGGGCACATTTTACGGTGGTCTGTTAAAACCACCGCAATTCCTGTTTACTGACATCGAGAAGGCGAGTAAGCTTCAGGAGACGGCTCGCTGTTGAATTTTTTAGACGAATTTAAATCGAATATTCTGAGTCATCAAACGCGTGATGTGGCATGTATTCCAAATATTAGCTCGGAGAAATTTGAAATACAACCACACGCAACTTAGCTGTCTGGAATTTTTTTGCATTAATTAACCACTAAAAACTATAGGTATGTCTGCAAAGCAAATATGTCCTATGCTTTCATAAGACCAAACTAGGCACGAGGGTTTAAAAGAAATCTCGTTTAAAAAATATAACTCAATTTATATTATGTCTTTTCCTTCATTTATAACCGAAATGGTCCCTCGTATTTAAGTGGAATAATCTCATTTATTCAGGATATTTAAGTTAGCAAGCAAAATCAATGAAATAAATATCCAGCATCGCGATAGATGTAATGAGTCTTCAGTCAGTATTTCAAATCAGTGAGCATTAAGCGCATTTTTTTATTGTAATTCGCTCGGAAGAACTGACTCGAAAGGATTCATTAAACGATGAAGGCTTAAGTATCAGACTTTGCACACGCGAGAGAAAGACCGTTACTAATCTGTTTCGCAAAGCCTTCCCAGCCCGCTTATATTGGTACCGCTCTCAATTAAAGCTGAGCTGTCAATTAGAAGGACGCAAACAACCCAAGTCGTAATGCCCACCCATTTCCTCTCGAAGGCATATCTTTCGACGTTTACGTCCTCAGTGCAAAACACTAACCCTGCTCCTCTTTTCAAGCTATCCCCCCTCCCCCGGCTCTTCATTAAACCTTGAAATCTCTCCCGAGGCTTCTCCCCTCAGGCGAAATTCTTCGAATGCCAATTCTGCAATGTGAGCCAGAGCATCCCCAAAGGCTTGAAGCTCAAGTTTACGTGAAATATTCGAGAGCCAGTATCTTCTCAATCTTTTAATTTCGATATGCTTACTCAGTTTTTACAAGCAAAACTCTATCACCAATCGTAATGTCTTAGCCTTCATGTAAACGATAGTCTAATCTTTATGAAAAAGTTCTATATTGAAAATCACATATTTTCGCAAATTTTATTACTATTACGGCCTGGGTTTCTAATACATGATTCCACTTCATGTGAAAATAATATAAACGGTACCGATCGCGATGGTAAAAATTTAGTGGAAGGAGCGTGGACATGTGCTTTTCTACCGCGATGTTTGGAAATATGGAAAGTAATTTTTTTCAAGTTAACCAGGTTATTTTACGGTGGCTTCTGTATATTGTATTTTGAACGGTGAAGGTACTGGATACGCAGAAACAACAGAAAGCTAGACC
Organism: Hetaerina americana; assembly: GCF_022747635.1. Lineage (NCBI taxonomy): Eukaryota > Metazoa > Arthropoda > Insecta > Odonata > Calopterygidae > Hetaerina > Hetaerina americana. The sequence goes on from NW_027286874.1 coordinate 90,308,528, forward strand.
TAATAATGGCTTGGTAATTTATGCTGTGAAGTAAGACGTGTGCAATCTATTTTTCTACTTTCTCGTGCATGTCAACTCGTCAATCGTCGCGAAGCAATCACATTAAAAATTTTATTTGAAGTCTTTAAGGGACCAGATATCTCAATAGTTTGAAAAGAATCAGGGTAATACAGTCCATCCTGAGCAGTATAGGCGTAACATGTCTGTCACTATTAATGAATCCCTGAATTAATTTGAGACATCCTCGGTAACGGATTTCTTTATGATATTGTCCTGGATAGTTTCCATTTGGTGAGAATCAGGAATTTCCTCCAATAATCTTGTCAAAGAAACGGTGTTCAAACATTTTTGCACCTATATATTTAAATATATTTCATTGCCATTTTAGCAGTCTACCACGGGAAACAAACGCAATCATAACTGCAGTGCACGATTAAACATTTGCGTTACTCATAATCCTTGAGGTTTCAATAGTTTTCCCAAAAACTAAAAATATTCTGCGTTGCGTCAAAATATATGTAAATAAGGCAAGTAATGAAGGAAGGTTTAAGAATAAATTGCTGCCAGAAATTCTGCTGAACATTTGTTTACCTTTGTTGCATTGAAATGCACAAAATTCAAATGACCTGGCTCATATGACCATAAAATCTCACCCGCTCTTACCTCGGAACAAAATGTTGAGATATCTACTCGTAATGGACCTTCGTTTCATCCAGATATTCTCCTCCATTATTCGCAGCACGAAATCCATCGCCTTCCCTTGTAGTGACAGTTCTTTCCGCAGCCCTCTTCCTCTAATCTCCTCATCCCCTGCCCTGCGCCCTTATTATCCCCAACTCCATCGCCATCCAAACTCCCGACTGCAACAGCCGCTCCTCTCACCCTTCACCCCCTAATCAACCTTCTCTCTTCAAACCCTCTTCCCTTACCCTCGACACCCTTCGGTTTTCCGTCCCCCCCACCAACTTCCTATCCCCTTCCATACCTTCACCAATTTTCGACTCGCGTCAACTTCAAAAACACGGGCTCGCGTAGTAGTAGTCAGTCCCCTTTGAACAAAAAAATACACATTTCCTTTTATTGAGCCGTGCATCGTACCCAATTTTGTTCCTCCCCTTACCCCGTGCAGTCCTCAACCTGACTGGTTGTGCAGAAGTCTCTGCGCCAGCTTAATCTGACGAAACGACAAAACTCCACTTTTCATCTTCCTCCTCGTCCTCCTTCCCACGACCGCCTTCTTTTTCTCCTCCACCGTCCGCTTAACCTTTTCCATTCCATGCACAACATCTCATATCTCGCTCACTCCCTACGTTCCCTATTCCTCAGACGTTCCTTCGCATTCGGCCGTCGAGACTGCGGCGCCCCCCCTCCAACCGCGTTTTATGGAATTGAGTCGCGAAGTACAAATTATAAATTCCTCCTATCCTCACTTCCTTCTCTGATGTCTCTTATTTTATATATCATTCCTTTCGCTCCATCCTCCATTTCCCGTGCATTCTGTTCACCACCACTTCTCCCTCGTTTCGTCTGTCGTCACAGCTTTTTCACCACCAAGTCGCCCTTTCCTTCGTTATATGTCGCGTGGCTTCCATGTTGGTGTATTTTAAGGTTCAGTTACTCCGCGACGTATTCTTTATTGGGTGGTGCGTCATGCGTTTCACAAATGGTAAGGAAGCTAAAAGTTCTTTTCTAGCATTCTTCCCGAAATTACTAAGTTTCAAACATGTTTTGCCATGTCATTTGCTCTATTTTTTCCTTCTTATACATTCTATCCGTATATTTTACAAATTCTTAGGGGTCATTGCATCGCTTCACAATTATCACTGGAAATTGTGGTGTCATGAGATTCTGCAAATGGAATTTTTTAATCAAAATACAGAAATTTCCCTGTAATCTAGAGGTTTCTTACTCGTGGTTTACATCATGCAGCAGCAACGAAAGTTTTGATGTGGTTTGATCTACACGTATAATATGAATTAAACAAGACGCGAATAATTTTTTCATTCTTAATGCTAGTTTATTCCATTAATAACCACGTTTTATATTTCTTCACTCCTAATTTTTAGGGGTTAAATGAAAGAAGGGAACTTATGGTCTCAATTTCACCCGAGTAAAGATGTTTATTTATCTATCTTTATAATGTTTCTTTTCTCTCTTTTCTTTCGTGGTCGCAACTTGCCTTCATTGGTTCCTTATCATCTTCCCATCCGGTTTCCACCCAGTCCTTCACATGTAAGTCTACCTCTTCCCACTTGAGACCCCTATTCCCAATTTTTAGGAGTATCAGCGTTGGGAGTGGACTCAATGCAAGGACGAGTTTTCGGGTTTTATGCTCCGTCTCTTCAATCTCACAACTTTGAGAGACATTTCGCTTGAGAGGGTGAACGGGAAAAAGTTTCGCGACAGGAAGTGGAAGGTTGCGGTGACTTCAGATCCCAAGGCGTAGTAATAGGCACCCGGCGTGTCTGATCTCTTCGCTCACTTTATGCGTGAGGTATTACGAAAACAACCCTTTTACGAATGTTTGGGTGGTGTATTCCCGAAATCGCAGGGCTGTAAGACTAGTACGAGCAAGCTTCTTCGACCACTTCACGTTCAGCTTGGATCAAGGAAAAGGTTTTATTCCTTGGACGATTTTCTCTAATTCTGGGAGGGGCTTAAAGGAGAGATAGCATTTAAGATAGCATCATCAATCCCCCATTTACGCGACCAATGAGTTTTTTTTCAACTTCTCCTCCATTGTCTTCCTCGTCCATTGATCGTTATCTCTTTCTCATTTCATTTCAGTTATTTTTGATTTTTCTGCTCTTTAGTTTTTATGGTTGTCTAATGTGTTATATTTTCTGAATTTTCATGCAACTCCTGTACCATATTTTCATAAGCCCATTGTATTTCATTATTACTTCTGTATGGACTATCATTTTTTTCTCTTCTAGTTACACTTTGGGGTCTTTATTGCGTATTCAAATGACTTCAGTGGTGTTTCAAGTTGCTATCTACCTGAAATTTTGTTTCTGAACAAGAGTAAGAGGCATTCGGGAAAATATACTTCTCTTTCTCATTAAAATTGAGTCAAAATAATAACTTATTTTTAAATATTTTTGATACCAGAATGTTGTTTGTTTTTTGCTACATTTAGGACATATTCTAATTGTTTTTTGTCTTCTCTCGGATTCCTGCTGCGGTTCATATACCAATAGGAACCCCAAAAGCCACTTATGAGACGTCACCTTATCTCCCAAAGGCCACACCAGTACTGTTGATGGAACTCGAACACATGACCCGAATGGGTGTGTTACCCACTAAATTGATCCGGCCGGCATAGATTAAGATAATTTAGTCGCCTATGGAGAAGTTATTCACTCACAAAAGTTTAATTCAACCCTTCCTCATCTTAAAGTTCTTGTCCCAATATAAATATCAGATCTAGGATTTATTGAGCGTGCAATGGAAACATCTGTATTAATTAGTGTTAGTCTCATAGCCTTACTCTCGCCTGAATATCATTTGTTCAACAAACACGTGTATTTGACTTAATGATAAACCTTTTCCCATTTTAGTTTTCCCAAACTCAATTTCAGATTAAGTAATTTTTCTTCCGAGTGTTTTTCTTCGGCCATAATAATTCCAACTGCACAGCTTATGGGCAAACTTCAAGCATTCCTCATTAAATTCTCCATCTTTTAAGCGTCATAAAAATTGTATTAATGTGGATATCTGTCAGAAAATGATGTCCCCCGCATGCTCTGGAATAATTCTTTGTACCTATCTATAAGGAAATCCGTTAATATCCTGACGAGATGAGGGGTGATCCTCTCACTCAAATGCGACGTATTTAATCAAGATGGTGGATGGAAAAACGTGAAGAGGAGGTTCAATTAGTCCTGCTGCCAAGGTTTTTATTTTCATTCCTTTTGCCTTTCCTCTACACCCCTTATCTGCCTCCCTCCACCTCTCTCCTCCTAATGTGTTTCCCTTCCTTGCTTCCCACTCCGTCTCCCTCCCCGATTTCCTCGCATTTCAACCCCATTTGTCTCGATGCAAATTGCTTCCGCCTTAACTCTCATCACACGCTTCATTTACCGCGCGTTTTTTCCCCCTCTCTCCTCTCTCGCTCCCAGGTTCTCTCAATGGCACTCCCCATTGTCTCCCCTCATAAGCCCGAAAAAGCTTAAGACGGGCTCTAGACGGCATCCGCGGTTAAGCCTCCTGAAAAAAATAAATGTGTGATTACATCATCTTTCCCGAAGCTCTGCTCCCCACTCTCTTTCTTCCGTTTTGCTCTCCGTCGAACCTTCTCGCGCCGCGCTTTTAGTTCTTAATTTCCTGGCGCTCAGCGTCGTCTACTCCCTTCGCTATTTAGGATAATGCCCGCTTAACCTGATTCCAATCGCTGTTGCTTCGAAAGAAGATGGAGCGAATGGTTGAATTCCATTTTTTTTCTCTTTTAATCGAATCGTTCAGACTTTTTTGTTTGCCTTTTGTTTTGCGTAGATTAGCGACAGCTGAGACGCATCATATTAACGATTATTAACGGTTGGAATTTTATGATTCCGAAATAAGACTGGAATATCGCATTACAACACAGTTGAGATATAGCACTAAGGACAGGAAATGGACGAATCAGGCTCTATTCTCGCTAATGCCCACGCTCATTCCATCGTACATCTTTCTGGCTGGATAACATCAAGATCAAGGTCTTGGATTAATGTCTTCTCAATTTACATGAAGTGTATGGAAAAAACTCTCCTCTCTTTAATAGCATCAACTGATGTTTAACATCAACTGATAACGTAGTAGAAGAAGCGTCGTTTTGTAAAGCTAGTTAAAACATCAATCGTCTTCCTCGCTGATTGATAATCAAATAACGTAATTTTCTCTCCTGAGGGATGTCGTGATTAATAGAGAACTGCTACATCCTATCTCTTATTTTTTTACTCCAATGGTACATGATTACATAATTCCTTTGTTCAAAGTCGTGTTTTCTAAATGTTGGTTAAAATGAACGAAAGGTTGAACTTGATGCTATTTTTGAGAAGTTTTGTGGCGGATTTCGCACATAGCGGTTAGTTTTTAAAGTTTATACACTCGTTTAATAACCGTTTTTTAACTTTACCCACGGCCTCATTCAGTGTGCTTGTAGATGAAACCTAGGTAGTAGAATTGCGGAATGACTTTTAAAGTTTTCACTTTCATTTGCCATTTTATTAGCCACTTATTTTCCACTAATAACGTATAAAAGAACAGAATGTAATGATATGTATACTGAACGTTGTCACATTCTGAAAGTAGAAATGAGATTGTTATGCTACCTACTGAGTTAAGTTGTGTTTAACATCTCTTTGCGACTCATCACGTCGTTTCCATAGCACGGTGAAGCATCGTGTGTACAAGTTTATCATAATAGGAAACAAAAGAGGTGGCCAGAGGGAGAGAGCGTCTTTGTAGCATGTCATGTTAAAGAAACATGTCAGGCTAAAGTCAGATAAGTGTAAAGAAGTTGAGAAGCCTTGAGGAGATAAGGCAGAAGGCACAGAAACTCAAGTGTGTTTTAGAAGGAACAATCTCATTTTACACATGTGAAACCATCTGGTATTCGTGGGTGAAGTGAGGATACTCTTTATTGACTATCTTAAAAGTTCAAATGCGATCTCTCAAATTTCTTCGTGTTCCTCAATTCCTCCAAACTCATTTGAGATAAGTCTTTCTTGATTCCGATATTCCGCAAACAAGGCCCTCCCCCACTGGTTTCGTATTTGTTCCTTTTACGAGGTGTGTTCAAAAAAACATTAATTTTGTAATTTTTCATAGTATACGGCATAGAGCACAATGAGTTCTTGCCACAAGGTCGTACGATCAATAAAGAGTATTTTTACGAGTTCAACGCTGTTTGCGTGAAGAAATTAAAAAAACGCACGTATTTGTGGCGAAGCAATACATTTATTTTGCACCACGGTAATGTACCTGATCACACTGCTCAACGTTTGTTCGTCAATGTTTGGCGAAAAACAGGCCTTTAATGATGTCCCAGCCTCCATATTTGCCAGACATGGACCCGTGAGACTTTTTTCTGCTCTAAAAAATAAAGAGAACCTTATAGGGTCGTCGTTTGGAAAGCATTGATTAAATTAAAAACAAAGCACTGAGCTAAAAGATATGCCAAAAATCGAGTTCCAGAAGTGTTTCGAGGATTGAAAAAAAGCGCTGGCATAGGTATATAATATCTAATGGGGACTACTTAGATGGGGATAACATTGATATAGACGTATAAATATGATTCTTTCCCAATTACTGAAATGTCCATTATTTAATGAACACACCCTTTAAGGCAAACCAGGGTTCAACGGTGATTGACTTTTTATGCACCTTGAAAATGAGATGATCGATACAAAAAAATCCATCTCTATTTAATTTCTTGCTATAGGTGCGGGCAATTTCGCGTGGAGTAAAAAGTCAAAATGCAATACGCGGATTTTAGTGGCATGTAAACTCTTTGTGGAGTGCTATGATGTTTTTTTATCTTTGCAAAATAGGAAGGCTTGCTTATTTCTCGCAATAAATTTCCACTCCGATTCTCACGTTCTATGCTCTAGGTTTATCCAATTATAAAAATACTTTTCTGAGAAACTTCACTACATATCGATGGAAAATCGTTATTATTTTACTTTTTTCTTCTCGATCTAGTTTATTATAGTCTACTTCTTTTATTTTCAATAGAATTTCGTAAGTATAGAATCATTCATTTCATAGATCGTCCTGTGAATTAAATGAATATTTTTTTCATTTCAGATGTAAGTGTTGATCCAATACGATCCATATTGCTTGGATATGACTATTTTTTACACGACTCTCTAAACATTCCTGTTTGAAGAGGTTTCCGGTGGAACCAGCTGGAATCCAAAGTGACTTTCATATTAGCCTCTCCGAGGGGGGGGGGGGTAGCATTAGAGAGAAAACGGTGACCGTCGCGATGGAAACTGACAACCATGAGAGCCTGCCGTGAAAACCAGGTTGATTTATGCACACACAAGCACGCACACACACTCACACCAACCGCGAGCATCATGCGTCCCCGTACCTCTCAGCTCCTCAGTCATTCATGAAAAATTTAAAAACGAGTGATATCGCCGCCGAAGCGGATGGGAGAAGGGAAATATGGAGAGCCCGGGAGGCGTTACTGGGATGAACGAAGGAGGGAAAGGAGTATGATGGAGGAAGGGAAGAATAGGAGAGAGGGTGGGGTGTGGGAAGACATGAGAACATAAATCATGCGACAAAAGGAAACGTTGGTGCTGCCACGGCCGTGAAGGTGGGAAAAATCTCGCGAGAGTTTTGGATATCCGATTGTTTGAATCCTAATCCCTTCGATAAGATTCCGAGCCCGACTACACGGATGGGGCTGCGCGGAGAATGGGGAGCAGGAAGGTGAGGAGAGAAGGGGTGGTGGAAGGAAACGTTCAAGGGAAGCAACGAGAGAGGGAGGGGGATGAGGTCCGGCCGGGGAGGGCGTGATCGGATGGAGTCGGAGGAGAGGAAAGAGGATTTTTGGAGGCTGGGTTTTGGGTGAGCTGCGGTGGGGGACGGGGAACTTTCGGGGAATGAATGGAAATAATATTGGTAGTAGAGGATGGATTCGCTTTAAGTCTGGGGTCTTGTAGGAGGTGTGAGAGAGGAGAGGAGATCGAGGGGAATTACAAAGACCCTTCAAGCGATCTCCTTAAGCTGGACACAATGGATTCGGCTCTATTTCACATTAAAGCCATTTGAATAAAAATATCATGTTCAATGGGGATTTTGAAAATAAGGATTTCGGCGTTGGGAAAATCTTTATGTCAGTCGTAAATCACAGGGAATCAACAGAGTCGCGATTTTGAACATTTCCAACAAGTCAGATTTTTTAATTCATTGGGAAGAATATTTTCTTCAAAAATTTATTTTACTTAAAACTTTTAGGCGCAAAAACACCAAAGAGTGATAGAATCACCCCCATCTCAGCAGAACAAAACTTATAACCACGGAATCACTGATCAGTCTAAGATTCTATGCGTAAAAATTAAAATAGAAAAGATAGGAGAACAAAATGGCATATCGAATAAATTGCGTTGTTTCAGGCGTAATGTTGTGGCATTCGAACATGGTAATGACGAAAATATTTTCTGCAATATATTGATTGACACAACCGGATTTTTGAGAAGTTAGATCATCTTCTGGTCAGACCAGAGGATGATGTTGTACATTGAAACCGGTTGCGTGATAAATCATTATCTAGTGGAAAAGTATTACCATTTCATCATTATGGCTGACCTAATCACTTTGAAACTTAAAACGCGAGTCGGCACAAGTTTATTTTATGTCAATTCCTGAGTTTTTTTATATTTAACATTATTTCGATGCTCAAATTGAAAAGTGATAATTGAAAACGTCGGAAAAACATTTTTTTTTAATGCTCAAATGGTTGTTTTAAATTAGGCGTTGATTAATTCTCATGGATGGTAATGATATTATTCTCTTAAGCCCTGAAGAAAAAAATTCAAGTGATACATTTCTGTAGCGCTTATTCACTTCTCATGCAGTTCAAATTAAATTTAAAATTAAAAATATTAGTGACATTTGAATTAATTGATAGCTGATAAAATTATTTTAACTGTATCGACGAATTTATTAAAATTAACATATTAATCCATTTAAATGAAATAATTTAATAATTTCCATACCTATAGTATTTACATTGAACATTACACCATTAAGACGTCTTATTTCATTTGTCAGAACCTGGGTACACCAAAAATTCTCAAATCCGTAGAACTTTGTGGTGTTATTTCATCCGCAGCTGCTGAAGGTGACAGGCCAATTTCACCGAGATGAGTCATCAATCATCAATTGCATTGATGACTGATGATTACAAGGGCTATCACACTCTTCAAAATGAATTCAAAGAACCCAAAGGAGCATCAGTGAAGTGTGAGTCTTCCGGAGAACTCTGAGTAGGTCTGACTTGGTGCTTGGGGACAGGGGATCAGGGTTGAAAACCGTCACCTTCCTGCCAATCGTAAACCCTCGTTGCTTTTGAGAAGAGCTTTGAGAGTAAAATCAGATCGTGAGTGTGGTTTTCTAAACTCTTACTCCCTGTTTATTCTTCCTCATCCCTTGCCCGCTTTCCCCATCTCAGGGATATACTATCGGCGTCGATAAATCCTCAATCTTCGCAACACCTCAAAATGGCAGACACTAGTTTGGAAAGGCACAAGAAATTTAATGAAATAGTATTGTTGTAGAATATAGTTCTACAAGTTTTTTTTTGTTTCGCGGGGGGGAATCGAATAAATGGTTGAGTTGTTTCGGTGAAAATATTTGGGGGAGAGGGTTCCTTGGTCCTACCTCCCGCGCACCCCTTGAAATTTAAGCTTTCATGACAGGCAGGGGGATTAAGGGGACCTGCATTTTTTTTTTTTTTTTTTGAGGATGGGGTAGCGTGGTTTTGTATCCAATCCGAGCTGGGGGAGATAGGTAAGGCCCTTCCTCCCTTCGTCGGCTTGTGATCTCACGCGAGTAGAAAATGTTTTTGAAGTAACACGACCATTGTCTTTGTTTCGCCCGTAGAGTAAGGCGGTAGGTTTTTTTCTCCTCTGTCTTTGGTCGGAGGCACGGGAGTGGAAATAATTACACATCAAAGAAAAGTGACGTGACGAGTTAATGCTTCACGTTTCAGGAGACGGGCTGAGAGAAGAAGAGTGCAAGTTGCTTAGCGCTGCGCGGGGGAGTTGATTGGAAAGTGTGTCGTCGTCCGCGGAGAGCCTCCACCGCCCCACGCTCGCCCCTTCGTCCCTTTGATCTCCCCTTCAGTTTTTTGCCCACGTGAGAGTGCTCCCAGCTACGTTTTTTGGCATATCGGAGAGGGTGGTGGAGTATGGTATTTTTCACATCCCATCGCGGCACTTCTCAGCGGCGAGGCGTCTTTAACGGCCCTTGCGCATGCTAGCGGGAAGTGTCACTGCTTCAGTCCCCTCTGTCGAGATGGGCACGGAGACAAGCTCTTCGGAAATCTTACCTGATCGCCGGATACGTCTATCGCCTCTAAAAACCGCTTCCCGAGTTTCCTTGATAAAATATTTGCATGTAAATTGTGCGCTATACATTCCAGGATCTCTTTAGTGTACCGGTTCCTTCGGAGTGGCCGAGTCGGCGTTAACTGGTGGATTACGTGCACGCGAATTCAACATGGATGTTATTTCTGGTGGAAATAATTCTTAAGCTAGTCACGAGATGATGTCATAGTGAAGGAAATTACGTGATGATGAGATGAAATTCCATTCACTTAAAGGTTTCTCAAATAATATTATTTTTTCCAGATTCATAAGAAATATCAAGCATTCACCATTTTTCTGAGTTCAGGTAGTCATCTCCTCTACTGATGCCTAAATCAGCTGCGAACGTTCAATGCTACCGCACTGTAACTGGTATTCACTGTACTCATTTTTGAGAACAATGGGATGCTCTTGGTGTCAAAATTTGTGTAAAGGTAGCTTAGAATTAAAGGCATCTACCACCAAATAAAGTAAGAATCTCAGTTGGCGGAGATGCAGAGTGAATTCTTATGGTAGAAGACCAAATGCTCGTCTATTGGTCCTTTTACTATTATGACTTGTGATTTATGTTTCGACGAATAAGATATCTTGAAAAGTAAAACTGAAGTGTTCTTATACTAGCTACACACAGGTAGGAGATGTGTGTAAAATTAACAACATCAAAGCTATTCAAGTTACTAGAAATTTGAGAAAAATCGTGAGAAAGGAGCTTTTATAGTAAATGTATTTTTTCTTGGAGAAAAACTGTGCCAAAAAATAACTTTAAACTAGCTAATTGTTTCAGAGGTTCAATGTGTTCACTTGAAGTTGCTGGTTCACATATTTTCTTCTGTGAACAGCATCCTGTAGGTCACATTGCGCAAGGTTTTAATAGCACAGGCTGTATGCGATATACTTAATGCCTCCATTGTCTTACTTCATAGTGGAAAAACACATTATAATCCAAATATGTTCCCATTTTATGAAAATTATTAAAAAATAATTACATCTCAGGTAGAAGTAATATGCATGACGACAACTGAAGTATTTGAATATTTTGATAGTGGATCGCATTAGGGTAATCACCTTCTTATAGCACTCCTAATGAGTTTATGAATTTAGAGTGAGTGAGTGAGTTTGTGAATTTAGAACCTAATGAATTTTATTTAAATTTAGATTTAAAAATGACATATAAAAGGAATTTGAGAGTGGAGGCAGCCCTAGTTAGTCCAATTAGTTTTACGTCCACTAATTACTTTAAGACCCAAGAATTGAATAAGCGGTTAATATATCTGTTAAATGGCCCAGAATATGTATGTCATAAGTAGTAAACGAACAAATACGAATTGTGAATACTTACGGTGACTATCAATCATCAATATTAGTGGATTATTCTAGGAAGATTGTTCCTGGGGAAATCATAATGGGAAAGTTTTGACGTTGACTCGTGTGTATTCCTCGCATTTTCATTGTTTACTGGTGCGATTTTGAGGTAAAACCCCCGTTGAATAGACTATTTTCTCGAAAGGTCACCCGTAGCGAATGGAAATGTAAGCAAAACCACAGAGGATGCTCCTGAAACTCTTAAACTTTATGAAACACTGTGATTAGATGTGGAATAACAAGTTAGATTTCAAATGAAGCAATAATTAGAATCCCATCAAAGAGATAGATGCATAGAGAATAAAGTGCTAGCAGCCACTCACTACCAACTAGTGTACACCGATATATCCGTCCTGTTCGGTACTTTCACATTTCTATTCAGGGCCATCACCAGATGCCTTATGGGAGAACTTAAGAGGGTGATGCGGATCATGAGAAGGGTTGGGCCGTGCCCTTCCCCTCATGGACCCCTTGGCCTCCACCCCGTGCACGCTCCTGCCATAAATGTTTCTCGCAGTTATGATTTTCGTCAACTCAACTCGAATAAAATGGAAAGAGTAGAAACGTTTCAGCTCGAGAGTGGGAAAGGAGGGGGGGATGGGGTGGGGTAGGGTGGTGAGGAGAAGGAATGTAAGGGAAAGGATTGGAATTGCGAAAGGAGTCGGCGACGAGAGAAGAAAGAGGCTCCCGAGGGAAATACGGAGGAGGGCGAAATGGAGTGGTGGGAAATAAGAGAAGGGACGGGACCAGGGGGATGGAGGGCGAGGCGGGGGAGGGTTGATATTTATGGCCTCCCTTTGGACGCAGTTGGATTAATTAATGAGAGCCGGAGTGCGATTTCCGAACGGTTGAGGGAGGGTGGGGGTGACTGTAATTTCTCATCGGCGCCCCTCCCTCCACCCAACGCCCCTTGTCCCCTCCCCTTTTCAGAAGAAACCTTCCCAAGAAATACCCTTCCTCTTTCTAACCCTTTTGGATCTCTCACCCAACCCCCCAACCACCTTTTATTCCGTTTCCCTCTCACCATTCCTTCCTTTTTCCATTTCTACGCCTCCCCGTTCGCCGTATACTCAAACCCTTTTGCCGCCACCAACTTTATTCATTACGTCCCCAATGTCCACCTTTCCTTTTCTGGATGGAGTAGAAATACCGAGACTCACTCCCGCGTGCCGGTTGAATCGAAAGCAGATCAGATCCTCTCTTGGCAAAGGGTTCACCGATGTCGCAGGATGAGGAACAAACGCTAATGAGAAGGGCATTATTGCTCTATTATTTTGGATAGTCATTGACATATTTGAATTGTTATTTTCTTAAAATAATATTTCTTTAGCGTGTGAAATTTGTCATCGGAGGATGTGATTTGGATTACGATGAAAGGATATGAAATGATTTTCAAGCACTAGAACGCATTCTATGAAATATCTGTTATGAGAGGATTTCAGGGTCGAGCTTGGGTAAAACTCGGCAGGAAGATATTGTTCATGGAGTTTACGGCAGCAGTGGAAATGTAAGTTTTCTGTTTCCGTCGTTATTTTGGAGGGAAAATTCCAGTCGGGAAGATATGACAAAAAATAGGCAAATCCATTGAAATTTATTGTACCAATCCAGGTTTCAAATCGAGCGTCATTTCGAAGGAGTTATATGTAATGGCACCGAGGGATTCGTGGTTTATATCCCCCGAGAAATTCCCCATTATTCTACTTCTCCGACATCGCCGGCTGAAGCGTGAGTCCATCTCCTCCCAAATCATAATCGCCAAACTCTTTCCAGACATCTTTGCCCCTATCCATAATTCCATAAGCGATATGGCTCCGTAAACTTTGAAAACTGAAACTGCTCAATATATTTCCGTGGTCATTATTAAGTTTTTGTCTCGTACCCTTAATCGTAACAGCCACTAAAGTTCCCCCACAGGCCTAACTAACAACGTTGTTCCGTTGTTCTGAGCCAGTTGTTTTCACTTAAGTCTACGAGTATTGAATTCAACCGAAACCAAGAGCTACGAAAACAATCCATTCACGGAATGAATCATTTTTATAGCACTCAAACCTACTTACTTTTTCATTTTTACGTCAACTACTGACGGTACCTTAATCATATTTTTTTCACACAGACATTTCATGCCCTCAAACGGAAATTCAGAGTAAAATAATCCTCTACTCTTTTCTACGGTGCATTTGATAAGGATACGAACACAAAATTTAAATTGATGCTTCTTCCTTCTCTGGATTAACCCTTTTGTCGAAGAGTACATAGGTTTACTAATTTTTTTAAAGCACATTTTTATGCACTCAATGATCATAAGTCTTCCTCGCTGGAGATAATTAGTTTTCGGCAAAGTCATGTCCCCTTTTCCAGCTTGATTTCGGTGAGTTGTTTCTCAATTTACTAACTTAGATAGAGGTAATTTGACTGTGGTCTGTGAATAAATCGTCGCTCTACTCCCAGGCAAGCGAATATTAGACGTCTTCACCTCTGGGATAGTAGGCAAAACATGAGCTCGGAGATGAATTCATCGAGGGGGAAATCGACTACTTACTCAATTTGCTCGTTGCACGTAGGTTCAAACGCGCTCGTAAGTTCCCACAAAATTGGATCGCCAACCGAGTTCCCTTACCGCGAGTACTGTTCGTTCACGCTCAATGGACGTGCGTGATTCGCTCGTCAGTCTGAGTCGGCGGTGGTCGCCTGTTGGCCTTGTCTCTCTTGTTTTTAGCCGATTCCTCTGTTCCCTCCGGTTCTGCATCCTTACGTGAGCGGGTCTGCATGCGCGCGCGCCCCTGGGTGTACGTATTTCCCCTTTCGCTCGTTTTGCAAATATTTTCTCTCCTGTTTCCCGATTCAACGCACTCATCCTATGTATCTCTCAGCAATTCTCTTTCGTTTTCATCTCTCATTTTGTCTCATCTGGTTTTGTTGGGATATCTCCTTTAATTATTTTCTTCGCCCAACCCGCAGGTCAATTTACTCATCTCGTTTTCCGAATTCAAGTCAGAGTTAAAGAGGTGTTTTTCATTCAGGGATCATTATCCCAGCTTCGTTAATGCCTTTTGTAACTATCTCATTTTATCATGTTATTATTTTCAGGAGGGAGGAGTTGCTCAGTTTCAAGTGCCAAAATGTAAGCACGTATTTGGTTAAAGTATTATTGAAACAATTATCACTATTGTAGCCACAATAGAAATACATATAATTACTCCTTCAACTTTCCCCACGAATTGATCGTTTTCACTAAATCAGAACTAAGGTCAATGTGTTGGTAGATGAATTTCCGCCAATTATCACTTTTCACTTACTTTTTCTTTTCTTCGATAAAAAGTGAAGAAAATGTCCTCTAGATTTATTTCTCACTCCCAATGTATTTCTCACGTAAAAATTTTGTATAACCTAACAATTAAAAAAATATTTTCATGAAGAGTTGTGTCAATTCTCTTTTCGTCCCAATACGTACAAGTTGTACACTTGTACGCACTTGAACACTCTATCCTCCTCTCTGAATAAGAATCCCTTGGAATACTTCTTTGAGAATTACGGTAGTGCACATTATACTTTCAAATCATCAGTTCTCTTCATCTTTCTCCGCTCTCCGTTGTAGATCTTCTTGGAAAGAAATATTTATTCAATCCTCCTATTTTTTTGCAGAACTTTTTTTCCTTCTATTGGAGATTTTTTAGTAGAAGTATTCGGAATATGTGCATCCCTGCCCGTTTATCCATGTGAGGAATGCCATTGAAAAAACAAAACTAGCTGGAACATTGAGGCGATTATCATCGATATGTGAAACTACAGATGGGTGTTCGTGATTACGGTTGAACTTTGGCGTCAATGGTCCCGTGTTTTTGACTCCTCATCTCGCCTGTGTTCTTCCTCATTTGGAGCACATATCACTCACTCACCCATTCCCCCACTCTTCCTTTTACAATCCGAAGTGCGCATTCAGCCGACGATTCCACGCCGTCGCCTCCGCTCCTCGTACCCTTTTCCATTCTCCCGCCGTCGATATCCTCACCAACGGGGACGGATTATTAAATCCTCATAATGCCATAGAGGATTGCTCTTTTTTTCCTCATCTCCATTACCACTGCCTCCACTCTCACCAAAGGGAGTCTTTATAAAGCACTTTGTGGGACGCTATCCTCAACCACCGCGCGCTGCTGCCCGCTTTCCAAACCCATGCACGCACCCCCCCCCACACACACACACACTTCCCCCCTCTCTATTCTTCCTTCCCAATCTCACTCTTTTTATCTTTCTCATCTTCCATCCCGCGAATGCCTCCGTCATTCCCTATCTTCATCCTCTTCTCCCGTCCCCCCCTTCCTCTTGTTTCATCATTTTTCTCCTTCCTGCCTCACTCGCTCGTTTCTACCACTGTCGCCCCCCCCACCCCCTTCCAACCAAGCGCTGTCCCCGATGCTGTGTTCCCCCTTTCCCACCACACTTCAGTATCATGTTCGGCAGCGAAGGCTCGAATGCAACAAGAAAAAAAACAATGATGTGAAGGAATTATTGTCTAGTCATTGCTTCTCTCTGGAATTGAGTGAGCGTGTGTGTGTATACTATATATTGAAAGGATCCTCTACGGATTCCAAATTAAAGATAAATACGATTCAATATTTTTATTTTGTTCTGGCCCAGCCTCATCTTGGGTATTCTACATGGATATGAAATCCGATTGCAAAAGATTTAGTCCGTGAAACGAAGGAAGTTGAATTCCGAGCGCGTCATGTCAGAAACTGCTATGATAATTCACAAGTGCGTACCTACTATACTATATATCTCATTTGCTTTCTTACAGCAATTACTCACAGGTCTAGTGGACCTTATTTCTCAATACCCGCTTCCGATGATGGATCTACAATAACGGACGTATATTTAAACTACAGTATAACCATGATGAATTGACACATCACCTTTAGGACAACGTTATATTTTTACCTTTCCAATGAAACCGAGTCTCTTTAAGATGGAATGTCCTATTCATTATAGTGAAATGAGTTCCTGAAGAAGAACCATGGGTAAGAGCGACTCCAAGCTTACTTCACTTGTCCCGGATTACTTGTTTTAACTCCATTCATTTTTTATGCGATGCCGCATTTCCCATTGCCTTTGATTTGAAATTTTATCCCTGTGCACTCTTTCATGACTTCATTCCACCACTCACCTTTCACGGCGTAGCACCGTATTAACTTTGCTATTCCCCTCGAAACTGCGGTGGTTTGATTCTAGGCATAAATTATGAGCCCCCTAGCGAAAACTACGTTCCACTGTCAATTAACGGTCCCTAGTTATGCTCATTCACGTATTCCCCTCTTTCCATCTGCAATTCACTCCCCACCCTCGGTTATTGCTCGATTCCTTCCCCAAAGTGCGTTCCAGTCCCCAACATAGTGCTTGCTGGGTTCTCTATTCTTCGCAATCTGCTGCCTTCATCCCTCACTTTTCCTGATCTTCCCCTCTCCACCCTCGCTCTCCCTCTCCCCTTCTCACCGGGGCCCTTCTCACGCTCCCCCGCCCCTCTTCATCCCTCCATCCAAAGCCCCTGCTTTTATTTCGGAGTGAATCGGAATTCGAGGGGGTTGGCGCTTTAGATTTTCGCTTTTATAATGGCGGGAGGGGGTTGGTGGGGAGTGGTTGGTTTCTGAAAAGGCACAAGGAAGTCGGCCGAGCGGGGGGGGTGGAAAGGTGAGGGGTTCGTTGGGGGTCGACGTGCTGTGGCTCAGAGAGAAGCAGGGAGCACTTTATCACGAGATGAGGGAGGCGTGCGTGGAAGATCTGAGGGAGACCTCATCCCGAGAGCACGTCTTGAAAATTTGGAACGCAGAGAGGAGAGATTCAATTTCCCGGCTCAATACAATGCGTGAGAGAAATATATCAGATATTTAAAAATTCCCGAATTGAAAGAGTCACGCAACAATTAGAAAACAGTCGTTCAATACACAACGATTACATGAAAGGACATCTCGCTGGAAAGACTCGCAAGGGTTGAAACGCTCAATTGGGAGAAAGAGAATAATTCTAAGTAACGTCAATGTGTAGACAGGGACGGAGATGAGATTTTAGGAGTAGCAGACTCTCGAGCCAACCGATATGAGAAATTTTTTACGCACAACTAATTTATGCTGAGGGTACGCTAAAACATTTATGAAACTGAAAGGACTTATTCGCGAAACTAATAAACTAATATATTTCTTCTATTAAAAATTAGTAAATTTTCTTAAATAGGCAGGGGCTTAACGTCCCAATGACAGTTCGCAAGTATAAATCTGGATGTGCATTAAGAATTTTTTCTGTGGAGATGCTTAGCCATGAATAGAAATGCAGAGGATGGGACACAATACCTGTACATACAACTGTTAGTAGGATATAGGGATTGATCATGAACACGAAATTTACTCAAAATGTAATAAAGAATGAATAATTAATCATCTTTCCCGTATACCGTACCGCAAATTATCTTTTCACGTGTTTTTTCAAGATATTTTGGAAATATATTTTTATCGCACATTTTGCCACATTATCACTGTTTCGGTCATACTTTTGGGGAAATGGACCTTTCAGCTCCTAGCTCATGGTAATTGGGAATTCGGTGAGAGCCAAAGGCTGATAAGTTTTTGAAAAGTCTTAAGTGGACGAATGACAATGGCAGCCAACTACCAAACAAGATATTTAGCATTCGAATCTCATTGGAGCTTCAGAGGATGTTTTTTTCTGCGACTCTCTCTTTCCCTGTGCTGCTTTCTGAGAATACAGGCCATGCAGAAGTGGTGCACTACCATTTTAGTTACTTCATGAATAAACGCGTGAGATGTGAGAAGCTTTTTTGAAGGGTTTAGGAATATATATGAAATAATTGATAAGCGTTTTGAGTGCCCTACTGAGGTCGATGAAATATTAAATATGAGGCTATCCTGCACTTGACTCAATCCTTGAAGATCAATATTGCAACCTATTTTGTTTTATAAATTTTTGAACACCACTAGTGCTACGTAATAAATACTATGCTATTACTCTAAAACCTCAAATTAATTTACAGCATAGCTTAAAAATCAAATTCGTGAGATTCAGTCTTTTTTCATCAATGCATGAAAGGATGCAAACCAAGTTCAAGGGAAAGGAACAGAGACGAGTGAAAATGAGAATAAGTTTTTTCACATTTTAAGGAAATCTTTGAGCTCAAATATTCGTGAGTATCACAAACCGATAAGCGTATAAGCTGCGAAAATATGCAATTAATGATAAAAAAAATCTCTAATCACGAGTTATTATATATGCGTAGGCAAAAGGCAGTCGGTAATAGTTGTGATGATTTTCGCCTAAATCTACCGGCTGAATCAAAAATTGAATTGATGATTTCAAATTGTCTAAATTCTGTTTTTTGTGTGCCGATCCTTACGCCATATCTTTAAATAGTATGAAATAATGTAAATCCAGTTACCGGCAATACCGATTTTACCAAGAAGAAACAATCCATAGGCAAAGCGAAGTACTTGCGTACATATTATCAATCTACCGAAGTGTGACTAGATTAAATGCTAAAAAATATTCTTTATTACTCAATTAAAATGAACGATCGATTAATTCTACACTTGCATGACTGGAGGTGCTCAAATGAATTTTTTTGGCTCCGTAGAATATTTGGATGAAATTATTCAGCCTTACGCGTGAAAACTCTTGCTTAGTTCATGCGGTGACATTTTGATAAAACAAGATTTGGGAAATATTAAACAATGAAAAAATAAATTAATTCAAAATAAAATAATGAAAAGAGAATCATATCAATATCTAGGACTGAGCTAAGAAAATTTACAATGTATTCCACTGCCTCTAAGTTCCACAAAATAGACGAAAGAAAAACCGATCGTTGTTATTAAAAAAAAGAATTTGATTCTGGAATGAAGAGCACTGTTTTTCCATTGTTGTAAATATGTAAAATGTAAATTTACATTGTGTTCTTCATTCCATGAACATGAGCCTTATATAGTTGAGCCAGAAACCATCGAATACATAAATTAAATTCTGGTTAATCTCATTTTGCATTGGTCCGTGATTAAGCCGGAATGGTGAAAATAATTTAAGCCCCCTGCGATATCGACCACACATTATTGATGGGAAAAGAGAGGTCGATTGGAATAATTCATTATTGTATAGATACGTTTTGCCTCGTGTAAATTGCGTGCACAACAGAATCGATAAGAAGTATTTGCAACAAATCCATTCTACAGATTTCTATTTTCCTCTATATTACATGACTAGGATTACATCCTTTCACCCTCACGGTGGTTTACGGTGCAATAAACACAATCAATCACAATTACTCCATTTGGAAATGTTTTATACAAATATTCTTAATATCCCAGAGACTTTTCCAGCCAAACACAAGGTGAATCCCTCAATACTAAGTATCGGCCACCCTATCTCACATTGCTGACTAATATGAATCGGCATTAAATTGATATTGCTGGCGTTTCATGAAACAGTTATGATAATGGTAGCCTCCTTCCCATTTTCTACCCCTGCGTATTTCGTATGCTTGTGTTTATGGAATCCTTCTTGTACATCGCTTTGGAATTAATGTATCAATTCATTCCAACGATATCATTTAAGTTAAAATATATATATATATTCCACTGCGAAGGATCAATTATTTCTCCGCATTTTCGCGCAGGCCAGCAAAATATTAATTTGCGCCGATGTCGCAAAACCCTATGGAAGGGATTCGGAGTAGCGGGAGGATGAGGAAGGGGGTAAATTGAAGCCGGATCGTCAGATAGCGACTATTAATTCTCGTAATTAGGAAGCCTCGGGATCAAATTATCGGCGGGTGGGATACTAGAGCTCCGGGCCCTGACCACACCTATGGCCCCAAGCGATGCCGCGCACGCTCTCCACCCTACTAACAACCATTTTGGTCTTATCTTGCCACCCACCTCCCTTCCAACCCTCCCCCGTTGGACTGGAGGCGTGGATTACTGGCTCTCGGGGATGAGTGCGTCACACGCTAGTTTCCACCTATCCCTCTTTCCCTCTCTCTCTGTCACGTCCTCCCTATGTAAACCTGAGAATGCCGCCCTCACTGCATTGAGCCTCGTCCAAGTACACTTCGCAGTGGTAATTCAGCTTTTAAGGTAGTTGATGCCTGAGTTTACATTGTATCACTGTTGGTACTTGACTGATTAGGGATACGTCTTTGACTGTCCCCGATGTGGCTGGACATCGTTTTTGTGTGTTTCTATATCGCTTCAAAGGAGGATTAACACGTTTATCCAACACTGCACCCCTTAAATTCCTCGTGATTTCTTCTCCGTTCATGCGAGTCAGTAAGCTAGATAATCTTTCGTAACTTCGTCGTTCTTTTAATAGTTTCCCTGTAAACATAGAGTTCAGCATCCTGCTAGAGTCATGGGCGTTTCCCGCATCGGCCTTGTCTGCCTCGTACGCATTACCTCAACAAACTTTCTATCCTTCACAAATGCATGTAACTAATTCTATCGTGTTCATCTCCACCTAGCTTTTTCTTTCTTCTCCTTTACTGAATTTTAAAGTCTCAAACTTCCATCCTCTTTCTTCAAAGAACTGGGCTATTATTATGAAAACTTTTCGTAAAATAATTTCCGAGAAGAAGGTATCCCTCATTGCGAAAATTCGTGCGTCATGGCTTTTCTGTCGAGGAAAAAATCGATGCTTACGATGGAAATGCAAAAATAGGCGCATTTCGCCGGAAACGTATTGATTGAATAGCTCCATGTTATGTGCTTGAAACTATTCATGAGGTCGAATCTTTCACTAAAGTTGTTATTTTTTTCATCAGTATCTTTAATTCTTAAAATATTCCAATTTTCCATCACATTTTGTACATATATTAATCGCTCTTCTTGACTTGTTATTGGTCTTATTTTTATTTATTGTGCTACCGTAAGCCGTAAGTGCTATCGCTAAAGTTCCATCAATAAAATCTAATTGTTTATTCTACTGTTATTCCTTGGCTCACTACCAAAAAAAGTTAGTTTTTATTTAGTTCATATTAAATAAATTCGTATGATGAGAACTTTTTCATTCGATATATAATTAGTTTGTATGTACAGGTATGTATATTAATAATTGTATGCATGAATTTCAAGGGACGGGTATTATCCATAGAGCGTAGTGTTTACGTCCTGGAGTAATGGGTTTCCATTAGAATTTTAATTTTTGGATTTTAAACCAATTTTCAGAAGTTTCCGAGTAAATATATACATTACGATGGTTAAAGCGTTCATTTTTATTTACCTAATTGATGGTATCGGTGATATTTCTCACGATAAGATTCAGTTAATGTTCGATTTATTGCTCTTTGTTCTTTAACAGTTTGCATTTCCGATTTTTGGATGCATTCATAATAACAATTGCACTCTCGAATTTAGGGGTGTCCTCTGCCCTGGATTCCAGGAAAAGGTCATTGGAGGAGATTTGACCGAATTTTGTTTAACCCAAAATAGAAACCGGATTAATGGTGGTGTAGAAAAGTATTTAAAAAATTATAAACGGGTATTGTCTAAGGGCAGAGATCTGTCTGGTACAGATTTGTGAAGTTGAAGGGAAGTGAAAAAGGAATTCTGATACTGGACCGATGGTGATAAGATACGGGGGATAAAAATAAAATTTGGCAATATACCCGGGCAGATAGAGAAGTGTTTCAGGAATTTTTAAGGGGCAAGTTTCCGGGATGGGCAGGTAGTGGAGTGACCGTAGAGAAAATATGGGAAAAATTCAAAGAATTATTCTTAAAGGGTAAACAAAGTACGTCCCCATAAAAAATTTGAAACAGAATAAGGATACGGAGTACAACAAAACCATACAAAGAACTCGCAGACAAAAGAAAGCGGTAAGAAAGGCACATGGGTTAAAGAAAGAAAGTAATGTCACAGTATTACAGCACCTGGGTCCCGAACCTAAACAGGGAAAAGAAAATTGCAAAGGAAAAATTTCTTATCAATGCTATTTCGAAGGACAATGCAGCGAAATTCCATAGATACATGAGAACGAGGAAAGACAACAGAGAGCGCGTGAACGCATTAAATACTAACGGTAATAACATTATAGCAGACGCTGTAGAAATAGCAAATATTTTCAAATCCTGCTTTACGAATATTTTTCGGGGCATAGAAAACAAAAAAAAGTAAGACTTGCCTAAATAGCTCAAAAACGACAGAGAACTTCATCAGGGTAATAACACAGCTCACTTCCCTCGACAAACGGTGTGATCGTAGAGGACTCGTATTTTGTGAAAGAAAATAAGGAAGATGAGGAAAAATAAGTCACTGGGATCGGACAATATATCCATTGACATTCTAAAACTGGGTGATACCGCAATAGCTTATTACCTGAGTAATCTATTCAAAGTAACTTTAAATAATGATGCTTTGCCCAGTGATTTAAAAAAAAGAAAACATTGCCTCAATTTTAAAGAAAGGGGATAAAACAATTGGCAAGAATTATAGACCGGTAAGCATAACATCAGTTTCTTGCAAAATAATGGAAAAAAGAATCACTGACTACATTCGGGAATGGTGGACAAGAGATAAATGGCTATTTAAACACCAACATGGGTTTAGAACGGAATACTCGTGTGAAACGCAGCTTTTGGGATTAAGTCAATGTATCGGTGCCGCAATAGATGGAGGAAATGATGCTCATGCGGTATTCGTTGATTTTTCGGCAGCTTTCGACCGAGTGCCTCACGATAGATTATTATTAAAGTTGGAGTCGTTAGCATTGGATTTGAGGGTAAAGAAATGAGTAAAAAATTTCTTACAAACAGTATTAAAAAATTAAAAAAGTGGATGTATTTTCAAAAGAGGCGAACGTTATAGCAGGAGTTCCACGAGGCAGTGTTCTAGGGCTATTATTCTTCCTCATTTACGTAAACGATCTACCAAATGATTTACATTCCCAAGTAAGACTCTTTGCTGATGATTGCATTGTATACAGACGGGTAGAGCATGTAAATGACCGCGTAATACTACAAAATGACATCGATCACCTTGGTGACTGGGTTACAAATAATAGTAATATGAGAATTACTGTTAGTTTGAGTAAGCATGTAAATTTTTCAAATAAAAAGAATGCACAAAAGGATATTTACATCCTCTTTGGAGAAAGAGTCCCATGTAGCAGTCAAATATTTAGGCGTTTACTTAACATAGGATCTTGGGTGGAGAGTCCAAGTAGATAATTTGACACGGAAGGCATTCAAAGAACTTCATTGGCAATGAGAAATTTAAATGGAAGTAGCGTAGCCACAAAATAAAAAGCATATGAAGTACTGGTTAGCCCTATCCTAGAATACTCGTCCATAGTATGGGATCCATATCAGGTGGGGCATATGAAAAAGATAGAAAAAGTTCAAAGAAAGGCAGCAAGACATGTACTTGGAAGGTATGAAAGAACAGATAGTGTTACGATAATGTTGGATATACTGAAATGGGAGAGTTTGAAAAATAGAAGAAAAAGGAGTAGGTTAGACGCAATGAGATAGAATTGTCAAAATCGACGAAGCGTGGGATAATTTATGCAAATATATAGAACAAGCAAACTTTAAGGGAAAAAACGACCACAATTTTAAAATAAAAATAGGTACGCAAAAAACAAATAAGAAAAAATTCACTTTTTTAAATAGAACTACTGTTGGATGAACAAGCTACCTGGAGGGTTGTTTGAGCCCTTTCCATCCAATTTTAGGAGTTTTAAGAATAAGTGTAAAGCAGTCACTGGGTGATAAACTTCATTGATCGGCGATTATTATACTATTTTGATGTACAATTGCGTGATTTTTCACGGCATATGAAATTGAATTGTGCGTGATTATGGACGGGGTGCGCTGATGGACGGAGCGTTGTATACTATATATGGTGTGAACCTGGCCCATGTTTGATGGTAAAGGTGCGGTCGGTAATCTTTGAGTGTAATTGTACGAGTATATAAGAGCATTTTGTCTCGTATATGTTGTTCTTGTGTATGTATGTGCATTGTAAGAGTGACCGCTGACCAGACTTAACCGTTGCCACCAGGACAATTGCCTAATTGCAGCGAGATTTATTTATTTTGCATTAGTCCGAAAATAGCATTTCGACCTTTACAACGGACTTCGAACATTGATATGATAATTTGACAATTACATGTACCCAAGCCCTAGGTGGAGGAAAAACCACCTAGGCAGCCACCACTGGGGCCAACATATAAATAATATCTTATTTGTTTCTTACAATTTGAAACAAGTCAGGTATAATAGGATATGTAGAGTGATAAGACTGTAGTGTTAATAACCGTAACATTGTTACATAGTTGACATAAACCTAGTGTTTATACTTATGCAAAAATCTTTCTAAAAATAATATTTATTTCTACGCCTTCTATCTATTGCAGTCGGAAAATAGTGCAAATTCATCTTCACCTATTTTATAATATCATTCGTTAAGTAATGGTTATTGGCTAAAACTTTCTGAATAATAATAATAATAATTGCTATGGTTATTTAATTTGAAAGATGTACAATAATAAACCTCATTCTTTTTCTCATGCTTGAAACTGGTAACGGAAATCAGTTGGCGTTTCCATGCTCTCATGTTATTGTTTTGATGTGGTATGTTTGTTTAGAAATTTAAATTATAAGTCAAGTCCTTCTTCACTTATCCCTCCAACTCGGACAAAAATGCATTTTAGTCGTCGTCATCCATTCGATTGCATCCATTTGCTCGTCTGAATTTTGAACGGGAAATTGAGTTCACGGGAATAAATGACACGCGATGAATCCGCACCCACTTTGAATCCGTAACCGTGGGTAAATTAGAAAAAAAAATATCGGGACAATGATAAGGAAATTTCGATCAGAAACATTTTTCTGACCATCGTTTTTCTCCGCGCTCGTTCAATTTTTCCTCCCCTACCCATACGGACGACACGGTTTGTCGCCGATAAATTCGTCTGGCTGGCTGTGTTTATTCGGGGTCATTTCGTCTGGCTGGATTCCATGCATACGGGACGGCGTTGACCGTTTATGTGGTCGTCCGTGGAGAGAGAGAGAGAGAGAGAGAGGAGGAGGAGGAGATGGCAGTGGGATTCTCTCACGGTGGCGGTGTATTCCCCACGGATCGGGAAGGGCGGACTCGGCCGGGCGGATTCAAGAGTCATAAGGGGGGTGGAGGATTGCGGAGGGGTATCGAGGGTAGGGGAGGCAGCGCAAGTACATTGCCGGGTGGAAGTTGTTTAGTTTCGGAGGGCGACAGAGTGGGGTCTACGGGTGAGTCCGGCGATAAGGCCGCCGGCGGAGGATTCCGACTCCCCCGAGTTAACCGGGAAATATTCCGTCCATGACCTCAGGGACCAACCCGTTCCGCAGTAGTCCCGCGTTGTGTACCCACACACATATGATTAAGAGTTCTAAAAAAATTATATTTTTCACGCGTTAGTTATGAAAAATGTAATGCGGCGCGACACGATCAAGTGTCGGCACCACCGGACCGTGATCGCACGGAGTAATTGATTCACGTGAGCGCTAGTCCCACCCGTAATCCTTTTTGGAACAATTTGTTTCCACAATATCGACAATTTGCATCTAAATAACCGTAATAATGCGATTTTAAAATCCATGGTAATCGAAATCGACGTGTTCAATCAGAATTCGGTCAAAGAAACGTCATTTATTTTACATTAGAATGTACATACAATGCTCAATTAAAATTTGCAATGTCCAAAACATTAGGGATTTTATCTTTGATCACTTTCATTCTAAAACTTCCGTTTCCCCTTCCAATTTTCCAGAAGTCTTCTTTTAATTCCATTATAAATGGTTTAGTTTTAAATTAATTGTTTTTTTATGCTCTAATTTTTTTGCATTGAAAATAATGCATTTTTAAATAATTAATTAGAATTAGACTTTTCGCATTGGCTAAATTATTTTATGACTCGACACAATGTATGTCGATAAAGAAATTCTTGTTTAATTACTCCCAGTGGCTTCCTGTTTTCATTTTTTGCTCGCTCTCACCCCACGCACGTTTGGATGCATCAAAACGTCACCTCTGTGCACACAGTCGCGTCTTTTGCATCACAGTCTGTTAATTATTACCCCAACCTCCATTGTTTACCGGCTCAAATTCCGTTTCAGTAGCAAAAGGAGTTGTCGCGCTAGCGGAGATGAAATTGATCCCATATCACCAACTCCCTTTCACCAGAGAGGTAACTTAACATGGTTGCAACACTTCGATGACGATTAATATTGTGGGCGTCATTAATTGCTAGTGATAAAGATATGCGACCTAGATAACAATTAATTCACTTTAGGTATGATTGAAATCCATTATAAAGGGTATAACGGAATAGGCGTTTGTGATGCAAATGAATCACACCTGGATGAGAATGTTTTATTAATAAATGTCGAATTAAAGTACTGCTTCAACCGCATTTGCGTTTTTAACGTCCATGAAGGTGTCTTGCTAATATACATACGTCATGAGACAGGATCATTAAAGTTCTAAAATTACTATGAAGTGAAAAAGAACATCTTAATTCACATTCCGTTAGCTTGCACAGCATTCTATGCTGATACGTTCGCCATGCAAAATTTCCGTGGACAGTTTTTCAATAGGTTTGGTCTGATAAAAACAACGGTAGCACATGTTCAATTTCTGTCACAATCATTGAATTTACTTTTAAGTGCTGATTTTTTTTATCAGCTGTCAATGTGATTTCGCTTACTCGCTCGCTAAAGCTTGCAGTATTCTATCTCTAATGAATTTTTAATGGCGTTATTACTTTTATGTTTTAAAAAATGTTCACATAAAAATTATGCTCGAAATCCATTCAGTAATGAGATTGAGAATTGCTTTAATACAACTTAAAATAATGAATCTTGTTTCCATTAAAGCTATGGCATCAAAGACAGCCGAGAGTAATGTGACAAAGGGAACTTGGACCGTAAGTTCGATGGTTCAATAACTTGCCTCACCGGCGCTGACTTCTTTGAAAGGAGACTTTATTTTTAAAGTTTGTTGAAAGTCGCAAAACCCTCGAGCAAACTTCCCCTACGGCATCTCCACCTCCACTCGTCATACCCCCACTCAAGTCCTCAAATCAGTCCGTCCACAGGCCGTCTGCGTATGTGCGGGGCAGAGCGTGTGCTGTTTGACCGTCGTGGACATTTCCGCACGGTTCTCCCCGCCTCCCGCGACCTCGCGGTCCGCGGTCGATTGCGAATCGCTTCGTCGTCGACGAGTGGAGAGGAGGCGGTCGAGACGCAGGGATTAAGAGAGGCGGTGGCCCCTGCACACCAGGGAGGGACGATGGGGTGTGTGCGGGAGGGAACACAAAGGGCTCGGCGCGATCTGGTTTCGGCGGGCTGGGAAGGAGGAGTGGAGTACGGGATGGAATATGCTCTTGGGTTGAATGAGGGATGCAGCGATGATGAGAGGATGTCCTCTTGTTTTCGAGGGGTTAAGGGATGAGCGTTGGGGCTAGGGAGGCGGAGGGAAGGGGAGATGGTGTGGGCACTCGGCGATCGAGTGCGTGTCGAGTGTATTACATGGTCGGCCGTCCGCGAAATTCGGCTTCTCGTCGGGTGAACCCTATCACTAGCCCCGTGCGGACAACGCGGGCGGGCTCCGCCTGCAGCGTGATGCTGATCCTTAATTATACCTGCATATATCCCTCCTGAAAGCCTACGGACTTTTGTCATCCTTGATTGGTAATTATTTCAAGGAAAAAGAAGCAATTTCAATGTTGTGGAAACGCCTTCGTAGCTTAGTGAGAACGGAAATAATATGGAACCAACTCCCAAGTAATGTTCCTCAATGTTGCGCTCAAGTTTTCAAATAAATTATGCAAATGTTTTCTAAGATACTTTATGCTCTATTTTGCTCAATAAATACTGGTTCTCAAAACACTTAATAAGGAGTAATTCTCTCCATTTGTCATTTTTCAATTATATTTTTGAAACGGAAATGTCCAACGTGAAAAGAAAAAGTGTGAAAAATCAGTAAAGCATCTTCCACATTTTCAATTTTATAATGCAAGATAAAAACCACGCTCAAAAACGAACGCTAAAAAAATAGTTAAAAAATAATTAGAAACTCGAAAGCATGAATGTATCCTTTACGTTATTGCGTCAAATTAATAATGTTTGGCATTTCCGTAATAATCAAATAACAGATATTGAACTCACAAAAACAGTGCACTTATGTGAAATGTATTCGTATGTTAACCCGGGGAATGACTAAAATCGCCTCTTTTGGAAATTATTATCACAATCTCGCCCTGTGTTCGCCTGATGTACAGGGTTCGTCCGGAAAATAAGTGTACTGAGCTCAGGAAAAAAAATTATTACACTTTTACATATCTTAAGCTAATATTCCTCAAAATAGGACCCTTGTGAGTCGATACACTTGTTCCAGCGGCGTTCCCATTCCTGGAACGCTCCCGCGAAGGCATCATCGGGAACCTCTCGAAGACTCGTCGTCGACCTCTTCTCTGCCCTCCACGAACATCTTGTGCCACCGAAAGATCATGTTTCTGGACATGGCTGACTCCCCGTAAGCCTGGTTAATCATACCGACAGTTTCGGTAGACGATTTCCCAAGCTTTACCGCAAATTTGATGGAATAACGCTGCTTCGGCATCGCGTTCCGTGACGTGGGTCGAGCGTGGAGGTTCGCGTTAACAGAGCTCCTCACTACACCACAGCTCAGAGCCGACTGCCTTTTTCAGCGTCGCTTGCCAACATACCCCCTCCAATCGCAGCCCGTCAGAGCGGTGCTGGGCGCGCCTGGAGCGGCGGGAAAAAATCAGTAGTCAGTACACTTATTTTCCGGACGAACCGAAACAGAAATATTATGCATGTACAAGTAGATCCTTCAAATCCCATTTAATTCCCCTCCATTATCCTCAAATCTAAAATACTATATATAATAATTGTTATTCTTAGTCTTTGTAGCTTCATGGTATTTCAACGGCTCTGCCTTACTAAGGTTTATACTGAGAAGCTATTTATGTGCGTTCTTGCTCTTCAAGATTGTTGCTTTTGTTTCTCTTGGGAACGCGAAAGAATAGTTACGCGCAGATAGGCGATATTAGAAGAAATATCAATTTTACTAGAGATTTAAAAATTAAAATTTCCAAACTACGTGGTACTCCGAAGTTGTCCTCCTGAAAGTACCCAAACGATGATATATGACTTTCTCATTTTTTTTCTCATTATCCCATTTTATCTAGATGATTACCGAATCTATATTATTACAAATCAAGAAAAAAATTATTTTTTTTGCTATATCGGTATAGTGAGCACCTCTCTCGATCGAGTTTTAATGTTACATTTTAAATGCTTTATATGTATTTACCGTTTATTCATTGCTGATAAGTTTAATACTGGCTTGAATTTCAACTAGAAAAGGAAGCAGTAATAAAATCCAGAGGCAAGTTGAAATTTTAAATTGTTTCCTATCGAGCATTGATAAGCATCTATGCCTGATAGGAGACTGTTTAACATTGAATTAAAATTTTATATTTACATTGCCGGACCATTTATTTTTAGTTTTATGTCTATCATTTAGTTAAATCTGACTCGATCTATTGGATTGAGTATATAATGTTCATGAGTACTAAATTAAATCATCTTCCCAAAGCCAACATTTATTGGGCTATGTGATAATTTGTTTTCATGAATGCCATCAATTATATAGTCAAACCAACTTCAAAGCACTTCTCGTAAATGTAAATCCAATCCTTTTGGCCTAAACGTTTTCAAATATAGAGCTTGAAACTTCAAACACACGTGCCAGTCACTCGAACTAAAAGGATTAGCATAACGCTTTTTCATGACCTCAAACTCTTTTGAATTGGCCCAAAAAAATCATTCCAATATAACGTATTCTTCCGTTAATCTCTTCATTTTGCGCATCGTATAAAAAATCCCTATCCGTTTTAATTTCATAAATGGCTTAACTTGCTAGGGGCCATATGTTATAAGGTAGAGTCCAAGCAAAGTATTCATTTAATGCATAAGGGCACATGGAACGTGTTGGACCTTTCGTTTCTTTTATTTTTTTTCGTTTCAATTAACATATTCGCATATTCCTAAAGCTATAATTAAAATGATTTTCCATTGCACGAGCAGCTTATTAAAAAAGCTGCACTTTTATCTTGGTTTATTAGAATCGGGGGATACCTCCGGTAATAAATCATGCCTATTAGTCATACGCAGCGTAACTCGAGCTCACCCCGGAAGGAGTGAATGTAAAGTATCCATAGAAATAAAATGGATCTTAAAAGACGAATTTAAGAAAATTTGCGGTAAAATGTCCTAAATATTCAGTGAAAGCTATTTTAATCTAAAGTAATAGGACAAGTTGCTTTATTAAGTCCCTACCCTATTATTGTGGCTGAATGTTGCTCATAAAATTTACTTGTCCATTTCTGCTGATTGTAACGGCGATCCCCATCTCTCCATTTTGTTTATTTTTGGTAGCCTTTCATAAACTTTAATTTTGTACTCTCGCTTAAATTTTTTCTGTAACTTCTCAGATTAGGTGTAATGTAAAAAAATGATGAGTTTCGACCGATTATACACTATTTGAGTAGCTTGATAGTTGACATGGAGACGTAATCACAAGCGACTACAAGGATTTCTTTTAAATGTCAGAGACGGATGCAAGAAAGTATTTATTTCCTTTGTGAAATTAATGCTAGTATTCATTTACCACGAAATATCATTTTTTAATTCATTTTCAAGATGTAAATTTCTTGCTTTCAATTTTTACACAGCCTGAACTCTATGCACCTAACATGTTATTTTGAATGAGGACACGCTTCGTATCAGAAAAAGGCTAGTGATATCGAAATATTGAGTGATAGTTTTTGCCTATGGGTTTCATTAATGATGTGGACAAACTAATGGACAATTTGCATCCACTACTGACGGTGAGGTTCGATTTTTCATCCCCTAAACAATCGAATGCGAGGAAATAAATGCTCGCTGGGAATCTCGCTGTATTCTCGTGGCTGAATCCGAGTAGGACTGATACTTGGTATTCAGTAAAAAGTTGCGTACCGCAGCGTACCCACGTCCCTTCGGTTTCAGGCTTCATAGTGAAAAGCAACTAATCGAACAAATTTACGGAATTTTCTCCCACAAATTCACTCTCCATCCGATCTCAAGCTCCCTCCCACCGAGTCCTCAGAAGTGAACAACATGTAAGGTGTCTCGTGTTCACGCAATTAACGCAACACTGTGAAAGAGTGCGCACACCTGTTCAGAGTGCCACCGGATTGTTGTGGATCTCTCTGTGCCTCCGGTGTTTGCCCTCGCGCAGTAGCCGTGACAACTTGATGAACCGCCGCCCACCCTATCCCCAAAGTTCTCTCTCCCTTCCCCTCCAAGCCTCCTTTCGGTCCCTCCCACCCATGTCTAAACCCTCCCAACAACTCATCTTCGTTTCACCCCAACTAAACTTGCCCCGAAGCTTCCTTCTCGAAAGGTCTCCCATTCAATCCATCCCCTTTTCCTCTTTATGAAAATCACCTTTCCCCTTTCCTCCGTCCTGCTCTCTCTTTCTCTCGCTCCAGCCACCCCTCCCTCCACCATCCCATTCCCATCCTCATTCAGCCCACCCTCCACCCCCTAACCCCAATCCCTCGTCCCGGAAACTGAGACCTTTTCCTCTTAGTTCTGCTCCCTTGCGCTGTAAAAGGTGACTAAGACCAAGAGGACCTTCGGAAAAAGGAAGAAAAAAAAGAATTCGCTCGAGCCCACGTCCTCTAAAGTAGTTTGACCCTCCAGGAATCCGCCCCTCCACACCGAACCCCCTCCTCCCCCGTGAGTAAGTGTACGACGCGTGATCTTCAATTCTTTTCGGTCCTCTCGTGCGGGCGTCTCGTGTGTGCGATCACTCGTGCGTGCGTGAGTCGGAGTGCGTGAGGTCGTCCCCGCGGGTCAACCTCGCTTGTTTACAAAGGACGTGCCCCTCACCCCCCGACTCAAGACTGGCGGCCGCCGACTCCCTGACGGAACTCTCTTCACCGTCTCTCCAAACCTCCCTTCTCCTCCTCATCCCACCTCCCGCAAGCCATTTCGGGCCCGTCAAAACCCTCCCTCATTCCGTTTCCAAAACTCTCCAGCCCAAGGGGTTCCTTCAACTTTTTCCACCGCGTCCCAATAAGACTAAGAGATAAGTTCTGCGACCCAAAAGATGCTAATATCTTTAGGTTCTCGTATTAAGTCAAGCTAGGTATCCAGACCCCTCAGCCAACTGTGGGTAATTAAATAGCTTTGGAATATCCCTTCATGGTTTTTTGCAGTGCTGAAGTTTTTCCGTGTATCATTCTTGAGACCACTTGTTTAAGCCGTGAAATATTGAAATATAACGACGTCATGCCAAATTGTCTTATGGTGGGTGGATATGCAAAACACGTAGCATGCATAATGCAAGTTAAACAGTGCATTTCCTGCTTCATTCAATATTTAAGACGATGGGGACATCTAGATGTTGAAAAAAGAGGAAGCTTTAATTGTTACTCCATTATTATGTCTATGAATAATTCATTGTAATGACTCGAATATTTCCTTTATTTCGAAACTTCAACCCGCGGGTTTCATTGAACCTCTTAACTTTTCATCATTACGTTGTGATGATAATTTATGGTCCAATGCATCCAACAAGCAGCAGAATAGGATGTTCAAACTTTTGAATAAAAGGATACACAATGGAATTGTATTGAAGCGGTCCTCGAGACATTTTAGATTCATCGCTCTGACATTAAAAAAATTCCTACGCGACGATACTAAGTCCCAGTCCTGGGTAGCACTCGTTCCCGAAACCTTTGGCCAAACCAAAAGAGCCCATTACTAATCGAACAAACCAAGCCCGCTTCTCCAAACTGTAAGTCCTAAAAAGTGATGTCCTCTGAATGTATTCTTAAATGTAACATAAAGTTCTCAAATTCGCATACCTTGTAATGTAAGTGTACAAGTGTCGTAGTATGCCGCCATCGGCAAAATACTAGTGCGCAAATTGTAAGGACTTGCAAAGTGACTTATAGCTTTGAGACACGGGTTTTGTCGAACCCTAAAAGTTTACTACCTTTCTCCCACGCTGGTGTCTTGAAAAATTCCACCATAGCGGGATTCTTTGTGGTTAGTTGTGTTTGATTCATTAATAGAAAGCGGTCGGGTCATAAGGGCTGGGTCTGATGCTATTCTTAAGATCACGGGGACGGGTCCTGCGTAAGACATGGGTTACGTATTTGTTTTATGCAAAGGGTGCGTTATGGTCTTATAGGGTTAATAAAAGCGATAATTTTGCTATTATGAAATGCATAGGGAGTCGAGCTAATGAATCGTATCTGGTTACGGGTGCTGCTCTAATCCATAAGACACACTCAAATGCTTGTTCCGGCAGTGGAGACTGAGCTCACTTACCAGCGAACGTGGTCCGGTTTACATTATACGCAAGAGTGCTGTGTTGGTTTCCCCGATTTCTTTTACGGCCCCCTAAACGAAGAGGCTTTTATCCGCCACTCACAGGGAAAGCCTTCCTCGCTAAACATTCTAATGGGTGCGGGCTGAAACGGAATCGCAACGACTTGCAGGAGACATAACTGAGAATCAAACCTGTATCGATTATATTTGTAACCACATGGTGTAGGTAGTCGTCAACATTTAATGTTCCACGCTCCCCGTAAGTCGGCAACAATGCGGACGCCGTCCTTACGGCAAGAGCTTGTCGGGGCGTTAATCGTCGGAGAACCTATAATAACCAATTTACCAGTCTTCCGAGCATTTTCAAAGCAATTCATATTTGCTTAATTTACTTCGACCTGTGCATTATACTCAAAATTAAATTGTCACACGGAAAAATCCCCATTGATTACATTCCCGAAAGGTGCAAACGCAGCGGATGCACCTGAACCGTCGACTGTCAACATAACCATGACTTTATCCCAAATAGTCCCATCTGTCCTTCTCTTTATCCCCTATGGCTTCCCTGCATTTTTGTGAACGTCTTCCCCGATCTCTTCCCGAACATACATTCCTTTAATACTTATACAATCCTCGTATTTTTTTCTGTATTTTCTTCCTTCTCCTCGCAACTTGTGTCCTCCCTCCGCCAATCTGCAACTGCCTGTTGTCCCTGCGGTCACCTCCTCTCGCTTTCCCTCGCCTCCTGTCCTTACCCAATCCCAAGTTTTCTCCCGTCCCTCTCCATTCCCTCGCCGTACTGGAGTGCCCACACACCCACCCGCTCCCTCGCAAAATCCTCTCGACCCACCGCCGCTCTTGGACGGCCACAAATCTCGGTCCCTTCCCCTTCTATTATGTTAACTTCAAGTTTCGACGTTTTAAAGGAGAACAAATGGAGAAGAGGTGCTTGAAATCAGCTTGTTGAGGAAGGAAACCTTTTCCGAAGTAGGTTTTTTTTTTTTTTTGAGGGTCGAGAATAATTGCGGGGATTTTGGGAATCCATGGCCAGGACCTCAAAAATTATTATTTTCGCTCCCGCGATTCGACGGAGGCCATCATTTATGCCTCTCTAGTCCCGCTCGAGTAATTGTGTGCCTGGGGACGTGACAAACGACCAGTTTTATAAATGAGGCACTTTACAACGCGTGTCCCTTCGAGTTGCTTGAATATTCATTGTCAGCGCTATGCATGCGCTTAATGGCTTCCAACATTGTGGGCGGAATTCCGTGGCATGGAAGAGGTATGGAAAGTCGTGGTCCACCATTGGCCCTTAATCTTCTTCGAAGAAGAATATATCGATTAATGACAGCCTCTTAATGAAATTTCGAAGCACAGTTTAGCAATATGATCAATTGTCGAGATCATCTAATTTTGCCAATTATCGGTAGATGTCTTGTTCATATTACATAAAATCAAACCCGACATATTCAGTTCAAAGCACTTCACTTCAAAGAGAAATCAGAGAGAGGACTATGTGAAGAAATATGTATTTGTTCAAGTGAATCTTTCCATGCCAAGAAAGTCATTTTTTTCAAATGAAGGGACAACATTGGAAACCCTTATAAGTTTCATGATAATACTTGGGAGATTTTACTTAATAGAGCTCTATTTCTGCACAGAAAACGTGGTGTTTATTAGTTTTAGAAAAAATAAATGTAAAGTCCTATATCTAACAGAATTGAAATGATCATTTGTTTCCTCACTACAATAATGAAAGTTATTAACCCTAGGATTGATAATTATAATGACTATATGTCATAAGACTCGTAGTAAACTATGAAATGTGGGAATGATAAAAAATGAAATAATTTTTCAAGATATTCATTTAAGAGCCACCACTAGTGCCCGTTCGGCTGGGAAATTGGTACCACTTGATCCCTGCGGTTGTAATTGCATGCCCTTGTGTGTTCTTCTCTCCAAGATATTTCTGTTTGCTGTTTACGTTGCGTTAAGGAAGTACTGATGAGTGAAAGGGAAGACTCATCATCCGTCAGTATGGAAGTGGTATTCTGAGCATTTATCGAGAAAATATGCCCGTCAGGCACACACTATGCAGATACATTCGTTGCATGACCGGAACATAATTTGATCCATTATCTAATTAATGACCCTAAATGATGATCACGTCGTCGCAGACGGACGGTACATTCTTATGGCCATGATAAATGGTGGAGCCGTGAGCCGTGGCTCACGTTATCGAAGCTTCTCTGGAGTTCACGCTGGAGATTCAGGCGTTGGATAGCGGAAATTATTCAGAGGTCGATTTAGGGATTACAGTGTATCATATTCAACGCCAGTTATTACTGTTTCAAACTCATTTAGACGAGGTCGAAATTGAGCTGGCAATAATTCATCATACAAACCATTCCATCTCCGTAATAAATAATGGCCTCATTATTAAAAAGCAGTTAATCAGTTCTCCTTCTTTGAAGATAATTGTGAAATGCTATTAAAACTGACGTAAAAACGATAATGCGGATCAATGCGGATGGACGATAACGAGACGCGGTAAATTATTTGGAATTAGTGAAAACCCGGACAATGGCGCCACTCGAGCGTGAGTGCAGGAGCAGATGGTAGACTATTGAGCCTATTAGCTGGAGGTATTTCCACTTTTAATGAGTGAGTGCAATAATTCATTCATGCATGTTAGTTTATTGTTCGCAGCAAAGTTTAGATAACATATGTAGTTGGCACCAAAATTGATAATCGCGCAAGCGTACGCGGAGCGTAAATATCCAGGGCGTCCGGCACTCTTGTGGGAGCCATCATATTTGCGTGGCGTAAAAATTGGAAACGGAAAACATTCACGCAAATTAAAGCGGTTATTTACCACTCATTTGCATCGTGTTATTGTTTTAACTCCTCATTTCGGTGTGATTGTTTAATTTTTTGAAGATTAATGTGCCCCATCGTTGGTTTTGAATGCAATTTTTTCACTATAATTGGCTTCGCTTTGTTCCGAGTCCAATTACTCTAATTATTAGTTTAAATTGTTTCCAGCATCACTGTGATATCACCTAATACACAATACGGCGAAATTTACCACGAGAGTGTCTGCCTACACCAATTTAAGAACCTTATGTCAAATTACATACATGTATATTAAAATTTTTCTTGGATCTATCTCAAATAGTTTTGCAACACGTATTTTAGACGCATTGAAGATTCAGTGAGCCGCTAGTGGGTTCATATTAGCCGCAAAGAGTCTATCATACATATGAAAGAAATCAATCTTCAGTCACAATGTTCTTCTCTTTTTTTTATTTATACTAAAACTATATAGAGTAACTAAAGCAATTAAAACTATATGAGTAATAATGATAGTAACGAGTGAACTGACCTACTCCATGATTGGCGTACGAGTATTTTTCGATAGGTCAGAGAGTGTACTTCTTAAGTTGGTGCATAAGGAATTACCATAAAAGAATGCAAGCGGAGTTATACTTAAAAAAATTTGTAAAGATGAATTTTTAGAAAAGAGTAGCTCACTACAGATTGCCGCCAACTATATCAACAATTTCAAAATAGAAATTGTGGACTCGATAGATGTAGGCGTTACCCTCACTTATGAATACGATGTCCAATTGGGCCTTAGTCACATTATAAGAAGTAAATTCGAGAATTAGCACTCACTGAATAACGGAAATGTAGGTAACTCTTATTATAAGTTCCCGTAATATGGATGATGTCGACATGATATAATGACGATGTAAAATATTAGTGAAAGAGAGAAGCCCACTTAGGAGAGAAAAATAAATTTAGCATATTATAAGATACAATAGCTTAATGTAGACTATCCACATCTACATAACTGAAGGAAACATAGGGGACTATAATTGAAGGAAACATAGAGGTGAAGCATTAGATAGGAAGGATGAACTTTGAGAAACAGGTTGTGGCAAATGTCAGTGTTAGGAGCTATGAGTGAATGAATTAATAAATTGGTAGGGAACATGGTCATTTGGAGAACTGCTCCAAATCCTCATTCTCCGATCATCAAATTGATAACCAGTGCTGCTGATTACTATTAACCATTCGTCTTTGATAATTCATGTTATTTCTACCAAATGGATGAGCCGCGTTTCCATAATACCGCCTGGATTCGTACTTTTTGCCACGTGTCTATACTGCAATTAAATGGCCGCCAAAATCTTGTGAGAAGGAAGTGGAAAGCGAAAGAGAGAGAGGGTGGGTGTATTTTTCGCAGAGACGATATCGATGACGTGAGAATAACAGGACACTGCTTCTCAATTCAAGAGCCATGGATGCTTTCCCTCGCCCCACGTCACCTGGCTTCCTTTTCCTCCGCCCAACTCCCTCTTCTGCATCCACCCGGGATCCTATTTCGTTCCAGTCAGGGTGAAAATGCCAAATATTCCGTGAAAAGGTTCCGATTCATCCGCGGCAAACTCGAGAGTGCTCGCATTCAATCCTGCACCCTCCTTTCTTTCCCCTCCTCACCTGTCCACCTTCCTCCCCTCCCGACCCCTCACACCCTCCTCGACCCTCCCTCTCTTCTGGCCGCCTCAGACATTCCCCGCTCCCCAGGGGGTGCGCGACGAAATCCCCTGGTGAGGCGTTCCCTCTCGGACACACACTATCGCCCCTCCTCGAGAGAATGCGTTTTTCCCTCAGCGATGGACAGTAGTCGTACGTTCAAAGGTCACGACATCGTTGACTTGGCGTATATTTGTTGACCAATGCTGGATTTTCGAAAACTCTTTCAGTGTACCATGCCTGTACCATACGATTTATTATATAAAATCATTTATTTTCATTTTTTATAAGAAGAGAGGACAAAAATAAACATTTACACGAACATCGAGTGTCGCTTCAGTCGGTGTGTTGCATTATTTGACGATTTTGGTTGACTTTTCTTATTGATATTATTTCTTTGATTATTTCCTGAACGCGAATTAAATATGCAATATGAGTAGCTCATATATACATACGTAAGATACGATTGCGGATTTTAAAATACTATAGATGTAAGAACATCTCATTAGGTGCAAAGGAGAATGTATTTTCTCAGCATCCCTCGGACTACTTTTTGTGAAAAGTCACAACCCAAAATAATGTCCATTTCAGGGGTAAAAACCAAATAAGTTTCCATTGTTGAGTCCATATCCACGCTGTTTATTTAGTAAATTGCTTTCGATGATTCTTTATAGTATTAATTATTCCTATCCAAGAAATCATTAAAATATTTCGTTCATAACTAGCACGTTGACAAAAATATGTTTTCATAAATTGTAAAATAAATTATGGCTAATATTTCAAAAATTTTTCATTATTGGGTAAATTTTGAACGCTATATTTTCCAATAATGTTAAACCAAAACGGGTGTCTATTTTCCATCGATTAATCCGCGGCCACGAATCGACCGAACAAGCTAACTTCGGAGCCACCTGTACCTCCACCCCCTTTCTCTTCCCACTCCACTTTACCCTTATTTCTCCCACCCACGCCCACCGGTGCGGGATGAGATTGAAAGCTGGGGAAGAGAAATGGGATGGCCGAGGGAGGAGCGCAAGGGAGGGAACCGGGTACTTCTTTCGGGACACGGTGCCCATTGGCCAGATCAGCAGGGGTCCGCAGCTGGGCAGACAGGGGTTATTGACAGGGCGGGACGAGGGTCGGGTGTGCGGGCGGGCCCCTTTGGGGGGTGGGTAGGGACTTGAGGGGTCGGCGAGGATTCGGGTGTGGGCGGGGGAGGGGAATCCTTGTGTGCGGCCGACGAATGTGCCTGCATGTCGTTCAAGCCGTCAGAAACAGTATTCGCCCGCTCTCCGACCGATAAACTAGTGCGCGTACGTTGTATACATGTCTGTGTGTTGACATTCCATTATGCCGTGCGCGTAAATATGTAACGTTAACAGACTTGTCATAAACCCCTTAGGCAAGTCAAGGTATTTGTAGTACAACTCCTTTCTCATGAGAGAATGATGCAATGCTCATGTTGGTGACGGTAGTAGCAATGATAATCCGATGGTCAGTTAATTAAGTATTACCCATCCGAAATCTCAGGAACCTAGAGAATTATTAAGGAAAAAAAGAGCACGTTCCAATTTCGAGCGGAGGTCTTTGACTTTAGAACCCCGTGGACCTGCATCTGCAATTTAAGTTCTGCCGTACCAGACATTAGTTGATATCTCTTTTTGTCTAGTGGAAATTGGCTAAATTTGGCAAATTTTTACAATAAACGAACAATGAAATTTCTGGATTCTTAATATATGAGAAAGCTTGTGCTGATCTATCATGGTGAAAGCTATAACAGCGGAGATAGTACCGAGTGTAATAATGTGAATGCGATCTCATCGAAAGACTACATATTAATAAGGTTAAATTCCCTAATCTAATTTTTTAAGTATATTTTATATCCGTAATTGAAAATTAGTAGATTATTACGAACTTTATTTTGGTAATAGTTTTGTCTTACACTGAAATACTCAAGCTAAAGTCATATCACATATTTCAATTCAAACCGTTAATTCGTATATTTGACTGAAAAATTGAAGAAGTCACTTCGGTCGCTACATAGATTCAATCAACTCCGTAGATTGATTCCTCGGGAATCACATTCCTGCCTTTGTCAATGTTATCGTCGACGCAGCCACCGCAAAAGTGAAATCGAAAGCACCAAACGTGATTGACCATTCGAGAGGCCAGGGAAACATCTGGTGGCGTAGGAGTCGATACCGTATTATTGATGTTTACACCCTGGCGAAAACTGAGGACCAACGGTGTGAACATGAAGGTTTAATTTTCATTTGCCCCCGGTAAAGTCTCGGACCGGCATTTTCCCCAGCGGACTGAATGGATATGCAAGAAAGCGTGAGAGAGAACAGGCGATAGCTCTAGTTCATCGCACTTCCACGCAGGCCTTTGCCATTCATTACGAATGAATATTGAGGCTCGCGAGAATGATTCAAATTGTACTACGCGATGATACGCTTTGAACTAGTGGATTGTCGTAGGAGTGGTAAATGGAATTTCAGGATTACGCATAATTGAAGGACGGTAAGACCTGATGCAACGATACATGCCTCCCTCTATTCATGTGGATAAACATCAAGCCACTAGTCCCATTTACTTCTCCAGCATTCTCGCATCGTGAGAAACTCATTTCAAAATAAACTTCTTATTCCACTGATATGTTTTATTTTAAATTATTATAAAGCATAATATGTTGCTTATTTTAAAATATAGAGTCAATAGTTTGCACAAATTTATTTGGACGGAATGACTTTACTATTTTTACATATTTTTATCGTTAAATTTGGTCATGATCAAATAAAGGAATTGAATCTCCACGAATGGGAGCTACAGGATTTTATCTGGTCTCTGCTGTAGATATGTAGAGACCGATTGGGCCTTACTAACATCTGTTGTTTTCCTTTGTTGCGGTCGAAATGAAAGGATGGCTGAGCTTCGTACTTAATTAAAAACCGTATTACGATTAGTATCCATAGTTATCCACATGGACTCACATACAATTAAGGCGACTAAAGACCAATATGCAATATCTCTTTTCGCATTGCTTCTGAGCACCATCAATCGGATATTTGGCACTAAATAATCAATCGTATTACCTTGGCGGATACGCCACTGATTATTAAAGCCTAAAGCATTGCGGCGCAAGTCATTATATGACCGACCAAATATCGTACGTTTCTCAGTCAGTGATCAGCGGGCGTCAGTGTTTCGCGGATTCCAGTGGGGAATTTAATATGACGGATGAACAATGAAGAATCGCTTCTTTCACGGTAGGCTTAATGCAACCAGTTCATTTTCTCCACAATATCACCTCGGAGAATACAAGAGATGATGTGAAAACGACAATGAATGACCTTAGACAGCAAAGGGATAAAGAAAACTTTGAGGTAGGAACATGCGAGTGGCGGCTGCTTTCTTGAGATGAGACACAAAGAATCAGGACAGATGGCCCTTCAACAACGATGTGGGATAACGTTACGTATCAAGCTAACATTAAATATTAAGGCGTCCTCGGAGAACAACCAGAGTGAGTATGACACGTTCGAAATATTTGGATACCTTATTAGGCTCTCATGATCCTGAAAGATGCGTTGAGATGGAGTTGAGGAGAAGCCGGAGAGGGAGGAAGTGGTTGAGGAGGTGGGGCTCCATCGAAACGTGAAAGGACGAGGAAAGCTATTCTGAAGGCGGTGGTTGCTGCAGGGGTGGTGAGTGGCTGGGAGTTCGGAAGAACGGGAGGGGGGGGGGCGTTTGGGAAAGAGCGTTTGTTTCCTCTTCTCGCACCGTCATCATCTCCACCGCATACCACTCTTGCGTACCGTCTCTCTTCTGCTTTTAGTCCTCTCTTCTCCCGCATGGCTCTCCCCTTTGCTACGTCCCCTAGTCTCCTCGCCAACGTCTCCTCCTTCCCAAAACATCGGTCCCCGTCCTCTCCCCTCTATTTTTCACATTTCCCTCAAGTTAGTATCTGTCATATTCTTGGTCTCATCGTTAGAAGTAGGACCACATAGTTACGTGCCGGTATGTGTTTAAACAGATATTACCTTGTAATCGCTGTTCACCAATGGGATTTTATCCCATGAGGTTATTTTAACTTCCGCTGAGTGTACAATTTTATTTGCATCCTTTCGAGTGATATTAATGGACGATTTATAATGAGGTTAGAAAGGTTTTCTCCTGTCAATTTTCCCAGTGAATGTAAATGGGTCGATAGCTGTCAGTTATTC
Organism: Hetaerina americana; assembly: GCF_022747635.1. Lineage (NCBI taxonomy): Eukaryota > Metazoa > Arthropoda > Insecta > Odonata > Calopterygidae > Hetaerina > Hetaerina americana. The sequence goes on from NW_027286874.1 coordinate 90,351,187, forward strand.
GGAAATTTCTGATGATGGGAAAGCCTTAAATTTCATCAATTCAGTTTGGATAATAATGAGTTAGTTATATCAACTGCCTATATACGTGTGATTTTGTTATATTTTTTTCCAAAAAGGCGCATATTATTTTCAGAATTTCATAAGATGTGAAAATTTTACAAGATATAATAACTTTTCATATGCAACAATTTCAGAGTGTAAAAATCATTCGCCTTGACCGGGATTAGCGGATAATTCCCTTAAAAGTTACTGCTGCGGCATCTACCGCAGTTTTTTTGGAAGTTATAATAATCTATTACTTCATCTTCATATGAACGCCATGAGTTCCTTGAACTCCCTGAGTTCCACGCAAAAATGGAAACCGCATTAATTGGCCGAAAATTCAAAATAGCAAATATATTGAAAAGTTATGATGTTTAGTGACTACTTATATTTAATATAATATCCAATTATTGTTAACTCGATAGTAAAATTCACGCTGTTGCATCATATTGGTATTGCCTTAAAATAAAACCGTTTGCGTAAATTCCTCTCGGGTCCTCCACCGGGTTATATCGTCCATATTGGCCGACGTTTCGATTTTTGATTTCGACGTTTTGATTTCGACGCTTCAGAAGCCCTGAAGACGATGACCGAGTTGGACATCGAAACGTCGGCCAATATGGACGATGTAACCCGGTGGAGGACCCGAGAGGAATTTACGCAGCTGATACGCCGGGAAAACACCAATTCTTTTAATAAAACCGTTTGTTTTTTCCTTCACTTTTCGTCGTCTGCTTTGTCCCACTCTCATAATCCAGGGCTAAGTATTAACCTTATCCTTCTTTCTTGACCACGTGATCTTCTTTCTCTTTTCACGAGATCTTCGTTTTGTTTTCGACTTTTCCCATCCAATAACAAGCTACCAGTAGCTAGGACATCCGTTGTAGGTTTTCGTGTTATTGTTTGATGATCTTAATGGCTTCGCGTCTCCCTCAAAGAAAACTTCACTTAATCCCAAACAGATGCGTGTAGCGATTTGCGCTGAAACATCAGAACTCAGTGGAGTTCTTCATGTTGTGAAATGCTTCCAACGTGTCACTCTGCTTTTTTGAGCTGGAGACTTGGGATCATCATCTCCATCAGCAGTATTTACTACGCTTGCTGTCAGGATATTACATACTTCACGCAATCATTTTTCAAATAGTACGAACACGTGCTCAATAGTTTAAGCTATCTCACACACTCATTGTTTTTTTTGATACACATTGGTTTTCACAAGGATTCCAGTCAAGGAAGTTACATGACATTTGTCGGGGGTACTTGCACCACTATTGTTGGATGATAAATGTCCATGATAAAGCGTTTTGTTTCACTCGTAATGGTCAAGTTGACGAAATCGATAAGAAAATAAGGGATAAAAATTATTTCATCAAAAAAATACTTTTTTCAATTTCAATAACTCTGTGGCTATTTCGAATACCTTGAAGCATGTATTTGGATCAAATTTTTCAAAGTTTATGAATGTGAGTTTGTTTATTCCATCGTAGCAGTCAACTGGTGAACCGATTTAGATAATGCAGGTATCATTATAAACCTTGCATTATCCGAGGTAGCTTAAAATATCTGGCGTCACACATATACTAATTTATATATACATATATATATATATATACATATATATATACATATATATATATATACATATATATATATACATATATATATATATATATATATATATATATATATATATATATATACTCATATATACAGAAACAGATATAAGGAAAAGGGATAGGAACACATGTAAAGGACGAACACAATAGAGGTGGGGAAGGCGGAATCGAACGGATCACAAGAGTAAAATGCGTATGCGTTTATGTGTGTATGCGTATGTGTTCTGAACTAATATATAAAAAAGAGCGTTTTATTCTTCTTATTTCTATTTTTTCGCGCACCAAAATTTTTAAAATTTTCTAATTATCTCACCAAACGATTTAGTGGGTCCATCTTTTTTTTAAGGGATATTGAAATTCCTATTACCCTGAATAAAGTACCGTCACAGTCCCCACAGGATGCTGCACTTAGTTTTGTAGCCTATTCTAATGGAAAAATAAAATGTAAAAATTTTTAATCCGAAAACCTAAAGTGAACTACATGCTTATATTTGTTCACATGGTCGTTCGTAAAATCATTTCATGGGGAAGTAATCTTTTAGCTCCCTCTTTCTATCCTCGCCGTAGTTCATTCCATTCGACTTCTTTCCATTTCGACGTTTAAAATGCCGAGATCTCTCCTTCTCATAGCCGTCCTTTCCTCTCTATTTACCCAATGGCTTGCGGGTTCTTCCGGTCGCCAGCCCAGGAATCGTCAACGAAACCGCCTCTTTCGGGCATTCATCCATCCCAGACCCTCAAGATCGTCCGCTCTTCACGTCCGCTTCCCATCCCTAATTCCCCCTTTTCCCACGCCATCCACCCTCACAGCCACCCGCCCTCACCATTCCCACCTCCTCCTCCCCAGCAGCCTCCACACACCCGTCCCCTCATTAAGGGCGATGTCCCTCCGCCATCCCTCTCCTCAAAGTGCCGAGAGGGGTCTTTCCATCCCATCCCATCTCCCCTCCTTCCACCCCCAACCAATGGACCCCCAGCATCCGTGCGCCCATTGCTTCGTCGAGTGCTTTGCGGCGACCCTTCGTTGACAGTTAGGGTCTCGCCGGCTCCCCTACCCTCTCTCTCTCTCTCACGGGCGTGACTTCAATTTGCCTCGAATAGGTTTCGTCAGCCTCCTTTGGGTTGCCATCGACCTCTCTCGCTTTGACTGTAATTCCTCCTCAGAGAGAGGGTGACGGGGAGAGAGTATTCCAAGACTCCGCGACTTTCTCGACTTCAGATGCCCCTCCTAGAGGCCTAAGCCTCACGAATCGGAGGAATTCGTAAGACCCACCCCTGATCGCTGTTTTTGCTAATTTGCTTTGTACTGGTGACGAGTTTCGTTCTGATCTTGTCAACCCACCTTGAATAGCGCTCATTTTGCTGGATCGATCGGGAAGAAAAAAAGATTGTTTGTCAATATACTCGATTTTTCATTTCGAATGGCTTTTCAAAAAGATATTTACGTTCCAGATCGATGTCCATTTAAATTTTTTCTTTCTCGAAAGACCATGAATCATTTGAATCGTAAGGTCGGTTAATTTTTACTTGTTTCCATTTTCACTAAAGTAACAACAATGGTCATCAATAATTTTCACTTGGCCCAAAAATGGCATTGTTATGATGCAACCTGGTGATACCAATAATGGTTGCAAATAAACCACCTTTTAGTAATCTACACTTTTATTTCTGTGCCAGCACCGTTAAAGGCCTCTTGAAAAACACGGTAGTGCGTCGAAATCGGTGCAGGTATAATGATGAGGATTTAATATCACCAAGTGATACATTTAAGAGGGCTGTTCAATAGAGAGGGATCATTTTCTTTATTCGCATGGATTGTTGTGCTAATATTTAATTTTATGCATGTTGTTCGGTTAATTTATAATGTATACGTGGCACAGGTTTCATTGGTTCCACTCTAGTATTGTGTCAGCGGCACCACCCGTTTCAAGTTGAAAAATGTTCCGTTCGCCCAGCAGTAAATTATGGTAATAAATTTTATGATCGCTCTTCATTGAATAGCCGTAGTCCAGAGTTCACAATACCGCAAAGTGACTTCGCCTACAAACTCCTCGAGTTAAATAAGTCATTTTTCTGGATATGGTACCAAGTTGAGGAAAATAAATTTTTACCCTATAAACAGTATGAACATTTTCTGTTCCAGTTATGTTTTTTAGTTGTCCTAGTCTAAACAATGGCGGAAAAGTAAATTTTCACAATTAAAAATAAATAGAAGCCTGCATGTATGTTTGGTAAAAATACTCCCATTAAGAACTAGCGTCCAAATAAATTTTATCTTGTATTTATCGTAAAATCATACCCACATTATTTGTGACAATACAAAGGCGCGGTTATCGTTTTCCGTATTTGATTATTTCTCCTCAGAATAAAATTTCCTTCGAGAAAGGTAGCAAAAATAAAATTTTAAATTGGAAGGAAAGCAGCACCCTGCTTGACATATTTTACTAAATTTTTTTATTAGATTCCAACCACAATTACGTTCTCTACTGGACTATCTTGAAGACCAGGTTTGTTTAATATGCGATATGTTGTTTTTGTATAACATGCACTGTTCCACTGCTGAAAATGAACGAAATATGATACACTCATGGATAACTTTAATGTTATCTTGTACGGGTGGTGACCTAACACACCACGCCAAGCCACCGCCAAATACCCCGCAAGCCACACGCCCTTGCGGCGGCTTGCGGTGTATTATGTAGATGTAGATGAACTTTGATCATAAATGTGGTTTAAACTGTTATAGTCTTTTTTGGACAGACTTTTGGAAATTAAAAACACTTGATAATGCTATTTCTCAAGCAAAATTCAGAGCTGTGGTGTGTATTTAGAAAGTAAATGCCTTTGTTTAAATTAGAGTTAAACTATAGTTCTCATAGTTACCCAATAATTATCTGGCATGCCGTTTCCACAGCGATTATCATGTCTACGAAAGAAAACGTTTCTCTATGTTCCTTATATCGCTTAAATAGTTGGGAAATCGATGGATCTTTTTATTTTATCTTTCGGACATTACGATGTTCATATGAGCCACGAACGCTCTTGCACCTTCCCCATCAATTTTTGCTCACGGATTCAGTAAAAATATTACAAGGGCATCCCGAAATTGAGTTAATGGAGTTGAAAAAGTGATTCCCCTTCCCCCTTAGCCGCTTTCACACTCCCGTCGCCTCCCCGATTAGGAAAGCCGTGAAATCCCATGCGTGCCGCCCTCACGCGCTTCCAGCGAGAGGGCGGCGCGAGCCAATCTCGACCCCTTTCCACCTTCAATCTCGACAGGCGGAGGTGAAGGAGTCACGACGTCGTCCCTTAACGGCAGGTAAGGTGGGAGGAGGAGGGGAGTCATCGCCAGCGGGAGGGCATGGAAGGGGGAGATGAGAGGAGGAGCAGGCAACTTAACCAAGGGGGAGGGAGGAAAGGGTTCCTGAGGGCCCACTGGCCGAGGCACCAGGAAAAAAAAATCTTTCACCCATATTAACCCGTTTACGCGGGGGAAGGGATGGACGGCCTCAGTATCTTCCCATGGTCACAAAAAAGGCGTCTCGCCCGCCACCTCCAATTAACTTGCTTCTTCCCAAAAAAAAACTCGCATCCTCTCTCTCTCTCTCTTTCCTCCTCTCATCCTCATCCCTTCCTGCTCACATCTCCTCCTTTTCCCCCACCCGGCCTCCCCTCTATTGCCACTAATTCCTTTCCCACACCATCCAATCTTTTTTCTTCCCCTCTTTCGACTCGGTTTTATATTCGTCCTCTCAAAACAGGTTCGGCCTAGGTTCATCCCGAAACACTGTTTCTGTTATGCGATGTAGGCACGCAAATGATTTACACTTTTCCTCTTTTTGTGAATGAAACGACCGGTTTTACACGGGTGAGGGCGATGTGCTATGGGCCCTAAGCCGAAGGCGGTTCTGTTATTTTTTAAAAATGAAGGGACACGCACCGATGAAATTTCTCAAAATGTCTGAAGAATGAGCGTTACTACTGTTCTCGACGAGTCAAGTGTTTACCATCGTGATATCATAAAATCCGTATAACATCTTCTATATGGCTATCGTTTCAACCTCTTCTTTTTTGCGTTCTTTAATGGTCAGGCCTTGTATTATAAAATAAATATATCACGAACGTTAATGTTTATGAATTCCTGCCTCAATATGTTCGTTTCAATGAGCATCAATGCGAATGTGCTTTATGCGAATATTGTATATACCAAAGAAAGTTATATACTGCACAACAAAACATGTAAATTCGTCCGTCAAAATACAGGCCAATTTGTGTTGTACTCTATTCTTGCACGATATAAGTATTTTAAATTTTGTCGTTCGTTTCGGCTAAATAGGTAAGTGGAAAGAATTGTCGGTTACTGTACAGATGGCTTCGGTTGGAAAACCCTGCTGGTGTCTTAGAACAAACCCATTTGAAATTCCTAGAGTGCTATTTTCAGAATACCAAAAATTGGGGGCAACTTCAGTCGACTGAGTCCAAGAAGCTGTCCCCTACCCCGAAAGGTGTAAATTTCACACCCGGTATCAGTTCAAGGCAAACTCTTTCTTTCACTTAGAATTAAATCTAGTATTTATTTAGATTTTTTTAGTGTACATTCTTCCTCTCATGTTCCTCTTTCTTATTTAGATCTTCCTCATCATTTTTACGGTTTTGGGTGTATAAAGTATTTTATTACTTACTGTGACTGGAAAATCTTGAAAACTACTCGGTAATCAGCTGCAGTTACCATTCGTTCGTTTATAATTTGTGATCAATATTTTTTTTCTAAACATTAATACTAATTCACTCAGATTGAAAAGGCACGTTTGTCTACCCGAGATTTTTTTTACATTATTTTCCCAATATTTCCAGTTTCATTTACTGTCGCAACCTCCCGTTTATGCTTTTATCCGTCTGCTTCCTTGCAAGCAAACCATTTATTTCCTTTTTGAGCGGGAGGTGAGAAGTTTTGGTCATGACCATGAGGTGCTCAGTTTTTCCCCCTTGGCATTATGCTTTCAACGAAATATTTTAGTTTGGAGGCCCCAAATTAATACTTTCGTGAATACATCTTCGGAGAAGCAGTGAAAAGAGCGTTTCATTCGTGACACTTCATTAAAATAATTAACAACTTGAACCGTTTTATTAATCCACCTTCCAGTAAATCGGATGCCATGAACGTAGCAAAAACCAGTCGTTGATGGAAACAAATGAAATCGGTTCGGTCGAAGGGAGTGTCCTCATATCCCTTTTTTCGTCATCATCCCTTCCCTTTGTACCCTCCTTCACTCTAAACCTATCATTTTCCTTCGTCCACTTCAGTTTTTTTTTCGTCCTTTTTCCCTCGCCCTGTAAACACTCCACGCCTTTGCCCTCGAGACATTTTCCGCCCACGTCACAACCCACCACGAAGGCTTCTCCCTCCCCAGCTGCTCTACACGAAAGGGAGGCACCAGATATCTCCAGTTTCGTCTGCTACATCCGCTGATCTATTTATCATCCACTCCCCCGCTATAGTGATTTTCATGTTATAAAATGCCTTGGTGGAGTACACTCATTCCTTTTTCTGGGTTGGAATGCATGCGTTCCCTTTAAAAACTAAGGAAAGTGATTGATTAATTGTGATGATTTCCATCAAATAGCCGCCATCATAGCTAATAATTTTATCATAAACCCCTTTGTGAATAATTATTTAAATCAATGGGCCCATGGGGCCAACCGAGTGGCAAGATGCTGGGTGATATCATTACCCAACTCAAGACAATGAAATTTTTATGACACCAGAATACTATTTTATGATGATAACACCTGCCATATTTTTCATGAAATCTTCCTTTTGTTGCGGTCATTTTTTAAAAAGAAAAAAGGACACTGTCTCTTATAAAAACAATTTCTTATAATTATTGTCAGTTATATCGTGAGAGGCTTTTTCCTTCCTCAGAGATTATATGTTACCAAAAATATCAGTGATTAAAATTTTGACAACTGACTGGACCATCCAGTTTCATAGCCGAGGGCGCATTTTTTTTAGCAGAGAACAGGAAAGCACACGCCCAGTCGACAGAAATATCATGTTTGCAATGTTAATGAACGCACAAGCCTTTTGGGGTAGGTACTCGGGGAGTTTTTATACATGTGAGAGTCACCAACCACCCATTCTGGGGTCCCATCGCATAGCCTCCCTTCTCCCACCCCCACCCTTCCTCTCCTCAATTCCATTCCGTCCCTCAATCTCCCAATCATCTTGTCACTCCCCCGTCTCGCTCCCAACCCACGCTTCCTCGGATTCCCTCGAGCCTTCCCATCGTCGCTACCCTTATCCACCCGCTTCCAAAGGAGCTCTCTTTTTCCCAGCCCTGCCTATCCCAATTAGCCCCGAGACCTTCTTTCTCCTATTTCTTTTCCCAGCCCTTCTTCTACCTCCTCCTCTCTTCGTCCTTCTACTTCCCCTTCTTCTTCCCGCTTCTCCCGCCCTCTCCCATCCCCATTCCGCCAGCCAATCTGATCGTTCGATTTCCTCCGGATACGTCGTTTCGTATACACGCCACCCAATTAACAGGAATCTACACGGGAAAGTTGTTATTTCTTTTTTTTCCCTCCTCTCATTCCGGACGTTGGAACGGGAGAGAGGGGGACGGGAAGATCTTCCCAAAACGGCCAAAGCCTAAAGAAAAAAAAAGATACCTGAAGTTTTTCCTTCGAAGGCGGAGGCTCTCGTAGGGTTTTGGGGGGAGTTAAGCGTGGGTGGGGAGATGGAGACTTGGACACCCCTTTGCGGACAATCCCGAAAGAGTTCCGAGAAGGAATCTGCGGAGTCTGGAATGGATCCCTTTGAGAAAATTGAGAAACTCGTCTCCGTGAAAAGACGGTTGGGGGGCGGGGGGGTGGGCGATGGAATAAAGGAAACGGCGGATCTCTTTGATGGCACTGCACGCGGTAATATCATTCCCAAGCTTTTTGATGAAGTTTTTCGATCAGGGGGGTTGGATCTCAGTCCTCGCGTTTGTTTGTATATTTTTTTTTAAAATGAGAGTTTGAGTGAAAAATAAGACTTTGCATTCGGATACAGTTACCTATCAAGAAGAAGAGATGTCACGCCGTGCTTTTCCCGCTACAATTTATTTCCTAGGTAACATTTTCGTTTTCTCAACGCCTCACATACGTGAGAAACGTACCTGATTACGGTAATGAGACTATTTTTTGCTTTAGTGTGTTTTAGTTATAGCTGTGTTTTCTCTTTAAAAAGTACTCCTCAATATCCCACTGCTTGTGACGTGGGGCAGCTAGATGGCCCATCGGGGTTTTCAAGCCTTTTCTAAGATGGTCATCCCGACGTAATGTTTTCTTCCGGAACCCAAATTCATTTATTTTAAGTCAAATATGTGAACTAATTCCTTGTTTTTTTAATTAACAATAACTTATTATTGGCCAAAAAGTATGTATTGGAAAAAACTATGACAAATACATTATAGCTGTAGTTATTATGCTTTAAAAACCTTAAATTATATAAACATGTATTATGGTTCTTTACTCTAAATTTTGTGAAGTCATTAGAGGTACTATTAGTGTACCCTAGTGTACCGCGGCACACCCCTTGAAAACCGCTGGCCTAGTGAGTATAAGGTTCAGCTGCTAGTCTTAGGATGCAGGATTCCAGCTGAACCTTCTAAACCTAATCCGTTCAGATCCAGCTCAACTCAACTCTTTTAAATTAATGGGTAACAGGCACAGCAGGAAAACAGCAGGTGGCAAAGGGAAAAGAACCAGACCTTCCCCATATAATTTTTGCTCCCATGAACCATATGTCTCTCTCTACCTGTCGAACCTATTCAAAAGACCTTCAGGTTAATACTTAATGTAATTTTGGGTTTACTCTAGTGTCATCCTTTAAGGAAGTCGGTATGAAGGCTGGGTATTTTGGATGTAATGCTACTGAAAACGCTTTGAGGGATTTGTTGCTACGATTAATTCAAGGCGAAGATTAAGATTCTAATATTTGTAATTTTGACAGATTCAGCGATAGTTAAAAATTGCGATGCTCAAACTTTTGTAAATACTTCTCCCACAATCCTTTCCCAATGGAGTGAGAGTTGGGATAATGAGCAGTGAGTCTAAGGATCGAATTCTAGTTAATGGAATCTCCCACCTCAAGTCGAAATGGTGCCATTTTCTGGTTACTAAAACTTCTTGGGAACTAGCATTGCACAGGGAGAGGAAGTAACTTCACCTTCACTTAATGTGTGAATCTCACATGTCTTAGGACTTCGTCCGTGATAAGCATTCCGTGATTCATCAAAATTAACCTTCATGTTGATTACCTCTGCGCTCGGCTTCTATAAATGAGATGAGAAATTCTGTCTTCAAGTGACATGAAAGGCTAAAAAAATGAGATTTCGGACTTTCATACGGGTGGGCATAGGTTCTAAATGCCAATTAAAATGTTCAACTTAAACCTTAGCCGAGACAGTTCTCTATGTCCAAGTAGGTTGATCTTTAGAATAATGTACTCAGTTCTGTTTGACTCCTCAAAAATAATAACAAGAAATGAATATCACGTCACGTATCATAAAAACTGCCTTTTACATTAAAGGAAAAAACTAGAAAGTTTTAAATGAGTTTTTAAACAATATGAATTTCTTCACCCAGACACTTCGTCATGAAAAAATCAGGGATTTTTTGAACAGTGAGTTTATTGAATTTATTGAATTTTAAAACCATTTTGCTGTTGCATTTTGTTTCACTGAACTCAAGGGTACCAGAAGTGAAGGAAACAAAATTTCTTGACTCTTTACCCCGTACCCTTTTTTTATTAATGTCAATCTAAATGCAATCAGAAAGTTAAGTTACTCAGTGACATTAAAAATCAGAATTATTAACGGAAACTTTTATGCAAATGTATTTTGGTGGATTATGATATGAAGGCAGTATTTTGACAACCGAAATACTTAGAACCACAGCGCGCAGTCAAGGGAAAGCTGGCAAACAGAGAGCCGCTCTCACAAATTATTAAAATGAGCAATAGGCCTCATAATTTACTCTTTGCCCACGTCTGCAGCGAGGCTCAAAATAATGTGGTTTTAAACTTGGGACGGTAAAAAATAGACATGTAATTTTAACTGAGACCCTGACCCCGACACAGAAGAAATATGCGGCTTTTCCTCTCGTATCCCTCACGGAAACGGCGACTCAGAAGCTTTATTCCAGTCGCATGTTGACATCGTTAAGATTATCGTAACTCGGTTTGGACACGACGTTTTGTAACGCGGTTATTTCTCCGAACATCTGTTTTGAGCATCGGGCGATAAATCAGAGCGGAACTGTTACACTTTTCGACTCCCGACTCGCGCACACCCCAGAGCACAAATCACTTTAGGAAAATTAAGAGCGAAGGGCGGAGAGAGAAATGGAAGGGGAAAAAAACGAGAGAGAGGTCGACCTTTCGAGAGGAATGCCCGAGGGAGGGAGAAGGTGACTTCTGAGATAGTGGAGGGCCTTTGGGGAGGGAGTAGAAAAAAAACAGAATGTCGTTAATGCCCTCTTGAAAAATAAAAGAAAAGCCGGCGAGGCGTTATTTGAAATTGATGAGTTTGGGACCCGAATGGTGTTAGGGACGTCGGACCTTTAGTTTAGGCTGTTTGGGGGTGAGAGCAAAATATTTTTACGATAAAGAGCGTATTTTTGCCCTTAGTGGCGGCTTTAATGCGATAAATGAAAGTGAAAAGACAATGGAGGAGTGGTGACTTAAGCGATGAAAGAGTGGAAAAATTCGTCGGACACCAACGTAGTTCTGCTCCGACAGTGGAGGTCGCTGTCCGTCTTTTAATTGATGAATGGGCTGTGTTTGGAAAGGTGACGTCCTCGGAGGGACACTGCGTTGATGGGGTAGTTTCGGGTGGACTCAAGCCCCATCACTAATTCCCTCGTGGCCCCACCGTCCCCCTTACCCCCACCCCCTACCTCTATCTAGCAAATCCTTGGAGGAAGCGCTTTGTTGAGATAACGGTTTAAGAGCTTTTGTACCTCAACTACGTGACTTTAATCAGAGATGATCAGTTAGGAGTTTCTCGTTTTCAGCCCTTAAAAGTCTTAACGCTGTAATCACTACTGAATATATACTAATCACACTATGAACTAGTTTCATCGCATGAACCAAGATTATCATCCCAAAGTATATTTTGGTAGATGAGAGATGAGCGAAACTGTAAATGATAAATTTTTATGGCCAGAATCAAAATCACTGGCATGTGACTGATATATGTATTAATCCACAGTGCTACTTGGTGCTGATTGAAAATGATACCAGATATATTTTTAAATTTTTTCCGATGATTGTACAACCCTTACGGTTTTTTTGTTATAAATTCCTTCGAATTAATGAGTTCGCTTTCGAAGAGGATCTCATGCTTTTTGCTTGGAAGTCATCACTCTTGGGGGTTTGCCGGAGATTCTTGGTAAAGAGAGTTGGTAAAACTTTCCGGGACCGAATGAAGGAATTCGTTTTGGTCACCACGGTGCCTGAATTTAATACTTTGTTGAATGCAAAACTATTATTTAACTGTGAAAATTGTTTCCGTATTGACCTTGTTTTAACGAATACTATAGAAATGAAACTGAATTAACTAGTCGGGTTAGCCCAGTGGATATATGACTTGACCACTAAGGATAATTGTTTTGAATTTTGCTTTGGCCATATGTGCTATATTTTATCCCGAATTTATATTCCTGGTTTAACCTGGTGGCTTTCAAAATATCATGCATGTGGTAAACGCAAGTATAATAACTAAAAATTCATTAATAATACCGACCAGAATATGTTGGCGGTCAAAACGTTCTTCGGTCAATCAGAAGCTGTAAGCGTTGGATCACACCTTGACCATGCCCAACTCGTATTTAGTTAGATTTTCCATCCAAGTTTCACCTGTAGAAATGGATAATTGCTGGAGTTATACTCTTTGAAAAGCCATAAAACTAAAGCAATGACACTTCATTCGGAAAGTCTAGGTTGGCTTCGCCGAAAGAAGAAATAATGCATTCTACTTCTGTCATTTTTCCGTCGTTCCCTTTTCCATCATCGTCCGGGACGTTCTGGTTGAGTGCCTCTCCTCTACACGTCATTTTAATAGAAGTATTAATGACCATTGATTTTGCAGCCCTCTCTCCACAGTGCTTTCTCAGTCACGCAACAGAGGATGATATATAGAGGGAACGTGTGGTGTGCGACTCTCTCTACGCACAAAAAGGGTGACTGCTTCTGCTCAACAAAGCGTAGCTGAACAATGCTTACAACGTAAGTCGTGCACGGAGGTCCGCGGAGGCTCCATCGCAAGAATATTGAAGTCTCTCAGCCCTCGCGTATTTGGAAGAGAGGGCATTGCATTTAAAACAAATTGGTTTTAAGACTTCAAAAAGGTCGACCATATACCAATAGGTCGATTCCACACCATGAATTTGATCCAACATTGATTAATTAAAGTTAATGTATTACGGAAACTCGAGTCGGAATTCAAGGTAATTGATTGACTGGTGAAAACGTTTTACCTGTTCGCCTAAAATTTACCTGTATGTTCAATGAATGGAAATTTACTATTGAAATCTCAGTTTGATACTTACTAGATTTTGTTTGCATCCAAGACTACGCATCCATGCCATGACAGTAATACGGTTCACTTTAGTCTTGCGCTTTATTTAAGAATAGCTCATTGTTAACTGAAATTTATAAGCTATCATCAAAGGTTATAGAGGAGGCCAAATAAGTCTCCTTTCCGTAAAGTAAAATCCTTTACGCACACCACCACGTCTTCCGAGAAGAACATTGCGTCCGGAAACTTACACAACAGCTCATTTAATCAAATTTAAATAATAAATGTATTCAATAAGTTGAGTTGATCTTGACGATGATTGAAGAAATAAATTTAACTTCTGTCTTAAGAAATACGTACGTGTTAAAAAAAATGATCGTGCTTAATACATATTTTTGTGTTAGAATGATACTTATAACCAAAGTTAAAATTTCAAGTTTAAAGTGTTTGCTAGCATTAGGGTAGTTTTAATAGCTAATATATTCTTTTGCTTTTTAATATACCAGAGGATTTCTAAAAGATTTTATCTTTACATTTTGTATCGGCGGGAGTAGGAGGCCTTCCTATTCTGGATGTGATTTAGAAATATTTATGCTCTATAGTCAAGATTTTATTACGCTCAGCGGAACGTTTGGGAAAAAGACAACCGTTTTTTTTAAGGATTCAAGCAAATACTGGGATATAACAATGCACTAACCCGACTCCGCTCAAGAAAAGAAGACACCTTCTGGTGAAGGCTAGGGACCTTTTTTCTTTGCTTTGTCTTCTTTAGAAGCTTCTTTTTGCTTTTTCCCTCCCTTTGCCTTTCATGCCATTTCATTCTATGATTGAGGTTGGTGTAGCCTATGTGCGCTGCTTAGTGCACAGCGAGCCTACGCTCACAGGGCAGATCCCTTTTTCTTTGCCAAAAAATATATCTTGTATTCACGTTTTTCTACTTTCCTACTTCAACAAGCCTGAATCATTGTCATATGGTCATTAAATGGTTCTGCTAAGCTATAACCCCTTGTATGCCTGGGCCTTATTACCTACCCTTCGTGACTTCTATCCTTGCTATAGTGGAATATATCATAGCGTCAATCACATATTTATCGGAGAATTTAGTTGCATTTAGATATTAAATTTCACCTTTCCGGAGAGATTAAATTAATGCATGGTAAAACTGTATTGCATTATTTTTTTAATGAAGGACCCATTCAAGCTAAAAGACAGTTTTTAATTGACGTAGTTTAGCTACTACCTTACAGAGAGAAACATTTTTCCTAGTACTAACTGTTTTTCCGGTATAAATGAAATGTATGGATTAGCTCGAGAAAAATTGCTTAAGGGATGAGTCACTTTATGCGCAACAACCCCTCGCCGAAAAAAATGTCAAATGCGGTATTTTCAGTTCACCTGAAGAACTGCTAAAGCATTATAAACATGCTGATTGCAAAATTTATTCTAAGTAACGTAGAAATTTAAAAATATGCTAATGTTACATGAAATATTCTTTTGATGGTTTGAGTGTTCGATTTTTCTCGAAAATATTCAATTGCTTGGAAATATTTGGAATATTTTGAGATTTGAAACAATTGACTTGGCTTGCTTGTTGCTCTTTTGACCCGATCCCCTCAATTTTATCACGGTGAAGGTTACTTGCAATTGCCTATCATGGTTTCCGAGCCTAGCGACACAAGCGGCCGATGTTATGAAAGCAAATCGTACACATTTCTGACTATCCAGTGAACCAACTTTATCTCATGTGAACCCGAAACGGAGCCATTAACCTAAAATGAAGTATCCGTTTATGCCCTCCGGGTGTTGGAAACCCTCCGACAGCACCCGCTTGCCCGTCCCCCATCCCGCAGGCAGAGTCCTCTCGCCCCCTCACACACCCTTAGGTCTCACAACACCAACCACTTCTCTCTCCCCTTTTCAACTTTGACACGCCCATTCTCGCCCAGACCCACTCAGTTTTTAACCCTCTTCATCCCTTGCCACCAGTACAAAAAAAATATAAAGCCGCGGAGACCCAGACCCTCCTCATCCCCTTGGGACCCGCCCCTCTCCTCTTAACAGGCCAGGCCAGTTGTGGCATCTCTCAAAAGCTCTCGACGGGTGTAGTTTTACCCTAACCCCTCCCCACTCCTGCCTTCGCCACCCCCGCACCATTGTCCCTCACCCACGGTATATGCACGGCGTATCTTCCGAGGATGGAACCGATGCAGTGCGGCGAATCTTAAGCCGTGCAAAATCGTGGTTCCGGCCGCGGCAGAAGGTGCTATAAAATCCTGAAAGTGCGAGACTGTTTTTGGGTGCATACTTCTCGCAAAAATATATTACGAGAACGAATGGTTAAGCAAGAGAACAATTAGGAAGCATGTCCAGTATTCCTCATATTTTCCAGTTTTGTGTTAGTTTTAGTTTTAGCTAATTTCCCAGCATCATAACGGCAAGTAGAACACGTCCCACTGAGTTAGGATTGAAAGTTTACTTTTTTCTTGTAATCTTTCTTTTAACGAGGGAAGATAAAATAAATGTAACGTTAAATAAACTCAAGTGCAAATTTACTTCAGCTTAAATTCTCGAAAAGTCTTCAAACAGCTGAAGTCCTCTTGTACCTCCGATGACAATTCTCTACAAAAAGCCCATTGTCCCAAATCTTTTTTTCGCTTGAGACCACATTTAACCCAATTAATGGCATTTGAAATTAAAATGTCACAAAAAAGGTCAGGAATCAACCTTGGCGTTTCAAAGGGATGCGATAAACTCTATATTTCTATTTATGGAATATTTTTTGGAGTGCTATTTTAAATAATTAAGACTCTCGGACATTCCAATTTGGCCTATGGATTGCATTAAAATAGCGCGTCTACTTATCTGAATTGAAGCCTTTCCTCAGTTCTAAAACCCCAGAATCGTCATTTGAACTTCATTCTAATAATTTCTCCTTGCCTACGTCTCGTATTGTAATATAGGTGATGGATGGGGTAGGAGAGAAAATTTGTGTGCACCTTCCCGTCGTCTGGGAAGGATGCTGAGGCTTCAGTGGAAGAAAGCCAGGAAAAATTCCCTCAATTCCAGTGGGTGAGTTATTGGAAAAGACGCATTCACGAGCACCCTTCTCCTCCTTCACAAAAGCATCCTAAAATTGAGGAAGTATGCCGCCTGTCTTGGGGCGGCGTTGCCAAATCTCCTCGGCCTTCGCCTACTATCTCGCCTAGGCTCCTTTCTTGGCGTGCCTGCTCAGATCAGCTGGGCAGCTGTGGACCCCACTGTCCGTTCTCTCCTCCTCCGCCACTTCTCCATCTTCTCCATGCGTGTTTGTGAGTGTGTGTGTTTGGAGGAGCCTGCGTTCCATTGTTCACGCATCGAGCGTTTGGAGGCTTTTTCAGTCGTCGGCCGGCCACGTGAAAGGCCGGCTCTAGCCTTCGCTTCTGGGAAACCGGGCGATGGCAGAACGGTAGGGCGGGCCGAATGGAATGGTGTAGTTTTGGTTATTGCCTATCCTTCGGCGGTGGAGGGAGGTGATCGGTGAAGGGATAGAGGAAGGACAGTCGGTCGTTGGAATCTCCGCACAGTGGTTCGCCGAGGAGCTAGCCTTTGGAAGTGACCGCGGCGATGGGAGAGAGAAACTCCACCGGCCGGCTCTTTGGCCGGTGTGCCGAGTGTGTGAGTGGCATTACCCACTGTGTCTCCACGTGATTACTCGAGCTAAAGACTTCCCGGTGTTCTTTGAGAATATGATTCGAAAGTGTTTTGCACACAACAGAGGATGTATGCCGGCGTGGACATACTTATAACGTGGATATACGGATAACAAACTTAATTTCATTTTTTCGAGGAAAAAAATAATAACTATATCTTTTTTCGTGTTTGGCAGTGATACCAATTAAATTGATCGCCACATTGTGCACTAGTTTTGTCAAAGCAGCAGTCCCTAGTTCTCCCCCCCCCCCCTTGTGAAGCATACCCTTTGGGCTCACGCATGCGATGTGGGAGGCGCCAGCACGATGGCGAATCCATGTGACGCAGTTAAGAGGTAAGCGCGGGAAACTGTCAAATGAAGAGAACTCCGACCTCGCCTGTATTATTGACGAGTTTGAAGTTTAAAACTTTATACCTTCCTCGCTATGATGAGTCCGTACGCTTGAATGGGAACGATTCACGCGTTTTCAAGTACTGCAGAACTATTCGTGCGACATATATTGTTACTTACCATTCCACTGGCACTTGTTTCGGACACACTTTTGTCATTCGCGTTCATAATTCATTTAGCCGTTATTTGTTGAAACAGTTAAATATCGTTACCTCGTTCATACCTTCGGTAAGCGTTATGTATCGTATTTACTAATGCTGAAACCTTCGTTGTCCAGATTTGCGATTCTTTTTATGTGTATGTGTAATAATTTGTACTGTTTTTTACTTTTTTACTCAGAATTATATGTATACATGTACATGCCTTTAAACCCAAGTTGAAGATAATTCGTTTATCTACTAGGTATCATCTCTCTCATACACACGATGCGCAAAGACCGGTAAAATCAAACATCCTCATTTTCCGTCTAGGCATCTGAATGTTTTCCAATTAGGGAATATTTCTGCCTCCTGGAATTTTAGTTTAAAGTTCAATCTCGTTAGTCACAAAGTCTCCATTGCATTTAATTTTCCATTAATTGGTGACCTGATGTAAGGACCTCAAGGGTTAACTAACCCGAATGATCTTTAAATTTGGTGTTGTGGACTAAGCTATTCTAGTGTTGCTCGAGGTCCCCAATAAAGTTGTTGTGATAACTGAACAATTGGATCATTTCGGCTCAAGATCTACTTTTTAACGCCTCGTTATTTAATTGCTCCGCCTTCATTTGCATTTGGTCACCATTACAAGGGATTTCTTAGGTGACTTCCATGCGACTTGTCCGCTTTTACAGCATTGAAGGAGGAACAAATTAGAAAATTACGTCCACCGATCCTGCTAAATAGTTTGAACGGAGGTTTTCTTGGCAATATCAGTATAAAAAAGAGAATTCTGAACAATTGTTGTTGATATATTTCTGTTTATCTAAGTTTTAATGCCTCGCTGATGGCCTACCCTAAAATCGGATGGAGGTGTAAAATACGTCGGGCTATAAACCATTATCACTTTTACCTAAGGCTTCTTTCGTGCTCAAGGTCCACACATGACAGTCCATTTATTCTCGGATACTATTATTGGGAATAATGGTGTTTATATCTCCCATTAAATGTTAGATGTTAGTTTTCTCATCTTTAATTCATGACCTTACCTTCTTATGCGTCGATAGAGTGGTCTTTTAACATCTTCTTGTGAAGCAATCTGAAATTCATTTCTTTAAAAATTTTACACAGCTTTTAATTTAAAATTGTATTTCTTATTTCTACATGTCATTTAATATTTTCAAAGAGATCTTTGAAAACCAATGAGTACATTTATTTGGGTTTTCCTATTTCTTCATTTTCATATTTTTAAAATTGAATCTACTGGCATGATTTTATGAACCACACGTGATTATTATTGCTCAGGTATTCACAAGGAAAGAATGTGTAGAATATATATGCATGGAAATATGTTTACATAAAAGCCTCATTTAATTTATATTTTATGATTGTATCTTATAATATTGAACGTCCACTCACTTACATAACCTGAATTGTTGCCTTCGTGATGGTGCAGTTTTTATGGCATGTTTGTTTTCGTTAGAAAGAATAAAGAGTTTATCCTTTCTTATACCAGACCAAATACTTATACGTTTTCCACAGGTATTACACGTATTGTCGCATTTCGCTGCACTACCACTAATACCTTCTTTCTAGTATTTTCTGCAAATTTATTGAATGCAGTTGGTACGGAGTGACGAGAGAGAGGTGATAGAATGTTAAAGGCAGTTAATTAAGGAGTGAATCTTGAAGAAACAAGAGACAATTAGGAAAAGAATAAGCGTTTTGGATGGCATTGAGCGAAGTAGAAGGTACACATAGATAAATAATGAGCCTTTGAAACTTGTAGTATGAGGTATAAGATGAAGAAGAATAAGTTGCGTGTGTGTTATATAAGTCTAAGAAGAATATGTTTGGCCATATTAATCAGAGCCCAGAATTACAGTCTTGTGTAGTGCTGGGGTTCATCGAAAACTTACCCTAAACCAGTAAACTACTGATGATAACAATATTTTCATCTAAAATAATTCCAAAACATTAGGACTCAATATACTAAGTGATAATCATTTCGTATCATTGTGAATTGTACTTAAATTTCGATCGGAATATTTATAAAACCAGAAACACTTAAAAATATTACCTCTATAGTAATCACCCGAAATCTGGTTTTGGTAGATGAGAGTAAGATAAGGTGAGAAAGAGAGTTAAAATATTTACATATTCAAGGTATGGCGGGAGTTCCATTCTTATATATGTATAGTATAAGCCCAAGAATGAGTTGTTCATCTGAGAAATTTTCGGTAACCAGAAAATCGTATGCCGTTTACATATTGGATGAGAGTTTTTAGAGGCGTCACTCGGGGCCCTTTGGACGGTTTCCGAAACCTCTGTTCCCTAAAATATTATGCCACTTTGATGTTAATATCTGGCAATATCGTTGTTGTAGTTCAGCGTGTAGAGCGCTTTCTTGTTAATCAGAAGATCTTGGAATATATTGGAGTAGGCTTTTTCTGTGGACTCTAATTTCTATTACCTCCGGTCTTCATTTCTCTGCTGGCCCTATCGTCAAAGCCTCATAATCGAAGTCAAATGGACTCCATATATAACTCTGAACGAATTGCTTTCTTAAGTCTATCCTAGTACTATTTGCCGTCAGTAGTTATTTCTCCTAATAGAAAGTTTTCCTTGTCATCCCTATTCTACGTACTCTATCCCTATTTCTTCTTACATCGCTAATGTTCTTTCTGCCAAAATGGCAAATGCCTTCCAGTGCGTCTTTCTCTAGTCTTACCTGTACTTGGAGATTATCTTCCTACTTCGACAATTGGACTAATACCTTTGTTTTAATTGTTTTGTCTTGAGGTTGTGGTTGTTCACCTCCTCCTCCTCAATGGTCGTACGAGTATCCTCGTATCTCGCAGTATCCTTGTAATGTCTTCTTTCTTCTCTGCAAGTATCACTTAGCCGTCCGAAAATGCCAGTCTATTTATCATTTCTCGTGTGTGAGTCAAAGCGAATTCATTTTATAATAAATTGGACTTATCTTTCACTGCCCATTTCCGCCATCGTAAGCCCTTTTTTTGTCATTGAATGGTAGATTAATATTGGTAGATTAATATTGGTGGATTAATTTTAAAAACTTTATTCCGAGAAATGTGGAGTACATGCAAGTTTTTAAGTGGGTTTTCCAATTTTTAGCTAAAGTTAATTTTTCCAGAAAACATAAAAAAGATTTTATTCCTTAATCTGTTTTAATATGTTTTGTTTATTGCTTATGATTTAATGTTCGTAATTAAACTTAATGCAACTCGAAGTTTAAGAAATGTAAATCTTAAAGGTCATTTGTTTTGGTTTAATGCTTTTAATATATTATTGAACAATTTCAGATATAATAAAGGTAGACAAACACTGCTATTTCACAAAAGTTAGTTATTTTACACGTCCATGGTTCTATATATGACATTTGAGACCATGCTTCGTCATGTCCAAGAAAGAAACTATTTAAATCCTTAAGAACTCATTCAAACGTACAATACCCCAATTAGTAAAATGTCCTGTATATGTGGTAATAATTATGCATTATTAATCTGATGATATCAATCAATGTGCAGCGTTGCAACCATGGCTGTGTAATATAAATGACTTTTGTAGAATAGCTGTTTTTCTACCGTTATCATGAATTCCACCAAGTTAAGTCTGAGACTGCTACGTCTACCATTGCCAGTATGGTTTCCTTTTTTACCTCTAATTGTTGATATTTAGATTACATGGTATCTTTATTTGAGCAACTTTAAAAACAAGCATGACTCTGGATTATTAATTCAATTGTCAGTGAAAATCTGTATCTATTCGAACTGCGTTCATTCGATCCGAGGAAAATCCGAATCCTTTACCGCGAAAAAGTAATTATTTTTACTAAATGCTGCTGTTAAAGAAATTATATTCGTATTTCATTATGTTTAGAGATTAATATAATCGCGAGATATTAAATGAAAATTGTTTTGCATTTTTTGACACTTTCTCCTTTCTTTTTCACAGAAATGAGAGCAATCCTGTGAGTTTTGGATATGGCCAGCGGCACCTCTCGAATTTCTACTGTGGGTCTTCTGCCACAGGAAGGTGAAGATGATGAAGAGGATGCTGCTGACTCGAAGGGAGAGGCTGTCGCAATGCCGTGCAGCGTTACATCTAAAGAGGAGTCCAACCACACGGCAAACGGACTGTCCAACGGTGGTTTTGAACCGGGTTCGAGCGGAGGAGTGGAAGACATAGGGAAAAAAGGGACACAGATGGATGAGATGGAAGCTGAAGTCCCTGACAAGGGCGAGGTACACGCCGACGAAAATGCCTCGGAGAAAACATCGGAGGGTGAAAGGCCACTGCCTGAAGTAGAAGGTGAATGTAGTAGTGGGGTGGAGAGGATAGTCGAAGGTACACGCGAGGAAAGAGGAAGGAAGCAACGGGATGAGAGGGAGCAAGTTATCGATTATCGGATATCGGTGGGCGGTGAGTGCTCCTCTAGAGTCACTGCTGCGGAAGGGTTGGAACACAAGACAAGGGAGTCGCGACAGGGTAATGCCGGGGAGGAGAAAAAGCGGCCTGTCGATGCTGGAAGGGGAGTATCTTCCGGAGTCATCCTCGCGGTGCCCTACATAGCCGGTGCCTCCGTAATGCGAGCGTTGGAGTCTCCGCGGCGACGTGCGTTGGAGTCTCCGCACCGCCGGAGGGCGGCCGGCGCCTCCACAGCCTTGAGACGACGTCGAGTGGAAGATTCGAGGGGCGCAGCTTCAAACGCCGTGAGCGCCTGGGGACCCCCGCCAGAGGGTAACGTTTCGGAAGCAGCGGTGGTCCCCGCAGCAGCAACGTCCGCACCTCCCGTCCCGGCGGGTGCTGCCGCTTCCGGAACAAGGGTGCCTTCAAATTCCGCCCCAGGCCCATCCCGCCCGCCTCGTCGTTCCTCGGGGCCCCGCTGCCAAGAGGCTCTCTCGTCCATCCTGTGGGAGCCGTACGACTGCCGTCGGAGAAGACCCTCCCTTCTGGCGGCCGACGGGTTCAGGATGCAGGGCTTGCCTTCGACGTCCACTTTCTATTACCACACCACTTTCTCTCATCCCTTGGAGGACTACGCCCTGTGGCTCCCCCCGCCTCCTTACGAGGCAGCCACAGCTCTGCCTTTGGACGGACCCCCGCCCGCACTCCCGGACTTCTTCCCCATTACATTTTCGTCGTGTTCGTCCGCTTCTTCCTCCGCTGCCTCATCCCTTTCCACGTCTCCCTCTTCATCTTCCTCTTTCCTCTGCTGCTCTTCGGCTAACGTCAACAATACAAACCGCTTAAGCCTAGACGTGGCAACGACGCGGAGGGTGGTGGAGAAGGCAGAGCGCGCTGCAGAGGAGGCCAGCGAAGCTGCCCTGAGGAGGGCGAGGAGCTTCCAGTGCCTGCCGCCGGAGGGAGGTTGCGCGGCCATCGTCGACTCTGATCCGAGCCGACTCCCTCTCGCGGTTCCCGGTGAAAACGGAGCGAGGAGGGCCGCTAACGATGTAGAGGGGGCGACGACGCGCGGTGTAGCACCGAGAGCGGAGACGAGCAGAAAAAGCGCTTTGGTCGCTGACCTCGGTGGGGGAGAGGAGAGTTGGTGTCCGTATTGCCTTTCACGGCCGCGCGAGGCGCTCGCATCTGGCTCTCGCAACACGCAGCGGGGGCGGTGCCGCTGCAAAGCCACGGGGGCAGTAGTCGAGTGTGCGTCGTCGAGGTGGGTCGGGTCCGTGTCAGCCAGGAAGGAGGTGGTCGGGGAGTCTTCAAAGCGAAAGAGTTGTCATTCACGTTGCGAGGGACGAGGGGAACGGTGTCCGAGAAGGTCTCGAGCTGGAGGAAGGACGCCAGCCGCCGAGATGGTGAGCGTCGCGGTGGAGGGTGTCCGGGAGGGGGCGCCGCCGACTACGGCGGTCGGCCCGCCCCCGGACGAAGAGGCGCCCCGCGGAAGCGCTGGTGTCCATGCGAGTGTCGGATACACGAGTGCAGACGCGACGGCCGCGGACGGCGGCGAAGCGAGTGGTGCAGTGGTGGGTGGTGTGGTGAAGGTTGTGAGCTGCAGGGCCGCCGCACCCGACGCCCTCCGGGTGCCAGTGCCGGGCGCGGCCCACAGGGGCGTGCTCGTGGGCAACCCCAACGTGTCTAACGTCAGAATATCGGTGGACGCAGCGTCCGGAAGAGTAGCAGGACCCGCTGTCGGAGGACCATCGGGGGAGGTGGGGCGGACATTCACGTCCACGGAGGCCCAGACGGACGAGACTGGGGGGGTGGGTGGCTCGGAAATCAGGCAGGGGGGCGAGGAGGGGCGTGGCGGGGGCGGTGGGCAGAACCCTCAGCAAATGGAGAGCCGGGAGCAGAGGAGGCGGGAGAGGCGGGAGCGGAGGCACAGGAGGAGCGTTGCCGGGCAGCCGCTCCCTCCTCCCCCACCGCCTCAGGCTCCCCCCATGATGCACCCAGGCGACGCCCACTGGCAGACGCGCCTCGACGCCGCAGCCGTGATACCCTGCGGCGTCGGTGCGATTGGTGTGGGAGAGCGACTCCTTCCGGATCTGCTCAACTCCCACCTTCCGCCCCCTTACTCTACGCTGCCGATGCCCCCCGCGCCGCCCCCACGGCTTATCCCATTGGTGGGGGGACCACCCCCCATGGCGCCCCCGAACGGGCCTCCAATGATGCCGCCCCCACCTCCACCTCCCCCACCACCTGGTTCGCCGCCTCAAATTGGAGCAGGAATGCGGTTTCCGTTCCCCACTCCACCTGGAAGAAGGTTGGTGAAGATGACGTTATTTCTTTATTGCTTATGCTGAAATTGAGCCCTTATAGTGCCAAAGCAATGTAAAATGAGGCTATACGGGCCGTTTAATATTGCCATTAAAACGTAGTATGATATTTATGGCGAATCAAGTCCAACGAGTTGGTTTTGAATTTTCGGCGTTGGTAAACGACTCGAGGTTATGATTTACTACAGATCCTATTATTTTTCAGTCAAACTGCCATCTGCGTTAGAATCTGGTGCGTTTTAAAAGAAATATCGTCTTAACTAAGATTCTCCCATTTCGAAGACGGTTTGTTTTGCTCATTTACTTTGGGTTAATATTTTTAGATTCAACATGACTACTTCAGACATTTTATGCAAAGAACTTCGACCTACTTCGTATTCAAAGTAATTCGTAACTCGGTAAACTCAGATGTAAATATTTGTATTGGGAAACTTTGCATTCAATGTTTTGCCGCTCAAATTCATGCTAACTGATAGCAATGCTATGATAGCAAGAATAAGAAAGTTTTTGTTTGGACCAAATATATAGCAATTGTGGAAAAGCTGACTCAAACTTCCGTGGTGATTAGTGGTGAAGTAAATGCCAGGCCAGGGATAAACTCGCGTTGGCCAGACACGATTAAAGCACACTAAAAATTATTACCTCAAAAAACGGCAATGTATTAGGAACCACTGAAAAAAACAACAATATAAATTTATGTTAAAAATATGTGGTGGTTATAAAAATACTGAAATTAAGAATCAGTAAACTAGAGGTAATACTACCTTGATCAAAAATTTCCCGGAATTTATTCAGAAAATTAAAAATACAAGTTTATTCATCTAAATCTATATTGTGCCCTTCAAAGTAATCCCCATCGACTGCAACACACTTATGCCAGCGCTTGATCCAATCCTCGAAACATTTTTTATATTCGGTTTTCGGTATGTCCATCAGTGCTTCCTGCGATTTTTCCATTACTTCCTCTCGGCTGCTAAAACGCGTTCCCCGTAATGGTTTTTTAACTCGATTGAACAGAAAGAAGTCACAGGGAGCCAAATCAGGTGAATTCGGTGGCTGTTGGATGGTATTTGTTGCATTTTTCGTCAAAAAATTACGAATAATGATAGCACTGTGCGACGGTGCGTTATCATGGTGCAAAATCCACGAGTTTTCTGCCCACATTTCTGGTCTCTTTCGGCGAATTGCTTCACGCAAACGTCTCATAACGCCCAAATAATACTCTTTGTTTACTGCCTGGCCTTCTGGCAAAAATTCATGATGCACTACACCGTTGTAATCCATGAAAACCGTCAGCATTGCCTTCTTTTTTGACTGAAAACGACGTGGTTTTTTTGGTCTCGGCTCATTTGGTGAACGCCATTCACTTGCCTGATGTCTGGATTGCGTGTCGTACTCATAAACCCACGTCTCGTCTCCAGTAATGATCCTTTTGATGAATGTGGGATCGGATTCAGCCTCGCAAATCATGTCTTTTGCGACGTCAACACGGTCTCTTTTTTGCATGAAATTGAGGTCTTTTGGCATGCTACACGACGGAAACCCAAATCATTAACCACAATGTCTTGGGCGGATCCATAGGCAATGTTCAAGTCCTCCGCTATTTCTCTGATGGTTAATTTGCGGTTATTGACCAACATTTCTTTTACTTTATCAATTTTTTCACCGACTTTCGATGTCGATGGTCTGCCACTGCGTTCATCATCTTCGATTGACTCACGACCACTTCTGAACCGCTCGTGCCACTGGTAAACGACAGTTTTTTTTAGAGAATCGTTGCCGAAACACTTTTCCAACATTTCCAACGTCCGTGCGCCACTAAATCCGTTTTTTACGCAAAATTTAATACAAGTTCGTTGTTGCAAATTTAAATCCATTTCTGCAATTGTAAAAAATCGCCAACACACACAGAGATAGATGTACTCTTGGCTACGTAACTTTTGCAAATGTCAAGTTATGACACTAAGATTTAAAGGGAATATCAACAACAGATGTACCAATTTAACAAAAAAAACAGAACTCAAATCGGAACGATGGGAACGCCACACGGTGGTTATTCCGGGAACTTTTTGATCAAGGTAGTAGAGCTACTAGAAAAAAGAAAACTTCTTTGTGCACATAAGTTAAAGTAGAGTCCTAGAACTGATTAAAAATGATCCTTTCAATGGTGATTCTATGAAATGAGGCCTAAATTTTCAAATTGCTCTTACATTAAGGCTTTCTCCTTGTGAGTAGGAGGAACCGCTTGGGAATAATTTGTTGAAGAGGTTAGAAGTAGGCTAGAAAAGTGAAATAGCCGTGCGTATAGAAAGAGAGAGCGAACTCTGTTGGAATCAAGAGTGGATTGGGAGGAGGGGGGACAGTGAGTTTAGAAATTACAACTCCTTATGTCGAAATCAGAGGTTAGGAATGAAGAAAACTAAAGGGAAGTGAACGAATTTAAATTTGGAACAAATACAAAAATGATAAAGAGATGTACTATTCCCATAGTAAAATCATTTATGAACTGTATTTTGGCACCGAGTGCTAATTAAACTACAATTTCGTAATTTGGGATTGATACTGGCCTCTCGAAGTATACCATAAGTGCATATTTTAATCCCGCTGAGAGATAAAATATTGTTGATGAGCTATGGCGAAAAAGGATCCTCTGATGTGGGTGATGGGATAAGATGTCGTCGCCACAGCACTTTTCATCCATCACGATCATTTTTCAAAGCGATTTGTTTCTGAAGGCAAAAAATTGTTCCTGAAGGATGCTAGAAAGACGGGCATTTTGTTGGACAAACGTTGAATAGGGGTTTAACCAGCGATGGTGTGTAAGGAGGTTGCTAGTTTTCATCTTTAGCAAGATAGCCATTCAGCCAAACTGGCCAATTCATTAAAAACGGCAATGCATTAAAACATTTTAAAAGATTCAGATTACCAGTTAAGGTAATGGAAGTATACCCTATGACTGAGTAAATATATGTCTTCAGGTACGTTCTTGGACTAACGTCCAAAGGTTAGGCAGAAACTTAAGTTAAATGTTGAGTTTCAGACAGTGCATCATGCATTCACGCTCTCGTCTTCACACCACTCATACCCCTGCAAATTGGAAGAGCGTAAAAAATGGATGAAAGTAAAAAACCATACCACCGTGTGTCCGATTATGTCGGAGACGTCTATGAAATCAACTTTTATGTATCTACCTTTTTCTAGGTACCTCGGCTATATAGTCACATTCTTATTCAACCTATGGTGTGAAAAGTAAACGACACTATGCAACAAATTCAAAAGAATAATACTCATAGGTGCTGCACTATGAGATACCTTTGGAAAGAAGTGAAAGGGCACGGTTAACAGCAGAGCTAATCCACTGCAGTGTTACACGATCCTTACAAGAAGTACGGGTATCGCGATCTTGAGTACACTGAAAAAAATGAGGGTAAAACAAAGGTGTACCGTGCCCCATAATACTCGTATGTAAATAACCGAGGCTACAGGGAAGAAATGGTAACACTAAATTTCCGATGTAATCAAGGATCATTTTGCTAATAAAGCACTCTCCCTTAAGGAAAAAGCTGTCTTTCGAGGTAATGGTACAACCTTCTGTGAGGTCCATTGAGCAGATAGGACAACCCAATTCCCCAAATAAGTTGATATTATACAGGGAGCGAGCATGCGGGTCAAAACCGAAATTCGCTGCTCGTATTGATGAATTAGTGTCAGAAGGTTGATAAAAGCAAAAAAAAAGAATTATTTTCCCTCCGTCATCATGTATTGCAATTAATTTTATTTGGATTTCATCTCGGGGAATATCAAATATGTATCTCATTCAAGATAATACTGATAGGAATATCGATTGGAGAATGGACATTGGCAAGAGAGAACCTCTACCTCAAGAATAACGAAATCGATAAATGGCGAAGACGATATTCGCAATATCAAATGCATAACGATAAGGTTTTTAATATCGAGCGAGGTGCATGCAAGAATTATCGCTTTGATTTAAGGAAGCACACTCACTCAGCAAGTCACCAGGAGCTTGTTTTCGATGCTCTTCGCATCCTGGTTGAGGGTTCCTCGTGTCGGTCCGGTGTTGATATTCCCGTCATCTGCCAAAAGGATGAGTTTAAGTAGCTTCCGTGTGTGGGCGAAGTGCTCGTTCTTCTTATTGTTAGGCATGCTACTCACGAGAGAGGCGAGGAAATCTGCTCTTGAGAGACAGGCGAGGCAGGGCGGCGATGGAAAAATCAGGCAGCAATGAGACTTATCGATAAATTATTAATACTGATGAAAATAATCTCGCTGTCGAATAAGAAGTAGGGGTAGTGGCATATTCTAATTCAGTTAATAATGTTTACATTTACATATACATAATACTCTGAAAGCCTCCGGCAAAGTTTTTGGCAGAGGTTGTGTCCACACCAGGAGTGCACAGTACTCGAGAGACAAAGTATATGCACCTTGCATGAAACGCTGCTAGATAAAAAAATTTCGATTTTCAATGAGCTAGTAACTACTTATCGGACTCGAAGAGGAATGATACGAGTACCTCCACCATTTCTAGTAAAGTCATGCACCAAGAGTAGTGATATGTTTGTTGTTAGATAAAGCCTCGAGTACTTTTAAAATGTATACGCATACATTTGAGCATGTATACATGTGAATATATATATATATATATATATATATATATATATATATATATATATATATATATATATATATATATATCATGTTTATGTACGTGGGGTCATATATATATATATGACCCCACGTAATTATGTATGACCCATACATAATTATATACATGTACATATATACGGTTATATATGCACATAATGATGATATTTTTTAATTGTTAGTTGATGCAAGTAGTAGCTGTTATCATTTCTAATTGTTTTTTGGAAATAAATGACATCTGAAACCAATCCGCTCTACGGTCAATCTCTCTAATTTTGAATGAATGATCGTGTGTAGGAACTCGTGGTGCGTAAATACATTAAATGAAGCTATATTCGAATTGAGAAACAATTTTACGAAAAGTACAAAAATGGTATTTCCAGATCTAAAGTCTAAGAACTTTAAAGGTTTGTTTTTGTTTTTCCTGGGGCACAGAGGAGCCGGGTAACAACCCTCGCAAGTCCACTTCTCGGAAATGACGCAAAGATATCTCAAAGTAAACGGAAGATAAAGCCCTCTTCCGTTACTGAAGTCAAGAGCTCGTGTCGGTTTGGGCATAAAATGCATTCATTCCCGTGTCAGGACGACTTGCCTACCTCAGTGATCCTCCAATTATATTCGAATTCAGGATATCTACTATTTAAATCAGATTCCTTCAGCATTTTAAAAAATGGAGAGAATAACAAAGAAGTAATTGCCATACTGTCCTGATTGTTTTTCGGGGAAAGATTTTTTTCTAATGTTATTGATTCCTTTCATGTCTCTGTGTGATAGATTTGAATCGTATTATTTATTTTCAACTATCCTATAAAATTTTAACATTTTGAACGACGTGACTATTTGATTCATGTTTTCAGTCTTCGTCAGCGTGGTTAATAACAACATTGATATTCTTAATATTCCTAACGATTTATATGGAATGTTTGGCTTTGAGAATGCTTGAAACCTTTGAGTATATATTACCTTTTAACTGAGCCCTTAGAGTTTCGAATCGATGAAGGACAGTGGTTTTGGCAGTCAAACTGTGGGTACTTATATTCCCAAGGTAACTGTTAAATGCCTCAAATCGTCTGTTGCCGAACAATTTGTCCATCCACACCGTGAATATCCCTCCCCCATGGCCCCATCCGCCACTCACGATCGTTTTTATCCAAAACATGATGATTGCATATTCCCGAGGTTGATGCACACTTTTCCTTTTCAGAAATGTGAGATTTCTGCGAGGTTTTCTCATTAACATTCTCTCGCAATCTTCGAACGCAATACACGAACCGTGACGACAGTTTCTGCATGAAATTTTGTTCCTGCGTAACGTACACCTGTAGAGTGATAAAAATCTCTCATAACAGGGAATATGGGATGTATTTGCATTTGCAGTTAAAACAAACGGTGCGATCGAATAGATTACAAACTCGTTTCCCGCCGTCCTCCCCCGACCCTGCGCCTCGACCCTTTTGCCTTTCCTCACCCGCCCTGCCCTCGTGACCCACTGATTGAAGGAAAACTTAGCAAGTGCGGAACTAGCCAGTGATTGTGTGATCCTCCAGACATGGTTTGTAATCATATGTTCCCGTCCGTTAAACGCTAACCAAAGATCAACCGTCACCGAGACCCCAAGGGCGCGCGCGTTTAGGTCAAACATAAACAAAAACGCCAGCTCCGTAACTGGGTCAAACGCTTTCGGCGCGGAAGGAAATGAATGCTTTTTTATCCGTAAGGTGATTCTTCCGTTTAGGTAAATAAGTACTTAGTTCAACGCCCCAAAGGCAAATTCAACTTTTCTTACACATCGATCTATCAGATAGCCGTTTTTAAACTTCATTTAGTGTTGCATTAAAATCTTAAAA
Organism: Hetaerina americana; assembly: GCF_022747635.1. Classification (NCBI taxonomy): domain Eukaryota; kingdom Metazoa; phylum Arthropoda; class Insecta; order Odonata; family Calopterygidae; genus Hetaerina; species Hetaerina americana. The sequence continues at coordinate 90,381,891 of NW_027286874.1, forward strand.
TATCGAATATTTGGCCATTTTATTTTAGTCATATTTAAATCTCGTCGTAGTACTACAGTATATTGTATTAACACATGCCATTTCAATTCTACTAATCCATTGAAATGTGCTAATAGTACTCATATTTGTTTTGTGAATCGAGGTAAAATCGAGTGTTTATAATTTCAAGCGATCAAATTCAGCCGTATTTCTGGTCTGTTCTGGTTTTTTCCTCTTTTGAACCAAATGAATAATTCTCTCTTTTGAACCTATTGCTTTAGATACAAACCTATACGCTGGACCCTTCCATCATAAATATTTTTAGTGAGATTATTTTATTTCCGATATATTTTCGGGGTAAATAGATTTATGGCATTGGTTTTCATTCCAATTCTGTGAATATCACTTATTTAGTTTTAACAACGGCAGAAAACTAGTGAGCATTTCTGTGAAGTCTCTTATGACAGCGAAATGTGAGGTTGATGAGTTAAAAAAGATGGTCTTTGGAGTAATCTTGCGGAAGAAACGAATCTTACTAACGTCATGTTGTAAGTAAATCCTTCAGTTCGTAACCTTAGCAATCATCGAGTGAAATAGTTGGCACGTTGTTTTATTATCTTATAAACATTCCAAATGCGTTCTCTTTTTCCATATTTCGTAAATAAGTGGTCATTTTGCATAGCTGCCGTTTTATTTGCGCTTTACGCACAGAGAAAATCTCAGATAGTCTTCCAAACCTAGGTGTAGGTAATAACCTGTCACTTTTATTAGCAGAGTCCTTTAAGCAATATTTCTTTGTATGCATACAATGTGCTGTAAATTTGGTGTATAGTTTACAATCATGGCGAGTCATATAGAAATTTCTCCCCCTTCTTGTCCCCAGACGGGAATTCTTTATATGCAAAGTTATGATGCAATGGTTGTGTATATCCACCGCAGCTAAGACTTTTAGCACCTGCATGTTTTGAATTTTTAATGTACATATTGGCCCTGAGTTATAAAACATTTCACATAATGATTCACATTGTAAAACTCCAATTTCCTTCCTCGGATATTGGGTCGCCATTATTTTGGCGCGGCTTACACACACGCACACACAATAGTATTCGGGTCGAAGCCGCTCGTTTTTAAATTGAGGAAATGAACGGTCCCGGGAGCCACCACGTCCTGCCCATCTCCTATATTCCTGCACCTCCTTCCCAACTTCCTTCTGCGACTACCTCCCTCCGAACCCCTCCCGTCCTCGAAACATTCAATTAGATAGGAGGAGAAGGGGTAGAGTTTGGCATCACTTCGCGCACCAAGCGTCCAATAGGAGGATCATCCTGTTCCTTCTCATCCTTCCCCCCCCCTCCCCCCCTCTCTCTCTCTTGCCTCTCCCTCTCCCTCCTGCTCATTCCGTATTATTATTTTTTCAAACTTATTTATTTTTTTGAGAAGACTCCTATCCGTCGGGTCGTCCGGACAGGGAGGCTATCTTCAAGTGGGTCGAGCCGATCGAGAATCGCGAAAGGAAGTATGATTGAGGGAGTGTGGCGGAGAAGGGAGTGGAAAGCGACTTATAAAACATAAGAGGGCCAATTAACCGCCTTTCCTAAGCTCAGTGTTTTTATTGCGGGCATTGCCGCCGGTGTTCTAACTTCACCGGGTGTCTTCTTTAACTATCCCATGACACGTATCTTAATGACTCGGAGGATGTAACAATGACAGAGTTCCCTTGCAGTCTTGGGAGTTTTAAGGCTGAACGCGAGCGAAAGGACAAGAGAGTATCGCTGTCCTCCCCCTTAAGCCGAACCGGCATCGTCTTCTCCTCTCTCCTGACACCGATTTTCAGATTATTCAAGTGCAAGTCTACAAGTAGGTCTCTTGTAAAGACTAGATTTAAAGTTTGGCTATAATGCATCTGCCATTCTGCTTGGGAAATAGGGCAGCCATCTATTCTCAACTTTACGATGGAAGGAGAGTGAAATGCAGATGGAGGTACACAGAATGTTGGTACGAATCGGCTTGGATGGACGCAGGTCATTGCTGTCGACAACTGGGTTTGCTACCGTTACTCCTGCCCTCCAACCCGAGTACCCGTCTCTCCTTTAAAATAGGACGGGTACCCGAACTCGGATGCCCGATTAAACCCGTCGAAAGTGGTAGAGTTTGCGGCATCAAACTCCGGATTTGCGAAACCCGTGGAATTTCAGAATACCCGTGATCATTGAAGTCAGGATATGGGCAACGGCACAGATGTATACGTGACCAAGGAGAGAGGAATGCCGGCTGGTTGGTGAAGGAGACGAGGTCTTTTGGAACGATTTTTAGAGTTTTTGGAAAGGCGCTTATGGCGAAATGTTTTGTTCTTACAAATTTAGAATAAACATTCCTTCGCTCCTCATGCATGTTTGTGCTCTTAATGGCATTCGTGTAACTTTAAAAATTCGATTTTTCCCCATTAATTGGAAGCAGAAGGAGACAATTGGGAGATCAGATTCATTCATCACTCATCACACCATGGGAAATTTGGCATTTCTAGCTTATTTTAGGCTCAGCGTTAATCATTTAGTCCTTTTTCATTATCTTTCAAATCAGCCATTATAAATCTATAATTTTTTGTATCCCACTTAAATTGTAGTTAAACTATTGGCATTTACATTTATTATAGATAGATTCGCGTAATTACAAAATTTGACAATTTGAAAGCCCTCCTTTATTCCATCTATTTTTTTATATGTTTGTATTTTAAATTTTTTTGGGTGTTCATGTGTTCAATCTAATTCTAATTGTGTGGTGACAAAGCTAATCAGTTAATATCTAAAGATGGAGGGAATAACCACTTCTCATTTTTGTTTTTTACACTTAATTGAGCTAAACTACTGCGTGGCATCACTAGTAAATGTATTAAAAGCTCATTTTGTTGGCGTTTCCTTTTTCGCGTGCCCTTTTTGCGATAAGTCAGCCATGACAACCTCTCGCAATTTCTTGAATGAGCATCTCGAATGAGGCTCAGGTGGACGTGATATTTCTTTCAGTTGCGTAACCGGTCATTTTCGAATCATAGGTTGTCCTCAGTCAATTTTTTTCCATAGAATTCAAGAGAATGAGAAATAGTCTACCGGATATACCGGCTAGGAGTGGTTCTCATGTGGGAGGGTCCTTCGTCCGAATTTCAGGTCTCCTCTTAATTATGACGCAATAATGAGGACATGATAATGAAGCCCAGAAGTTTGCCTTGGTAATGTAGGCTGGAAGGAAATTTTTCCCACATATTTTCCAGCCCTGGAAATTGCAGGAGATTAGCTTTTCATGTGTTCTATGGATGTGGTAAATATCGAAATTGGCACAAAAACTTCCACTCTAGCTTGTAGAAATACCGTGTGAAAATAGTGAAAACTATGAAATGAAGGACAGAATGCATAATACCTTATAGAAATCAAAGAGAATGAATGAAAACCTTGGCACCTTACAAGGGCGTCATCGTTCCCAATGCGGCAATCACTGATGCGATCATCAAAGGAATCCATCGGTAGGCTGTAAAGATTTTTGTTTTAATCTTATGCTGTGCTAAAACGTCTGAATGCAAATAATAATGAATATTCCTTCCTATCTCCCTTGAATTCGTGAGCTGCTGTACATGTTGGAGGGATAAATACTGAAAACAAACCGTTTGCCTTTTAGTGTCGTCATCACTACCACTGAAAATAAGTAATCTATTCGTTATTATCGGTTGTAAAATTTAATAGGAGAATAAAGTTTTATTGGTCAATACAAAAGGTCTACACAAAACTTCATATATACTCATGTAAGCATATTCATATGGTAAAAACTGAGTTATGAAACAAGTATTGATTAGAATAATTTAAGATAATTAAAACTTCCAAATAAATGTATCATATCGGTTCAAAGAGCGGAATACGTTTATTATATCATCTTGGATCGTAATCATCAGAAATAACTCCTGCCTTTCATTTGGCCAATAGGGAAAGATTACACAGAGTTATTTATGAGATAATTCTACCTCTAGCTCACATACTCTCCATGAATCAATATTTATTTTAGATGTTCATCAACCTTCTTCATATCAATGTGTCTTGAAAAGTGAGATACTTTTCCGTTCACACTGAAATAATTGGGTAGTTAATCGTAATGGCGATGTACTTTTAAACATTACATTTCCACTGCAGTAGGTAAAAAATGAATTTCCGGTCTTTTCTTCACTAGAAGGCTTGAATCGTGCCATATCGTAATTTCCATACCCTGAAAACTTACCGTTCAAATGTTTAGCGTGTTGGTTCCAAGTGTTTAAAGAGTAAGATATGGCACCGCCATTATGATTTGCATGCCCTGTACGTTTCCTGCGCGTAGAGAAATGATTAGATTTCTTAGGAGTCGCTAGGAACGAGCTGATGTTTGCGTTATTGCATAACCCATTTCCATATGGAACCGGATGAAGGCTTTGGAGTGGGTCGGGGTGGGGTGTCGATTAGACTTGCCCACGCAACATTCCGGCGCAATACGGCCAAGAAATGTTAACGCTCGCATTGTTCCTCGGGATTAGTGTGAGAAGATATTTGTCACATTGCTTAAAGAGCAACAAAGGGACCCGAGCTGTGCTTCAGTAATCCTGTCGTAAACTTGCAACATAAACGCATGCTTCAACGGAGGAAATTCAGTGTGTTCCATTCAGACGGTGCTCGAATTTAGTCCAGATAAGTGGGCGGCTCTGTTTGCAAATCACTTCATTTGTACTCTGCATGTTTGCTCATGTTCGTAATCAATTCACTTTGTGCTCTAAATAATGTTTCTGGGGTTACTTTCTAAGAGGAAATTAGGTATTTAGCAATTGAAATAATCGTGAATATACGTAAAAGCGTATTACGATGCTGCATGAGCCTGTGTATATTTTGGATTAAGAAGGCTGCTTGAGCCGAAACTACTCTCACCAAGTTCCTGCTTTCGTACTTGTCGTGTGGTGTAGAATTTATTCTTTTTGCACAGTCGTGTCAACCACAGTGTTGAATTTACAATGGGTATGATTTATTAAAGGATCTGATTCCCTTTCCAATATTACCTCTGAAATATATTTGCATCATTCTGTTTGCAATAACATTCCTTTGCAACGAATTTTTTTTAAATCTTAGTTTCTACATTGAAATCCACAAACGGCAATTGCATGTACCCCAGAAAACACGATAGTTCAAAGTCAGTGATTAGTTGGAATGCAAGAAAATACTTGCTATAAACACCCTCCACTTGTGTTCCAACGGAAGTTATAATATAAATATTAAATCTAAAAACCTTGTATAAATCAATTCATTTATATGAAGGATTCAGAAGGGATCTGTTCTTTGCGATAATTCCTAAGAATAACGACAAACCAGATTAAAGAGTCGAGGTGCTTGACTGGAAATCAAAAGAATTCAAATGAGACTTTCCTTTAAAGCAAGGTGTAACTTAACTAGACTATCTTTGTCCACAATTTTCTTTCTTTTTCAAAACGTTTGAAAGCCACCGTTCCGTTAAGATGGTCATGTCAATGTCCCAGTTTCCACCAGCTTTTCAAAACCAGCGATTGTGAAATGCAGAAATTTTATTCTTCTTATATGAGAGCTTGTCGATCAGAATGCACTGCAATTGAATCTTATGGACTAGATTTAATAATTTCATGCCGAGGGCTTTACGTTTTACTATTTCTTGTCTATTGGTGGCTAAAGTGTTTGTATTTACCTAACTTTTCCATACTAAACGAAACATTTTAATTAATACCAATAGTTTCTCCTAAACGAATAGATAATATGCCCAACAGTGGAGGATCCGAACATTGATTTCTATTTAGAAAACGGACATCGCTGAAACAGCCACTACGGGAAATTTAGCCAACATCCTGTTCAGCAACATTTTGCACAGTATGTTCTCAACTCGGATGTTGGGGTGGAGCATGGACTCTGATATGTTTCCAAGAATGACTCCAAAATCCTCAATTAAGTTAGAAACTGTACGTTAGGCGTCGCTCTTAAAAATCTTCCGGGTCCCCCGACTCGAGGTTTCCGAACCCGCGTCCGGCTCCAGGTCATTGAATTGGATTACAAAAAAAAAGAAAATCGCGTCACGATATCCGCGATATCCGAAGCCACGACGAGGACGTGTAGAGGAAGGAGATTGAGGAAAGAGAAAGTTTTGTCGACGACTAGGAGAACTTCATCGCCGTGGTTCTGCTCTGTCTCCGACTGTGCAACCCTCTCGACCAAACCTTAATAAAATAAGATTAAGCCATCGTAGCTTCTTGTAAGGAGTTGGTTTGTTGGCGTGGACGAAAGCTTCGGTGCGTGATGAGCTGTGTCGCCTTTTCATTGAATCCTTAAACAGTGGTGTGAGGAAACTCATTAGTAATGGGCTCGCATATTTAGTCTTGCGGCCAAGATTTCTCAATGTAGCTTTGTTTAACGTCTGCACCAAAACGATTGAAATCTAATTGGCAGTGGATTGATTATTTTACGGATGGTATTCGCTCAGTCTTTAATTTTTTTAGAAAATGTTACTGTTCGGTGGTTGTAAAGGAGATTGTCAGCAAATGAACCGTTTCTTGCATCCTCCGAAGGAGCTTCTAGAGAATTTAATTTCCAATTGGTTATTGAGAAAGGCGATGTTGCTTCTCATAGATTACTTTCCAAGCAATAATTGGGGAAATTTGTGCCAGCTCATTCCTCTACCGCAAACATCGAAGGCTAATTATTGATTATATCATTGGCGTACTTAAGCCATTTTTTGTTATTTTTACCAGACCGATAAAAATAACAAATTTTTACCATTTCAATCCCTCTGGTGTGAAATCTAGCTGACTTTTGTTCGACTCATATAACCAATGTTTTTTGCACTGGTCTAATTTAAGCAGGCACCAGAGAAACATTACGTTATCGAAAAAATCATCCCATCGCGTAACAATGATAAACTACTGGCAAAAATAGGCCTGCGATTCCTCTTAATATCATGTTTTGCGTAACCAAAACATCAATCTATTAACCTCATTTGAGTAAAAATTTTAAAAACATTGATTTCTTTAAGAAAAACTTAAAATTTCGGAAACTTTAAAAACTTGAGCATTTACGACGACGGGAGCAAACGATTTTGACAAACATTTTAACATTTATAAGTTATATAAATAAAATTTTTCAGTACGTAATTGCGTCATGGTTATTTTCTCTCAAGCCTTCAATCCCTTAGTTAAAAATATTTTGAACTCTGCGCGTGCAGCGAATGAGTATCGGGACTTACGACTTTAAATCAGGCCGAGGAATTTTCAGGATGGGAAGGGGGAATGGCAGGAGAGGGGGGAGGGTAAGGGCCGGAGGACGTCGGTGACGGGGTTTTGTAACGACCGGCCGAAGACGCTGGCGGAGCGGAGGGAATATCTCTCCCACTCTTTCTGTCTTCGGGGAGGGATGATGGAGCAGACTCGTACGTGATGTAACCTATTGATTCACTTGGAAGAGACAGCCTTTTGCGAACGCATTTCTGGTTTTTTCCCCCTCGTCTCGAAGAGCATTTCCATTTACGGAGACGGCGGCCCGTGATCAGTACCTCCACCATTAAAGTGCACGTTCCCTCCTTGACCTCGACCACTTTGTGCCTTATCCTCTCTTCCGCCGTTTATTTGCCTCCCTTGAATGCGACCTGACTCTCAGGGCGACGTGATCTGACTTCTCGTCCCCCCTGCCTAACCCTTCCGTACCCTTGCTCTCGTCCCACCCCTTCGTCTACCCCACCAGGAGGCCTCTCTCTGCATCCAGTATCCCACGGAGGTGGATCGGCGAGGGAGGTTGGGCGATACGGAGATAGAGCGACGGTTTTTAAGCAGCGTCTGTAAATGCCGGGATACCGTTCGGTTAGCCTCCGCGTCGTGGTATCTCCTCTCAAATATGCGGACGTTGAATACCTTTGCTTCCTGCACTCTAATCTGTTTCACTTCAAGAGCCTTGCGTGTATACTCTCCTAGTTTATCGCGATTCGGAAATCAGCGCTATCTCTCCCTCTCTGTAGAGCGGAGTCAAAGTAAGGTGAAGTTTGGGTATCCATTTCTGTATCCTGGGAGGAGCGAGCGTTTTCTTCCGCAGCCGGATGGAATGTAGGGGGTTTATAATCGGGTCCTCCCAAGCGCTGGAAAATCCCATAAGGATTTAAGCTCTAGCCCTTCTTTGATCACCCATTATTTCCTGAGCTCGCTTCGAAAGCCTTTATCAAACTCGTGTGGCATCATACATTATGTTGGGGTATCAAGATACTTTGTGAATTGAGGTAATGGGACAACGTACAGTAGTCACATAACTGTCACATGGTGATAAAGTTTGTCTAATTTCATTTTGATGACACAGAATGTAATAAGAATAATTTCACTCCATCCAGTTTTGATAAATTTATGCATTTTGTGCTTTTGAAAATTCTTGACGGAATATTATATAAAAATGACTGCGCATTTCAAATGTTCGTAGTGTTTCATTCCATTAAAGTGTAATCCATCCTGGTGGATTGAATGTTGAAGGTATCTTCCGATCAAAAGTTGGGTTAGCAGTGATAGGGTTTTTAGGCCATATAAGTCAATTCCTACCCATTTTGAAGCAAGAGGTGGAAGTGAAGTTCAAAGAGGAATATTTTTATAACGTTTAATATAACTTGAAGAAGTGATCGAATCATGTTGGATAATGCATTTTTTACCTGAAAAAGTATCTCTCCCCTCGAATAAAGGAGCTTTAGAATTATCCGGCAGAATTCTGGCTGCCTCGGATCACATTTTCACATGGGTTCACCTAATTTTATTAAAAATTTCGTTGAAAGGTGAATCCTTGTGGTCCTTTGCGGTAATTTTTGGAATCTTGATTGTTACAAACCTCGATTTTCTCGTTATCTTATTATCAGTATCGAATTCCATATAGTATAATATGTTAGGTTTTTATAGACATTTAAATTGACTGTGCCTATGGACCCAGAAGCCCAAAATACTCTTTAATTACGTACCAGTAGTTACTTAAGGCTCGACACTTTTGTACAATTGTAGGATCCCAGCTAGGTATGACCCAAACAAAAATGTATCTCCGATAGGTTTATATTGCCGGCCTCGGAGGCGGCGGGGTAACGTCGTCTACCAACCCAGAGGTCGTGGGTTCGATTCCCACCTAGGTGGATTTTCCTCCATCTAGGGCATGGTTGTATGTGATTGTCTTCAATGTAATGTATGTAATGTAGGGTTAGGTGGAAGAAGGGACTAGAATTAGTCTCAACCTCGCCCAATTAAGTCGATAAATAAATAAATAAATAAATAAAAAGGCATAAGATAACTTCCATGCTTATACATCGATCATGGCAAAAGTCTTTCGTCAAATTTAAGGTGTCGCTTCTACTGAGAGGTCAAATAAAAAGTATTAATATCGAGTCTTTTAAGTTTTGTCAAAAATTATCTGCAACCCTTGAATTGTTTACCTTGTCTACTTGATTGGTCATAGATGGAGCAAACTTACTGCCCTTCATTGATCTCAAAGCCTTCTAATTCAACGAAGAATATCTAAAGTTATATTTCCGGCATAAAAGTCTTAGCAGGTAGTATTATTAATTTAAATTCGACAAACGAAATTTCGGAAACGTATCGTGGCTCATAATGGTTGATTGTCTTATAAATTGATGTCGTAAAAAGTGTCTGATTTCGTCATCAGTTTTCTCTGGTTGTATGCAAAGTAAATATCGGGGGGGGGGCAAATAAAAATGATTCACTGAGACCGGCCAATTTAATACACACAGCAATAAAACAGTCGCCTGTTTCGCTACCTTATTGGCGATGCATAATTTGAATACAAATGCTCAGGCTGGTGAAGAGTAATTCTCCTCTACACGGGAGAATGAAGCACAATCTTCACGCAGAAGCACGGACTTCCGGACGGTTCATGGTTCGCCTCGTGCCATGTCTTTTCAGAAGTTGTTGCCTTGGGTTTCTTTTCAATCCTAGTAGATATGTCCTCTCAGGGGGAGGAGCGGAGGGTCGGGGGGGGAGGAGGAACAACGAAGCCGTGGTGGCAGCCATGAGCTTCCTTCTTAAAATCCCCCTCCCTGCACCCTTTCACTCTCCCTCTCTATCTCCCATCCCGACCCGCATCCACTTCCTCCCTCTCGTCCCGTCGACGCTTGGCTGCCTGCGCACGATCGCCGGGCGTGACCCGGGATGCAACGCCTACACGTGTTTACCTCGAGACGGGAGGGAATGAGTGAGAGAAGGAGCGTCACCCCGGTGGGCCGTACGTGACTCCTCTCTCTCCCCTTGAAGCACCCCTCCCCCGATATTGTTGTCGCACCGGACTGCTGCAACCGCCGAGGAGCTTTTGTTCCAGTAGCCGCCTTGCGTGCCTGTTTGTGTGTGTGTGTGTGTGTGTGCGGAGAGAGGGGTGCGTGTGGTTCTAACCCTCTCTCGATCCTCCCCCTTGTGCGCGGGTGTCCCTAATCTTGCCTCGACCTCCCGCTTACTACGGCGTGTGCACAAGCAAGCCAGAAGATACCCCGGAGAGAGAGAAGAGGCTTCCCTCTTCGGGGATGCTGCGGTTTTCATGTGTGAGGCATGCGGTCGAAGAGCTGTCCTCGCCGACTGCTGTTATTATTCTCCGCCACTCGAGTGCCACCAATCACGGTGGTGAGAGTCTCGAGAGAGAGTTTAAGGTGTCGCTGCCACGGCGGCGTTAAATAGAAAGGATCATGTTGAATTTCTGGATCAATACTTTTATTCGTATTCATAGCAAAACTGCATAGTGATAGCCAAATTGCGTTGTTTCAGACGGGGTGTGGTGGAATCGGAACATAATGATGCACAAATAGTAACACATATTCACTTGTTATTGATTTAATCAATGGCCATTTTTTATATACTCCATCATCTCCTGAAGGCGATGTAGTCCATCAAAACCGGTGGTGGATTGAATCAATATCTAGTGGACACGTATTATTATTTGTTCATTATTAAAATGATAGCCGAAGCCGGATGAAAGACATTACTATTATTATTATGGTGCCACTGCAATTTTTATGACTTAAGTTTTTCCATAATATTTGCAGAAGAATTCATCATTCCTTATCAAGGATTTTTCTTCATTTTTCTTCACTTTTCTATTCTTCAAACTTTTTTATTTCGATTTTTAATTTACAGTGCGCTATAAATCGGAAATTTTTCTGCATTTAATTTTATTTATTTTGGTTAAACGTTTTAGCTGAAAGACTTTAGATGTGCCTTTCTTCACCAACTTCTAATGAAGGATTTATTTCAGTGAATATTCCTCATGCTCACGCATGTTCCTTTTCAAATTGTTTTGGACGACACTTTCAGCTCAGTTAATGAAAAGGTATGAAGCATTTTGATCGTAGGTTCCAGATGGCCTTCAATCCATTCCGAAATTGATGTTACGCGGCCTTAACTCCTTCCTATCGGATTTCTCTTCTTCTTTTTGCTATCAATTTTGTATGATCTTTGAAGCAATTTTGTTTCGTATTCAGGAAGATTCAGGGTTGTTAATCAGCATAATGACATATTATATTCAAGGAAATCTCAGATATCATCTGCTTTGAATGCAGAGTGTTGCTAAATAATACGACACATCGCGGGACGTAATGAATTTTAATTTCTTACGACGCTAATAATCGTAAGTTGCAACATCCAAATTTCTGACTCGGCGGAGCAAGTGAACGCAAAACCTCTAATTTTATATTCTCCCCATGTCACTCATCCAGCCCAATGTGGTCCTTTGCAAATCTCAGGCAATTTGAAACAGATCAATCGAGGCTCTTTCATCCTCGCCATGGTGACCCCACTCATCTCATAGGCGAATATCTCTCTTCACCCCGCCGTAAACCCTTTCATTCCCTGTCACGAAATTATGAAGAAGAATATGTATATATATATATATATATATATATATATATATATATATATATATATTGGATTTCGTCGAAGTAACACGGAAGTGTTGAATAACAAACTTGGACAGCAACTAATAATATAAGAACACATAAAAATATCACTCACGCGTTATTTCTTGATCATTTCGACGGAATTCAGCTCCGTCTTCTTCGGAAGAAATACAAGTAATTATATATATATATATATATATATATATATATATATATATATATATATATATATATATATATATATATTTTCTTCTCGCATTGATAACCAATAGGGTGTCCAATGGCCATATCACTAGCAGTGAGCGAGTGTTGTTAAATTTGGGAGAATAGCGTTTCAGTGATGGCCGACTTTAGGAACATTCTTGCATTTTTCGCCTCACGATTGCCACTAACAACCTTGACACACATAAGAATTAATTGACGCTCGTGTGTGTGTGTGTGTGCGATTATAACATGTGTCTGTGTAAGAGGGGTAGAGAGAGAGAGATAAGGGGATCCTCGCGAAGGTGACTTTCCATTCTTTGGAAACAAGCGCGAGCTCTCTCGATCGCCCGCCGAGATAAAACCCCTTGCCTCCGCTAGCCTGGATGATCATCCAAATGTGCCGCAATAAAAAGCCCAGCGACGGGGGCGGCCGGACTCCGGAGCGCTCCTTCCATACCGGCTCGCGCGTAATAATTAGTGCTGGTCGCTGGCTCGGAGCTGCAAGCGCCCTCTTTTCTATCAGTCCTCCCCCTACCCCGACTCCCTCTCCCCCCATCCCTTCCTTCACAACCCCCTCCCTTCCCTCGTACATTCGCCCCGCCCCACTCTATTACCCTCAATCCTCTTCCTCTTCCATAATCTCATATCCACATCGTTGCATTCATTTCGTCGCAACACTTTCCGTGGTTTCATTAATCTCGGCGTAATAACATTTCCATGATGGATTACGGAGGGTGAGGCACGATGTTAATGTTGCTCCGAGGCACCGGATTATTTTTTTTCGTAAAAAAATCAAGTTAAATAACGTTGTGCGCCTTCGACGTCATGGGGTTTACTCGGGGAATAAACCCTGTTAGGTCGCTGAGTTCGTTGATAAAGCTCGCAAAGTGATTTGGTTCAACCCAGGCATGAATGCATTTGTTATCTTGTTGCCGGATTCCGACAGAGTGTTTCCTTTACCACGATGAAGATATCCGGGAACCCCACGGCACGCTATCTTGCACGGAATTATGATTAATCTTAGTTTAATATGTGGTGCTATCTTTAATAATTGTAATTTTGGTTATTCATGCCGAGCGAAATCAGTAGATTGGAGTGTTTTTCAAGTATTTTATAGGTTTTTTATAATTGCGACGTGCACGGTTGAGATGTTGAAAAACTCTTGTTCAGGTGAAGAAATATTTTCTCGAATCGTACCATTCAACAATGGTGTCGCGTGATATAGTCTCACCTTGCTCCTCCGACTTTCTTAAGTGAAATTAAAGGTCAGCGTGCTCTCTTGGCACGTTACGGTGCATTAACGCGAGTTGAACTGCAGCTGACGTCAGACGTTCCTCTACTATATTATGAATACCCGTCGATTTAATATCGTCCGCCTCTCCTTTCTTTCTCCTCGGCAAATTTCAGACGCAGGAAGAATAGAGATGTCTGATAAAGTTTTTTCATAAACGTTGAATGTTAAATTAAATTCTGGAAATATATCAGTGGAACTTAAACAATATTGAAAAAATCGGGAACTACCTAGAGTGAAAGTAGCAGCATTTTATGGAGTCTTGCAATCATTGTACTCGGCTCAAAACCCCGATCTGCTGATTTAAATCTTCAAAATTTGTTAAATAATGAGTTTCGCGGAATTCATGTTCCGGAACTTTGATTAAAAAGGCATTCTCTGTGTTTTAAAAGGTCAATTAATGTTCGTGAAAGCGGAAAACTTACATTTTTTTAAATCGTATTGCTCTGGAAAGGTACACACACATAAGAAATTAATATGGCTTGCCAGAGAATTGTTCTTAAGGCTCTCTTGTAACTACGTTTTATATGGAACCTATATTTACCCGTTTATGGTCTATTTTTTACCAGCAAATTTTTAACTAAATTTGCATCAACTCTAATTTCAATACCTTTCGTGCCACAATTCCCATCAATGATGAAGTCCCACCGTTTCACATAATTTCTGTTTCTCTTGCTTTCGTGTGTGATAAATTGTAGTAAATAATATGCCCGAAGATCAGATCCGTCCACATTGTCAGCAACGGAACTTCGTTGATAATAGAGCCTTAAAACAAGGGAGGGCATGACTTTTTTTAGAATTAACTTATAATCTATATGTTTAAAATACAACTCCGTTGGCATCTCAACATTTTTATGGTCCACCCAACGGTTTTGAGTCCCATGGATTCATTCTCCCATGTACGCGAATATCCCATTCCGTTGGGTATAGGTTTTTGTAATCCCGTTTGAAGGGTTTATGAATCCCTGCTGAGCACCCTGTATGAAGTGCTTTTAGGTCCGCGAGGAAAGAGGAAAACAATGGCGTGGTATCTGAATCCCTCGTATAAACGGAGGTTTACCCGATAATGTGCTGCCACACAATGGTTATCCTGGAGTTCGTTGAGGCAATTCCGACGTAGGTGTAGTGTTTGTGGGACTCATTGGTTCAGTATCTCGTTATTTCATCCGCTTCGGATTGAGCCCATTGGAGGTTACCGAGTTGCTCTCGGATTTAACGTTCCGTGTCAGAGCTGTTCTTTTAAAGCTACATTTTATGTTTTAGGACAGATAACTGTCCAAATCTAATATTAAAGTTTCATGTGAACGCGAACGCAAACTAGTGTATCCCTGAAGCACCCGTTCGCAACAGTTGCACACTTCGCTCGTATTCTTAACGACTGTTCTAGAGAAAATGTGTCTCATTGCTAGTGTAATTGATCTATTTGGTGAAGGTGTGGGGACAGTGAGGGAATAATATTTACTTCGGTAGAGCGTAGCGGAAAAAATCCGTGCCAAGTGATGACATTAGCTTTGACACATGTTAATGTGTCAAAGACTGTAACCGTAAACTAAAACCGTAGCAACGTACCGCAGCATGCAGTCCCACGACGGGATAAGAACTGGCGGTATGAGATCGTCTGGTGATACAATTACGCTGCCTATTATCCATTCTCATTGGTAGTGGGTACTAATGCTAGTATTTATACTTCCAGATGAAGATATATTCTTTTTTAATGGCGGTATGGGAATTTGTTTGACATAACAGTCCGAACGAACTCACTTTTATTTATGAAGCAATAAATAATTTAAAAATTAATCTAAGAACGTAGGTACGGTCGTTGATGTGACTATTGAATTTGAATCTAGGTCCAAATCACAACATAAAATTGAAATTAAATTACGAGTTAATATTTATTAAACACTTGTCTTAAAAAACTTCGTTATTTGTTCTCAGGACTGCGTTGTCATTGCTTAATGTTTTAAATCCCACCGAGTTTTTCAAACGAAAAATTGTTCTTACCAATGAAAAATCCATTGAAATGTGAACTAATGGGATAATTTAAGTGCTATTTTGATGTCACATTTGTAAGTTATACCTTTGTGTCTTTATTCAACTGGTTACCAAATTGAGCTAATAGCATAATAATGAAATTTAGAATGTTTATAGTGGCACGGAATTATTGGCATGACATCACTGAAAAACTTGGGTGATAATGTAGGCCTAAAATACGGCGCCAGCGAGGAAGGCGCCTCTCTGACCGAACGCGGCACGACGTGAACGCCGGGTGAAACAGGAAGCCTGGCGTTCCTAGTGTCCACTCCCGTGACAAGACTCTCGACGCACTTCTATACTTACCTCGGAGGGTGTGGCAAACCTAATTTTGCTCATCCCTTAGCCATCGTCCTTCGCTATCCCTATTATGTGGGGGCATCACGGTGCGTAATGATGTTGCATGAAGGTTAGTCCTATACGGCTGGCCATCTAGCTCCCAAGAGCTCCCCCCTTTTACTCGCGGCAGTAAACAACGACCTCTATGAGGGTGAATGCGGGAAGGAAACAGCCGTCCTGTAATCTTAATGCATCCGGGGTCCTCAAGAGAAAGTGAACTCCACATGTATTAACAAACACTTTCTTCAAAACTGGTGTCAAGCTTTAAGACTTGGAATACTTGAATACAAGAATCAACTTTTATCTGAATTCTGGTGCTTTGAAAGAAAGTGAATGATTTTTATCGCCCGTGTCTCGTCGAATTTTAATTTTAATTTAGATTCTACAAATTAGCCTCGAGTGTTCGGAGTTACTGGTCACAAGTGATCAGGTTGCTTAAATGAGGAAATGTCTGCCTGAATTGTTCAATAACCCTATGGTATTCACGAGTTTTGGTCAGTTACGATTGTGTTAGAATAAATTTTATGTATCCAACAATGTAACTGTAAACGTGTTCTAATGTTTAAAAAAAAATCACATATGGTGCGATAAGAATTCGTCGTGTTTGATCAACAGCATAGACGCCTTTTGTATGATTTGGGGAGCACTCGTTTCCATTTTAAGATCCAACGTTGTAGATTCGTCGTCGAACTACGCACTAATGCTTAAATGAAAAATAAGAAATAACCATTCGGAAGAACCAGCTATAGTGTATAGAGTGGTAATAACTTCGTGAATGCACCGTAAGATATAACGTCCGGTGTAAAGCATTTCACATAATTAGTAACCGGGTGGTTTTTCGGGCGTGAGTGTTGTTGAACTTGACACGCCTTAGGAAAAATTTTAAATGTTTTGTTTGTTTACATTATCCTAAATATTTTTTGCTTCAGATGATATGTATTTTTACCAGGGTATGTATAACCTGTATGAGCCATTCTCTTTAGCATTCAGCATCAGCGTCGTCGGCTACGCCCGTTTTTGGACGAGCGGGAAGGAGGAAAGAGTGTGTGTAGATGGAGGGTGGGGCGGGACTGCTTGAGTCGTTTAAGGGCGTGGGCGTCAGCGCGTGTTACTATGCATGCAGGTTGATTGCATTCGGAGAGAGTAGGTTCCCCGCACGACCTGGGAGGAGGTGAAGGGGGGCGTTGGTCAAGCTATCGCGGTGTGTGTGCTAGCAGAGGAAAAGCAGTCGGCCGTTTGGCTTTCTCTACCCTTTGTGTGTTTAGCGCTCCCTCGGGCCATCCTCTCCTACCTCCTTTCCTCCGAAGGTGTACCAATGAGGACTTCGTTCATGAATAGAAATATGAGGCGTGCCCATAATGAAGACGCTTGTTATGGGAGTGTAATTGTGGAAAATAGCTTGGGTGTGAACTTAGAAGACGATCGAACGGAAGCAAGGAGTCAAGGTGGAGACTGTGGAAAGCCAGTCGTCATCGAATGGGTTGAAGTGTTTAGCATAAATTCCCTCTCACCAATAATCTAATGGATGTATGATTACAATGGTTCTTCACGAGTATAATGAGAACGAAATTCGCCAGGAGTTGATTAATGGCAGTATTTTTGGGACGCCGACGCAATTGAATCAAAATGGAATGGTTATGCAAAGGTTAATGTGACGCGGGAAAATATGGTAATACGATTGTGAAATATCATTTCGAGAAAGTTGATTCAATACATTTAAGCCTTTGTAACTCAAACATGCGACGAAATTATTTCAAGGGCCTATCTCACGTTTCGTGGGAATCGCTTCCTTCAGTAAAACGTGCTAATTTCTCAGAAAGGGGAATATTGCGTTGAAATTTAAATAATTCACGAAATTACATCAGTAATGAGAAATTCATGTTGCACTTAGATGAATTGATGTAGAGAAGAGGTCGATTTTGTTTCTCTTCAATAGAACAGTGAAACAGATAAGCTTAGGCCTATCACATTTTCAAACTTACAAATCACTTTGAATAAAAAGTATTACCTATTTGTTTTGATTGTATAAAGCCGCCAAGCCACTTTCCATCTTATGGGCCAGTCACTTATTCGTGAATCAAATACCGGCTTGCAATTTTGTACTTATTGGATGCTGCCATTATTCCCAAGTACTCGTAATTTCTTTCAACCAGCGATGTTATCCCGTTATGATTTAACCACGGTAATTGTATATTCATAAGTACGAGTTATGGTATGCGTCTTGCATTTAGGCTTAGGAATTATGGGTCTAATATTTAGGTGCTAATCTTCATACCACAGCAAGTATATCCTAAGCTAATATTTAATGAATAACGGTATGAAACTTGTTCCATAGAGATGTTTGTGTGTGCAATAGCACCTTTAAAATTGTGGCGCTTGGATTATTTCACGATAACAACTATATTTCATGGCATTGAAATATTTTTAAACTCCACCTATAAACCCAGAATGTACTCCCTCTTCATCATTCAGGGCTGTCGATAATATTTGTCTCTTAAAACGTGATTTTGCTATGATCGAATCGTACTTATACTCAGGAAGATGGAGCATTTAGCAGATAATTTTGATGGCTATCTTTGCACGCAAAGCGATAGTCTGTAATCAGAAGAGATTTTAGTTTTGGTAGTATTTTGACGAAAAGTTTTCAATAATTAAAATTTTGAGTGTGAATATCTTTCGATCCCGTTGAAATACTAGACGTAACAACTGTTCTGATGCTAATAATTTTGTCCTCCTCTCCACTTTCAATCAACTCCTAATTGTTCACTTGTCTTGCTCAATGCGTGTCTCTCATATTTCCCTTAACTCACTCCTGTGATTATGGAACATAAAATTTTGCTAAGTCTTTCTGGGAGACAATTTAATTCCACTGCGGACCCCCTTTTCTTCGAAATTGAGCACGAATTATAGGACTTCAGGAGGGAGACCTTAGCTTTTGAGAGAAGTCTTTAATAAAGTCCAAACATTATTGGTCATTTTCGTTAAATATTTACGAGGCTACTCCTTTGAAATAAGGAGTCTTTATCGCAAGGACTAGCTGTAATGTAATTAATATTGAAAGTATAATTCCCGCGGTTGAAATTTGTGACTAAGACCAGAGCAGAAAGTACCTGCGCAAATATGAACGGGAGGGTAACCAAGGAACCTAGAAAAATCTCTCTTGAAAAACTCACCTCTGGTTAAAATCCTACCTTGCCGCACTTCTTTTCAATCCCCTCTAGTCCCACCCTTCAATCCTTTGGACCAGTCGCAACTGGTTCCATCCGACCCGGATTTCGGAGCCACTTGGGTGCCAAAGCCAGGCGGACGTCATCGCACGTAGGGAACGGCCCCTTCTATACGCGAGGGTGAGTGGCTCCTCGCCTTAATCCTTCCATCCTCCCATCTCCGCCTCCCTCTCGCTCGCCTCCCAAGTCGGTCGCCTCCCTGTCGCCTCTCTTCCCTCTCAATAATGCGATGGGGGAGCATCCCCCTTCCATCCCGCGCCTCTCCCGCACTCACCCCTCGATAGTCTATCTACGCGGCAGAGCTCCCAATCCCCGTCGGCCATCTCCCGACACACATTCCGTGAAGAGGGAAGCAACTCCCGTTCTCCTCCTCAGCCTCGCGCCCCGAAAAAGGGGAAGGAGTCCATCCACCACTGACGACTGCCGCCCCTCCACTCGCTCGCTCCCATCCTCGGCTCGGCCACTGCTCCTCATCGTCGTCTCCCCTATGCCTTCCGCTTCGCCCGACCCACTCACTCAGCGCGGAGGCGTCTCAGGAGGCAGCGGATGGGTGTCCGTCCTCCTCTTTTCTTCGGCCGCCGTCGCCACCGCACGCCATCTCGCGTAGCGGGTGCTTCTGGAAGGCGGCACTGGTGCTGAGAGTGCGCCCGCGGCGGGACAAGCTTTCGAGCGCGTCGGCGGCGATACCAAATCGTCGCCGAAATGAAGAGCGTTGTAATTGAGTCGCCCGCGACCGAGTAATGATGGTGATTGCCTCTGGGCTCGAAAGGAAGCCCACTGTTGCGTCTAGCACGCACTCTCCGGTCGTGAAGTCCCCGTTCCGGTAACATTAGCGTCCGTAGTGAACAACGTCCGTTGTGTGACGATGTTCTGGCCTCATTTCACGGTCACGCGGCCGATTCGGGGAATTAGGAGGGATCAGTAGATTGGGACGATGGTCAGTATCTTCGACATAAGATATGCTTATTTTATATGAGACACGGAAAAGGCACCATACTAGGATGTGATTCACGTCCTGCACCCTTTCCTTTCTCCGGTCACCTCGGTTGGAAAAAATTATGATTTTGAAACACACCATCCCGTCGGTCTACGGTCCATTTTTTACAACACTGAATCGCATGTCGTAATTTAGCGGAAATTTTCCTATGAAACAGTTGTGGTGAAAATGGGTGCCATAATATTCACTTACCTCATTCCTGTGCTGTCGTGCAGTGCGCACACACGCTGAATGAGCTCACTGAAATGTTTTCAGAAATTGTTTTTCTGTCGATACTTGGGTTTAAGTGGAACGTAAGTGAGTCTTCATTAATTTATTTCTTTGCTGAAGAGTTCTATAGTATGTTCATCCGATTACTTCCCTCGCCGATACCCTACGTTCTTTATCCATGTAGAATATTTTTGATCACGATGTTCATACGCAGCAGTTATACAAGTTTATCCTCATCACCTCCACTTCGGCATCTTTTAAATAGTGGTTCGATATCGGAAATAAAATATCTCCAGTACATCTCTTATGTACCGAAGCCATAACTTTTAATTTCCATTGGTATTCGGGGTACCGCATTCCCTTGGTGTCGCAATGGAAACGCAAGAGACACATACAAGCACATAAATGCTCGGATATCAAATATTACGGTCGATACCTACCGCACAATATCATTGAGCAGAGATCTTCGGTCATTTTCGACGTTGGATTTTGATATTTTAAGTGCCCCTTATATCGATGTTATGAGCTTTATGCTAAATACTAACTGTGGTGGCATTGCCAATAGGTTTGTATTTTTTGTTGATTCTGTAAGAAATATTCTATGCATATGTCAGCAATATTATATGATAACTATGACACATTTTTAAATATATCGATGTGTAATATGTAACTTAGGAAATAGCATTCTGAGTACGGGAAAGGCATTCCACTCTCGTTAGAAGAGAAGTGATCGTAATTCGAAGAAAATAAATTACTTCTGATTTTTGTACACATTATAAACTTTTGCTTTATATTAATAAGGAAGAAATATAGTGTCTCGCGTAATTGCTGCCATGCCCCATGGTTGAGCTTTTAAGTTTTCGTAAGTACGTTTGATGTTATTTTAGAATCTTGATGACTCTGGGGTTTTGTTCTCAAATATTAAAGCCAATGGTAAATATTTACATTAAAAATCATAGATCAGCATAGAATAACGTTAGAAAAGAAAAATGACAAGCGTTGGAGCAATTTTTTGTCGTTAGATCGTATTTAATTGACATGTAGCTTTTAGAAATGTGACCTTGGTATGGAATAAGATATCTAAAAATATGTACACTTCCATGTGTCAGCAATTAGAACCGCTTTCTTGAATCTCCGTATCGCCAATTAGTAACAGGAATGTGGTAAAGTTGTTAAGGGTTTATGTTATAGATTATCTCACTCTGGAATCGATGTTATGGACATTACGAGGCAAAATTATTTTTTGAAAGCAATTCTCAAAATGGACGTGTTCTGCTTGGGGTGCCGCCGAGATTTAATGTAGATAAAGCGATCTGGTGAAAAGTTTTGGCTTTTCCTCTCTTTTAGTAGCGTTTTATGTAGTATTCATTCTGAATTCAGGTGCGTTGTATTGTCTCTGCTGTAATAATAATTCATTTTAATTATCAGTAAAATGCGTTCGAAATTGCTTTTATTGAAATTTTTCCTCCATTAATATATGGTGTCGTGAGCGATGTACATATCGTACGTATTAAAAGGTCGATGAGGGGTTCGTACACCTTGAGTCAGTGAATGCGGCCTAGATTATTTATAATGTACGACCTAAGTGATACAGTGATACCATCTCTTTTGCAAAATTCTCATCCGATGCAGCTATCCCCTTCAACAGTGGATATTGCGATCTAGGTGGTTATCACCCACCGGGAAACTCTTTGAAGATGGGAGAGGAATGCGTACAAAATCACTCATAGGTGGTGTTCAAGAAGATAAATATCTGCGAATTCTTAAAATACCTTTCCACCCCGTGCTCTGGTTACCTCGGAGGCGTATTTCATATTTTCCTCGCATCACTTCCCGTCGAGTCGCGAGAAGTGTGCCAGCGAAGAAGGAGGACTAGAGAGAGAGGGAGAGAAGAATATAGCGTAGGTGTGCATCGCCCAAGCCTTTCTTATTCACAACCTCCCCGAACCTGCCTCTCCTCTTCTACCAGCCCCCAGCCGTTGTATTTATTTAAGTTGGTTCCAAGAATTTCATTTGAACGCATCCACCGGAATTTCTAATGTGGATCGCGTGACTTTTGAGGATGAGAGGTTATTAAATTGTATCGTTCTGCGATTTTAAGACGCTTCATTGCAAAAATAATTCTAGGCTAAAACTTGAGAACTTGCGAAATGCGAATACTTTCGACACTTTGGTTCCGTCTTGCAGGCGAGTTACCACTGTTTTGCTTAAGTTACAATGATAATCGATTTATTGGGGTAGTGTTCAATTGTAACCAGTGCCAATTTAACTCTCTTAAGTGTGCCGTCATCTCTAACTTTATTTTTGTATTCGTTTCTCATAGCCGGTTTTCCATATTTTTACGTGAAGCCGATACTTAATCGTGTCAGTGAGTAAGTATTCACGGGATAATAAGTAATTTTCCTATGGTTCCTCAAGGAATTAAGGGGCACGTTTTCGTTACGTTAAAACTTCGTTCAAGAATATTCCAATCTCACGTAAGGGATTATAGGGTGCATTTCAGATGCTGCACATATTGCTCAAAATGAAATGCCTCAGTGATAATGATGGCATATCCGACGAGAAAAGGAAAATAAGTACGTGCATTGATGAGAGCGAGCATATATAGATTACGAAACGACATCCTGGATGACCATGCGCTCCTTAAAAACCTCTTCATTCGGTAGATTTCTCTTTCCTAAATTATCATATGGAGTTCATGAAAGGAAATGGATTGAGAGAAATAATTGAGACCAAGCTTTCTACTAAATACAAGTTTTCGCTCCTCGCGGTCAAGTTATAAATTTAAATTATTTTTATTCTTGTTAGTCTACCGTTTAAGGTAGGTTTTGGATAAAGCAAGAGCTGCCATCACTAATGTCTTAGCTTCGACTAACAATGTGCAAACTGACGGCCTCACATTACATTAAATAGTTGTTCAATTCCAAAATACCCTCTACCTAATATCTCAAAAGCAGTGTGTAACAAAAATTAGCTCATCTTTGAATACCGAAAGTAAGCCCTTTACTTCCTCGCAAACTGTCTTTGTCTCTGGCCATTAAAACATTCATTAAGGCAATGCATTCCCTGGAATAGGTTTGAACATGTTCCTATCCTTTAATTAGCCAGGTCCGCAAATTTTAAGTGTACATTAATGACCTTTCATAAACCTTATGATTTAAACTAATATAACTATGCAATTCACTCTGGAATATTTCATTTTATTTCTTACTGGTAAAATCATTACTGATGGAAAGATGAATTGGTTAAATCACTAACGATAAAAGGATAAAACAATGTATTACCTAAAGCGCGAAAATGGTAAGACCACCTTTGTTTGAATATGTAGTGGTCAGAGTCCAGCAACTTCCTTCACTTCTTAATGACTGGGCGTTTATTTTTATCTTTATTCTTAAACTTTATAAACTTTTTATTTTTATATTCTCTAAACGTAACTAACAGTGGTTCTCTTCAGACAATTTTCAGTTGATGGCCTCTTCAGCCTTCATTTTAAAAGATCTATGGTTTTCATGTAGCTCAGTAATTTTGCTAATTTTTTCGTGTGCACCCAAAATCATATTAAGACTTCTTCCACACGTCACCGGTTAATTTGAATGTAATAATTTTTTTCCAGAGAAAATCGTTGGACTCATTTCGATAAACTGGAATTTCGATTGGTCGACGATACTATCTGAAGGATCCGTGTCGATGTGAATTAATCGCAAACCGGGAGATCATTGTGCTTATACATTACCAGATAAGCTCCTCTTCGAATCAGTATTTGAAAACGTCACACTGATGAGGCAATTAAGCATTAGCTGTTCTGAAAAAGTTTGGGTTGCACAATCAGGCCACCATCGGTGTATCCTCGCGAGGTGCCCGTTTACGTTAGCGCACTTGGAAACGGCCTTCGGTATTCTCCTCCTTCCTCTGCGCGCTAATTAAAAAATAATATATGAGGCGAGAAAGGACTTTTTCCTTCGGAAATTTTCAACGACCCTCCCAACCCCCGCTCATTCCCTCCACCCCATTCTCTGGAGGTCCTGAAAAACACCACGGATTGCGCGTTGTTGCCGCTGTTGCTTCACGTTGCACAATGACCCCCCTCCCCCTTCCTCACGCACACACACCCACACACACACACGGGAGCGTTCCCAGCGTCAATTACACTCTTCCGTCGGTTTCTTTTTTTTCCCCCTGACGTTTTCACTTCTGCGTCTTCGTCCGGGAGAGCAAAAGCGAGCCCTCCTCTCGCGAAAATAATAACGCATGGAAAAAATAAATGAGTAGAGAAAAAAAAAATTACGTCCGATTTTGCGAGGGAGGGAAAGCGGCCATCTCCAAGGCGACCGGTGCGACGGGCGTTTCGACACGAAGCGGAGAGGTTTGAGGAGAGACCGCGCGCGCTGCATTCTGGGAAACAATAGGCGTTGTAGTGGGTGGAGGAGGAGGGGGCGGAGACATTTTTGGGGTGTTCGTGCATGCATGCCCTCGTGTTTGTGTGTGTGTGTTGTATATAAGGCGTTGTTACCACTCGCGAGTGTGGGTCAGCGGGCGTGAGCGAGTAGTTAAGGCACGACGAGAGTGAAGTCGTCACGAGGAGAGAAGGATCGCACTCTCTCTCTCTCGCTTGGCCCTCTCCTCTCACGCCGAAGCGGGTTCTTCCCACTCCGCCAAGTGCCGTACTTCATCGCACTTCCTCTCCTCGAATTGTTTCCGGAAAATCAATGAATTGTGATGATGTGTGGTGGCTATTGCCGTGGGGTCGTTTTGCCTTATTTCTCGAGGTTTGAAAGTCTGGGTTGCCGCGGGTGAAATGAATCATTTGGAGTATGAATGATTAATGTTGGTGGGCAATTACTGAAATTCATTGCCGTTCCTCACTCGCGTTATGATAGTTTATTGTCATGCAAAACGTAGAGGCAGGTAGATTATTAAATTCGCATTCACGGCTCTTTCCTCATGGCCATTACAAGCCTTCAAAGATTAGTGTATTAATTGACTATGCCACCTATACCTGGTGTTTACAACAGTACAGAATGTTTTTCACATTCGTCATTTCAATTAATCCACCATGTAAATCTGGAACAGATGAATCCTTTAAATAGGGGAACGAAAAATTATATTTTTCTTTGTGGAAACTAATCATACATGGTTACTCCAAGGACGAAGTAATGCTTATTAGTTTATATTTATGTGCATGAATGAAAAATCAATTCCAAATTTTACATGGAGATTTAAAGGCATAACGTGTGATATTTTAGTTAAGAAAAAACTAAAAAAACAAATTTTTCGTGGAAAATTATGATGATTATTTTAAGTCTGAACGTTCCTTGCGTAAGAGTGATGTTTCGGTATTAGCCATGAGTTAATCCAACTTTCCTTTCCCTATACGTAATTATTACCTAAAATTAATTTATGTTCAGTGATAGAGTAAATGCCTCGATTAAAAAAAATACATTTGCAAATAAATTTTCCAGATTTTTCATTAAAATGATATAAGTAATGGTGATCCTTAGGAGATTCACTTTTTGATCTGGCTTCATAAAGTACATTTTCCTACCAGTGTGCGACTTCGCTTTTTGGTGGTTAATCCTCATGTGCCTTTATTAGTGAATTTTAAGTGGTTTGACCCCTGGTGACACTCATCAGGTCTCTCTTTGTGTGAAACTGCTTTGCAAGTTGTTATTTCATCCTTTCCGATTAGTATCTTCGACTTCTAAATGATGAAAACACTCCCAAATTACCTTGCTAAATGTATTCAAGAATGCATTGTTTTAAGTTGGAATGACGATAAATTCTGTCAGTTAGATAGAGCATGAATGTGAAATCATAAATGCAGCGTCGACTACCCGAGGCTTTCTTTGTAATTTTAGGTACCGTGGGTTATAAGATCAAAACACGTTGAGATATCACGTCGTATATTCCAGGTTCGAAAATCCAATTTCGAAGATCTCGTGGAATCCTGCGATCTGCTCCAATCGATCACATAACATTTACGTGTTCATCGCCGAGAATTCTGCTTAGATGTTCGGTTTTCAAGTCTTCATTCATCAATATTGGGAATTTTCTAGCTTTCAGAATATGAAAATGGTACACTATGATGTAAGGTAATACTGTTTCCTTAGCGATGTCACGTTAAACGGAAGTAAAGAATTTTTCGGCCTAATACAGACCTGTATAACTAATATATTCCGAACCAATCAGTTAACCAATCCTATGATTGAAATACTGATGATGATATTCCGAATGTATTTATTCCAGTAAAATTTGTCTAAAACTCATTTGTTTGGCTATTAAAAAAGGGAATCGACTCAACTGCAAAACCGTGAATTTTTTAAACGGCAAAAACAACTATTGTTTTACTATACGTTTTATTTCGAAAAGGTTTTTGGTCTCTTTGTATTACTTAATTTTTACAAAGAAGTGGGAGGTGAAGCTTCATTTCGTTCGGTGAAGACACCATGCTAAGATAATAATATTTATTGTCCCTATCGTTTAAATGATGATATTCATTGTCTCATCATAAGCTCTTTCTCAGAGACTGCTAACAAAGACGTGAATTTTAGCTCTAGATGCCACTATAGCCGTGAATATTTATTGATTCAATTAAAGTTGAATTGTACGATGCAAAAAATGTTTTTTTTTGCCGTTGGTTAGAGACAAATTATAGACGGTCCGATTAAAATCAGGAGAGTAAAAAATTTGATGGGTGGAGTTTAGTTACTTTTCTTATTGCTTTGGCAGATTCATGATATTTCCCCGGAGCAGCTTTGGGCTCGCACCGTCAAAAGACATTTAAAAGTGCCCGTAGAACGGAGTTGAGGATACAGTCATGCGGATGCAACCGTACGGGTTTTTTAAATAAAATTATCGGGTTCTCTCATTGGAGAACTCTTTTGGAAACCAAAGGGGTCGGCTCTCTTCCCACGTCTCCGACCCCTCTCTTTACCTATACATATATATACGCGAACCTATACATATAGCACGTGGGTCCGCGAGTGTTTAAGGTTGCTTTGGAGGCCGACGTATTGAAGCTCAGTCGGATGTTTTTGAAATAGTTTCTTTTTCTCCCGCGCCTCTCAGATAGACAGCGAGAGGGAGATACGATTTTTCCCCTCGGGGGTGGGTGTCTCTCCCACGCGCATGCGCCGTGGGAATAGCACAGGTATTCATTCTTCCCTCTTCTCTCCCTCTCGCAAGACATCCTTGAAATGCCTCTTCGGAGAGTCGGCCATTACCAAAAACGACCTCGTTCGCCTTAAAAATAAGCTCCCATTTGCATCCCTAATGCCCCACTCCGCTTCCTCCCGATGTTAACGCCCATTTTACCACTGGAAAGTGTTTCCAAATGGTGGAGTTCATCCGTTAATTGGTTCCCTTTGCAAGAAAGGAATTACTACCTAGGCAGACGAAATGCAGTAAAGTGAATGTATGGGAATCCCAGTCGTAGAATTTTAGCGACCTCTTATCTGTATTTTGATATTGTAAAGCACTGAAAATAAATAGCCACAAGAGTTTGAGTACTCGGAAATTGGACGGAGTGACTCAAAAGAAAGCTCGGAGGTATACTTGAAAGGAATGGGTATTCACGCATTTAGTCTATATGCCTGTCTATGGGTTTGATTTTCGATCTGCACCTCAAACCAACTCCAATTAACCATAAGGTTTCGACAACGTGTTTCGTATGCGTTATTAGCGAAGTGTGATAGGTGATTGTTTAAAAGCCGACTCTTTATGGAAAATTAGCTCTTCTGTCCATTTGGAAACGAGATTGTAACTACCTGTTCACCTCAATTAAATGACAGGTGAAAACATCTTTATCAGTTAAAAAAATGTTGTAGATGAAAATAACAAACGCTTGATTTAGGTCAATGGAATAAGTTAGATTGTTTGAAATGGGTCCTCACGAATGGCGTTAAGAATTTGTGAATTGCGCAAAACATCCAACATCAGGGCACATTACGGTATTAGCACTTAGTTGGTGTAATGCGAGCGTTCAAGATTACCCCTCAGTGCAGAGAACGCGAATATCAAAGAGCGCAGAGAACGGAAAACTCGCCGACTCAGAATTAAAGAGCAAGCACGCAGCAGGCCGAGGAATTCTTTCCTTTATAAGAGCACCATTCGTGTTCCAGTCGATGCTGAGCGCTGGACCATCCTTGACTTTAGTTCTCTGAGAAGGTCGGCTCAAGGTCGGGGAGGAAGGGATACGGGAAGGAGAACGGGTGGGGAATGGAGGTAGCTAAGCACCCACCCCAGTCAGCAACCCTCCCCCCTTGTCCACCTTCAGTCCTGACCACCTTTGTATCAGTCAAATTTATCTTTCGCGTTTTGCATCTGCGCAATCCACGGGAATTTCGAACTCGGCTCAACAAGTCTTTTTGAGAAGTAACATACGAATATGATAAAATTCAAGCCCATTGAAGTTTACAATTTATATGTGATCTCAATGACCTGAATACTGTATCCACCGAAATATCTCTCATTCCAGTTAGACAAAGCATACAAATACATGATTGATATCCCTACGATCCCACCGGAGTACACTGGGATGAATATTCGTGCGTTAAAGAGCAAGATAAAGAAAATGTTGGAAAGGAGGTATTCAGTGAGGTGACGGAAGGCAAGTTTTACCATTGCCTAATTTTTGATTTGATAAAATTATCATGCAATGAATGAAGAAACTGAAGCGGCTTCCAGACCGTTTCTTCTATGGCAGTGATGCGATCTGTGGAAAAGTTGCCATATCTAATTATCGATAGCCA
This sequence comes from Hetaerina americana, assembly GCF_022747635.1. Lineage (NCBI taxonomy): Eukaryota > Metazoa > Arthropoda > Insecta > Odonata > Calopterygidae > Hetaerina > Hetaerina americana. Next base: position 90,410,838 of record NW_027286874.1, read on the forward strand.
TCATGGAAGAACGCGTTCAGGTTGATGTGGCACGAAATTTCGATCTCTTCACACTTACGCAGAGTGAAACAATCATCCCAATTGGTGTCTATGTTCATTTCCACAATGGTAACTCCCAAGTTCAATATTAATACTTTTTGCTGGGCAGCACTGCATTCCCTAAAGCTATTCCGGTTGCGAGTAGTCTGAAACTGCTAAATCCTCATATTTGATTCTGCCCACAGATAAATCACACCATCCTGAATATCAGGACCATTTTCATTCTTACGTTCAATGAAAACTTTTTCGCAAATATTGCTTTCTTGAATTGCAAAAACCATCCATTGAGAATTGAAGGGATTGACAAACTTTGAGAGTGGAGTAGCCAATCACGTCGCTAAAAACTTTTCTTGCTTTGATTGCACAGAAAGCCGCAGATGAATACTTTCGAATGGGAAGGAACATGGGAAGAGAAATGGGAGGACTCAAAGGAATTAGTGACGGAGCGTAGAGGCTACCGTACGCTGACCGTACCAACGCTCAGAGTGGCCGAGAGAGAGCTATGATCGATCTTATCTGAAAGGCTTCAAACATACTTCATTCTGCCGAGGGTGCATCTTCGGGCGTTTCTCAAAAGTCCTTAACTATTAGTGTGGCCCTTAGGCGTGGGCATCGAATTGCATTAAAAACCGGCGCACGATGTTCAATTAGAAACTTTAGAATACGCGATAGGTTTCAAGAGTTGAATTTCGGGAAATTTTGTCGATCGTTTTTCTCCAGGCGCGGAATGAATCGCCCACAAGCCGTGGCTTTGAAAACTTCAATAATTTGAGATGTAGTAAGCACCATAACCTTCACTCCTCGTGGACCGCGTTACGAATCACACACCAATAGATGCAGGGTAAAATACATGCTACTGAGGAGCTCATTACGAAACAGGCGTCAAGTACGCCAAGAACCGCTGACAGGAAACACACAATACTGAGGTAGACTGTTAGCGCTTGAACCATTTCACAAAATAATGTAGTCTCCCATTTTTCCCGCCGTTTTTTGCTCCCATTTTGTTAACTAATCCCTGAACAATCGAGATCACTATAGTGGTGTAGAAACTAATAGGGACATATTAAAAGGTTGTGTAGTTTTCCACAGACTTTATTCTATGGTGCACGCGTTTCACCGGCTTGCACCATCATCATGTACCCGGTGACGCCGAAAGCCGGTGGTCCTTAAAATTGGTCCGTGGCAAAGTACAAAATCTTTTAATTTGGATACTTAATACTTCCACGAAGTAAAGCCTGAAACCTAGGGTATAATCTTATTAAATAACTATCATGGGACAAAAATGATTCCTTAGAGTTTAATCTTAAGATATTGTACCGCTTCGCCCCATTTTTTTGCTGTTTTTTGCGCCGCCAACCGGCTGCAAAGTGGACTTGTAGTAGCGACTGACTTTTGGTCCGAAGTCATTGGGGCCCTCCCAGTGCCAAGAAGTCGAACTCTTCCACCCGTCAGCCCGCATGCATAAATCCGTCTTTCTACCCCGCCCGCCCATGACGTGTTGAAAAAAAAGTACTCGATTCCTTGCGAAATGTCATTTGATTTTTAGGAGGGGCTGGAGATAAAGTAAGTGGGAAGAGGATGAGGATATGACGAATGGGTGGGAGGCGAAGGAGATAAGGCGAGTTGGAAGAGAGGGATGGGAGAGGAGAAGAGGCGGAGGAGGGCGTGGGGCGAGAAGGAGGCCGCTGCTCCAAGCTCCGTGGCCTGCTAACCTGCTTCCGAAAAAGTCGGGTTCACTTGCATCCATCCACTTCACGCGATCTTCGATTGGGGCTGTGAGGGAAAGGTGAAGTAAATGCAACGCCATCTCCCTGGGTCTCTAATTCAGCTAAAATATCAGCAAGCAATCAAAATTTTGTGTTCTGGTCAAACCGTCAATTTTGACAGGATGCCTTGTTTAACCCCATTTCATACTCTGCTTAGATTTTCAGCCTTTTCTGATTAGCAATTAAGTAAAGTAGTCTTTAATTTTTCTATGTTGACTCAAATTTATCTGAAATAATTAAAATCAGAGCGATAAAGAAGATCAAATTATAAACTTCTTTAAAGCAATTACCCACAATTTAATCATCATTCTTATTTTAAGTACATATTTTCTCTTTGCTAAGTCGCTGTTACATATCTACAGGGTACTCGAAAGATATTTCCATCCCCTTGACCGATATTTGTGTGATTAATAAGAGAGGAGAATTTGTGAATATTTTCACCATAGGCACAAATGGGAACCTGATAAAATTATTATCCAGAAATTGATTGGTAAAGAAAATTCTGAAACGATCACTTTTGGAAGTGTGCACAGATGTTTTAAATATCCATTACTGTGCAAATATTTACTTTATTTATTCTAAAATATCCACCTTGGCTGAAGAATAAGTCATAAGCTACTTTATTTCAGCTTTAAAACTGAATTTCAGTTCTAAAACTTTAATAATGGAATCATTGTCAATATGAAAGGAAATAAAAATTGCAAATAAGCGAGAAACACGAGGCATACGCTCCGCTCAGGAAGTCTTTGGCAAATCATTTCGAAATTCCGAGCCCGAAAAATGTCCGTCCTTGACTTTTAAACTACTGATCAATTGCCTCCTCAAGGTTGATTGCCTTCCCCTGACAGAAGAGATTTTACATTTTCATTTTTTTACGCACTGTAAGAATTGGCTTGTGGCAGAATGGAGAAGTGGCCTAAGCATTGAGCAGTCATAATTACATTAACGGGCCTCGGAAATGTTGTCTACCGCGTGATTTATTTTTACTTTCACGGAGGGTGTTCTGCATCGAGATTTGGTTTAATTTATGCGAATTTTTCAGTGCCCTTCAGTGCACTTTTTTCGAAGCAAATTACTCATGATGATTTGCATTTCCGGTGGGTGCATACTGTTATTCACGTAAACGTATACTGACGAGAAGTGGTTTGACCGAATAAAACCTCAAACGTAACATCGGAGCTCACTGATTAAAATCCGTGTTTCACTTTGTGAACCGCTGCTAACTAAGCGGATAACGAAATTTTATCCTCTCCAAGAGGAACTCTTTCATTCCGATCAACCCTCAGCTAATTACTGCGTTGAGTTTTGCCCAAACGTAAGAGATGACCGTTCAATTTCACATTGCCGCAGTGGAGTAAATCAACCTGGCATCTCAACCTCCCGTACTCTTCGAAGATGTGGACGGGTGATGATGATGGCGACGGCCTCGTTCTCCCTCCGTGGCCACCGCCACCTCCTCGCGCCCTGCCCCCTTGCCGAGGACGCACGCACCCAAACGAGGGAGAGCCACGCACGCTAATGTACTCCGAATGGGGTCGACGGCCGGTTCCTATCGCCGCTTCCCGCGCGAAACGTATCTCTTTGCTCTCGAAGGCGGATATTTACCGTCGCACGCCTCGCGTGTCTCTGAAAAAGAGGATGCGACTCGTCCTCCTCCAAGGCAGTGGATTGTTCCTGGGGCGCTCATAGGATTGAACATCCGACAGAGCGGTCAATTGAATGAGCGCCCGCACCACGTGGTCTCGATCCTTCCTATAATGGTACGTACATCGCGCTTAGCGGAAAAAGCCTACTTCTCTTGAGTGCGTGCATTATTCATCGAAAATCAGCCGAACAGCTGATGCCCTGTAATCCGCTCACCTGAGGTAATGCGGCAGTGATGTAAGCAATCACTGCATTGCATCCTTTGGGAGGCCTATAATCCACTGGCCACGTGTGAGTTCTTCTTTTTCTCCCTAAAATTCATGCTATCTTAAGCAAGTTACTCGTATTATGCACATTTTTGAAATTGTTTCAGTGACGGAATTGATTTCATCTTCAGATGATTTTTAAAAAACGCAATCCCTCTATGGAACTGGTCGTCAATAGCCATATGCTTAGTTTTTTCAGCATGTTAAGCGTTTTCCTCCATTGATGTCCTCCTGTTTGAGAAGTTTTTATCTCGTATCATTCTACAATGTGTAACTATTAAATAATCATTTGCATTTTGAGCTGCTGAATAAATTTTATCTATTAGCATGTGACGGTCTCCATGCAACGGAGATGAGTTCGGTGAATAGCATTAATTGTGGGAAAACCCTGATAATAATGCCAAATTACTCTTTGCATTAATTTTTTCCCGGAAAGTAGTTTTTTATGTCATTTTAATACACTTTTAACTAAACAAACATGGCCACTTGTCCAATGACTAGGTACCGTCGCAGAGAAATCCTTAATTAAAATAAACAGTAGCTTTTCTCAATTTGATTGAACCGCGGCGGGGCTCTTGCCAGAACCATATGAATACTCATCTGCAAAAGACAGTGCTGCAGCACAGTGAAACGTGTCGCGCCGCTGTCGTACTTTTTAGCTTATTTATCATAAAACTCTAGAAAGTAACGCCAAGGGGTAGTTGGTACGTATTATACACGTATTTCTAACAATTCAAGGCTCCCATTGGAAATTTGAGTTCGTAAACTCTACAAATGTGTATACGTGTATGTGTATATATATGTATAGTATATATATATATATATATATATATATATATATATATATATATATATATACATATATAATGTATAACACTTAGCACTAGTGGACACAGACAAAAACACAGAAACACACAAAAAAGAGACTCACTATTTTTCGAATTTCCGGTGGTCGTTAACACCTTTATCAAGGAAGAGAGGGACAGAACTGAGGTTCTGCTGTTCTGAGAGGGACAGAACTGCTTCAGTTCTGTCCCTCTCTTCCTTGATAAAGGTGGTAACGACCGCCGAAAATTCGAAAAATAGTGAGTCTCTTTTTTGTGTGTTTCTGTGTTTTGGTCTGTGTCCACTAGTGCTAAGTGTTATACGTTATTATTCACGTCCGTGAGACTTTCAAAAAGTGCTATATATATATATATATATATATATATATATATATATATATATATATATATATATATATATATATATATATATATATAATCCATTAAATCCTAATATAAATAAATCCTAAATATAAATTAAATATATCCATTAAATTAGGAGTTCATGCGTATATGTCTATACCACATAGAGTTGAACAGCATAGACGTTGTTACTTCCTTAAAAATGATGAACGAGCGAAATACATTTTCCCCAGATGTTCCCCCTCAAGTGAATACATTTTTGTAGGATTAATTGAATGGTTAAAATGTAATATTTATCTCTTCGCAATTTCGGGAACTAATTTCATCGTTTCGTTATTCGAAGAAATTAAGATAATACTCGGCCCGAGAGCGTCTCTCGTAATTCTAGCGATGATTATTTGGTGATTATTCACGGCGAGGTCATTTTTCATCCGCCGTATTTTTTTCCTCTCCCTGGGAAACCTTGACATCGGGTTCAGATCTTTGCCCTCACATAAAGGGGGGAGAGGAATGCAGATCGGCCAAGTTGGGCTGCGGGATTCACGCACACGTTGAGTGCGGCACAACGTAAGGCACTCCCGCGGAACACATGCATGTGGGCACCTTTTCACAAATGCGCATTGCATTACGGGGTGCACACGTTGTCGCTCTTCTCTTTTGAACCCCATCACTTTACGTGGAAGGGGAAATGGGAAGAGAGAGAGTAGGCAACGGGAGAGAAAAAGGGAGAGAGATGTTGGGACCGATAGCAAGCGGAGACTACTTAGTGCTTCCCATCTCGACGGTCCCCGAGCGTACTTGCCGAGATTAGAATGCTGAGTCGTCGCGGAATCCCGACTGCCACCCTATGTGGACCATGGGATGCTCTCTGCGAGAGGGAAAAAATGGGGAAAAGGGAGGGAGAGGGGGGAAAAGAGAGGGAGAGGGGGGGAAAACTCGGCGCAATGGATTCTCCCTTGATGCTCTCTGTGCCGGTGCCGTAGCGGCAGAAACTTATGCCTTGTAATCTGGGAATCACCGGCCCTAATGGTAAGTAATCCTCCACTCCGCTTTTCATACAGGATTTTCCAAATAAACAGTTTCGGACTGTTTTACTTACTTCGTGTCCCCGATTCAGGAGTAAAAACTTAAGTCGATGATTCCATCTAAATTTTAATGCTGATTCAGTACAAGTATTTTTTACATATCCTAAAGCCAAAATTATGCAGTTACGTATTTGGCGTTCATTGAAGTTATTGAAAGATTCCCTATGTCTTCACGGTGATGAAGAGTAGGTTCATGCAATGAGGCAACTTCATATATTTCCACCAAATTTGATTACTTTAGATATATCTTGTTTCTCTGTATTGGTGCCATTCTCAGGTATATAATTCACAACGAAGGATATGTTTATCTAAGTCTAACGACGTGTGATATTCAGATATGAGGGAATTTGAGCCAGTTCCTTTCCCTGTGTCACCAATGGTTTCCCAGGAAGTTCTGTTACGCGTAAAATCAAGCAACTTGGGTGGTGAAGCTGAGGCTGTCCAGAGGTATCCCCCGAAATCGAACACGAGCCCCCCGGGCAGCAGCAGCCCGGCGCTCTACACACTCTGCTACCACGTCCCCATATGTGTGTGTGTATATATATGTATATATGTGTATGTACATTATGTGTACACACACATAAATTTGGTTGAAATATGCTTAGTTGCCTCATTTCTTGAAGATGGATTTCAACACAGTTAAGCCTGAAACCTTCGAATATATGCAATAAGAGGTTTTTTTACGAAGATGAAATTGCTTTTTTTATTAAAATAAAATTTATTTAAACATAAATTAAATTACTGAAATGCAATAATATGCCCTATTGCTAGAAAAATGTCTCCCATTACTTGATATTTTTGTCCAATATTTTGATCAATTTCCCTCTTCAAGAGCCCATTTTCACGCAAGTGTCCAATTTGAAGTGAAAACTCGACGGCAAATAACTCGTTATCCAATGGTTCGCAAGATTTATTCTCCTTATCAAGCAGATGTTTTTGGCACTCTCTCTTCTCTAAACCGGTACACATGCCGTTTCTCCGGAGAGAATATTTTTTCGCGTGTATGCAGTGGGAATAAGCCAGGAGTTTCATATGCCCAATCGAATCTTCACGGTCGCTGCAGTCTTCATTCTTGACTTCCAAACTTTCGACATTTACTTTTTTGTGCATTCGATGAGGCATAGAAAGGAGGACATGCGCTGAAGGGGAGAATTCGCACTGACGTGAAATTCGGTCAATGTAGGTTAGTTGTGCTTTTTTCCGCTTCCATTCCTTCCTCATGAGGAGAAGGGGGGATGGGTATACGGGGGGAAAAGCGTTTAGTTCTGGGAGTAATTATACGACTGCCCGGTCCATTAAGGCACTTTGGGACGCTCGAGTTAACGATCTCTCAACTGCAAATCTCCTTCATTCCACTCTTCCAGAGCGAGGTTACGCTGAATTCCGAGTGCGTGGCCGGACCAAAAATTAAAATTTGGTCGCAGCTTTCAAAAATTTAATAACTCCTCCTCTCCTCTCGAGTGGAATGATCCCGAGGTCTGCCTGCGTGCGGTCCCGCTTTTAAGTTTGGCAAACGAAATCCTTTAAAAGATTAGCTGGTAGAGGGCTTCCTCCACTCTCGCGTACATGCATACTAGTATATATTAGTATATCTCAAAATAAAAGTTTCTCCTCGCCTCCAAATAACTGGAGAGTTAGTTGACAGCACGTCAAGCAGTCGCCCAAAAGCTGCCAGTTAGCATTTAGACCTAAAGCACTCTATTGAAGAGTGAAATATAGATTTGGCCTAGAAGGGTATTTTGCGCCGAGTGAAGTTTCGGATCGCTACCGCAAATTCAACCCTAACTTGAGATATTTCACAATAAAATGGAGCTATGATCTCGAGTAGAAAATTAATCTATCATCCGGAGGTTTATTAGCTAAAAGGGCAGGAGAAGATCGCTAGGATGTAGTTTAATTTAGTTCATAAATTAACTTTTTGGAAAATATTTAAATAAATAGGTATTATTAGTGGGAAATATATCTGTAAAGTAAATGTCCTCTCTTTAATTTAGGTCTCTGTAGTATTTTCATCCTAAACAGACGAGACATTCTATAACCAAACATTTTCTCCAGGTTTTTAATTTATTGGTTTAAAGGAATATATATGTATACATATTTTGTTAACCCCCAGACATAAAACTTTTTCTGTACAATTTAACGTGAAATCAAAAGTAGTATTATCCTTAAATAGTATTTCATAGCATATAAAATAATGTAAGCCTTCTCAACGGTTTTCTTTGTAACTAGCAGAAAGAATTTAAATCAAAGCTGCCTGTTTTACATTCATATTTGACAACCCGAACTTTTCAGCGTCCAAAGTCGTAATGAAATTAGCCTTTCGCTAATGTCTCAAATGTACGTGTAGTTAGCTCTAAAGATGGTGGTGTTTATTAAAATTATTGATCGCCTACTAATTTGAAAGTATATATATATATATATATATATATATATATATATATATATATATATATATATATATATAATACAGGTATTTACCAGACAATTACATACATGTTTATCTTCCAAGTTATATTTAAGACATAGCAACGACGGAGCATAATGATCTCTAACTAAGGAAATGCATACTTTTCTCGTTCTTACTTCCTCAGGACTCCTTTTCTAACGGTATTGCAGTAAGTAGAATCACTTGTCTCTTTTGTGAACAATATCTAAACCTTGAAATGTTTCCATTAATGCTAATGGAAAGGATTTTAATACTTTTGGTGGCAAAAGTAAACTCGAAGGAAATACGCCGGTGATGCTCTGAGCCAAACACGGTAGGCTTAGTGTCATTCGAAAAGGTTTTAAAGGTTAGAAATAAAAACTCAATTCTTCACATCCATTAGTAGAAGTTGCAGTCATTCCCGTTTGTTCGTGCTCAACCAGCGTCCCGAAGCAGCAGCAGTAAATGCTCAAAAACACGTACACCTCTGCCTCGGAAAAATGCGGAAAATGTGGGCGTAGTTATTTCGCAGCATGAGAGGGATTACCTATTGGGACTTAGTAAGAGGGGGAGTGGGGTTTTGCTGCGAAGGGTGCGGAGTCGAGGGGATGAGACGTTGCAACGGTTGACGAGGGCGCTCACCGGAAAATGAGGATCGATGCATTTTGTGCGAGTTGTGTTTAGAGTTGAAAGCCAGGATTTGAGTAGGGTGGCGGTCGAGAAAGAAAGGGTCCTTGCCACTGGAACGCTAAATGCACCCCCACCACCTTGGGTGAAGGAAACGAGCGCCCTTCACTCATTGAAAGCCATTCCCCTCTCCCTTGTTGCTAATCACTCTTTTCACTTATCCTTCTTTGGGAGTCTCGAGCTTAAAATTGCAACACTGCTAACCTCTCTCGAGTGTTCGCATACTTTGATGAAAAACATTGATTTCCTAAAGCCAAGTTCCCTGCAGAGTTCTTTCCTGATACAGGGTTTGAAAATACTGGCATTTATTATTGAGTGGCTTAAAAATAAAGCAAGATTTACGAAAATGTCTTTGCAAGTATGCATGGATATTGGCTACTGTACTTATATACAAGGTTATCTTGCCTCTCAATATCGAAAGATTGGTTTGTTCAAATTGTGCGCATGGGTAATGCATGGGTGGTCTGAAAAGTTTCCGACCTAACAAAGTTATAAGCTATTTTTTCTGAAATTTTTGAGGTCGGAAACTTCTCAGACCACTCTCTTATGAGTCCTACATTTATAATAATTAACGATTCTGAGGTAGCAATGCTTTCTCTGTCGTCTTATCATCCTTTTCATCCCTGCTTTCGGAGTACGCATTTGAGGATTTTCCCAGAGCTTTTCTGAGATCTCTGAGTGCGTCGGATCGGAGCTAGAGGTAAGTCGAAAGATCAGCAGTACACCCCCAGGGCATAATATTTTTCATCAGTTTGATGCTGCTAAGGTGATTTTCGAGTTTTGCTGTGCATAGGGTTTCATGTCACTCAATATTTTTCTTTGCGGATAGAATTATTCCATTTTTACTACTTATTATTACATTTCCACTACTGAGGACGCTCCCTGTGACGGGACAATATTGAGCCACTTAAAGCCCTTTTACATACGTATTAACACTCTAAAACCACCTTTGGGGCGATCTACATCCTGAAGAATTAAGTACAAAGCAAAAAACCTGCATGCTTTTAGCTTTAGAATGATGAAAGCCGTAAGTCTTCAAGTACCTTACAAAAGACAGTAAAGAGCCCTCGAGGTCACCGACGGTAATATATGCTTGAAATGAACATTAAAGCTATGGAAGGTATTAATAGAACATCGATCCTTTCCATCCATCTGGTCGCATTCCGTTTTCTTATTTTTTTGCGAGGAATAACTTGATCTTGGCCTTAACGTCTTTGCTAACGGGTTTGCGCTGTCGCAGGTAGTAATAGGGGAGGGGTGCGGAAGGAGAATATCGGCGAGGACGTTGGTGAGCGTTGAGGCGCCAAGATGGAAGATGGGCGCCGTGTAATCTTATCTGCCTCCCACTTTGGAGGGCGAGGGCGCACTAAACAAGCAGCAAACGCCCGGGCGAACCAGGCTAAGTGCACAGTCCCCCGGGCTCCTATAATGTATTTGCACCCGAGCCTTATCTCCTCCACCCACACGCCGTCACCCTTCTTTGACTTTCCCCTCATTCCTTCGCTTCCTTATTCACTTCTCCACTTTACGTCTCCATCCCTCATGTTTTTCTCCTCGCCTCCAATCAGGGCTTTCCTCGTTCCCTCCTAAATTTTCGCCGTCCCTGCTCGAGACTTTCCCCAGCGAAATGCCCAAAATTGGCCAAAATGTTTCGGAAATGGACTGCAATATGTTCGAATGGTTTTGGTCCTGTTTTGTTTCCGTCTTCAGGAAAGAGAATATGGTTGTGTATACATTGGTCATGTAACTTTTTCCTTTTCGAAAAGAACCATGCATCTATCCCTCCCTTTCTTTCTTATAATGCTTTATTTCTTGTCTTTGAAGAGGTGAATGCATGTCTCATATAATAAATCTAATCAAAACGAACAATGTGCTTATTTATATCCTTTTCGAGCTGTTCAAACTTGGTCACATAGTCGCATTTTTCCCTTTTCTTTCACTCCTCAGTTTTCTGTGGTGTTCTTCTCTTTTGTTCCATCTGCCTCGTCTTTTATGCGATAATTTATGCATATATGCATATTTTTAGCAATGGTACATCATGACATATCCATAGCCTTCTGTGATAACAAAATTGCTTGACCATTTACATTTATATCTATGTAATTTAATTTACCCTCGATATTTTCAACTATTTAGCAGTTTTATCTTCTTGTGAACGTAGTATTCAAATTTCGAAGTGTTGAGTTCATTACCCTCAAACATTTAGATATCTCCATGAATATTTGAATGGAAAATGTTTTACATACATGCATTAATTTTAGCCATGCCTAAAGGCTTCGCTTTTCACCCTCAACGAATCTTAATTTCCACTCCTGTCATTCTTTTTATGCATACTCCCATTCACTTTGTGGAAAAAGGATACAAGAGATTTCTCAGCCCTTCTCTTCGAAGTTAATCCAAAAAATTAAAATGTAGCCGACGTTTTCCCTTTCACTTTTTTTCTCCATAGTCGTGTCGGCTCTCTCTCCTTTCTCACCTCCTTCCTTTAATTCACTCTCTCCAATTTTTATTTTCTTTCTGCTCTGAATTAACTTCTGGTCTCTCAGATTCAGTTCACTACATGCTAATTCGTTCTTGCTTCTTCCCTTCTGTCCAGCCCTTCAACTTTTACCATGCCTTTTCCGCGAATCCAATGCTTCAGATGCATCAAAAGCCAACCTATATTTTATTTAGCGTGTTTTCTCTCCATCCAGAAGAAAACTCTATTCAAAACAGTTTCCAAACCAATCTATGGAACGTATTAAGATCGAGATGTCTTGCCCAGTATATTTACGTGAATCAACTTGTCCCACTAGTTCACAAAATTTATTGAACGATTTAATAGCAGTTTCAAAATGAAAATCAGTAATATTTCAAAAATATACTCGTACATATACGCTTATGTTATTGCTCACGTTCATCGGATAACCTCCGGAATTGTTATTTATAATAGGCTAGTGGTTAATCCACAGCCTCAGGGGGGGGGGTGTAGATAAAGAGAGGCGAGATAGGGAACCACAAACGACTAGTTCGTGAATGACCTCTCTCTAAACTGGATTCCACGTTCTTGCCGCTTTCGATATCATTTCTTTAGTGCCATCGCGAAGCCATTCCATTTATTTTTACGACCCTCCTCTTTCGTTCTTGTGCCACGTCCCCCCTTCCTTATCTCGCATGAGTGTCAAACCAAGGAAAGAAGTGTCCGGTCCCTCGCCTTTCCTCGAGATAAAAGGAAGGCGGTCCAACACGTTTATCTATCTCTCTCTCTCCTTCCTCCAACACAACTCTCTCCCGCTCTCGCTTCCTGACGCCCCCTGGCCACGGTACCCAATCGAGGAGAGAAGGCACTCCCAACTCCTTATTTGTCCCCGGACACGAACAAAAGCCTTTCCTATCCTGTGGACACTTTCACCTTCCATCCGGAGCCGGTGTCGAAGACAAACCTAAGCACGCGAGGGACGCGAATGGGCGCCCATCGTCTCCATCCAATTGCCGTCGCCGCAATCTTTTCCTTTCCCCCCCCGAGAACTTAGAGCCACACCCGTCCGTTTGCCCTCGCAACTCCGGCATCATCATCGTGGCTTACCGATCGGATCTTCACTGGAATATATTTACCAGGACGTAAGCCGAGCGTGATTAAGATTTGGCAACCCAGTATATTTCTCCACGCTGACACCAACTCCACCCATTGCTTCTCGGTGACACGTTGTTTTAACAAAATAAATCAAACACACTAATTTTTTTCGCTAAATAATCGGTAAAAATAAGGAACAACTCGTTCATTCTTGTGCGGGACTTGTTTTGATCGCTCTGATTTCGTACTCAAGATTTAGGAATAATTCAGTTCGCTCCCAATCTCCTTGAAAACTAAGACTATAAGCAGGTCCAACCGTGATTAACATACAAATGTTGGGATTGCGAAAGTTCAGTGACCCGTCAATTTGTTGGAAATCGGAAGACGTTTGTTTTTGGATTCGTGGTCCACGTGAACTTTTGCCTGTGGCAATCGAACTAGCATGTATCCTAGGATTGCTGTCGGACGCCCGTTCTCTAAATTCCGTCATATGTCTGAGTCGATGTCATCCACCACTTGTTTCTCCATAAAGAACCGGAATGGCGGGCGTGTGCCGCAATTAAAGGAGAGAGGGAGAGAGAGGAAGGGTCGTTGGAATGGCTTCTCCGCCCGTCGTCGTTTGGAGGACACTCGGAGCGAGAGTTCCACGTCGCCGAGCGACCATGATGGTCATCGGATATGCTCTCACTTGCGACACAATTATTCACGCAAGCGACAGTCGCATGGGAAGAGTCAGCTGCTCTTCCAAACCCCAGTTAAACATGCGGTGAAACGTCAACCCTAAAGGGTTAAACTATTGGATGCCACACAACTTTTTCGGTTGAGCAAAAGATTGTGACTTTTGGCTCGTTTAGAAATCGACTTTGCGTTACCGTCTTTGGTATGAATTTCTTAAGAAATTATTACTCTCGAGATAATTATGCCATACGGTATCATATGATGTAACCAAATAGTAGGTGTTATCACCCATGTACGGAATAAATAAAATAGCTCTCTCTACATACTCCATGATTTTTCCCAAGCAAATCCCACGATGACTCAAATTGAATGGCTAGGAGCAAGAAAATAATATTAATTCAGTTGCAGTAGCATATGACTCTCTCTCTCTCTCTCTCTCTCTCTCTATATATATATATATATATATATATATATATATATATATATTTATATAAATCAGTCCATTTTATCCTTATTAAGGAGCGTCAACTTTTGGAGAAATAGGTTATTTCATTACGAGCAAGTAGGATGTCCCTTCGCTTTCTGCTTGAAATGCAATTGGGGCTTGACAAAACTATTAAATGTGCTGCTTGCATGTTCCCATTCTTACGTTGTACTTTGTTTATTGTGAGTAAAAAAGAAGTTGAAAAGCACCCAATTGTTTTGAGTTGTAAAAATGAAGTTAAAAATACCCAATTGTTTTGAGTTGACTCTTGTGTCACGCAATAAAACGGTTCGCAACTGATAAGTTAAAAATTGTTTTTCTCTGTACTCCTATTACATAAAATTGGAATATTTGTTAGAAATAATACCGCTGGCCATGTAAGATTAATATAAATAGTCCATATTAGGTAAAAGTAATTATTCATTGTATATTTATTGCATCATTTAATAAAATATCTTCTTGTCTCGAGGCTAGTCTATACTTTAACTAAACAGTTATAGTAAATAGTTGGTAGAATTTCATAAAAGTAGTTGAATTTACTCATAAAAATTACAATCGGCTAGCATTGCAGTAGTATTCAAGAAATATTGAACAAGAAAAAATTAACTGAGATTGTTTCACAGCTTCCGCAATATAAATTGTAAAACGAGAAAAACTGGAGCAGGAAAAGTGAAGTGAAGCAAGGTGGTAGCCTGAGCGAGGAAGTATCCACTTATTTTTCTTTCCGTTCTCCAAGATCTAAGAATAAGCCTCGAGTCGAAAATTTAATCTCGATTTGGAGCGTCGCAGTTGGGGGGAGGGGGGAGACAGAGTGCGAGAGGGATGCGAATGAAGGAAAACCCGCTCTCGTCTCTCCCCATCTGAGGGGAGAGGGAAGATGGCGGGATGGCCTCCTCGTACGCCGTGGCATCCTCCACCTTAGCGCTGGCGAAACTCTCTCCCCGACCCCGTGATTCTCCAGGAGGCGTCCGTCTGCGAGGTAGGACACAATGGTTTCTCTCGGCAAATATGGAGCACGGCTTTGAGGGCGGATGGGCGTCGTTAAATGTTTGCTCGTCAAGTCAAACAGCGAACTGTTGGGAGCCAGGGGCGGGTAAGCGTGGAGGCGCGCGGGGTGGCGGCGTGCCCCCTCCCGCCTCCCATGGGACCCTGACTTGCTTCCCGTAGAGCGAGAGAGTCGCGCGTCCTTTGCTCCTCTCTCTTGGCTGACATGTTTGCCCAACACTTTTTTTTGTCGCACGGTTGACGCCTGGAACAATTTTCTAATGGAAAGTGTTATGAGCATTGCGCAGATATATCTTCCTCTTTGGGATGGTTCCCGATTTCCCATCCTTATGCAAGCCATATTTGCTGCGTGTTTATTTATTCAAGTCCAGTAACTGAGGCGGGGTGAAGCATAAAATGGAAAGTGTAACAAACCTATCGAACGGCGACAATAAATTCGTATTACCACGTAATGTGTAAGCGGTGGGAACGATAAACTGGCCAAAAGAAATATTTCAAGGGAAACGGGAATTGAAATTCAGGATGCTGCGTACGTACTTTTCTATTGTTTCAAAGATGTCAATGCGAAAATAAATTGAATTGATGCTGAAGTCGACAATAATAACAACGGCATTGGACAAAAGGCTTGAGATTAGGACAAGACATTGCATCTCGAAATATATGGAATAAAGAGATTTTCCTGTCCAAGCGTAATATGTTTTTCATTTGCATTCGCATTTCGCGATATTTTGCATCGAAAAAAGGTGAAAAAAATGAGTATACCAAAATAAATCTAGAGAAAAGGGGAATATTTTATTGAAATATTTTTGTTTGGTACATTAAATATTTTCCAAAATGAATGATTAATGACTTTATATTTACAGCATTTTATCTCAATATTAGGATTTGATCCGAAGCGTAAATTTATTTGTGGAAATTTGCGGATTTCATTCTCCGAACATGAATGAGGTGATCTAATGTTAGGTAGTTAAATGTATCATTACATCTCGTCAGTACTATAACAGTTAGGTAGTTACAATGGTCGTAATCATTGCGGAGCAGCTATGTTCTCCTCTACTTATAAAGGCTTATAAATAAATGTAAGTTTCATATACATATATACGTATTTTATCTATAATTCTGCAAAAACTCAGTCATATTTAATTGCTTTTCGATCTAGAAGCGTGATTTCCCCGCAGTGACTTAGTAAAATTAGTCAAATATAGCTGGAATTGTGGCGCATTTAAGAGTAGTTGGACTCTCTCAATACCAATCTCCAATTAACTCGGTTTGATGGACATTAAAAAAAGCCACTAATATTTATTTCATTAATACTTGAACTAAATGTCTCGATGTAAGACGGGATTCATTCCTTAAGTGTGTGCATTTTCTCATTAATTCGTGATGTTTCCATTGTTCATATTAAAATAGTATTTCATGATAGAGGACGTCAAACTTTTAATTGCTCGTGCGTTCCGTCTTGGATTCCGTTAGCATTAAATAAAACTTGTCGGGGAAATGCCTGCCGAGGAATACGACCGGTGCGTTGAAATTTCACCTCTTTTCCCTGTAATCGTTTCGTAGCAGTGTGAGACAAGAGGTCGCCGACCCAAGGCGAAGCCATAAAGTGGCCCGTGGAGGCTTGGGGGATGGGGCCAGAGAAACGGTAGGAAAAAACTTAATGGTCATGACTAGTCGACGGACGAACCGAAAATATAAGATTAATGCATGGCCAGAGGTACACTTCTACTATATTCTGTGCTCGAGTATATTTTTCTGATTTGGTCAGCCATCAGTTTGTACCAAAGAATTAAACACTCGATGAATTGAACTGCCTAAAGCCTTGCCAGATGTTGGATTATGAACGAATCGCAGTGGCAATCAGTGAAAACGCGAATCGATGCATTCTCTTTTTCACAGTAATTTTTTCCACGATAACTCGTACATTTCTGTTTGTGCATTATTGATTAGTTCTTCCTTCGTTTCTACATTGTAGAACGGTATCAAGAATCGTTGGAAAAACTACTCGTAGGTGACTTCATCCACCCCACAAATCTCGTCAGGATTAACTTGGCCTACGACTCGTATGTACCCCAGTAGCCACGCGTTTATTTGTCGATTTTGTTTTTCTGCACACTAGTCGACAGATGGCGTTTCCCGCAACCGGGTGCGTGGCACTCGCTTCCAGACACACTATGTACACAGCTTGTGTCCCGGCGAGGTAAGTTTTATGCTTCGAGGAGAATTCAACTTCCCTTCCATTCCGACCCCGCCCTGCTTTCTCCCCCAAATCGGCCACACACACCACCCCCGCCTCCCGCGCCGCCCTCCACGCCCTGCTTCGCCATCCGCCCCCTCCATCCTGCTCCCAACCCCTCTCCTGCCAAACCTCCCATTCCCCACCCTCGCCATGACATTGGTAGGTACTGGTCCTTTCAGTTCCATTCCTGAAAGAACCTTACATTTCTCCCTCCCTCCCTCGTCTGCCACCTCCCGCCACCGGAGACGGAAGGAAAAACGAAATAATATCGGAAGCCTTCTATTTTTTCCCGTTCACTCCGAAGAAAAATTGGACAAGTGCTCTTTTATTGAATGGGGGAGGAATTTCCGAGGGGGATCAGGAAGAGATGGGGGTTGATAGAAGGACATATCAGGAATGGTGGATGGGAAGTGGACGTAAGGGCGGAAGGGAAATAAAGTGGAAGAGGTTAGGAGATAGAGTGGAGAGATGGTCGGGGATGGAAAATGTTGGGAAAGTGATATGGGATATGGCTGGAAGTGATCACCGGAACTGTTCTTGGTATGTTCCGACGAAACAGACGATTACGTACTCCTATGCTCGTGTCAGGCAAAGGTTGGGACGCAACAGTCGGCTACAAACTCATAGAAGGTGATTCGATCAGTTGAAACTCAAGCGAAAGTGCATCAGCCTTCTATATTGAAATATAAAAGAGACTCTTAGCTCATGTGATTAGTGGTAAAATGTCTAATCCAATGAATATGTACTTCACTTTTTTAGTGGGATGGATTTGATAATCGACGTCCAGCGTGTAATCAGGGGTATATGAACGACGGTTAATGTAAAAAAAAAGGTATTTTCATTTTATTTTGCGTTTTGGAGTGGGCAGTACTCGTATAATAATCGCATTCCTCTTAGGGGAATGGCAAAATTATGGCATAAATCGACATTTTAAGTAGTCTAAGGTCCCGAACATAATTTTATTGTGCACGAGAACTTTTTTATGAACTCTGATGATTTCCAAGAAAAAAAGGATTGTTTGCCCGCTGTCATATATCTAATATAATATTATCCTGCACAACTGTATAATTCCATCCGGAATACATTTTCGAGTATTTTTTAAGCTATCATTAAATATAGAAAAGCATAGTTATTCAGTTACGGGAATTTTCGTTGATCTTCTACGCTTCGTAGCATTCTGACGGAGTGACTCTTGGGGTACAAACGGCGCCGTCGAATAGCAGGAAACGAGTCGAAAGCGTGCTGCGAAAGGAACACGTGTGACAGTGGGCCATAGGAGGGGGGCTTGTCTAACTAAGGGAAAATATAATTGAACTAGTAGAGAGTGGGTGGTGGAAAGGAAGTAAAAGTGGTCAGTATTTCGAGTCCGTTGGGGAGCGGGAGGGGGGAAGCAAAGGGAGTGTGATTGTTGGGGACAGGGCGTGGAGAGGGAGATGGGGGAAGGAAGAGCGAATTTCATTTCCTCCAAATTGCAGTCACCCCTCCTTTCTCTCCTTCGCACACAGTGACCGACGGGGCTTTCAGGAAAAGAGAGGACGATCTCTTTTATTATTTTTCCGGCCCTCTCCCCCTTTTTTTTTCTTTTCCCCAGTTCCGGAAAATCTGTGATTTATGTGTCCAGGCTGCAAGTGGATTGGATTTACAATGGAAGCTATGGAGTCGAACGTGTAAACATTGGCCCTTGGTTACTGAGCCGAATTTATTGAATCTCCATCGTCCCACAGGGAGAATCCGGCAGGCAAACTTGCCACCGCCGCCTGGGAGAAACGGCCAATCGTTGATGGCCATTAACATTTGGGTCCTCATTTTGTCAGGTGCGCTCTAGGGTGCTCTACGACATGAACGTTTTCTCACTATTTTAGTCGCGTTCGGCGCAACCAGCGTAAGTTATTTAAAGTTGTTTAATGTTTTATTTTTTAGAAGGTATATCTTTACAATTTTTTTCTTTGCCAGTATTATGCATACGGAGGTTTTGTGTTTTAAAATTATGGATATATACCGTGATTTTGCAAATATAAACCCATCCCGGCATTACGATAGCATTTGATTCCATTTATAATTATGTACCTACATGCAGTTAATTTAGAATCTCTAGCTGTCGTTATATGGCAAAATTATAAAAATAGATGTTTTATGAAAAGTTCTTTTCGGTACTGACCTCGATTAAGAAGAGTTCATCTTGGTATGATAGGCGAGGACGGAGATAACCTTTTACTAAAGCCTACGGTGTGAAAAATTAGCACAACAAGAGAGGAGGGTTAGCTCCTTTCCCCGTACCGCCTATGGTTTCTTAGTAAGATCGGGTAACCGACAAGTCACAAAGCTTGAGTAAAGCTGAGGGTGCCCAAAGGCGTCACCAGTAATCGAAACCGGGCCTTCCGATCAGTATCACATGATTGAACAGATTGAATTGTCATATCCCGTCTGCTGATGTGATAATCACGTATTTAATTTATTTATGGATCCATTTTAAAGTTATTCAGGAATGTACTTGGCGTTTTTCATTGACATTTTGACTAATAATTTTTCTTTTTCGTGTGGCTATTTCAAGCTTTATCATTGTGAAAACACTTTTTACCTTTTGAGTGATCATATCCTTATTAAAATACTCATTAGTTTTGTTCTTCTAAAGGTTTTTTATTTATCGTCATTTTGTTGAGCGTTATAGAAGTTTTTGTATTTGGGTTTAAGATTTTTGAGTAAATGATGATATTGGCCTCAGCGTTCTCAATTATAACAGAATAAATAGGTTGATCTTTCAGCCTCCTCGAATTTTCTTCCGCGGGCTCCCACCCTTAACTAAGCACCTCAAAACCAACTTCAGCGAATGTATAACTTCCCCTTCCATCACTTTCTCCTTAACCTTTGCCTTTCGGTATTCCTCTCTCCTCACGCCCATTTGAATTTATTCCGTTCCGATCTCGTAAGTCTATTTTTTTTGGTTCCTTTCTTCAGTCATGCTGGTGGAAAAGCCATTCATCTTCGCTAATACGCTCCTCGGCCGATCCAGCCGAAAAATAAGCTCAATTCATCCTTTGAGGCAAAGATTATTGATAGCGTTCTGCTTTCCTTTTTTTTTGTAAGGGTAATTATTGGAGCTATTCGGTCGGCCGAATCAGGAAAATAAGTTCATCTTAACAGACAATATGAAATAGCTTACATATTTTTAATGGAGGCTTTGGGCGAAGTGCGCTAACGATTTTTAAAGGTGCATTTAAAATGAATTCATAATAATGATGAAAGAAATCATGAGATGAGAACACATGGAACCATGGATTTCCATTTTTATTATTTCCAAACTAGGTGCCTACGACGATTTGATGAGAACCCGACGGAAATGACCCTTTGTTTTCTCATCATATTTTTTAGTTCCTACTATTTTTACTCTTAATTAAAGTGATATTGCCGACTGTTTTATTGGACAGACCGAAGCTTATAATGCGTAAATTAGAAATCAGACCATATACTAGATTAGTGTTGAAAGATAACCTGCGGTACACAGCAATATCGTATTGTGCTCTAGTTAATCTCTGTAATTCACATGTATTAGAAACGCTTTCATTATGTCGATGAACATTTTTGACGGATGTTTAGGTCAAAATTAGAAAATTTGAAATGGATTAACCCAAGAAATTGTAAAAATTGGGGAGCGAAAAGGGTTAAAAGGTATAACATAATAAGGTAGTAACTGATATGATAAAAGTTTTTAGGGGGCCTACCGAGAGATATTATAGCAAATCACCGCTAAGAAACAATGACAGACTTCCCAATAGGAAGCTAATTAAAAGAGAATCTCTGTATTGAACCATAGTGGCAGCTCAGTCGCTTCCTTTTCTCTCTCTTTCTTCTGTCTAACTTAAGCTCAAGGTCACGCTCCTGAGCCCGCGATGCGAGGCATAAGAGGTGAAGGGAATGGATAACGGGTTCCTTTTAAAAGTTTCACACCCTGGGAGATTTAGATGGTAATTCTAAGTGCATGGATTTCGGATTTCATTTCACAGCTCGCGGTATATTATTTTATATTTTAACGGGTTTTAATACCTTGAGAAAATATTCTTCACACAAGCCCTAATTATTTTTTGGCTGTTTCAGCCGGAGGGCTCTATTGACGGAATGCGTGAATTTAGTGTCAAATAGTCATGCGTATGTTTTGTAACGGGGAGCCTTTTGGGTAGAAAATATTCAGGATTGACTTGATAAAGGCGACACTAAGGAGACCTCATTCACCTTAGAAAAATAGTGCTGGAATGAGGCTAACTCTGTCAGCTTAGTAGTTACCAATTTAGAGTAAGTTTTCAAGTCTCTCCGAAGACCACTATTCAGCGCATTGGGATTCTTGTCATGCGACCACAAATCCGGTTATTTTAATATCCTTCCGCAGTTGTCTCGATATACGATTTCTATCACTCATCACCAAATTGGATATAGCCGGTAGTCTGAAAAGTTTCCGTCCTAACAAAGATACAAGACATTTTTTCTGAAATTTTCTGTGGTCGGAAACTTTTCAGACCACCCATAGACATAAGCAAGACTAGACATTAACCTATGAAACCGACTTTGGGGTCATTGGTTGGTTTGATGTACCACAAAAACAGACGATATGCATCATGAAAAATATTTCTATCACTCGACAGGTTATATATATTTCGTCTCGCGTCACTTATGTCTTAATTTAACTGCAATATACTTGGGTACTGCGTGTTTTCGAGAAAGAAATTAGAGGAAGACCTGTTAGGATAGCGATTTTGTCAGGAAAGGTGGTAATTCTACTCTATTCAGTTCTGCAATTGGATGGCGGGGTTGTATGTTATATCACATGGCGAAAGTCTGAAAATGTTTCATTTTAAATAATTGTGCCACTGACCTAGCACTAAAACGTATCTAAAACAAGAGTACATTATTTTCATTTAACGGCGGATTTCGAAAGCAAGCTTCCCAGGAGGAAATACCAAAATTAACTCCATGTAAAAAACTTTTCGAAGTAGTTTACCTTTACTGACTTAGACATTTGATATTTAATTGGCTGGTTTAAATAATTGTGAAATATCCTGACCATTCTCGTTGAATAAAAATGAATAATTATAGTTACAAAAATATGAAATACAATTATAACGCATGCTCAAGTAAAATATCGTGGAATAATAGGAAGAACATATTTGTATATAACTACGCCTTCACTTTAATAAGGCTTTGTATCAGGGTTTATGGCAGACTGATTTCTCAAACAACCCTTAAAGATCTGTCGTCTTTAAGAATTTATGGGAAATTCTGTTTTGATGTAATAGACGCAAGAGTGAACAAAATAAGATTCTTATGCGTAAAAAGTATTGTATAGTTACAAGAGATTCACTGTACCGTTTGGAGTAAGTATCTACATTTAAATCGACTGAAAACAGAAGAATCATAAAATATATATTGAATCGAAAGTAAACATTCGAAAATAAAGTTCGCTTCTTCGATAAAGAGACTTTTGGTAAAAAGGAACGTAACAGAAGGTGAGAATGAAAGTCACAAGATAGATTTAGATGGTGAGAGTAGATAGTTCGGTCGCCTGATGTCAAGTGTTTCTTGGTAGAGACATGCTCTCTTTATATGTGAATTTTACTCGTTAAAATTCGCAAGTTGGTTTCCACGGCTGTCACGAGCAGAGGGCGGCCCGGATACATTTTTTCTCTCTACAATCAATTATTCTGTCAATGTTTTATAAAAGAAACCTTCCCCTATTGTTCTATAGGTTATTTACGTATTCGCTAGATGGTTTGTTAGATATACCATTCCCCGACTTTACGAATACTTCCCTCGCGCGCGTGAAATTCATTTTAAAATATTCAGAATGAAAATGGAAAATATTATTATATAAAAGAGTTTTTCATTAAACTAGTAACAATATTTCAAATGTAATTTACTGAAATAATGACTAATTAACCAAATATTAAGTACTTGTTCATTTCAACCTGTAGCGTCAATCATTCCTACCTATTGATCATTAGTGTACAGTTACTAAACATTTTTTCCCCCTCTATTCTCCAGAAATGTATTGTCTCTCATGGACATAAAGCAGTCCATATGTTTCTTCCTATTTGTGTGACAACCCACAGTGTTTAGCGACATATCCTCAGCATAATTTATTCAAGCCATCTCAATATTTGGTACGTGAAACCCACTTTTTGCTTATAATGAAACATTTGGAATTCGTTATGGGAAATTATTCTTTCCCGTTTGGTATGCCTGAAAGCATTCTTACCCGAAATCAGTGAAAACCCTTCATGTTGCAAATCCCATTTTCACTCTTGTGTTTATCTTTTGTAACTAATTTCATTCTGTTAGTAACTCATGTCATTCGTAAAATAAGCTTTCTTTGGACTTCGGAAACTGTCACGCGAAGTAGGGCAAAGCCCTTGGGAGAAGCCGCATGAGGTACTGTTTCGCAGGTCGCCGGCCCCATGTCAAATCATAGCTCACAAGCCAAGTAATTTTATTTTTAAGTCACACTCGTTGCAAACTTGGGCCCCGTGACCGCATGCAAACGATGCTGAAACACGTATTTTACTCCTTTGCCATCTATTATGTGCACCCTTTCGCACGAAATCCGCAGTGCCTTGCCATTTGCCGAAAAAATGAAAGGCTCAAATACTGGTTTTATCCTCCTGTGAAATCCCTCCCCACTAACCAAGGTTTAACCAAGGGCCAAGGGTTAACGATCTATGCTGACTTTTCGAGTCCCGTGACATTCAATAACGGTTGCCGTCTACAAGGTCAGCTGGAGGGGAACAACATTGTTTAGTTTTTTTCTTTCATCAATCTACATAAACAGAAAAAGATTCCGTTCGTTGTATTATTTGCACAATCCAGACGGTTTGAGATTTTCACAGATAAACAAAATCATCAATGGTTTCAGAAACCAGTTCTGATCGAGAGCGGTAATTTCTTTCGATTCGGTACGTTTTTTTTTTAATTATTCAGCAAATTTATGTGAATATGAGACTAAGTTTAGATAGTGGCGCATAAACGCGAAAAAAGTTTTGTTTGCATATAAAAAATAATTTACTCGTATGTTTACCTATACTACAATAGATATTACAACCAACCTTAGCCACTTGATTTCCATTCAGATGAATTATTTCTTAGCATTTATTTACTCCGTAGAAAGTTGTTTAACGTGCTTTTTCCGCTATAGGTATCTATATACTCTTCATTTTCCTACCAAAATTCTTATTTTAACGACTCAGTTCTCAACATTCTAATGTAATTTACAGCCGTGCCTAAAATCCACGTTTAAAATTTATTTACTTTGTGCGCATTGACTTATGTTGATTCTTTATATTAGAACTCTATTGAGAATAAAACATCAACGATGTGTGTTTTATGTTGACGATTTATATCCCATCAAACGCCCTCCGGCAAAATAATTGCGAGTCTCCGAATCCTACATTGGTTGGTGCATGAAAAAGCTAGTGCTTTCATTCATATGTTAATGCATTCCCATTGGGGATAAAATCGACCCTCGAGCGAGGGACTGGACTCTCCGAAAGAGGTTCATAAAAGTCTTCTTGCTCGTTGAAATACTTCGAGTTTCGCGGTTGTATCCGCGGAATCTCTCTCTCCCCCCCCTCCCCCATTATGCGAAACGTTTCCCTTCGCGGAGGCGCATTTGGAGTCGTTCCTTTAAAGAGCAGGCGGACTCGGGTAATCGCTTCGGGCTCTCGACGGACTTTCTCTGTACTTAAAGATAATAATCTCGGCCTCGGCAACGGCGTCCGTCCCGCAACCCCTTCCCAACTTTCCTCTTCTCTCAATCTTAAGAGGAACCGACAGACAATGCATGCATCGGAGGGTAAAGGGCGTGCGGGGGCGGCGACGGTGTGTTACTCTCCTTCCACACCCTCCCTCCTCGCCCTCCCTTCAACTCCCTCCACTCCTCACTCTGCGCCGTCGGTGGTGCCCAACCAGTCTACCTCGCAGCGCCCCGTCCACGTAACGGTCACGCAGAGGGAACACTACCCATCTGGCTAGGTGGACGAAGGCTGAGAATCGTTTTCGCATAATGCGGAACTTTGCCAGGAATGAGAGAGAGGAAGGAGGTGGGGCGTGGTGTGTTTGAGGGTTACTTGTCGGTGGGGTGGAGGGAGGGATGTTGCCGTGGCGGATGGAGGAAGAAGAAAAGAAGGCTTAAAAGTACGTCGAGTTTAATATGCTAATGAAGGCCAATCGGTTAACGGGTGCGCAATTACGAGCATTCGGAGTTCGTTTTCCTCACACGGTAAATTCGAAAGTGAAGATATAAATTTCGAATAGTTCTTCCCGGGGGGGGGGGGGATAAAAGATTCCGGGCACGCAACGCGGAAATTGCGCGCGCACACATGGTTCGATCCCATTATCCGTAATGATTCTCTCTAATGCCTCTGATGTGAAATGTCAACCTAATGTGCTGCGAAGGAACTTTAACGCACTGAACTACAACCGCGCTGGAAAAACTTGTCGTCGTATCAATTTCCTCCTCGCCACCGGAGGTAGGAAAGCTTTGTAGACTAGAAGATGCATAAATGCAAGCTTAACTCGTGCTACAAGATAGATAACGGTTGGAATATGCTGCCTTTCTTGTGGACTCTTTTTTTATTCATCAAGCTTCACTGGAATCGCTTTATTCAGAACCGGAAGCGACATAGGTGGGAACATTAATAAACATGAATTAGTGCATTGTATGCATGATTTGAAGATATACATTCGGGAATTCCAGAGAATGCGTTGCAATTAAATGATAATGAAAATGCGGGAGAATCTGAGATTTTCCTTAGGCGATTATCACATATCTATTTAAATAATAAATTATATTTCACCAAAGTAATCCACTTATTCTGTCTGCTATTCATGCAGGAAGCTATCACATGGAGATCGCGAGAAAGAAGATTAATCTTTCAAGTAAATGAGTGCTCTGTACAAGCAGTTTTTTATAAACTGTATTAATAATATGGTAAGTTAGGATAAAGTTAAGGAGTGACAAGTTAGCTCATTTCTATAGTTCGCTAGTTTGTTTTCCTTCCTCCCAGGAAAATTTAAATCACTGCCAACTTACTTCTCGCGTTGATTCCACTTCTACGTAAAAATAAATTTCATATTTTATATCCACTACTTTTGCCTGCTACTGCCAACATTCATACTAAGTTAGCCGGTTTCCGAAATTTCACCTAATTTTCATGGGAAAATGTGGTTCATTTAAATTGTATATCAATGATTCGACACAATTTTCAAACGTATCCGTGCTGCGATAAAAGCCTTCTATAGGTGCAGTAAACATTTTTTGATTATTCAGCTATTGTAAAACGTGTTGTAATTTCTTATTGTCTTTGGGATTTGTTAGATTTGCAACAATGTAGTTCTTTGAATATATGAGAAATGTTTATGATTTAATAACGCGTTGTTTCGCCGACACGAGGAGATTTTGAGCTCTTATTTAAGTGTTGACTCTTTCAAAATATTTGTTCGAAACTCACGCAACGCCAGAGCACGCTTGCAGAATCAGGAATCGTCAAGACGCTGATTACGTGTTCTGGTCGAACATCCGTGAAGACTTCATTCATGTCATAGGCTAGAAAAACACCAAATCCTTCAGTTCTCCAATGCTCATTGTCAATAATGTTTTAAAGTAGTTTACTGTCTTGTTGCTTAATAACTCAACATACTTTTTTCGCTTCATTTCCAGTTATAATTATGAAATCTATGACAGCCGACACCAAGTGTTTAGCTGAGTATTCAAACATATTGAAAATGCTAGGTTGCGTTCCGTTTTTTTATTCCGGATGTAATTTCCCTTGTCAGCCATAGTTTTTTCTCCTTACTGGCCACTCAAATCTGGAGACAGCTCTTTGAATCATTGGTATCTGAGGAATGCTTTCCTACAGTTGTGGGACAGGGACTCGAATTGAAACATGGAAGAGAGGAATGAAATTAATGAAAATGTGGCGAGATAATGGGGAAGATTGACTGAAAAATACGAATCAACAACGAATAAATCCTACAACGGTCGAAGAAAGAGCTAAGTCTGTGGGAAACAGAGATGAAAGAGGGATAGTCTCATTGCACATTTCCTAAGGCATACAGGTATGCCTCAGGAATTCCTGTACGTTATCCTTCTGAAGACAGTGGTGTAAGGAAAAATGATGGTAACAGCTCATTGGAAAATTTAAAAAAATGGAATACGTCGAGTAGATAATGAGACAGCAAAAATAAAAGTCGAGATTTGTGACGAAATGAAGAGGTCAGTTGAGAAGGAAACAAGATTCTATTGCGGCAGGAAACCAATCTTCGGATTGATCATTGCTTGTGATGATAACGATCATTGATACTATGCACAGATCCTTTTTATTTCCTCATATTTGAATGTATGTTCGGCTTAAATAAGGTTTAGCTGACTTAAATAATTCTCCTTCGGTCCCGTCAGAAAGCCGGAGGATAATTTTCACTGCTTTTAATTTACTTTGCCTGGCAGCTTATTATTTTGGACATTTTATCGACGCACTGGAATTTGGAGCAGGTGTGGCCAGGGTTCGTTGTGGGAAGTGGACTTCCAGATTTTATTCGTAATTTATGATATCCCAACTGGACTCATTATGTTATGCGCAACCAGGCAATTTGTAAATCGCAGCGTGGGCGTTGTGGGGCGATCGAGCAGCTGTCTCTGGAACCAAATATTAAGTCCCATATGTCGCATTTACGGATTGATACGGTATCGCTTTTAGACATGCCGGAAGAAGTGGCACTCTGGTGGTATATCCGCAGGCTCTTGGAACTGACCCCGGCCCTCATATAACTAGCCAGTTCCGCCCCTGGGCCACACTAATGTATCCAATCACCTGGTCGTTGGCATATTCTTTCCTGGTCACCAACGACTACTCTCAGACGAAGTGAATTGAGTGTGGCGAAGGCAGATGCGATGGACTGCGTTGTGCGGACATAGATGAACTTAATGACGGGAGGAGGAGTGGTGAGGGAAAAATTTTCAACACCCGCCCTAGCTGGCCAGGTGGTAAGGTGGCGGAACGCACTACGGCGCGTGAGTTAATTTAAAGGATTTTCTCCCGAGATAAAAATTAGTTTTTTTTTCTCTCCGACCACCCTTTCCCTCCACTCACCCTCCAAAAAACAATGAAAAAGATCTCCTAATGGTATCTAAGGCTCGAGAAAACAAAATCACGCGCCAATCCCTCCTTCTGCCTCCCCCCTCACCGCTCATTTCCCCTCATGCGATTATGTTCCTATTGTTGTCCCGGGGAGCGGAACGGGTCCGATGTGGCCAGCGGTCTGTGTACTGAGCGGCGACCGGCGGAGCGCCTACTTGGAGGTTGGTTGAAGGGCGGATGGCTCGGGAAGGCCAAGGCGAGGGGAGGGGACGGTGCGGGAGAGGGAGGGTGGGGATTGTCAGAGGGTTTGGAACACGGAAGTGGAGTGAGAGTGGTGGGCAGATGCGCGGGCGGAGACGGACGAAAAAGGGCAGGATTCACGGTGCTGAGCCGAGTGTCACTGCAACGATCTTTTGCGTACGAGCGAAATGAATTACGTAGCATTAGGGCTCGTCGACCAGTGGATTTGAGGAGGAAAATGAAATAACGTCCGTTTGGTTTTCTCTAGGTCGTAGATCGGTGAATGTTTTAAAACTTCGATTACAATGCGTAGAAAATTTATTTGTTCAATAGTTTGTTTATATGTTTCTCCAGGCGTATAGATCTTTTTCATTCAATACTTTGACCATAAGAATTAAATTTTACTCGAAGGGAATGCAGAAATATTGCAATCGGATAAAGTCGGTTGTGGACGGGAAAAAACTTGTCGATAGTTATACTCCTCATGTATTATTACCTTCTGGAAGAGGCGTGTGACCAATTTCAATTGGCATTTTCCGATATATACATTGGCCATTCCGTTGTTTGTAAGTGTACTGCTGGAGTATTAAGGAATAGTGGTGTAATACACAAGAAATTTACAGGTCATATTTTTGAAGATGATTTCATCATTTCATCGCTGTTATCCAGTAAGGAGTGCCTAAAGCCCACCTTTTTACTCAATGCGATTTGGGTTCATTTAGTTTCGTTTGGAAAAAAATGATTTTTGTTTAAACTGAGTTAGTTCTCTGGTGGTTTTAAAAGTTTAAACATCTACTTGTAGTCGTTCAATTTAACGCAAGGAAATGTGGAAAGAATATTTGAGAAAATAGGGGATGAAGTCTGATGATTTAAGTTTGATTGAATGCAGAAAAAGTTGAATAAAATTATACTACAGCAAAGTAATGTGTTGAGTTAAAGGATCTTAGTTCATAGAGGGGTTCGAAAAATTGCATAAGTACCAGATTTGGCGTCATCTGTGGAGGCTACTAACTTGTCAGAATTAAATGTGCAATTTTAATTTTCATTCCTACACCAAGTATGTTTTTCTTCTCCCCGATCTGCACGGCTAACATCCGACGATGCCGGGAAGATAGTATTTCATGGCTATTGGGCATTCATTTTCGATAGCAAAGGGAATAAATATTTCCCTTGTTGGCGACCGTTACGAAAGCTCAATAAACCATGGGGAGACAAAAATGTTTATAATAAGTCAAGCTCCCAAATAATGTTAGTTTTCAATAAAAAATGTTTATCGTTGGAATGGACCCCGACTTTGAAGGTTGTTGCAGACGGATATCGGTAGGGAAATGAATGCTAACTGCACGAAAAAAATTATTTTGTTGGCGTATTTCGTCGCGAAAAAAAAAGATCGGTTGCTCTGGTTGGAGCGAAATAGCCTGGTTTCACTTTATAGTGATGACCATACCTGCCATAATAATCCGGTTTCTCCTCAACCTAACGAACATTAGCTTCACTAATTTTTTGTGCAGTAAACCGAACTCATCGGAGCGGTCTGATCTTGCTTAACGAGGAGGGAGGGACAGAGGGAGTGGGACGGAGGGAGGAAGTTGTGGGAGCGAAATGCGGAGGTCCACGACCCCACTCACTACTCCCCACAGCGGCTGGGGAGTGGCTGTGTGACCTCAGTGTTTCTGGCCCCTGCCCAATCTCCTCTCCTCCTCTCGCCTCTCTCTCTCTCTCTGCTTGCTGTCCCCGTGGCCCATCGCCCGGCGCACAACCACACTCTAGGTGCACACCTGGCCAATCCCCCTCGCCCCACCCTCCACCGTTTGAGCGCTCGCCCCGGATCCATTGCAAGCGCACACCTTGATCCATGGGTTGGGTAGATTGGCGGTCAACACCGGATTCACAAAACACCCCGACGAATCCTCGAGACGGTCGGTTACTTTTGAAGCTTTGCGTCGCCGGAATCTTGGTAGGTGCCATAGCTCACCCCTCGCCTATTTTTCAGTGACGTTGCCGCCGGAGTTTCTCCATCCCTGGGAATCGGAATGATCATTTCTTGGAATTTTATGTTTTTCTTTTCTGTATCAAATCATAACGAAATGGTAAGCATTACCTGGTAGCAGCTAAAATGATTACCGTTCTATTTCGGGATTTTATTTGAGAAGAGCGAGAAAAATATCTTCCCATTTGGACATGATAGCATTTCGTAATGCTGTCTGATATTAATAAGGCACGCTTTTAGGGCTATTGCTTCGAGAAAAATGTTATAAGTATTTTTTGAGATTCTATGAAATGTTTATCCACTCCGGGAATGTTTCTTCGGTCTTGGATGCATGACGATTTTTCTCAGCATGATGTTGATTTTTCTTCAAAATCGACTGGTTTTGGTATCCATGGTAATTGCAAAGTGAGAAATATGCGCCAGCATGGGGTTTTAATTAATTTGCGGAATTGTTGTATTTTTTAAATTGAAAATCGCTTCGATAGGTCTATAAATCACAAACTACTTCCACCAACATACCGAGTATGATTATGTTACAGTGTGACGAAACGAATTGTACCAATGAGAAAGTGTGGAAACGACAAAGCGTTTTAATTGTGTACCGTACATTAAAATTTTCCAATGAAAAAAGATTTCGAAGAAGTGGTGCTTGATTTCACAGGTATTGAACATGAGTGGGGAAGAAGAGGAGACCGTCTTGGTTTCATAACATCGCTCATTGTTCTAGTTCGAGGCATCGAGCGTCCCAAGTACAACCCTTACTAGTCAAAATTGCGATTGCACCATTTTCTCATTTAGAGTTTTTTTTCCTTGAGATTCAATGCTTATAAAGGTAACCACCATCCGGATATACCTCCGCTAGGTTTTGATAAATCTTCTCTTTTTTAGAAAGTGAAATATTTTTACTGTGCTGAAAGAGTAATGACGCAAGTAGCAAGGTAGAATAATTATGTATATTTAAGATCGGTTGAAAAATGCATGGAATTTTATTCTTTTTCTGTAAATTTCATTCTTCTAATTTATTCCTTCTGGTTGAGCGTGGAAAACAAAAAAAAGAAAGCCTTTCCAATTTTCCCATTGAGAAGCATTCAGTCCCAATTTTTCGAGCCTTAATGTGTTCAGTGATTTTTTCAACGAAATCTTCATCCCGAGATTTAAAAAAATCTTAATAATACCACAGAATCATGGCAAACAAAAAAAACTTAACTAATGGAAAGGTTCTTCAGTACCTTCTCCTTTAACTTTTTAGTCCAGTCATTCATAATATTTATTGAGGTTTTGAAACCACGCTCCAATTGAACATTCTGTTGTCTGCAGCTTTTAGCAGAGCTCCAGTAATTCGTACTTGTGTTTTTTTTATTTGCACTAATAAATGAATTGAAAGGATCTCCAAGGATCCCGTTAAAGTCCAGTTATATTTTTCATTGGAACATGAAAATAAGGCATATCACAGGAAGGAGCAAACTGCGATAATCACCCACTTAATATGCTAATTAATTTCGCTACGTTTTAATTATTTATCATGTTTGGATTAATTGATTATTAATTTAATTTTAGGAAATAACTAAATATTTTACATGCTTAAATGAGCGTAAACTCGTTCGAAAATCAATCAACCTGCCTGCTCACAAAATATTCTTCCGCATAACAGTGTACAAATGTGTAGCCATTAGCAAAAACTTGGCTTCCCGAAAACAATATAATTCCCTTATATCTCTTTTATAGCTGCGTGCTTCTATCGATATTTCATTCAATCAAAAAGCTTAAGTGAAAAAAATCGGAGCAGTGTGTCTCGCAACTCTTTGTAGGCTTGCATTCGGGCGCTCGTTTCCGAAAAATCTCCATTGCTAACACCTCAGAATTCTATAAATAATAAAATTCACATGAATTTCGAGGACATTGAACCTTTGCGCCGTGTCTGCTTTCTGAATGGGCAACATCTGTGCTACGTAGGCAGATATCCAAGAGCTTCAGGGATTTATTTACATGCATTTACTTGGCCAGATGGTGAAGGACTAGTCAAATACATTTCGATAGAAACATTTCATGTGCTTCCTCCTCGAGAAGCTTGATTGACAAAGTATCCGGTATAGTAAATGATTCTCGAGGCGAATGACGTAATTGCCATTGGTGCTTGCCAGAAGAATTTATGCGAAACAATTCATGACATTTGTTGCTTTGAGTTACCCTTCGTAGTTGCACGACCTTCGCTGGGCATGCAAGAGATACGTGCACTTAATAAACGTATTTTTCTACAAAATAATTGATCAATCTGCATATTCGATTTAGTATCGATTTTAAGACCAATAAATAGGTGTTACTAATTAACTAGCGTCTTGAAAATCAGTTCCTCCATTGGGGTTTACGTTGACAAAGCTCGGGAAAAACTAAAAAACAGTTAACTTACCTTTTAATGGGTATTTAATTTAGTAATCTGCACTTTGCGTAGTTTCTAGGGTTCATGTAGGAAGTTAGTTTTCCAGTTTTATATAGGAAGTTAGTGTCTACGTATGCTATGTGTTGAAATTTCTACAGTTTTTCATTTTTTTAATTCTAATGCACCCAATTCATATCGCATACTCATATAATTACATGTTTGATACAGAATAAGCACTCTCTAAATATTTTTAATTTCTTAGCCCGAGAAAGAGCCTGAGGGAGTCACACGCACACTGCCACTAAACTGCTTGTTGCTATGTTAAATTACGTCATTAAATATTGATTTTGTTTACAATTAATATATTGCTGCGTAATATATAGCCTTTTATAAAAAAATTGATCACAGATATTAAGCACCATTATTAAAAGCGTGAACAATTACAAATTGTATCAAACTATATATTTGTTCCTATATATGATAAATATTCAAACCACAAATTAAGCTTTAATTGCAGTATCTAGCACGAAAGTAAATTTAATTATCAGTGTTAGTATGCTAATGTACTTCACTGCTTTCTGCAATGAGCAACGCGTCTTCTCCCTGAAGTAGCGTTTTAGGTCATTTTGCCTGTGATAGAATTCAGGGAATAGGTTCAAAATAACACTCACCATATTTGGGTCACGGCTGAACAGGAACAGGTACTCAATTCGCTGATATCATTCGTGATAAGTTGTCGTGAGTGTGAGTAGATTAGTAAGCATTTTCATTGTAAATGTAAGTACGCAATGATAATTTAGTTTTGGTGGTGCCTTTCAACCCCCAACCCGTTTTATTTCATGAATTGCGTGTTTATGATGCGATGAGGAAACCGATAACCTAGAAATTAACCCCTCTGAATCGAATTCTATAACGCTATATTGAGAACTGTATTTGTGTTGACGGCCAGAAAGTGAAGAATGATTTCCCAAAATCTTTCCTCCTAGCTTGTGTAGTAAATAACTTGTTGGTAAATTCAAGGAAGTGTACGCCATAATAGCCCTCAAATATCGCAGTTCTCAAACCGGATCCTAAATATTGGAGGGAAGGAGCGGCGCTCGTTCAGGAGGTATGCCCAGTGGATTTTACGCCACCATTAGTCCATCTTTATTGTACTCCCGGAGTGGCGCATTATCTCTTCTCACCACGAGCAACGGAATATTGCGGGTTTGCATTTGCTTCCCCTTAAAGTGCCTCCGGTAGATAAAGGTCTTTTAGTGGGCGGGTCTCCGTAAATTAATTGCGAGGGCACAATTGACGGCAGTCGGTACTTTTATACTACCCAGACTTCCCTTCCATTCTTCCCCTACTCCGTTTCAGTGCTCTACACGACATGCATGACGGAATGTGATCGACCCATACCTCCCGTCCTTTATATACCGTTCTCTTGTCCTCTCTCTCTCTCTTCCCGCAACTCGCTAGACCCACCCACCCCACCCCCTTCCCCCTACCCTCATACTCCCGCGCTCCTGTCGAGGCTGCCAGCTGTCGGGCCTCGACCCTTCCGCTTCCAGCTCTTCCTTCGGCGACAGATGCCAGCGGAACCTTTTCCACTCCCGTCCCCTACTCTAGACGAAAGCTGGCTGAGCGCCGCCTTTAAAAGGAAGATTCCTGTGAAGCAGTTGCAAGCAAACACCCGCGCGATAAACGAATAAAAGTGGTGCCCGAAGGTGAAGAGTCGACTCCTTCTCCCGTTCCACAGGTCTCCAGATAGGATATCTTGACGAAATGCGCAAACCGTGAGAGTCGCGGCAAGTCCGGGTCTGCGGGGAATCCCACCATTGACGAATCCCTCCTATCCCTTGCTCTGAGGCTCATGGCCGCCGTCCTATTATCTTACCCTCGACGGAGGACGGGAACGAGAAACCTCACTCGATTGTGGTGGCATTTTTCATTCTTTCGGAACTTTTACCGAATTGTTTATAGAGGTGCAAGTATAATGGCTTATTAGAAGTATCCTATAGGCAATTTTTACCCATAAAGGAAGGTGATTACGTAGTTCCGCTAAATGTTTAAATGAAGAAAACGAGCAAAGATGAAAACCATGGAATGGAGCGGTTGGGTTTACTTTTCATATTTTCAAGATTCAATAGATTCGCATATCCAAGGGGAAATACATAGTAAATAGTTGGGTGTAATCGGCAATCAACTGTCACTCTCTTTGGCCTGGATGTGCATGTTTCGGTTGGATCATTAAAGGCAAGCAGAGTTTTCGTCATCGAGGGCGTCCTTTTTATGCCTGTCAATGGTATTTCATGCATGGTATTAAAACTGATGAACGTATAGAATGTTTTAAAATAGCATTCGGGTTGGGTGGGAGTGGGTCTGTTTTAACACTTAACGTATATCCGGAATCTCATATCAGCCTTGCTACTATT
This sequence comes from Hetaerina americana, assembly GCF_022747635.1. Classification (NCBI taxonomy): domain Eukaryota; kingdom Metazoa; phylum Arthropoda; class Insecta; order Odonata; family Calopterygidae; genus Hetaerina; species Hetaerina americana. The sequence continues at coordinate 90,446,037 of NW_027286874.1, forward strand.
CTACCACTCTCTCCGCATATGATCACACCGATTACGTGATCAATATAATGGCTGTTACAGCCGGTGTGCTTTCGAAAAATAGCCGAGCCAAAAAATTTCCGTGCCAAACTCACCCGTAGTAAAATCTCACAAAAAACCCTGAGCAGGGCAGGATATACTATTTCCAGGTGTCAGAGATTTATTTATTTTAACAAGTTTGTTTACCTAGCAATGTGTGTCATCGTAAATTAATCTCCAGTAGTCATAGAGCATACAAAGTAATTTATTGAATTATTTATTTTTAAATTATTTTTAATTTTTGATATTTTAAATTATCGATTAACACTAGGATGAAATAATTGGTCACTAGAAATGTGTCACCAGGACAAGTTTCTGTCATGTGATAGGCAATCTAAGAAAAAGTTTAGCTTTTAATTAAAGTCGAGGAATGTTTTAGAATATCGAATCACGTTTTCACAAAATTTATACAATTTTATTTCAATGTACTTACAATTTATTCGATAGTTGCACGATATGTAAATGAAACTCAATGAGCGAATTTCACCTAGAGTATTTCTAACTGGGCTTGGTTTTGATGTGTTATTTCATTTTTAAGATAAACATAAACCGTCGAAAGTAATGCGATAAAAAATCATTTTAGAGATTCATTAGGTTTGAAAGATCAATGCTACAAATGTTCAGTAAGTTAGGCCTATTGCACTAAATTATAAAAGAAGTCACGAAAAATGTCAAATACTAGCAGTTTGGCAAATGAAACATTGTTTTTATAAACCAGGAATGTTTTTCTTCGAACCCAGTTGGCAAAGTTCAATTGAATTCAACTTTTCCATTTTCTTTTGTCGTAAATGTTCAATTCACCGCGTTCCTGAAAAGCGTTTACGTATTCCGTCGACACCATCCCGGCAGGGAACGGCGGTGCGAATGAATTGAGCTCTCTTTTGTTCGGTGGGAAACATATTCATAAAGGCGATCGAATGCCTTGGCGAGAGGTTGAAAGCAACTGGCGCGGAAGTGCGGTGCTCGCCTTTCTTTTGTCTCCCTTCCTTTGTGCTCGTTTGTCGGTGACACAAAGCTTTAATTGCCCTTTCGGACGGAGAATATGACATCGCGTTGGCATAATATCAGCCAGATATTGACGAAGCGATTGTCAGAATACGTTGTTTTAGCAGGCATTTGATGAAAGTAAACAGACCTTATTTGGGTCAAGTGTATTGTATAATAGTGTGACATTGCCACCTTACCTGTTGAATACGTACTTTGCCTAAGCACGTATAAATTAACGGCATGACATAAAGCATATGCAAGACGCCAGTAAACGCCAGCCAGCAGTTTCATTCTTAGCAATTGTTGAATTGTGGAGAATAAATAGCGTCAGTATTTTCTCCGAGTGATAAATTGGCATGCGATTTACGACCTTTGAGATTTGGAGAAAGCATTGAGATTTTAATCTTTCCCCTTGATAATGGAAGACGGCCATTTAGGTTGACGAGCTTACCGTACAGCGAAAGTGTTATAATGGGACAAAAGAGTTATTCGCATTTGTGCGTAGAAATTGAATTAAGGGTTCTGCAACCCCTTCCATTATTGATTTCACTATGTTTGATGTGATACTTTTATTACGTCGATAGCGAAGTGAATGGTTAATCGTGTTATGAAAGTGATGCTCTACAGCATATTATGTAGCAATAACTTGCAAACTTTTTTGACGAATCACATTCGAAATCGATCAAGTACCATTAAAAATTTCTTCATTCGTCAAAATAATCTGGCTAAAAATACTTATGAACACCTATTAGTTCCAAAAACTTCTTAGTTGGGTTGAATATTTAAAGAAAACAGAAAAGAATGAACTTTTCGGTGTTCACATTTGATTGTCAATCACGAAATAAATATTTGCTAGTTTTATTCAGTTCATTCGGCCATTAAATAGCATTATTGTACATAGTCGAATGAACATTAGAAACTTCCGGAGGAAATGGCATTCCAGATAGCTATTCGCTGATTCCACAGGGGGCCAAGAGTTCGCTGGTTTCGGCTCGGCCGGCAGTTTCCAATAATCCAGCATTATTGAGTCAGTCACGCCACATTTCTCTGCTCGTATGATATTGGTGCACACCCATTTGTCCTTGCTGATTCACATCAAGGATTTACTGTGGTTTTTTGTGAGGTGCAAAAAAAAAGACCCTGCGGGCTGCTAGATATTATCTAGCGGTCTACCGGCTGCTTGCGGTCGATTGTTTGGGAGAACTCCGTTGTTGATACATGTGACTGAGGACCATTTCTCGACGCCTCACGTTTGCACCCCCCCCCCACCTTTCTCCTCCTACCCCTAAATACCCGCTCCCCTATCCCTTCACCCCTGGTGTGGTCAGCAGCTCACTATAAAAGATTCCGCACTCATCTCAGCGCAGATGTCGGGCGTAGGACTCCCCATTTCGTTCGCCCTCCGATCGCCCAATTTTTTTTTCCACCTGCGGGCACGAACCTTACGCACTCACCTCACGGATAATCCGCGTGAATTGAACTGAGTGAAGTTCTATACTTCCCTGTTTACGTGCGTCCGTGTGTCTCTGCGTCCGTACATCCGTCCGTTCCTTTTCATGCGCCGAGTTTCAATGGCCTCACGTTCTTCCCCATGGAGATGCATCACGCACTCTTATAATACCTACTTATTGTAAGTCAGCATCTGCATCTGATGCCCACACGTCCCACGCAACATTTTATACACCAATGATAGATTAAATCAATCACAGCAAAAGCTATTATGTTTTACACGCAACAAATGAGATGATGGTCATGGTAAATGCGAAAAGGCTTAGGTAGCTCGATGTCTATTCAGGTAAATTCATGCTGTAGGTTGTATTACACGTTTAAGCGCATGAAAGTTTATTCATGACGGATATTTTTCTTCCATCATTGTCTTAGCGCGGCAGTGTGCCATAATTGGTTAGCTCTCAGCTCACTTCGTATGTCCGTACAGCCACGAGAAAGCGGGATTACAATCACTGTCGGACCTGACGGGACTTGTTTAATATTTTATCAATATAAAAAGTCAATCGCATTACATATAGTTCAAAAATAGGTATCTTTTAAGGTGACAGGGATGGATGGATTTTTACTTGCGTTCCTGCACAAAAATATTTGAATATGCAGCAAGCAATGGGGTACGGTTGGTATCATATGGGGAGCGGTAGGGACATAGGTGCTCGCTTTTCAGCGTTGCAAAGCTTAGTTTATTTGTAATTCAGTCTTTCAGCCACAATAGCAGGATTATTTTGCTTTTCTAAAGTGAATGTACGTACTTTCCTGAGAATATCTTGGCACAAAACACGAGTGTACACAAAAAAGTAGTGCTATGGCGTACAACGCTGAGCAAAACAGGATACGAATTAGGCCAGATTTGACTCAACGACATGCATTTCAGTTGTCTTCTCACGCAGTACGGTGATTGAACCATGAAATTGAGCATGTACTCTGGTTGTGAAAGGAGTTGGTGCCGCATACAAGTGGGAGGAATCATTTCAAATATCGAAGAAGGACTTCTTTTTTAATCCCAATGACGACCTGCAGAGGATAAAAAAATAGTCGAAATTTATACGTGGAATCACAAAAATAAACCTTTCAAATTTTCGGGATTATAAAGCCAGTACAACATACATCCCATACACCGTCGTTTTGCGAGGCTTGTATTACAACGCCAAGACATTTTCGACACAGTCCGCGACAATATTTCTTCAGCTCTCTTTCGAATAAAGCATTATTGCCCCGGCGTTTCGCGAATTAGTTACCCCCCCCCCCGACCCCAATTCCTCTCCCGCTCCAGCTGCACGAGGGCGGCGTTTATGCAAACGGCGTGGGCGGTGGAGCGGGTCGAAGTGAGGAGGAAGGGGAGGGGGTTGGTCGACCCCACGCCGGGGTGGAGAGATCTCGGCGGAGCGGTGTCAATGGCGCACGTCCACCCATCCCAGCCTCACACTTATACCCTAAAGAGGAATGCGAACGAGGTGGGTTTTTAACGCCCATGTAATTAAAGTCTGAGGAAGCGAAGGGAGGGCGAAAACTGGGGACGAGCGGCGGTTAAGGTGAAGGGGAACGCAGGAAGGGAGTTGTTTTTTTCTGGGAGAATAGGGGAGGATTGGAAGAAAGGGAGATGGATGTGACAGGAGAAGGAAAAAGAGAAGAATGGGGAGGGGTCCAAGAGATCCATTGTGTGTATCGGAGAGAAGGAGTCGGAGAGACGGGGGAGAAGAAATATGCTGGAAGGGAAGAGACCTCACCCGTCACGATCTCCAAAAGCTCGATTTTATCGTTCTTTCCCTCCTCTCTCTTTCTATTCCACTGCCGTCAGCCATCCTCAACGGAGATGACCTTTTCTGTGCGGATCACGAGGCCAGGGAATGAGGGTCCCACTCACGGCAAAGTTTTTAAGGACATTCGCCCTTAGACCATTTGCGTTCAGAATTTCTTTTATCTCCTGCAAATAACGATCTCTTTGAATTTAAGGTAAGGAAATCTAGCCCTACGATCGGGTATTGCCTGTTGCGGTTCAGAAAAAAATTCCTCGAATTATCTCACTGCGAGCACTATTATGTGCCTCATGTAATACACGTCTCTCGCGTACAGTCGCGGAAGTAGAACTCGTTGCATTTATTTCTAATACGCCATTTGCGTATTAGAAATACATCCAACTGACCTCCGGTTTTTTTTCTTTCATTTTAGTACTCTTTGAAGTGTGAGTTAAATATCCAAGTTAGCGAACGTGATGGAACAGATTTTTTTTACATAATTAGAACGTTTTCATTCAAAAACGGAGATTACCTTCCTCTCTACTCTCGTCGATTCGTCACAATTAAATAAATGGGCCAGGCAATCCTCTGCCTAATTTTACCTTTAATGTTGTAATTTATCCTTAAAGTGACGTCGATGGCTCAAGGAATTATAAACAAAGTTGAATAAAATGCTTTAGACTAAGTTCTGAATTATTTCGAAAGTCATGTGAGTTTAATCACGATACGTTTGCCTGGAAAGCTTATAGAATGGCGTAATCGTTCCATGGTCCCACAATTGAATAATTTAATTACTCTTTGAGTACTTTGCATGAGAAAAGTAACCATTCAAGTGCTTCAATTTAAAAACGAGATAATATCTCGTATAACAATTATAGCGTAGTAGTTCATTGATATCACGCCGGATGACCCCAATTAGACTGTGGATTTACATCATATCTACCTTTATTCGAGGTTGTTCTGTTCGTTTGGTTTGTATGTTTCCATTAATGTCCTCCCTAATCGTCTTGCGCGATGACTAAATGCATATTTACACTCATTTGTGGACCCAGTCTCAATTTTTCCCAAATGAGCTGTTTGCTTGTCTCCTTTCTCCTTTGCCTTCCATACTTGAGGTTTTGTTATTTTCCCTTTTCCTTCCCATTTTATTGTATCTTTTACTCCCACTTGACCGTCGCCCCTCGCACTCATTTACCTTTCTCTCTCGCTCAACCTAAAAGTACAAAACATATTTACTGGAACTCTCCCTCCTCTTTACTCTCAGTTTCCTCTTATCTCTTTCTCTCACTCTTTCCTTCTCCCCCAGGTCTCCGTCCTAAAAAAAACACACTTTTCCCTCTTCAGCCCTCTCTTATCGTGTTTTTTCTCTCTTTCAAACGAGTCAGGGTTCTGTCGTGGGTTCTTCCCTAAACACTTGTTTCTTTTTTTACCAGTTGGTTAATTCCGTTTTATGGTCCACCCCTTTCTATTACCCTTTATAATGGGATGTGAGTTCCCTAAATACACTCCTTGGCCGAAGACACTAGTTTTCAACCCAGTAGCAGGAGAATTTTAGTATCCACAGTGGTGATATTTTTATAATAATTGCATCCCCCAAATAGGTTCAATCATCATGTGGAAAAATAAAATCTAAATTTTACTTCATATTGACGGACGTCAATAATGGATATGACATTCGAGTTGCATAAACTCTCTTTTGACGTGCAAATTGTTTCGAAGGAGTATCATAGAGAACCAGCACGGTTTTTCAGTTTTCGAGATTGAAAATTCTTGTTATTGGGTGAATGAAAAATTTCCCTTATTTATTTTAATAATAAAATTGTTCCAGTTTTAACAGAACACGTAGTTAATTTCTTATCTAAAGTGCATTTGAGTTAGTCGACTTTTTGTGATGAACTCGTTGCTGTTTTGGTCGCAGTTTCATGCGAGTACGTATATCGTTTGTCAATCTTTTTGCGTGTTCGTGTCACCTCCCTCCGCACCCTCTGCTCTCGTTCTTCCTACCACACACCCTTGCCAGCGAACAACCCCTTATTTCATTCCCTCCATCCCTCCGTTTCTCCGTTCCCTTCTTCTTCACTTTTTTCATTTCTTCCTCTCCTCCTATCTCCCTCCGGCATCTCGTCCATGCCACTCTCTTGGCACACCCCTTCTTCCCTTCCCTCCTTCTCTTTCCACCCTTTCCACCCTCATCCCCACTTCTACCTCCCCTCTTTGCCCCACATTCGACCCTCCCTTGCTCGCGGAGGCTCTCCTCTCCACCTCGGAGCAGCGAATTTTTTTTTTTGCGAGAGGCAAGAAGAGTAAGGCCGGCATTCTCTTTTGTTATCCCAACTTCTTTTCAGGATCATCCAGGGGTTAGGCTCTCTTAATTTAAGCGCTCTTCACTCTCTCCCCTAGCCCCCTCCTGATTGACTTATCAAAACAAACCAACCCTTCCGCTCTACGGATCCTAATAAAAACACAACGCATATGCATATATATCTATATGTATGCGGAGTTGGACGGGGCTTTCAACCATTTTGCGTTCGGATTGCGGTGCGATTTGTTTTTGATTCAGTTTTGACCAAGAATTGCTACTACAGAATTTTTTAGAAAAAAGTGATGATATTGACATGGTTTATATTTTCGTGCTACTCTTTTGTAAAAGAATTAGTTTTCAACTTGGGATTTCATCTCGCCAACCTGGAAAGATTTCATTCACAAGTTATTTACCATAGTGCTATTTAGTACGTGTAATGATATTGCATGAAAAAGGATGTTTCAATACGCAATATTATTTCATTTTAAAGGGAATTCCTGCGATAATAATGTAGATAGCTCGATTTTTAGGTATTATTGAGTAATATGCCAATATTTTAATCGAATGACTATGAAATCGTCGTAGTTTACCCTCGTCGCTCTCGAAAGCGTTTCTTGCATTATATTAGATTTTTCGTGCTATTACAAAGAAATACGTAAATATTTGGATTTTTCTGCTGTTATTCTAATAAAAATCATAGTTACATGTATGTATAGGCAGATTGAAATTGGTTTTTCCCTCCAATTTTCCCAGGTAGCAAACAAACGACGCTTTTAATTGAAATCCGTACCGTAAATAAGATTGGCGGATCGATAGCGAGAAAGGGTTTTTGCAGGGCTTGATTCAAGAGGTCAACGCGCGGGGACTAGCTAGTCCATGTGCCCTTGAAAGGGAAGCGGCGTAGGAAGCTGACTCTACAGTTAACTCTACGCACTCATCCCATTACACTTCGTGTACGACTTTTCCTGCTGGCGAGCACCTGTTAGTCCATGATCATGGCATGAAACCCGTTCGTACTCTCTCAGTATGCATAGTAGGTTGCCGTTCGGGGGGAATGCGGGTCCTCCTCTGTTATGAAAATATAATCAGCCACCAGAAGAATCAAAACGTAAACAATGTGGGCAGAATAAGGAGAATTGTAACTCTTGTTTTATTTCAAATATTTGATGAATTTTACAATTCTGGTAGACTTCTGTAAGTATTTTCGGGACCAACTTATGATTTATCCTAAAAAGCTTTGGGAATAGGTGTAAACAATTTTGCAGTGTTTTATTTAATGTACAAATCTTAATTTTATCATTTGGTTTAGTTTTATTTCGCTCAGTATATTCAAGAAAGTCCAAGACCTTAAAAATAAATAAGTTTACCCACACTTAGGTTTGAACGGGGTTATAAAATATTAAGAGAGTATTTATTAGTGAATCGCAATGAAAAGTGATGCAAAGAACTGCTTTCTTCATTTGGATAAAAATTTCCTCACGTCATACGAGATTAAATCAATCTTTTTTTCAACCTTTGGCTTTAACGGAATATTTAGTCGGACTCGTTCTTTTCGTTAATGAAAAGTCTTTATCTCCAGAGTCGGACAAGCCTCATTAAAAAGTTTCCTGACTGTTGTCACTCTTGAATAAACTTGTACAAATCTAGTGTTTACCTTGAAGCCTTGTGAAAGAGTACGCTTCCACGGGACCAAAGAACGGTCCTTCAATAGTGCATGTGAAAAACAGCAGGAGTGCCCATGGGCTTTTCATATCGTGATGTCGCATCACGATACGTACCAACCAGCCTGTCATCTCGCGTTAATTATGATAGTGAATTGCGTGGGAATCTACTGTGAAACCTACTGTTACTACCACTATTACTGCTACTTTTTATAGCATCCGCTACTACCCATATGAAGGCATATAAAATTTTAAATAATTATGTTTCTTTGCTACAGCTGTTTAGTAGGCATTTGTTAAAGGGTTTTTTAAAGTTTCATTACGATTTGTTTATATTACCTATTTTATTGACTTGTTACAATGCCTAGGAAAGAAGCAATTAATGATCACGCCTTCCAATCAATCAGTTGGTAATGAGATGCAAGTATGTACAAATGTGAGGGAAGTTTTGATGATGCCATGCCATATGGCGTAACCGTTACACGATTTGGAGAGGCAGCCGGAAGCCCTCGGCTTCGGAATGAACGAGAGGTCGTTTGCGATTTTGTCGATGACTCAAGTTTGTGGCATAGGTAATGATACATCATCGAGCAAATGGAAACCATATCTAGACTCTGGCTCCACTCACGATATCCTCTCTCTCTCTCTCTCGCCCGGGCCTTTCCTCGCCCTTATCCACCATTTTCCTCCCGCACGCCTTCCCTCTTTCCTCCTCGCCGCTGCCGCCGCCACCGACTCCACTCCCGCGCTCTCGCGTTGGCCTCCTGCTCATCCTCTTTCATCTCGCGGTGTACCGTTAATGCTGTGTGTCCCGCAGCCCACCTGCTCCCCACTGCCCACCCTCCTCTCCCCCGTTCTCCACTTCGATTCTTCCGTCTCGAGCTGTCCTTAGATTCAACGAGGCAAGTCTTTCGATGGCAAGAAGAAATACAAGACAGCGGAATTCCCAGGATTAATGTTTTGTAAACGCTTTAAAATTTTCTTATTATTGTCTCATATAATATTTTATTGGTTTATTAACGTAGGGTTATTATTTTATTCAGCAATTTTGTTGGAATAACTCTAAAAATCTCTCTCTCGCATGCTTGAAGGTCGAACTCGTAGAGTTGGAGAAATTTTAAGACGGCAAGAAAAACGGATTGTGGCCGTTTATTGAAGTGTTCTCAAATATGAGTGTACTTCCTAGTAGTCGTCCATTATCCTTTGAGAAAGTGGTAAAACAATTAAACCGAAATTCAGCTAGTGCTATAAAATTTTATGTCATCCACAGCAATTTGTAAACTACCGTAGTTAAATGATGAAGAGCATAGACTTGATGGATGCTGAATTTCATCAGGTGCTTTTGAATTTTTGTGCTTCAAAATTTTATTCTAAAATCCGGTAATTAAAGTAGCATTACCTACTCTAATTTAATACCTACATCTTACAAATAACGTCCTTGGCAAATTACAGTCTACTTTAGAGGAAGTATCTTTGGCACTTCTTGACATTTATTCCAAGTATATTAAATAAGTTAAAGCAATATGTTGAAATGGGTATATTTTATTGAAATATGTTAAAATTGCCAAAGATTTGCTATCAAGACTTACTGTTAAGGTAGGCATTTCTTTGTACATTTTCCCTGGAGCGTCGTGTTCTGGTCCTCGGTCACAGGACTGGATCGTATGGTACTTCTCTTTCTTTTAGTTGGCGATTGTTTAATTTTCGCTGTCTCAGAACTTGTCCAAATATAAATACGTTAAAAATATTGAAGGCAATATTGGTTTAAACGATTTATTGCGTGTGCGTTGTAAATAGTTCAATTTAGTGTTCCAATTTTTATATTTTTGTAGCTCAATGTTCTTCGTCAGTTGTGCTAAACGAGGTATTGAGACTATTTTGTCTTCCTGGATAAATTGTCCTATGGCACTATTTCCATAATTTTCTTTGATTTTTGTCGTTATGTGTAACTTTAATTTATTTTCTGTTTGATTTTTAAATCTCTCCTCCCCGTTACTTACCATTTCGATCAGTCTTGTCATAGGCAGGCGATGCTCACTCTTTCAGTCGTTGAAGTCTCTAACGTTCTATTGATTGTCACCGGATGTTTTAGATTTTGTCGTCATCATTTTCTGTTTTGCCCAACTATTTCGTATTATATATTTAAAAAAACTAGCCTAACATAACATAACAAAAGTTACAGAAGTAATCTCACTTTTAGTGATAGTAATCGCACCATCTTACCAAATGCTATGAGGCTTTTGATTACGTTTTGAAACAGGTTAGCAACAAGTTAACAGGTCCATATTTTTCAGCTCTGTCTGCTTTTTTGTTTTGTATATTCTATTTTGACTATTTCCTTCACATTTTAAACCGTGATTCTAAACTAAGATGGTTCTGTCTCACTTCCAACACTGGGAACTCACCTTCAGTGTTTCCTACCTTCATTTAACATCGGGTGATTGCCTCGGGCATATCATGTGTGTTTGATAAACCTTTATATAAAACATATATGGTAAAAGAAATTGTAATTACGCAATCACCCGATGAAGAATTAATTAAGAAAGAATTAATGTATCCTTTTAGTAAAAGGGTATACCGATAAATTCATTCTGGTGCTTATGACACCATTATTTTTCCCCCTATGGTGCTTCCTTCTCCTAGTTCTCTTTCCTTGTATTTCTTATGAGCCACCGTCACCGGCCACATTTATTCTTCTCTCGCACTCCTCTCAATCTCCCGCCCTGATAAAGTCGTTTGCATTTGCCTCTTCCTCTCCCACCTCCACAAATATCTTTCTCCCTCATTGGCCATCTCATTTCTCCTTTGCTAACTTCAATGCGTGCCAAAGGTCATGCTATCCGCCTTAGACGACCACGAACTCTTCTTTACTCATCCAGGCCATCAATTTCCTCCGTCTTTTACAAAATTTACAGTGCGTTCGCAGCGACCGAACGCGGCAGTTTTGAGGGGCGGATTTTATTCCGTGTACCTATCACATCTGCGGATCCCCAGCCGTCAGGTAGATCTTGTATGATTTGGTCGATGTTTGCCGAATTCTCTGCTAAGGCCGTGGATTCTTTTATAAGGTTAAAATCAAGAAATGCAGGGAATGCGGTATATTTTTGGCATTGTAGCCCGTTAAAGCATATTTTTAATGGATACGCGGTTCAACAAGTTTATATTTTATCTCTGGTTGTTCAGTTGATCGTGTTGTATTTCAGGAAAGCGTACATTTCAGAAACCTTTCAGCATAATATCGCACTCTATTTTCTCATATACGGCGTAAAGTGAATGTATAAGTTGGTGGAGCCCTGTTTGGGCAAGGGTGAAATCCTGTTTTGCGTGACCAAAATAGTAAATTACACAGGTCTATTTTCATATTTCAGTTATAACATGAATTTATCGAGGAAATTATTAGCATTGAAACTTTTACTTATAAAAAAGCAAAACGGTAAAGATTTGTTCCTGATTAATACCCGATAAAAAGTTGTTGAAGAAATAATTACCTCATAGTTGATATACAAGGAAGAAGTTTTCATAAATGCCTAGCTCTAGGGAACCAAAATGAATGTCAATCAATATAAGTTCTAGTTATAAGAAACATTAAATAACTCGCTTAAACCATAAAATCAGGTATTAAGATGAAAATGTGACTTGACAAATCTTAAAAGGTTGACCTGAAATAGTGTTTTGAAATAAAAAATCGGAAGAGGATGGAAGGTTTTTTTTGGTAGTTAGTCTGATAAGAAATAATAATTCATTCGCAACCAATGTCTTCAAGCAGAAAGTAAGTCACCAAGTGATCTTGAAACAGTGATATCTTGTACAGATCTGTATGTTTGCAAAGCTCGTTCTGGACTTATGGCTAACAAAATACTATAATAGTTTTAAAGAACCATAGTAATGTATATTTTGAAAAAAAATGTTCTGGTGTATGCATTATCTGCAAAAGTCTATAAAATAATTAATATAGCACACTGTTGGGAAATACGGTGTAGTGATATCCTGATTTTACATGAGTGTTTGAATCTTGAACTCTTTATGAAAATGCAATAGTTTCAGAGTGTAAAAATCATTCTTTATGAAAATATTCGATTCAGTAGAAGACTTTTCCATCAGTTGTTTTTTTGCCTCAGAAGTGTGGTTTTTATGTTCAGCTAGGGTGGTTTAATACACCTGGTAGCCTTGAGTTTCCCCTCTCAATGTATTTAGTATATCGTTACCAATTGCACTGTTAATGCACTTCCGAAAAATAGATTTTTCATCGCTTTATAGGCTGTTATTTAAAATCGTTTTTAGTCATGACCTGAACATCATGCGTAAAAGTTATGTCGATAATCAAAACTAACCCATCCAAAGAATGCTCGAAAGGATGTAGCCTCTACTCCGCAGATATTATCTTGGACAGAATAGTAATGACAGCTATTTGATGTTCTCCACTCTGGTCTAAATTTTGAAACTTTCTTTCCATATTCAGATCCGGGAGAACTAAGCTTTTCATGATGCGTGCCTCATATTTCATGTCCCACTTTCATGGCATTTAGTTCTTCAGAACCGCCTTTAGAAAGTATCGTAATTAAAAAAAGGGGGTAACTCTTGGCGTAACAATAGGTTTGCTGGAAAAATTTTACCGTTCACAGAAAAAAAAGAAATCATCGGTATTTCACGCTACCGGGTCATGGCCAATAAAATCCAAGACTCCTCGGCGCGTTACGCGTGATAGACGCATTTCACGAGCGCGTGGGAATTGTATGCGCGGGAGCACGTAAGATTGCGCAAGCGCACGCGGGCGTATGCAAATAGGAGTGGGATTATTCATTCGTTCCGTAAGTCACGGCACGGCGAGGGGGCCGGCCCTTGGCCCGGGGCCCATCCGCCCTCCCGTCACTCCCGAAGGCATGAACTCTGGAGCCGGGCGGGAGGAGAAATGGTAAAAGGGGATTTGGGGCGCGGACGTGGAACCGTTAAGTCCGCTATCGCCGAAAGGGCGGCGGATGTTTTCGCCAGCACCGCAATCCTTTACGCGCCTCCTCTGCTGATCGTGAAGATCGAGGAATGTTTTTGAGCGTCGTTGAAAAAAATGTGTTTTTTTCCTTTGAGTCGTGTACGTGCGGGGGCTAGTACACTGGCTTTTCACGCCGAGGGCCCAGGAACGATTTTCTGTGGGCAGGGGAGAGATTTTCCGGTCCGTCCCCGTGCCCTGTTTTACCTTTCTCTAGCGTGTCTTCCTCGTGCAGAAAAATTGTTGTGCCGTACAACACCGTTCGGATGAGGAGTAAAATTGAAAATAGATGGAGCTGTTGGTGCTCTCGGCAAGAGCAGATTAATGCTCCCATTCAGTCATTCCAACTCTCTCTAGTCAATTAACTACCGTAATGATTGCTCTAGTTCCTTTCCACATTTTATTTAAAGAAATGGAAACAGTCATCCAAATTTTCGATTGTTAAGAGGAAAAGTAGTACTGGTTATAGTCGAGGCTTAGAACTGACGGGCATTATGAACATATTTGTTTATTCTACTCTCGTTGAAAATTCTGACTGCCATTGTGTCTCTAACCACGAAGAGTGTATTAGAATAAAATGAATCCTTGCTTTGGCTTACCACAAATAAACATAGTTTTCTCTGATTTACTGAAAAAATAATATTTTCAAGTTTTGGTATATATATATATATATATATATATATATATATATATATATATATACGCAAAATTATGTTATTAAAAATGAATTTTTTGCTTTAGAATATCTCAAATCCATTAATCATCGTATAATGAAATAAACATTTTATATTATTTACTGTAATTTTTTATTCCTATAATTAGATTAAAATGCATTATGTGATATTTTTGCTTTGATGACTTTCTTATTGAAATTATGCTTTTTATAATTATGCGTTTAATGAGGGGATGTCCTGTATTAGGTTTTTTTCTAAGCTAAGTTTATGGTACAATTAGACTTCAAATTTTATTAATACGAACCATCCTTATATTTTCAGGTATGTGACTGAATGATTCTCACGCACCAGGAAATACTAATAAGTAGTGAGTACCTATGTAGCGTATATAATATTTTGCATGTGTATGTATGCATCCATGTATATTTTTAAGTTATTTAAATAAAATATAGAGATTTTTCCTTGGAGGAGGGAGTAAATGGCGGGGACGATAATAGCTGTATTAAGAAAGGATAAGCAAAAACTTTGATTTGAAGCGTATTTTTTTATGGAGAAGAGAAGCTAGATAAATTAGACACTTTTGAGAGAGGAAGGGTATGGAGAGGGATGAAAAAGGTAAAATGCACGGTAGTTGAAACAAACGAAAAAGTACTAAACTAAATATGGTAAGAAAAGGGATTGTTGGGAGAAATTCAAAGGGGATATGAAAGGAATTGAGAAATGAGTTGAAGTCAGAGAATTTTTACTGAAGGTTGAGTGTTATTACTGTAATAGAGGAGAGAATGCTCGACAAGAAAGGAAGATGGTGGAAAAAATAGGCATGTTGGATAAGTTAGGGAGGAAGAAAGTATGCGAAATTGAAGAAGGGTTTATTTCAGTGAAGATGTACAAATTGTGCCTTTTCGGCGAGCCTTAGAAATATATTAATTTTCAGTCATTATCCATTTGACATCCACCGTAAACGTTAAACTTCAACATTAATAGTATTTATTACATGTGTGTATTTGCGTGCATATCAATAGTTTTATGATCTTATGTACGGCTGTAAAATAAATGTTAAACCATTGGAATTAATGTTGATTAAAACTTAAAAATCACATTAAAGAGATATTAGTAATACCATATAAGTAATATTAAACGCAATTATTATGTACTCATGGTAACAATTCTGCCGTAAAATATTTAGCGTATCTAATGTATCACAAAAGGTCAAGGTTAATAGTAATTATTGTGGATACACGACTGTGCTCTTTCAGTTGGCCGTGTTCATTTTCTTCGAAGACATATGTTATTAGCCCAAGGAATGATCGCGCACAAGTTGTAGCAATGTAAAATTGACCCTGGGAAACACTAACTAGTGTATTGCACGACTTTTTTTTTAAGTATTGACCTTGCGCGTTTTTATGGTCATTACGAAGGCTTAAGCCGAATTTGAGTACAAGGAAATTTGTTACTGATAGAGCAAACGACAACAGTGTCTTATATGAATGTAAAGTTATACTTTGTATTAAAATGAAAGCGCCAGCTAATGTACAAGTTAGTATTTTCGCGATATATTGACTGTCTATGTAATGATTTGACTGGCAATCGAGTACAAAGTTTTTCCAACGACATATTAAATATATTCCGAGGAAAAGCGTGAATAACAACCCGTAATTCTTTCAATGTTTTTAGTGTTTAATCTTTTCAATGATTTTTATTTTCATCATGTTATTTATTCTTGTCTTTTGGTGAACATGAATGGAAATTCTGAGAATTAATTGTGCGTCTTTTTGACAATCTCTTTCATTTAATCCGTTCAATCGATTTCGATCTAAGGCTCGCTTAAAATACACCCTGGCGTAATAAATGTATAGGAGGTTCACGCGAACACGTACCCTTGCGTGTACACATTACACGCTTATGCAATTCATACAAATGCGTACTTTTACCCCTTAGCATACCCCTTACCCCTCATTCACACCGAGTACAACCCGACAAACATTTGTTTACCGTTAGACTGCCGAGGGAAGCCCATGTAGTTGGAAATACCGAGATTTCCTTTTTTTATCCTCTTCCCCGCCTTCTTTTTATCTTAAAGCAAAACGCCATTAAATTGCTAATTTACCGAGTGGTCTCGCCGTAATGGGGGAGTCATTGGCGTAGTTAAGTGCTTCTTTCACGGTTCGGTACTCCCTGGCTTTCAGTCTCTTTGGTCTCCTGGGGAGAGGGGTTGTAAGGTGGGTAGAGGTGAGAAGGAGACGGCGAGGGTGGGCTGGGCGGATAGAGCCAGTGGTAAAGTGGAGACGGGGAGAGAAAGAGGGTGGACGAAAGATTAAAAGTGAGGGAAGTAACAGTAACGACGGGGGAAATAATGAATAGGCTATAGGCTGAATAATGAATTGCCACAAAAGCGAGATAAGTTCTTGGCAGGAGTCCTATCCGCTCAGACCATTCGAATTGAATGGCCAATTGAATCGAGTAAAAAATCTCGTGCAAGGATGACGTGGTAAAAAATTCCGGGAATTTTCGGTGTCAATGGGTTTTTTTATTATGGTTCATAAAATGATTTAATTAATTGGGGAGAACTCTGCATAAATTGCTGATTAGTTTTTCTGACGAGAATAATCAAATGTATCTTTATTCTAATCAGTGCTAAATTACAGCTAATATATTTGCAATTGCGGTCGTTTAGGGTCACAAGTACTTCTATACTTACTTTAAATAATGAGGAATTTTGAGATTCATCAATACTGTATCACGGAAGAGTAGTTTTTTTATTTTAACCTAATATCTGGTTATTTTCCTCATGGTCAGTCTGCTATAATAAATAAGGCCAAGTTCCGACGTGGCATTGAATATAACTCTAAATTAAGTTAGACATCAATAATAATCAAAGACTAGGATGCAGCTCATTCATTTTTACAGCGTATTGATTCTTAAATTAAGTGACGTCTACAGAAATTGAAATTTATTTCTCATTTATATGTGTATTATGTCGCATAGTGCTCAATTTAAGACTTAAATTTATCGTCAGTAATTTAAGCTAGGGGGCATGGAGTTAATACGTACTTCAGTCATTAATACACTTAAAATAGACTCAATATCTCTGGGATGAAAAAATTAAAGCGCTCTAGGACCCATGTTTTGCAAGGAACTTGGTATACAACCTCCTCATTTATCGGTGCAAGTCTTGGCTGCGCAGACATTATTACCATAATATTAAAAGAACGAGGATATACAATCGTTTGTGGGGACTGTAGTCTATTAATTCCTTTTTTTAGATCAACTATATGTAGTGTTCTTTTTTTCAGAAATTTCGGAATTTTCAACAAATTCACACTTGAAAACATGAAAAAAAACCATAAACGTAGTAATCAACCCCAAGGTCGGTTTGGTAGGTGATGGTGGAGTTCACCCATTGTTGAGCCCGACGGCGTGTGAATTTCACGCATAAGGGTAGGGGGTGTAGTTGCTTTCCTGCTTAAGTGCTAAGAGGGACTAGCCTGAGATTCGAACCAGGGTCCTCTGATCAGTATTCTAGCGCTCTCCCCCTGAGATACCAGGACCCACTGGAAACAATGAAATTATGTGTATGAATGTAATCGCATACCTACTGGAAACAGGTATACGAACATCATATGTATGAATATAATCGAATACCTAGTGAAATGGGAAGCAGTTATTCCTTTGTGAGAGTCGTTAGATGCCTCAGTTTTATATGTGCTCTGGAAATGCTTAACACAGTTATACCTCAAAATGTCGCGAAAGTGCTGGAATTTTGTTACTTTGAGCAATGTCTTTAATACGCACAAAGTTTGATGCAATAAATGATTTCTGCGCCCTCGATATGATTCATCGATTAGCCTCCACCCATTTTCCATTTAAAGAGACATCATCAAGTAATAGTCACCGGACCTCAGGCTGAAAAATCAGCTGCAAGAAGGGGCCTACGTATATTCATGAAAAATTGAATGATGGAATCAACATATCTTTCGCGAGTAGAAAGTATTTTTTCCACGCATATCTCCTCCTCCCCGCTGGTTGTATTTTCTTGCTCTGTTAGTTAGCGACGCAGATTCCAATTCACGATAAGTACGCAAACAACGCCTTTAATTGCATTGACTCAGCTCTGGACGTAGGGGTAGGCAGTCGCGAATCTTTTTTCTATGATTGGAGCGCAATTCCATCGTCTTAGAATGAAGGTGGAACACGAACTTTCGAGGTTTCCACCTGTTTGAATTACAAACCCCTCACGGAAGTCTCGCGCGTGGTTGATTTGCGACGGTTCTTTTTCTGTATTTACACCGCCGTTTTTTATCGGCACTGGCGAAGGGAGGGGAGGAGGGTGCTGCGGTTGGACCGTGGGGTCGTAAACCTAGATGTCGAATAAGCATCCGCCGCCGCTGAATAGGAAAAAGAGGATGGGCGGGTGAAGGTCTCCCTCCGTCCTCTTCGCCGCGGAGGAATTAGGAATCACGCTCTCTTGGACGCTAATTCCCCGCTATTCCGCGAGACACACTCATGCACCCTTTTGTCTTATCCTCACTCCCACGCGAGATTTGATGCACAGCCAAAAAAACATTGGTAGGGCTGCACCAATTTTCCACCCTGTGAATTAGAGAAAGAAATTCTCGGCACGTAAAAGGGACACGCCGAAAAGTCTCATTGTTGTTTTCTCCACAAAAACAGATTAGATTTTAAGCCCCGGATCCAAATAACACCTCTTGATCCCAAATGAGCTTGCAAGGTCAAGCTTATGCCAACATTGGCATTCATTTCTCTATATAACTGTCATCCTTCAATACAACTACCACATATAATAATACGTAATGTTTTGTAAATTCTTTGGAAAAAACGAATACATTTCGAAGCTCTCGTGCATAACAGTCTCGTCATCTTCTCGTGAAATATTTATGTACATTAAATTAAAATAATCACCGCAAGTCATCCCAAGGTGTAGTTTTGAGGAATTGATGGAGAACTTAAATGAAGAAAGTAAAAAGTGTAACCTTGGCAATTTGTACGAAAACGATTCACTGGAATTAACAATTTCCATTGAGTGGTAATTAAATTATAATTGTGCAGCATCAAAGATATTTCAGCTATGCTTCATATACATTTTCTATTTTTAATGGATTTTTGCCCCAGACATACACTGTAGAAACTTATTGTGTAGAAATTATTGTTTGCTGCGCACAGTTATTTGGAGAAATACTTTGAGGCCACTTATCTCAATGGCCATTGAGGATTATTATTTCTCTAGGAAGATACTCATTCATACTGTACCGTTGTACCTTAAGGTGAACGCTGAATAAGCTTTAGGCTTGTTCTCTTAGGACGTCAATCAAATGTCTTAAACCCAGACTTCTCAGAGAAGTGAGTGGAGGTGGGAAATTTAAGCAAAAAAATTGGAATTCTCTTCCTTTTTCCTCGGCCCCCGCCTGTTCCCAAATCCCTCATTACTCCGTCAACCTTTCCAATCTCCCTCTTCCCCTCTCCCCCCTCACTCCGTCTCTCCGCGTCACTTTTTTTTGCCTTCGACTGAATTCCGCCGCAGATTCGATGGGAGCAAGGGAAACCCAAGCGGAACATGCAAATTCCTCCCTTCTCGGCTTCAGGGACGCCGTCTGTCGCTCCTTCCCGTAAGTGGCTGGGCGTCCCGACGGGAGGAAGGCCCCCCACCCTGCACAGGCCTTTTTTTGTTGCTCCGTGCACCCGAGCGAGAGACGCACCCATCAGCCCCGGACCGCCGACGCTGGCTCCTCTCATCCCCTCGCTCCCCGTTCGGTGGAAAACCCCGCGAGTGAAACCGCGATCTTTCTCCCCTCGTGCTAATTCCCGGAGCCCTCTCTCTTTCAGCCCACTCGCGTGTTTTTCTTTTCCACGCGAATAGTCACACCGTACGTACCTATTGGGACGATAACCGCGACTACTAGCACATGAGCTAGTTGATGCCGTCGGCGGCGGTAAGTGGTTTTTCTCCGGCTTCGTAAAAAAATGCCCTCAAACGTCTCACTCTTGCGGTTAGTTAACTAGGTGCCTTAATTGCACAAAACGAATTGATTTTTTTCTGAAAGGGGTAGTTATAGGACTAATGGTATTGAAACAATAGTGTCTAGCCTATATATTTATGCAGTAGGTTGTTTTATAAATAGATTCCTTTCATGTTGCACGAAGCCAATAACTCGGAAGTCTAAAGAATTCCTTTCTACTCTTATGGTTGAAAGCTGGAGGAATTTTTTATTTAATGCAGCAGAAATATGGTACATCCCATGTTTCACATTAACCATTATGAATTTGTTACGAAACAACTTTTCGGAGATAATAAAACCGGTAAGATATTGCCATACTTGAAAGCTGGAACTAGTGGTAAAAATGACTTTTTTCGAGTTTGAAGAAAAAGATTACGCCAAAGTTAGGGATAAAATAAGATTAGTTGGACTAGAAAGTATAGAAAATGAGGATAAGTGGTTGGATCTATGGGAATTAGGGTAACATGCACAAAGCGTTTAAGTATAAACTTTGAAAATGTATTCGACTTTACCTCGAATAACGCTAGTGAGAGGAGCAAATAAATATTCACTCATTTCACCCGCTTTTACCAGCCAGTATTTTCTTGAAAATTTTAATGTAAATGCATGTTAAATTTCTTCTTCATATTTCGTATACTAGTTGAAGGTCGAATAAAGGGAGCTACTAACCCTTATTCACATATAATCGCAAACTTTAGCTTTAAATAACAATAGAATTATATCTACCTGATGTCCATACTCGCCACTTCATATGCCGCGTCGTCTTGCAAGGAAATTTTTCCATTATATATATATATATATATATATATATATATATATATATATATATATATATTGGAAAACTGAATTGAATAGGCACTCCAATACATGATTGTTTGGTGCAGATTTGTGTTCAGGTGGTTACTGTTGTAGACACGATATAGCTACAATTCGAAGCATCCCATCGAATTCAAACTTACCCTGCGTACCATTATGAACCCGAGAGATTTATATCGCGAATACAGTCAAATGTCTGTTCAGTTATTTTTCGAAATTTCAGCCTCATTTCTTCTGTCTCTTTTTCTGTCTGCTTCAAGCTTGTTCAGCGATTTCGCGGAAATTTTTCCAGCCTCAGTTTCAAGCCGCATTGCTCGCTGAGTTAGTGTTTTTCCATACATGTCCGTACGGTAGTGGAAGCGGTAACACGGTCGGAGCATTCTGAGCAGTAAGACTGGAGTCCAATGTCCGTGGCCGTGGAATTTCAGCCCGCTACCTCTTTAGCAGCTAGCGGTGTGGAGTGGCCGAGAGCGCAACTACGCCCCGCGCCGTCCTTCGATTCAAATCCGCCAAGCCGCGTGACCGACGTGACCTTATTGGCCACGCTCGCGAGATTACCCACTCCGAACTCAGCAAAGGGTCAGCCCCGTCCTCTTCCATCCATTGTTTCAATAAACGAAACAAGAGAAAACATGACCATGGCTCACGAGCGGTAATCAGTTTTCCAAAAGAGAACGGGAAAGAAGTTGGCGAACGAAGTATCGATGCTGGAATGCAATATTTTTTTCGTGGAATTTCGGTCGGAGAGAAAATTCACCTTGAATTCCATTATTTTTCATTTGTTTCCGCTTCGATTACGCTCTCTCTCTTTCTCTTCTTCTCTGCCCATTCTAAATTCTCCTCCTTGTCCCGTTCTCCTTTTCATTTCTCGGATAAGATGGTAGAGAGTCACCTTTACTCCTCCCCTTGTCTCACCTTCTTATCTGTCTTGGAAATGGGGAGTAGAATACTGGGTAGTTGGGGAAGACTCGTTGTTTCTGCTCACTCACTAGACCCGACCGCCGGAGTTACCGTTCATTATTTCGCAACCTCGAACAGAAACTGGATCGCTCGGTTCACTTTTAAGATCCACTTAAATCACATTCCCTAACAGGCTCATCCCGCCCTGGCTGTCGTCTCGCGTCGCCGGAGTAAACCCTGACGCAGGCGCGTATACGTTGAGCTTACTGCGTCCAGCTCTTTTCTCTTTATTTTTCTCGGCGCCCCCAGTTCCTTATCTCGGCCCATCTTCCTTCTTCCATTCCCTTGGCAGTTTTCTTCCTCTTCTCCTCCATGTCTCTTGTGTCCTGCGTCTCTCAGTTTTCGATTTTCTCACGAGTTTTCCTATTTCCGTTTCATTATGGGTCGCTTTGTTTTACCTACCCGTCAGTAACAAAGTCAAACAGTATCAGTTTACGGCGTGGGTGTTTTGGGCGGCGTGTCACATTCTTTAAAAACTTCCGGCGCATAATTTCAGTAAACTTTGTTCTTTTTTTATGTGTTCAACAGATCTATGCTCCATTATTTAGCTGAAGGTGTGATATATTCCATTTCTGGCAATGCATGTAAGTATGAATTAAGAAGGAAATTAACTCTTTTAATGTTCATATGTCGTATCTAAGCGTAATTAAATTGATGTCTTCCGTTGACATAAAAAATAGTTTATCATCCCTACAAATTTTGATGATGATTTCTTCAATAAACGAAATTTCCTCTATGCATATTGTTAATGAAGTTGATTTGCGGTTATTCATGCAGGCATGTGGGCTGTAATAAACACGTCCCATGCTACCTCATACTCCTCACACCAGTCCGATATTCTCCCTTCGATCGATCCTCGTTTCCATCTCTTCTTCTGGAAGGTAATCTCACGATTCTCCGGATACAATCTCCATCGCAGTTTATGTATCCCTTTCGAGCAAATCTTGATCACACTCCAACTGTTATTATCCATCCTGAGCAGAGGTTTGAATTTGAAAGAAAGCTACCACAAGATTTCGAAACATCTGGTTAGTGCCAGTGGTTGGGGGACGGTCGAAACAGTTTTACTTTGCTCTTCTGTGATGGAACTCATCTCAAAATCTTACGTAACTTTTCTGTGATATATGGTATCTCTATCACGAATCTTAAAACTAGAATCTCAAGATGGTTTCGTAAAAGATGGTTGATTCAGGAGTGGGTTGTAAGCGTAACTAGTTGGTGAACGACATTTAATACTTAGCATACGCTATTATATTTAACGTGTTTCGGCAATTACTTATCTCGGAAGTTAAGTTAATTACCCTCCGCTGTTTGCGAATTTTGAATGCAAAGATTTTCATTTGCAGTAGTTTTTCTTGAAGATAGGAAATTGATGAACGATATCAATCGAAAGCTAGAAAAAGCCCAAAATTGAGTGAAATTGCGTCTACATTTGAGCGGAGAGAAGTTCTTTATTTTACGCATTCCGATTCTTTATTCGTGGTTATTTTAACACAAGAACTGGAAAAATCCTCGGGGTCCCTCCCGGATAAACTTTAGTACATATTTTATTGTTTGGCAGTGGACCCACTCATTCAGGTGGATTTAATTTAAGTCCCACCAAACGTCTTTTAATTTTATTGTCGTCATTTCACACGCGTCATATATTTATGAGCTATTTTCGACAAATAGCCTTCCATAATAAGAGTATCCCAATATATTATTCAATTCGTGCACCACGTGGAAGATAATACGTCTGTATTCTACGGAACGGTATTGAAACCTTACATATTTTAGTCCACCATGTTTAACCAACTGTTTACTGGATATTAGACGTTCTTCTGACCTCCATCAGTAACGTTTTAACCAAAACATCGCGGAATATATTTGTATAACAAATACTGGAGATGCAATTGAATTAAAAAAGTATGCATTGAGTTGAATCACGGGCCCAAACGCCTCTGGTTCTCGACGTTCACGGAAACCATATATGCTCAAATCATTACGGATACAACGGAGACTTAGGAGATCCACAATTTAATTACTACCCCTCCCATCATTGTAGTCATTCAGCCAGCAATTCATGGAGTGACTATAAAAGGGCACTCAGCCGCAGTTTTGGTCGGACTAACGTATTTTTGCTGTTGCAGTAAGGTAAGAGTCGTAGGGCGTCGCTCCCTTCGTCCGCAGTAAAGTGTATAGTCATGGTTGATCTCTGTTTCTAATCGCCTTCCCACCGCTCATCCGTCATGTAAGGTCCCCTGAGCACGGGTCCTGTCCTCCACGAAAGAGCGCGGACCGAAGCCCTGCATAGGCCACGGCTCTCACGCTGTAAATTGTTCCGTTCTCCTCATTCTTCCTTTCCTTTCTCATCTCTTTCCCACCTCTCTCGTCCCACATCCGCCTCCTCCCACCCAACCCCCCCGCCCCCGTGCATCCCACCCGGCATTCCTCTTATCTCCGTCCGCGCGGTCCCCCCCCCTCCCCGTTTCCCGCCGCCCCTCGTCCTTCGTTCTCCCCGCAGCCCTTCTTCCGTCGTCCTCGACCCCTTTGCCCTTTTGCCTCTTCTCTTCCCATCTTTCCCTCTGCTCCTCCAATCGGAACACGAGGACGTGTGCGCCTCACCTCCATTCTTCACTCACCTCCCATCCTCCTGTACCTCCTATCCTACTCCGCCCCCGCCGCTCCCGCAACCCCCAATCCCGCTCCACCCTGGTTCGCCTTCCCCCTTCCACGCGACCGAGACCCACCCACTCATACTCCCACTGACGTATTCGCCTCAGCACAGCAAAACCTCTCCCTCTGAATCCCCCTCTTCCCCTTTTCTTCTCTCTCCCTTTCCCTTGAGCGTCCCTTTCCAGAGGCAGGACCATGGAAATAAGGGCTTCGCGATGCTCAACTTTGAATAAAAAACCCACGCATCTTTGATGTGTTGGCATATAAGCAGAGCGGTTGGTGGAGCATATAAGATGCGCCGCCCTGTTGGCGTCGTGAATCGACGTCGTCGCATCTTCATCACGGTATGCTGCATTGGTACATTCAATATCATTGTGAACGTAGCCATTTACTGGGCCACGTAACACGTGGGAAACCTTCAATGTCTGCGTGGCTTACATTTGTTATTTTTATGTACTTGCCAATCCGTGATTCGCATGAACGAAATACTTATATTAATACTCTGCATCATAATGTTTTAATGAAATGATACTTGTCAAATCATTTTGTGACCTTACTTAGGCTGGCGAATGCGACATGATCGCCGAAACGTCAAAAATATATATTTGTGTCCGTTTGTATTTCCATGTTTACTGTTCATTTTTTGTATACGCAATGTGTTGTCGAGCCGTGACAACGCGTTGTGCGTACGAATTTCTCCCTGGCCCGTCCACCCTCGCTTTCACAATAATAATCTAAACTCGGTTATGGGCTGTAGCCGATGAAATTCCGGAGTGCATTGTCTGTGCGACACGCTGGTTTTGTTGGTGGTTAATGGTTGGGTTATTAATGGTTAATTCATTGATACAAAATCAAACACCTTACCAAATACTTCAGTGCACTTTCATTAATTTCGGTTTCACACGCAATTTACACACGTAAAATACGTACAGGGGTGGTTTCCTGATCCCTCTATTCCAATTCTATAAGGAATTCCGTCACGTTATTCATCTCTTTTCAGACTGGATAAAAGGGTGAATGATATTGTTGATTCCATCAGTTGTATAGTTTGTGGCCACCCTTTGGCGTGCATTTTTTTGCCGTTTTCATCACCCTTAACAGGTGGGCGCCGAAGAGTGACATTTTGATTAGGGCACTAAGTTGGCGTAAAATAGTAATGGGTGTTGGTTATACATAGGATGCTTTAGGGCCTTTGCGAGTTAAATGGTTGACTTTTAGTTTGGGCGTGTGAAGTATTTGTATGTGTTTGGCTACGTTGGTCTTAGTGGTATTTTGTTGAGTTTATTTACGAACTTTGGTTTCCTCATCATACATTTATGTATTCGCCTACACACACGAAGAGGTTTACAAACCGCCGGTAACAAAATCGAATGGTCGCGCTAAGCTTTATTCACGTTTTCACTAAATATATGAATAAATAAGTAGACGTGTGTCTTTGGTGCTTTCGTACACTTACATTGGTCTTACGCCCACACTTCTATTCTCCTCCCATACATGTAGTTTCCTTTATTTTCTCGCTCCGCCTTCTAGACGCCCAATATTTTACTTTTTCCCTCGTCTCCTTCCACTTCCCGACTAAACTTTCTCTTTCTTCTAACCTGCTTTTGGACCCCGTTCTTATCACGCTGGAAAATAATGCCCTCGTGCAATGGACTGCTACTTCTCTAGAAGGCCCTAAACCCTGTTCTTTTAATTTCTAAATTCTCAGTTCTGGAAATTCACCCACGTGTATAACAGTTAGCGAAAATTATAGGCTGCATTCTTGTGTTACAAATCACCATTCTGGTTTTATTCAGCTAGATTTATTCAGGTAATTTCCCGTAAAAGTGTTTTGTATGCGTTTGGACTACGGGTATTTTAGGTTTTCATATGGATTAGGATGAAATTGCAAATATTAGATATCTCCGAAGTCATAAAATTTACGATAGGGAAGAAAATTTACGAAAGGTTGATGGGACAGTTAGAAAAACTCTTTTCGCAGTATGCTTAACGAATTTTTCATCTGGTAAGCTTAAAATAAATTTTATATAGCCTCCATTTAGCTTGGATTATTTATTTTCATTCGCTTCTGAAAAGCTAACTAATTAATAAAGAATCGAATGAATTTTTCTTCCCCAGTTTTCTGTATTCTCAAAAAAAGTGGTCCCTCTTAAATTACATCTAAACGCTATCCTAAACAATAGTTTTGTATTATTTATAATATTAAATACAATTGAAATATTTCACTTAAAATTTTTATGACTGAGACTTGGACATAACGATTTACTTATGTGGTAGAGCGTAAATATTGTGTTACTTCAGATGACCAATATTTCACATCCCAAAGGCATAATGTAATGTCATTTTTCTTCCAGTTTCACTCGTTTTCTCACTCAGTGATGGTGATTGCATTCGTCTTTCTGAAAATGAGGTAAACTCGGGATTTAAGACTACTTTTTCAGCAAGGTGTCTGTCACTGAAATAGAAAACCTTTCTGAGACAAAAGAGATTACAGCAGGTGGACGAGCACACTTAAACTTGAACACGTCCAGCGCGTAAACAGAAATAATAGTATAGGACATTGATTTTGCTTGTGCATTTCCTCAAATCTTTAGCTGAGTTCACCACCTAATGTTATGCAGTTTGGAGGTCTTATAGATACTACGTTTAGTTCAATTGACACGTAAAACGTAAAATATAATATATATATATATATATATATATATATATATATATATATTTATATAAATTTTTTCGTAATGGAACGCTCTTTGGCGACGCACAAAAATATAAAAACACAGATGTAGAATTTTGAAGCGTATAAACACAAAGGGCACTCACTCAGTTTTGGCGTTTCGACCGTCGTCATCAGAATCTGATTTCTTCAATAAAAGGATTAAAGAAAACTTGAAAGTTGAAATCTAATTATTTAAACATTGTTCATATGTTTAGCCTATAAGCTTTTAATGAGTTATTCTGGCGAGCCTACTACTTAGGATATTCATGGAAAAACTAGATACTGTATGAAAACCGTACCACGTTCTACACGTCATAAAAATCTAAAATATATTAGCCGATTTACAATTGACCTTAGTCAATACTTTCCCTTGTCATCAGCCTTTTTTTTAATGCTTTAAACTTTTTCTCTCCGTGTTTAATCTCAGACTTTCTATGATTCTTAAGTGAAGTAATTCATGCTTCGTAAATGTAATTAAGTACGTAAGTGGGAGAGAATCTGATGAGTTTCTCTGGCCAAGGAGAATACCTCCTCTCCGCTCTCTCTGCCCACACTTTATTGTAGACCGATTTCTCCCAGATGGAAACGTCGGCATTTTCGAGAATCCGCTCCCGTCCACCACGCTGCCTGCCCCTGCCACTTGGTTTCCTTCCTTCCCAAGGGCGGCCCCCTCTCCGCCTCCTCCTCCCTCCCCCGTGGCCGAACGCCCGCCTACACCGAACGCCGCGATTTCGAGAGAGGCGGTGTTAGCATCGCCGCCATCAGAATCAACCTTCCTTCCCACCACCCCCACCACATGGTTTTCTCGCTCCGAGGCGCTCCCTATACTATACATTTTCCTCTTCCCTCCACCGTCTCACTCACTCTGCCCCCTCCACCCCCTCCCGCTCACATCCCATCCCCCGACGCCATCGCGGCGAGATATTTCGGTCCAGCAACACACCTGTTCAAAGGAAAATGCATCCACTCATTCATTCATTCATTGGCTTTGTATTGCCTTATGCTTGATTCCACGTACTACGATGAGCGCTGCATCAACAGCTTTCGCATGCTTGCACGCTCTTCCACTTTGATTTCGATACCAAAGCTCGCATTCAATGCTCATTTTTTCATGAAGATATGATCAAGGTTGAACCAAACTACGGTCTCCTAGAGCACGCGCATGTTTGTGCGCAGAATTCGCACGCATAAGTACTTGTATCAGAGGTCAAATACCCAAGTACCGTTGTACAGGGACTTCGTTTTTCAATTTTTAAAGTGCGTGTTTCAGTGAATTTTAGTTTAAACGAGTAACTCCCCAAATAATTTTTCGAGGGTAATTTTCATTTTGCAAGTATCAGGGAAGCTATGATATATATTTAGGATATATTTATTGTTCCAAACCATGAACAACGAAGACGAGTTAGGGTTTGTTTTGCGTTCATTAGGTATTGATATCCGTCATGTTTCAGTACCTATCAAAATGTTTCCTGACGAACCAGTAACCTGCATAAATTGAGATGAACTACTCCTGATATTGAGGTGGCTCGTGTTGCATGTGCCATCGACGTAATATGTTAAGACTGCCTAATGCTCTTTCACGCTCGGAAAGGTCCTCGTTGTTAAGGTGTGCCCGGCATCTCGACTTCCCCCGGAGTCTCCCTATCCTTCTCGTGACCATGACAATCTCTTCTTTTCTTCAACCTATACTTATCTTTTCCCTTGCCCCCTCCCTCTCTCACGATCCCCTTTTTAACCCCCTTCCATCTTCCACCTCCCCTTTCGCCCTACTCACCTATCTGCGTACACCAAGCATCAACTTACCTGTGTGTATCGCCCCACATGCTTGCCCTCGTAACTAGAATATGAAACCCTCACACGACCAAGTTTCTATTACTACAATAGTTTTTTCAGTAATTTTTAAGCCTCTTTCAGGAGACTGTGGGAAAGGGACAAAACTATGCGTTGAAAGTTTTTAAAATAAATAGCCTAGGAAAAAACTCTCGTGAGAGTCGTGCCATTACGAACTGTAGTTGTATAATTTGAGAAAATTTTCATCATGGCGTGATTACAAACGTGAGATCCTTCTTCTAAGAACGGCAAATGTGTGGCTCGAGAAAATTAGTTAACTTGGAGATTCTAGGATTTTACAGATTTCAAGTTATTGCTTAAAAAAATATCCCTTTCTGTTAAATTCAATTATGTACATCGTAAGATTAAGATCATCGAATAAGAAATCCATGCATCAAAACTAAATAAGTAATGTTACGAGCGAAAGGGAGGAGTGAATTCTTATTATAATTTAGTGGGATGTGAAAGACATGAAAAAATTACGTCACAGGACATGTAATTTAACTCTGGAGCGAGGAACGACAGGAGAATTCATTATTCGCACGCGCTAGTTTTTCGCACAGTCACTTCCACGAAAGAATACGCTGCATCCTATTGAGGATTGAATCGACCCTTAACGCTATTTAAATCTCTCGCACGTAAACACGATGAGTGCTGTTCCCCGATCTCGAATCGGTTTGATAGCTCCCGTCCTAAGTGAAATTCTCCTTCCTCGACCTTCCCTTATGTCCTCGCCGTTCCCCTCCGCCGCCCCCCCAATCCACCTCGGCCCCCCTCTCGCACCCGAGGGGGATGGAGGCAAAAATGGGCGTAGCACATTACTCCTCCTCCGCCTCCCTCATCTCGGCCCAACACCCTTTCCCCCAACCCTCCCTTTCTCCTATATTATCATCATCAACCTCCTCCACTAACACTATATCCCTTCGCATCCCTCCACTTCATCCTTCCCTCCCGCCGCCGCCTAGATCTCCACCTCTCCCTCCTTACCCCTTTTTCTTCTCCTTTTCCTCAGTGCTCGAGGGGGGAGGGGGCAAAGGGGAAGGGAGGGCCGAGGGGAGGATAGCGTGGGGGCGGGAGAGATACACACAGAGGGAAGAGAATGCCTCGGGAGCGAGAGATGTTCTCTGGATTTATGGAGAGGAGGCCTGTCTCACTCGGAACCGGTTTACTGGGCTTCGTGAAAAGGGGCGGGAAGAGGAGGGGCAGGGGAGAGATGTAAGGAGGTTGGTTGCGGGGGAGGAAAGATGAGGAGGGGGCGAGGTGGGGGTGGAACGTGGGACGTGGGAAGGGATCACCCCACACCGGTTGGGGGGAGGGGGTTGGGACCGAGAGGGGGGGGGGAAGGTCGGCCGGCCTCGCACACGGGAGGAGGAGGGAGAGGGGAGAGATGGTAGATGTGGAATAGGACGGGAAGGGAGGATGGATGGATGGGACCTCTCCCGTTTCATCCCACGGAACAGTCCACGGCGCGGAGAGAGCAGTTTTGCCCTTTGAGAGAGGGAAAGGTTAGGAAGAAGCAAGAGGAAGACGATGTTATGTTTGCATTCACGTGGACTGTCTTAAAAAAAAGGGATTGTGCACTTGCCTCCCCATACAAGATCTCAAATTCGATACAAATTTCACTGTGGAAAACAATAATCATCAAACGCAAATGACAATAATTCTGTTCGGAAACAATGTTTTCAGGCCACTCGCTGATTGAAAGATGCAGTAATTGTTAACTGATGTAAAATATAAAAGATGATTGTTTATCAGTCTTTATTTCATTAAAAAATTTTGTTAGTTTCTTTTTTCTGTTTAATTCAGGGGATGCGTTTTTTTTAATTCGAGTCAAAATAAGGTATACCTGTACTATATATTTAAGGTGCGTGTAGCCAAGTAGTGCGCGTTTGCATGTGCCCGCGGCTCAATAAGTCATGACTTCATGATTATTACTTTCACATATCACGCGAGGTGATCACGCGAAACGAGTTCTATGGTTCCTCGTTTCTTGGAACATTAAATGCCAACTTCACGTAAGCCATCAGGTAATCTTGAATTCTTACCGGCGACTCATTTTCCAGTTCAGAGAGAGAGAGAGAAATGAGACCTCTCCTTTACCGTCTCGGCTCCGTGGAAGAAGCTTCTTGGACCGCTTTTCTGGTTTCTTTGTCTTCTTTCCTTCGATCCTCCAGTACTCGGCCATCGCTCTCTGCGTATTGCGTCGCCTATGCTGTGTAAGGGGGCTTGCCTGCCTGCGATTGAAATCTGCAATGCGCGGGTGGGACAGGATTTTAGAATCTCGTTTTTTTGTCAATCTTTGCGTGGCTGAGGGATGCATTTCCTCCCCTGCCTTTGTCTTCCTCTTCTTACCTTTTAGTAGTCTTTCTTATGGAGAGACTGAAACCCTTCTGAGAGAGCTCTGGACGACGACACAAGTGATGTGATGCTGATGGGCCGCATTCTCTGCGTGTCCTTGGCCACTTGTCATTGTCGCTAGGCCCACAAGTCTGACGACTACTATTTCTCTATCTCCTCTCAGCCAAATTTTTATCAGGATATATAATAAATGCTTTATGGGGATCCACGTCAATCATTTTAACCGTTTATTCATGTATTCGCTTTCAATATACGTTCGCACTTTTTTGTGAGATGCAAAATATTATATGAAGTCTTTCTATTTTAAACTGAAACTACCGGAAAATTTATGTAAGTATTGTTCGTTAAAATTATAATATTTTTGCTTACACTATTGACCGACGTGAAATCATTTTGCAGGCACATCAATACTCGAAACTTGGGCGACTCTATTCGCTAATACTTTTTTACACAAAATTGGCCGTTTAAATGTTCGTTGACTCAGAATTCTGTTAAAAAAGACGCAATGGAAATTAGGAATAAAGGAAATGGCTGTGAAAGTCCTCTTTTATTGAATTAGACTATTTGATTTCTGAAACGTTTCTTTGGAGAGGCGCAAGGATATGTGTTTTATTATATTTTCGGTGGCGTCAATCGAAATGATGTTCCAGATCTCTTACGCCAACATCATGGTGTAGGTTTATTTTAAACCAGGACCAAGCAGCAGGTATTTTGAGTAAAAGTGAATGAGATTAGCTAAGTCGTTCTTATTATATATATATATATATATTAATATTACTAATATTATAATATACTAATAGTATAATATACTATAGTATAATATACTAATATTATATATATATATATATATATATATAATAGGAATAAAAATATTATATATATATATATATATGTATGTATATGTGTGTGTGTTTAACAGCAGGACTATATAAAATTTAAATATATCCTTTTACATCATCCTTAATCAGCCAATTAAGGATGATGTAAAGGGATATATTTCTCCTTCTAACCACGTTGGGTGTTTTTAAGAAAGCTTATTAAGTTTGGCTGGCTTGACTCCCTATTGTTTAGAGGGGTTGGCTACTGTCCGACGGGGGCCGAGTGTAAATCCGAGTTATGCCTCTGGGAACTCCCAGCCAAGAAGACAAACTCCAACTGGCTTGTGATTTCCTCGGTACCAAAAATCCGTCAAAAACCAACTGGGAAACCGTCGTCGTTGTAAACAATCTGAATTTTCGTTCAGATACTTGAGATATAGTTGAGGACTGAACTCATTGCGGTTGCGTTCAGCATAGGGTGGGCCGGTCCTTCTCCTGATGGATATCCAGTTGTCCAGAGGCATAATCCGGGGTCATTTGATAAATAACCTACCCAATGGGATACCAAACTTTAACTTGGACGGAATATGGATTTGAATTAATCCCTCTAAGCTCAATTTTCACGAGGCGCAGGACTTGCTACCGGGTTAGATCTATCCCTATACGCATCAAGCCAACTTAGAGTTTAAAAACTGTACACTTTCATGCTTAGCATGAAAGTTAAGAATTTTTTTCCGCTACGATAAGTAGAGTATTTATACGCTATGTGTAGAGAAAATTTATTTTTTTTGATGATTCTAAAAATTCATAAAGGTAGTATGTAAATTAGCTAAATATTAAAAATATGTATTTACGACAATAAAACGAATAATATCGATTTAAGAAAATGTTTTTAAAAAAATAAGAAAATATCATAAAAGATTTAAAAGCATCTGATAATCGATTCTTAGCAAATGATGCATTTCGGAAAAGAAATACTTAGTTATTCCACATGTATTTTATTGTACACGACCTAGGTTTCGACTCACAAAGTCATCATCAGGTGATGATGACTTTGTGAGTCGAAACCTAGGTCGTGTACAATAAAATACATGTGGAATAACTAAGTATTTCTATTGCCAAAATGAATCGCTTCCACAAAGTGACGCCTCATACCATTCTATTCAAATGATGCACTGTTCCAGTGTTAAAATCAAATCGATCAAGTTGGCCTTCCACGACATCACGTCTGATTGGACAAAATTGAGAACCCTTTAACTTTCATCTACGAGGGTCATCCGGAAAGTAGTACCCGTTCGTGAAATAAAGACACAAAAGTAAATATTAACAAACATAAAAAATTTTATTTGAAAGAGGATACTTTAAACTACTTCTCAACATAATCTCCAAGCAAATTAAGGCATTTGTCATAACGTGTGACAAGTTTCTGTATTCCTGCTGCATAGTCCTTCGCCGCCAGCTCATTGAGATACAGGGTCACTCCTTCTTTAAGTTCTTCATCGCTGTCAAATCTTTTTCCTGCCAAAAAGTCTTTAAGCTTTGTAAAGAGATGAAAATCTGAAGGGGCCAAGTCCGGGCTATACGGTGGATGGTCGAAAGTTTCCCATTTGAATTGCTGCAAAAGTTTTTGTGTTATCCCAGCTGCATGAGGCCTGGCATTGTCATGAACGAGAATGACACCAGTAGACAATAGACCTCGCCGCCGATTTTGTATTGCCCGCCGTAATTTCTTTAATGTTTCACAATACGCATTGGCATTAATAGTGTCTCCACGGGCCATAAAATCAATAAGCAATACACCTCGTCGATCCCAGAAAATGGTTACCATGAGTTTCCTGGTGGACAGAACTGTCTTGAATTTTTTTGGTTTGTTTGGTGAATGAGCATGATGCCACTCCATTGACTGTCGTTTACTCTCAGGTGATGCATAACAAACCCATGTTTCGTCACCAGTAATTATGCGAGTCAAGAAAGAGTCTCCTTCATCAGAATAACGTCCCAAAAACGTCAGTGCTGCAGCCATACGCTTGGTTTTGTGCTCATCTGTAAGCTTGCGAGGGACCCATCTTGCACAAATTTTTGCATAATGCAGATGGTGTTTAACAATTTCATGAACAATTGTTCGAGAAACATTGGGAAAATGCTCACAGATGTCATCAATTGTGACGCGCCGATCGTTCCTCACGAATTCGTCAACTGAGCTCACCAGTTGGTCTGTAATGACAGACGGTCTCTCCGAACGCTCATCGTCGTGTGTGTTCCCCCTCCCCATGTTGAAGTTGCGACACCACCGCCGAACAGACGACTCGTCCATTACATTGTCTCCATACACCTCCTTTAATTGGCGATGAATATCACATGGGCGAACGTTTCTTGCATTGAGGAATTTAATCACTGCCCTCACTTCACAACTGGCGGCGTTCTCAATTTTTTTAAACATTGTAAACAATCACAGAAACAACACAGGCAATGCTAGCGTCACGCAACTTGGCTCAGAGAAGGCAGACAAGCCACTGAAGCTATCTGACCTCGTCCAGCGGCTACTCGCGTCGTCAGCACTTCATGCGGCACGAACGGGTACTACTTTCCGGATGACCCTCGTATTTTCACGAGGGTTATAATTCACTGCCTGAAACTGAAGCTCGTTGCTTGCTTGCTCTTGCCGCTTTTACGGCTATCGTCAGGGTCTAGATGCCCATGCAAACTCGGGCCCTTAAAGGGTTAAAACAAAGAGACGGGGGAGGATGGAACCTAGAGAATGAAGATTGTTTCATTGGGAAAGGAGCGAGAAATGCTTTAGTTGGAGTTGAATTTCTCGAACCTTAGAGGTGAACTTGTGTGAATAACTGAACCATGAACCGAAGAGGATAAATGAAATGGAAGAGAATAAATGGGAGAAAGGAGAAGGAAGTGTAGAATTCTAAGAACGGAAAGAAAATACTACAATAAAAAGTCTGAAAATGATTCAAGAAAATTATTTTGACTGTTTTAATGCGGACAATGATCTGAAAATACATTCTTACGGGGTAAAATATTAACTTCATTTCCAATTCTTAACCCAATACTTCAATATATTCTGAACGTGTCTGTGGGAATAATCATGCAATCCTTAGTTTATAGTCGCTCTGACACTTATGGCATTAAATTGAAGGCTCGTCTGTTTCAAAATGTTTCCATTGAGTATTAGTGTTTGTGCTTATGATGTTCGCTGACCGAGAGGTAATTTGCCATTATTAATGCATGAGCGTGCGAATCATCACCAGGCAATGTTATATGCTAATCATTGCAATACGCACAGGACTATGTCCCTCTTCCTACTCGGGCCGCATGTTTAGTGTTCCCGTCCAACCAGCTGTGCCGGTAGGAAGCCTTCATGTGCTGTCCTACTGCTAGGGTTTAATTGGTGAGTAAGTATTGATACAGGGGCGGCGATAGAGCCTTGTCATGGGTAAAACAGATACAGATGTAGTGGCTCTCGCGATACTGTTGCTCCAGAAGATTTCTGCCGGGATTCGAACGGTATGGATAATGGATTTTTGAACACAGAATTTGTGTGCAATCACCACAAACAGGATGAAGTGAAAGGGACGCGGAGAGGAGAGAAATGAGTGAAGCGGTTCTTGCGCCTTTTCTCCAAGAAAGGGGGGCAGGGGGAATAGGAGGAGTGCGATAAGGGGGAGCAAGAGAGAAGAGGCAGACTTTTGTGACGGGTCGAGTGCTCCAGTGGGGGTCAACCGCATCGTCCCGAGTTTTCGGGTCCATGCGTAAATATGTATACATGCGGGGAAGTCTCGGGGGTAGCGAAGCACTGCGGATGGGTGTAGGGGAGAGAGGGATTGTGGGTGGGGGGGAGGATGTCCGGACAAGCCGAAGTCGATTCGCTCTGGGAGAGGAGGATCTGCGGCGAGGGAGGTGAAGGAGGGACCAAGAAAGGGAGTGAGAGAAGAAGTATGTATTAAAGGCGCACAGCGGAGAAGCCGGTGAAAGGGAAGTTTATGTGGCAAAGGAATCCCATTCGTTTGCTCAACCATATTCATTCCATCCGACTCTCGGGGGATCCACCACAAGGATTTCTTCCTTGCCTCAACTGAAGCCAACGCTGAAATATGCGTATCAAACATTTTAGCTGATGACTTGTAATATAAAGGTCAGTGGGATAAGAGATATTGAATGTCTAAGTATAGCTATGGGCTGGTAACTGGAGGAAAGAGGCGCAGGAATATGATTTGTAAGCCAAATATAATTTATTAACGATTTTGTGCAACATTATAACAATATTTTTCAAGATCTGAGAAAGGGGAAGGAAAATGAATGGTTGGGGTTTGAGAGCTGGAGGTTGAAATAGGTGGCGTTTAAGACTCGCGACGAATGATTCAATATCTCCCTCATTGCCACTCTCAAAGTAAAAATGTGAGAATATTTATCTAAACTTTCGAAGGATCTCCCCACCTCTCTCTTTCTCCTTGCCTTTCTCTCTACATACGCTACACAAGGAATGGTATCGTGCTCTATATCAATAATTTTCACTCATATAGTACTTCATGGTTCGTTAGAAGTTATTTGTCAATCTCTGGTTTCAAACTCTCACCGTATATTAACGGTAGTTTAATGGAGGAGTATTTATAACATAATATTTCTCATTCTTGAAAATTTCATCATGCTGAAATGATCTGAAACTTCTACCAGCCACTACCATTAAATAAGTCTTTCATTAATGAGCCACGCTCATTCTCCTGCGTTGGTTTGCTTTAACTTTTGTTGGATTTAATATTTCGATATAGCTTAAAAGATGCATCGGATGAAACGAAAAATATTTAATAGCTAAAATTGAAGGTAGATCAAAGAATATGATGATAACATATCGGATTAAATCATACTTTTCAGCTGATGTCGAGCATATTTCATTTCCAATTGAACAACTGTTCATTTTGAAGCGTCATATCAAGATATGGAATTCAACATAATCCTCATATTTTAACTGAGGTTTAATTAAGATTAACAGTGGCATATTTTGGTTTAAGGTCCTTTATTGGCACCTCAAAAAATATAGCGTCATATAACTAAAGCCACTGGTGCTAAAAAAATATATCTAAACCCAGAGAGGTGACTCCAGCACTGACAAATAAATCGTATTTGGTTTAAATGATATTTTGTTGGTACCCATTGTTTTTACAAAACATTGGTAATGAAAACTGCAACAAATTTTTATTATAAAAGTGCTCCTTCAGCTTGAAGTAATGCTTAATGCGTGCTTAGGTTTTCTCGTGGCAAAAGATAAAATTCATTCCGATTTTCCCTTGAGCTCTCTCATGAGACTTGAGAGAGAGAGAGATGTGGGTGGCTGTGCGTGGTATGAAGTACCCTCGACTGCGCTCCTTCGTTCACCACCACTACTCTCCTTGCTCCCTCAAAAATCCTCGCCATCACAACATCCCGCCAACGCCGTAGCCCTCAAAAATGAACCCCCCGTCCTCCCGCGTTTACCGTACCGGTTTCGTTCGTTTGACGGTTTAATGCACTGCAGAACGCCGACGGGTGACATTTGTTTGTCGGTTCGAGCGAAGCAGGGACTCCTTTCCTCCTCCCCCGCCCTTCCTAACCTTTCGAATTCGCCCGCCTCACAGTGCAATTCCTCTTCCACCACCCCCCAGTGCCACACACGAGAGAGGCTGGGTTTGCCCGCGCCCTCTTCCACTTTCCTTTTCCTTAACCGATCCCCATTCTCCTTCCCCCTACCTCACTCTCTCATACATACACAAGCACGCTGTTTTTCTCTTCTTTTTTTGCCTTCGACTCTCAAGAATTTTTATTTCATCCCTCTGCCGCCTTACGACTTGTTTTGCACCCTCCCTTTTATCTCTCTCTCTCTCTCTACATATATATATGGTTCCACCATTATCTCTCGCAATATCCGACCGAGTGGCAAACGACTTAACGGTTCGCGGATCCGACCCGGCGCGACGTGTGTCCCATCCGCCTCGCCAAGGGAGCTGTATTTTTCTTCTTTCCTTTTCCTGCTGCTGGAGGCGTGTGAAGGAACTTAATGTGATTGGCTCACGCATGGGTACAGGTTAAGTAGGCATAACTCACGGCTTACGCATTGATAAATGATTTATCAGCGAGTTTGCGGGCCAGAATGCATTTACGTCAACCGCGAAATATGTGCATTGTGTGTCGGATCAAGTTTCCCCTCGTTTCCTTCGGTTTGGCCCATCAGTGCCATTTCTATTTTCGCGTTCCTCAAAAGCGTGGCAAGTAGTGGTGCGTCTGAGGCGATTTACTACTTTTGGAATGCCCTCAAGTTTTCCCTTTTCCACACGAATCGTGTACTCTCGGATAACGCTGATTACGTCGGCGTTAATTGTCGAAAAAAAGGTTTCACTTTCCCACTTTAATTCCGCCTTAGTAAAAAGGTCGTTAGTTTATTACTAATTCAAATCTAAAATATCTCTCTGCACTCTCTTCCAAGGCAAGCAAGTCGTGCAAGAGGGTAGCTATCATCACGCTAAATCATAGGGACAAATCTTTTCTTTCATTTGCCTCTTTTCACTGCTTCACTCCCTTTCCTATAGCATCGGAAAAAGTGATGCTATGAATGGAAATAACGGAAATCTGCATAATTTCCAGCGTAGCGTTACGGGACAGGAATTATCGACGCGTCGAGAATCCCCGTTTCCGTGACGATTCTCGAACAAGGAACAGGGTACTTGTGGTGTGCGTGTAGAGAATTTCATCCCTTCAAAAGCCTAAAACAGTGCAGAAATACTCGGTTAAAATATTTTTGACCAGAGACGACTCCTCGACGCTCACGCCCACACTTGACAGAAATGATTCTTTGGACTGCACGGTTCCCATTTTTCAATCGATTTTGTGCATATATTAATATATTAACAACTAATTTGGCGCTTTCATTGGGTTTTTGAATAAGTTATTATGTTTATTGGTATTCTACAGTTAAAGCTAGGTTTTGGATTAACACTACTTGTACAACTGTTCAACGATACATTTCATTGCCCATGCTAACAAAATACAACCCGACACCTGACACTAAATTGTAAAATGACGAAATCTTGTGGTAATAAAAAACGAAATGTATATGATCTTTACAACTTTGGTGGGGTGAATCAAAATTAGGGCATCGATGTCGAATACTAAGGCTCAATTAATAAAAATGTCCAAAATGAATGGAATTATGTGAAATTTGGCAGCAAATTAGTACCAATTGGCACTGAATAGTTGACCTAAAATATTCCAATATTGTGTTGCGTATATAACTTAAATCTTCAACGTCTGGCGACGCCCATGAATTAGGACCATAGAATTAGGAAAAAATACATTTTTCCTTTTGTTATTATGGATGTATATAAATTCCACGGCCTGAAGATTCTATCCGTAACACCTACGCGCACACGTTTACCGGACAGGTCACTAAGAGTGTTGGAAAGGTATCACTGGAAAGAGATGGGCATTAGGACAGAGTTTTAATGGAATGGAGCCATAAAATTGACTCAGATTTTTGATCGCCAAAAGGAAATCTGCCTACTGTTGAATCTTCCCATGTCACACATCCCGGCGGTGTCTCAGAAGGTACCATGTATATTTAGATGTATATAAGTGGACATTTCTTCATTCGGGCATTTTTTTCCTAATTTTTTTATAAATGTGGTCCTTGTTGTAAGCGAACGTATCGAATTCAGGATTAAGCTCACACGCTCCCATTTATGTAAATATTTCAGCAAAGGGAAATTATCTCGAAGGGTTTCCAGCTCGCCCGTTTCAACGGTCCTCTCCCGCGGTCGTTGAGGTCGCCGCGCTAGGGTAGAGAGCGCTCGCACGCTGCACTGCGCTTTGGCGCAGTCATCCAACCTGTGCCGACCGACCAACGCCAGATGCACTCAAAAATCTCTCCCTTCTCCCCACTCCCGTTCTCCTCCTCGTCGTCCTCATACCCCTCCCCCGTGCATTCGCCGTCTCCGTTATTTTTCCGTCATTCTTTTCCTTCCCAACTCCGGTG
Organism: Hetaerina americana; assembly: GCF_022747635.1. Taxonomy (NCBI): domain Eukaryota; kingdom Metazoa; phylum Arthropoda; class Insecta; order Odonata; family Calopterygidae; genus Hetaerina; species Hetaerina americana. The sequence continues at coordinate 90,486,125 of NW_027286874.1, forward strand.
TTCCCGCCCCTCTCGTCTCTCTCTTTCTCTCTCTCTCCCCACTCAACTGACGTCTCACTTTCCACGTTTTACCGTTGGTTTCACATTGCTTCTATTTTGTCACGTTACCCTCCCGTGATTCCACCTTTCTTCCCTTGAACCTCCTCTGTCGGGAAATGAATATACACCGTTAGTGCGGGTCTCACGTGCCGCGGCGGATTTTTGCGATCTCATTTGGAGAAATTTGCAATCCATCGGTGCTGACGGCCGCGGTGACTTCATCGGCGTGCACTCCTGCACGGTGCAATGTTCCACCTCGCCAAGGGCGTCTGAGGCGAGTGACGGGAGATGGTTTTCTGCGTCCAGGGCGGCGTGACCTTTATATCGAGTGCTCTCTCGAGTCAAGGGGATCGTTTCTTCCGTGACAATGGAGTCGATGCCTTTTATTTCCCACGGCTTGTAACATGCGCCGAAGAAACATACATATATTGGCATCCCATTTAAATTCTCGTGCCTTCTCTTCTTTTCCCAAAGTTATTGCCAATAGCGCAAAAAAGATTCAATCCAACCATTCATAAGTTTGTTATAACGATTGGTACATCTTTGAAAGGTCATCTCATCAGAAATTTGCAATCGAGTTCGTTTCCTCGCTGCATTTTGGTAAGATGATCGCAGGTATGATTTTCTTTGATGGTAGGGAAGACGCTTCTCTTATTTTCATGCCATGATTCGTTGGGTAAGGAGTCGTGATCGTATTTCAGTATGAACCGCGGATTACACGTGTATCTTTCGTAGCAGTTGATCATAATTGAAGGCATTCCAGCTCCCTAAGTTTTTTGCTTACTCTGCCCTTTTATATCCGCATTGATTAGATCTTTGGGAGTCGTTTACTCTTCTTAAAGTAAACTCAAGTCCATATATGATGCTGGTCCAGATTTCTGCATGCGTGGTAGAAAGGAATGAATTATATATTTTTCCCGAACGGTTCCATTGCTCTCGATAGGTCACCCTCGTTGATTTTCTTATCTCGGCATCGTGAACGCTATTCGTACTCCTCTAGATACTTAATTTAACACGTACATTCTGGAGATCTAGATAGCGAATGCCACGTGGCGAAGGCGTTGAAGACTAGTTTGTGGAGAGGGCAGATCTTGGAGAGAGGGAATGCGGGTCCCATGGTGCTCCTTTCAGATCCAGTCTCAGTAGACACACCGTCGTGGTTTACAGTTACTTCGTGTCACTCCCACAAAGCCCCAGCCACCCACATGCGAGTCGCTCCGTACCATTCGCCTCGCACTCTCTCACAGTCGACCCTAGATAGTCGTGAATTGGGCGGATCGTTCTATTCATACGAACCTCCAAAGTTCTAGCTATGGGAGAGTATTAGAATATTTCGCTCACCATCTTCTCCCAGGTTCGCAGTTTATCAGAGCCGAATTCTCATGTTGTATAATATGCCTCTTTGTCTTTTATGCACATATAGGTCTTGTTCAGGAAGAATCACTTTCTTTGAATTAAAACTACTAGAATTCACACATTTATTTATTTTCATACAATCTATGCCTTTCCAGCAATGGAAGATTAAGTTCTTTCGGAAATGGTGGTTCTCTTGCCCTGCCTAGTCCCGGTTTGCATCCCTCCGCTCTACCCAATCTTCTATATAGCAGTCACATTCACTTCGCTACAATTAGTCCTTATGTTTATCGAAGAACCCGCTTTGAAGAAAGTTGCTCATTTCTTACGTACATAGCTGGAATTATATTCCATTGGTCTTTAACACCTAATAACTCTTAGAATAATTTATGCCTCCAATTTCTTTGTCTATAGTCAAATCGATTGAATGACTTGTGTATAGTTGAGAATTGGGTTTAGCACAAGAAGAAATCAAAACACCCATATACCGGTATAGATAAATGATCACCTTAAAGCAGTTAAAATAGAGTGCACGGCAGATTTATGTGGGGTTCAAACCATATCTAACTATGATTGATTGAATGTTTAATTCATTTCGGTCATATATGGTGGCTTTTCTCGGGTAGGTCGCGTGTTCGTTGTACTTTTAAAAAAATTGGCATCCCATAAAATGCCAGTATTGTGCACCTGTGTTTGATGCCGGGGCTAAATCAACGTTTTGCCCTAGATCGAGTCGGCAGTTTTTCTTCATTTTGATTGGGTCAAGTTGTTCTCACTCATTCCCAATAAACCTTTGGGCAAGTCGTCTATTATAGCTAGTCACACCCATTATTTCACAATTGTTCCGAGCAACTGGCTATACAGAAACCGGCTGCGCCAGAATTTTAATAGCGATTTGCTTGGAAGAGTGGTAAAAGAAGGGAATGAGGACCAATGGCTCCAAATCACCGAGCTAATAACAGTTCTAGCTAGGATAATACTCGGTCCTTATGAGAGTAGTTATACGAGGATATGTTTTAAATTGTTAAAAACCCTTCCTTGCATCACTGAATATCCTTCTTTGGGTGAGAAAACAAATCTAGTGGCTTCTGATACTTAATTCGTTGAGCTAGTAGCGTAGCAAATAAAGATTAGAAAATGCGTATTAAATTATGGTCCGTCGGTTACCATAACCATGAGACATCCCGTTCCGATTTGGGAATTGCCGCCAATACTTTCGAAGAGACGTATCTCTGTCTCTTAGTTTTTATTGAGTCCCCTGGAACCTGTTTTGTGTAAATATTTTACAACCCAGCCAAAAGCATAGCCGAAAGCTCTGCTTCAGACATTATCCCTACGATTCTATTGCGGTCGCATGTGAACCAATTAATTTCGTGAGCGTAGACTGTTTTAAGTTCACTATATCATGCATACGGAGTTTGAACGTGCACCCTTTGTACCGAAGTATTTATTAATTTCACAGTTTTCCTTCAATAAACGCCGATTACGCGCTCCGCTTGTGCAACTCAGCTCCACCCAGCTTTTTCAACCGGGTGAACGTCGAAATCCGCATCGACACCGGCACACATCGATTCAGCGTCCCGGAGATTGTGGTACCGCGCCTTGGTGAATTGGCGGGGCCGCTTGATTTTCGTCCTTCACCCCATCCCCCAGCGACCGCGGTCCGCCCGCCGCATGTTGCCGGCAGTCATGAGCTCCCCTTTCTCTTCGACTCCTTGCCCTTTAAAGAAATTCCTCTCTTCCCTTCCCTCCGTTCTATCACTCTCTCCCTCCCTCCCCCCTCTCCTTCTTCATCTTAATCCCAGTCTCCGTCGCACTTTCTTGCACGGGGATCACCTGTCGCGCGCAGGACCCCGCCAGCCGCCGTCGTTTGGGAAGAAATACCGTTCGTCGCGGTGGTGGCGTAGTAGTTCGCCCCGGGCCACGGCTCGGTCGCGGCACCCTTGCATTGCCGTACTGATCGCCAGAATGGACTTCGTTTTTGTCCCATTAAGAACTGAGTTGATCCACTTCGAGCTCAATGCCTGCAGGTGACGCCTTTGGCATTATATTTAAAAAGTACGCCAGTAATCCAACTTATTTTACGTAAAACTCTATCATTAATGACATAGCTTAATTACTTACAATCACTTCGCGGGGAATCATTTTACTGCAAGTCAATAGAAATTTAGCCTTTTTTTTTTTTTGAATGGCAAAAATTTAACAAAGCCAAAAACTCTGAAAATATAACCTTCATTGCATCGTCTACTTGATTTGGGCTGTACATTAATTTGTCGTGCTTACCTGAGGAGACATTTTTCGTTCCTTTTGTAAGTTTGATGCTAAAAATCGTTTATTTCATTTTTCATCGCATACATTAGAACAGACATATTGAGTAGGGAAAATGAACCATTTTTGAATGAATTATCTTGGCGTTAAAACTCCACTAACGGCTAATTATTCTATTATCGGCTAATTAGTGGTCGAATCTACCAATATAATCTGGTATCTTAATAATTCCCTCATTTTCGCAAGAAAACTCAGTGTCCTGTACTTTTCTATTAGTCTAAGACTTGCCTGCTTTTTGAAAGAGTCAGAAGGCTTCCAGACTAATTCTCCGACATAAAAGTCTCTATTACACTCTTCTCATAGCCATTTTTGACAATCTAACGAATATTCTCTGAATCTTTACCAACAACTTAATAAACGTTTTATCCCAAATTACCCGAGTGCCTTGCAAAGGGTTTGCGTTAAACCAAGTAAAGTATGTTATAAATTAATATTTATTTTGCACAAATATATGTACGCTGACTTTATAATTTACTTAAGAAATCGTATAAGCCATAATTTGTTTTTAATCTGAGCCAACCCTGTCATTATACGTCATTAAAAAAATTACAACTCTACCATCCTCTTGAAACTTTTGTTTAGTCTGAATAAGGTTATGAAACGTTTATTCTAAAGACTCGTGAAGTGGTCCACAATGTACAAATGATTTCTACCGTTATCCATTGTGTTGTGTTGAGTCCCGCTTACATTCGGAGATAATGGTGGCAGAAGGGAAAGGATGATGTTTGGGGCGGATGTATGCGGCTCATAGACAAGTTCGCGGCCGCTGTTATGAAGCGACTTACACGCGTAAGCGTTAGCACGAAACTTAGTCCATTCCATCCGCCCTCTTTTGTGAGAGTCCAGCCATTATAATCGGCGTGCTACTCACCTCCCGTAATGTAAATCTCAAGGCATCCGCAGGAACTCTTGAACCTCATTGCCGCAGTCACAAGATCAAGACGCGCCAGTTAACTCACTTCTTTTTGTTTACCTCATTTGTTTTGTTTTGAATTTTTGTTTACCTCATTAACTGAGAGCAATTGGTTAAGAAATGTGTGCAACGTAGTTGAAATACTGAGGTAATTTTATCATAAAGGAGAAGCAAGGCGATATATAATATTAGCAAAATTTTTATTGGAAATGTATGTTAGCAATTTTAGAGTCATGGATCGATAAACTCATTTAAATTCGAAGATGTTGGCGTAGAAGGGTTCATACCTTAGGGAAAGATATTTTTGATCTGAAATGGAATTTAATGCATCAAAAACTTAATCTAAGTTTCCCCAAGTCAAAAATAAAAGGAGAGTTGTTTGAAATAAAATGAACGGTTTAGCACAAGCATGTATTATAGAGATATAAGCGTTGTCCAGTGTGTGACAATTTTACTATCCTTGAGTATGTCCAATTATTTCGTCTGTATTTACTTATCAAATCGTCATTTTTATTGCAAGCAAGCTAAATCAGGTTTTCAGCCGAATTATCTTTTCATTTAGACTTCCTTCACAGTAAGGGTTGATTTATTTTATGTTCCAATATTCACGTTATGAATTTCCTGTAAACATTCTGTTTATTTTTACCATTAATTTTAAGCCATAATGCCTCTGTAGCTTCTGACAGGAATCGTATTCAACGGTCTTGTGACTAGTAAAGGACTTCGTTCGAGAACAATAAACTTTATCTACCTCCCTTTCTCCATCTCACTTTCTCTAGTTAATAGCTATCATTCCCGTCAATTTAATTTCTTTGGTTTCCGAGGGAAGGTCGCTGTGGTCATTATGTGGTTCGCATAGAGTGACAGCCGGGGAAGGCGTCTTTATCCAAACTTGGGAAGCTGGGATTTAGTTTGGTGTTTTCGTCCGGGAGAAGGGAGGAAGGCGGATGCCCAATCGCGGCAAGGCTGATCCCATCTCGTCGTCTCTCCGGTAAAAACGGCATTCCATTCCCATTCTCCCTTTCCCTCCCTCCCCCACCTCCCAACTCCTCAGCCCTATTTCAACTTCCCCTCTCAGCCGTGACATTTTTATCTACGCATTTCATTTTCCTTTTTCCCTCTCCCAGCCTCCTTTTTTATTCCAAATGTGCGTGTGTGTGTGTGTGTGTGTCTCTTTTTCTCTCCCTCTCCTTTTCGTGTTCTTTTTCTTCATCCTTATTTTACCAATGTCTATCCCGCCACTGTCTCCCTCTTCATCCGATTAACTTGGCAGCTATAATTCTCAGATCATGCGCAGTTCTGTCCAGTTTCTTGAACTTTCCCTTTTTTTCAAATCGTTCATTAGACATTACGGCAGTGATGAAACTCAATTGCTCATCATGAAATATTTTTGGGAGTAAAAATGTTCACATTGAAGTAATCTACAACAGTGGATGCTTTAGCAAAGTATCCGAGTTAGCTTATTACGAAAATATTCTGTCTCTAAAATTATTGATATCACCTTTGAGTCATCTTTCCCCACTGTTCTCTTTTAAGCTTGCGTTTTTCCGAAAGCAATCAAATTATGGAGGATATATTTAATGCTTCATTCTGTTGAAGTCAAAGCCAATCAAAAATCCCTACCCAAAGAGTTCATGTTCCAAAAACGGAATTCGAATACATTTTCGAATCGCGGTTGCAAAGAATCAATTTAATATTATGGATATCTAGAAGAATAATAATAATCCCCAATATAATGCAGATATCGCTATCCTTTGTTATCGGCGACAATTAAGCATAGATCTTTTCATGGTTAATCCTAACTTAACTCTTCAATTACAAAATTAACTTAAATTTAACCTACTACTTGGGCTGATTGGGAAAGTTTTGGAAAACCTCCACTTATTGTGTTTTTGGGATAGGCAATTCCAGTAATTGGAAATATCAAGAAACTCGCACAGGTTTGAATTGGAAAACATATTTTCTCACATTAACCATGGGGAAAATTTTCTTCTAGTCTAGCTTATTTGAGCTGCAATGGCGCTGCGGATATGTCTTTAATTTCATGGCAGATTCATTATCAATGCCGCTATCAATCCGAAGCTTGGTGTTAACAGGAGGGAGGACAACGAACTCCAAACTTCCCCTGAAGGCCTATGGAATTCACACATTCAGGATAGGAGGGTCAGTTACTTTTCCTGTCACAGATTCTTTTTCCCACGATTATCTAAGAAGTAGCCAGAAAATTAATTACGCCGCTTGGATTTTAAACGGGTTTGTCCTTAAGTACCTGTATTATCCAGAATTTTGAACTTTAAATCCCCTTCTGAGTTGTTGAGCGTTCTACCCACTGGATCACCATTTATCCCAAATGATGATTATGATCGTAAATCTTTTATTTTGAACGGGTCACATTGCGTCTCACTGGGTAGCTTGCAATGAATTCCTCAGCACGAGAACACATCGCTTTTAATTGCGTTTTCATACTTATTTACATGCCATAGGGACCTGGTTGGTGCTCTTCCCGTAGTCACACACGTAAGGATGAAAGTGGAAAATATAGTATACAGGGTTCGTCCGGAAAATAAGTGTACTGACTCCTGGGCTGGGCGCGCCGCTCCAGGCGCGCCCAGCACCGCTCTGACGGGCTGCGATTGGAGGGGGGTATGTTGGCAAGCGACGCTGAAAAAGGCAGTCGGCTCTGAGCTGTGGTGTAGTGAGGAGCTCTGTTAACGCGAACCTCCACGCTCGACCCACGTCACGGAACGCGATGCCGAAGTTTTTGGAGCAGCGTTATTCCATCAAATTTGCGGTAAAGCTTGGGAAATCGTCTACCGAAACTGTCGGTATGATTAACTAGGCTTACGGGGAGTCAGCCATGTCCAGAAACATGATCTTTCGGTGGCACAAGATGTTCGTGGAGGGCAGGGAAGAGGTCGACGACGAGTCTTCGAGAGGTTCCCGATGATGCCTTCGCGGTAGCGTTCCAGGAATGGGAACGCCGCTGGAACAAGTGTATCGACTCACAAGGGTCCTATTTTGAGGAATATTAGCTTAAGATATGTAAAAGTGTAATGCATTTTTTTTCCTGAGCTCAGTACACTTATTTTCCGGACGAACCCTGTACAAATGCATAGGCAAATAGTTAAGCAGTTGCAGTTGCTTTCAACCTTCCGTGATTTCCATAACCAATCCCGGTTCCAACACTTACGCTGAATTCTAGTTATAGGGCTTTTGTACTGCATGAAAATATGAATAAATCTTCCCCAAACCGGAGATAGAAGTAATGGAACGTGGTAAATACGTAACATGAAAACTAGCGTGAAAACGTATTTTTTAAAATGTAAATCACAGCGCCTACATCATTGCCGCCATCTGAACCCTTCTCGTCTGTCCCTCTCAAGTTCTGTTTTTAGGCACCTACTTTCCCGAAACAAGTGAAGGGCGTTATCAGTCCTCTCTTGCAGGGACGCCACCCCCGGGGCTCATCTTTCCATGCTCTCTCTTCTCCTACCTTCCTCCACCTCTCTCTCCCATCCTTCCTCCCCCATTCCCGCGCCCACTCCCTCCCTCTCTCTCCCGCCGCTATCCGTCCCTTCTCCAGTCCACGTCACTGTCTCCTAGCCGGCGATTTCGCGTAAAAATCCTCGGCTATTAATTCCGCCAGCTCAGGGCCCAAGGACGAGCGGAGACAGGTTGAGAGGGAGGGTGTCCTGGAGACAAGTTAGCGGAGGAAAACAAATATCATTCCTTAAAAACATTCGTTAAGGATGAAGGTAGTTTCACGTGCCGGGCTTTCTGTCCGATAAAAAATTTCGCAAACGCTTGTCACTTCAAATTCATTGAAGTCGCAGAGGTTATAAGCGGGGACAAGGACACTGTAGCATTTCAAGGAATGTTTTCAGTTTTATTTATTTTTAATAGAACCAGATTTTTTCCCTCCACGCGAATGGTTGCATGAAACTTATGATTGATTTCTTTACTCTCTGGCATGTTGATAGCTCTTTATCATTTTCGAATGTTAGGACAACCTCAAGCGAAATATAAATCACCAAAAATCACAATTTTGATTTTATTGGTTGGAAAAGTTTAAACTTACCTACGCTGTTACTATGTCTCTTTCGTCGTACACATCTGTAGGCGACTCCTTTAGTGCCAAAAATATTTTGCCTCTTAATTTCTCAACCAGTCACTCTGTCTTTTTTTTCCCAACTTCACCCCTGTCCGTCGCCCGGTTTAATATGTCTCTCTCCCATGACTATATTACATCCTAGTAAAATGAAAAGCCATGAGCATTAAAAACTAGTGTTTCGTAAATAAAAAAAAGGCCTCGGAGAACTTCGGGCTACCGTCAGGCTTCGCGCACCGGCTGCTCTTTTGGATATGAAGTGAGAGGACGGAGGGGGGGGTGCTGTGGGGGAAGGGGGCTGTCTCCCTGGGAAGAGCTATAAAAATCTCCCGGAAAAGAGTCTGCTTTAAAATTAAACTCTTAATTACTTTAAATTTTGAATGTCGTTTACCATTAATTTTACCAGTTATTTCGTTAAGTGTCTCTTTTGTCGTCCACTACACATTCTCATGGATGTATGAAAATACGCCAAATCGATGAAAGTTGCCGTCAATTTCTTTATGCACTGGGAGAGATAGAAAACTGCCATCGGAGGAAATGATTCCAGTTTTATGCTGGTAATGAATTACTGAGTAAGGATGAACGCAAGGTTGAAGGAGAAGTTTGAAGGATGCCGATTCCAAACAGAGAAATAATAAATGACCAGAACTCCAGTCAGGGCCTCTCATTAAGCAGGGAATCCCAGGATTTCCGTTAATTTAACTTGATTAACGTAGGAATGAATGGGATTCAGCAAAATTATTGCTAAATTTTGAAAATTCCTTTCACCTTTCATGACAAAATATTCTTGTTATTTTTTAAAAGTATTTTTAGTTTTTCCCATTTTTGGATAATTTGTTTCAAATATTAGTTCTCGCTCTGTGCCTTAATTTTTGCTTTCGATTCGTTTATTGGAAATAGCAATAATGTTATTCCCGATGGATTAAAGTTCTCCGGTTGTGAAAAATATATGAACTATAGCTAAAATGTGACTTGGTCGAAGAAAATCTTCCTACTGAAATTAATAGAAATCCCACTTGATCAATGGTAAAATAGTGATTGTAGAAAGTCAACATCTAACGCATGCATCAGGGTAAGCATTTTCCCTTCTTACTATTTCAACAATTTATTTCTTTACGCACTCGACATTCGTGGAGTTTATCAATTCAGGCATCGATTGAACCTTTAAATTTTATACTAGACGGTCGTGGAAGGCCACAGACAATAAATTTAGGACCTTCAGAAAACAGATTAGGCGACTAGAAGAAATATTTATCTTATTTAGAGTTCCCCACCGATTTTTAATAAAGAATTTTAAACAATTATACAATCTGTTGCAAAAATGTATAGAAATGAATAGCAGAAAATTAACCTTTTTTTTGTTGATGATTACACCAAAAAATTATATGCATTGCATTCCAAATGTGTTCCAGTAATTGCCATTTTTCATTGATCCAGGCATGCAGTAATGCTGCCCTTCTAGTGGGGTGACCAGGAAAACGCAAATGGTGCCTGAATAGCTTTAACCTGGTCCTACCGTTGAGGATTTCAATGCTATAATATAGATGCGGAGTTCGGGTAAGGTCGTGTAAACTGGATGCAAAATGTGCTGCATTTGCAACTGTTAAGGAAACTAGACGACGGCGTTGGGTTGGCTCTTCCCTAATGCACTGCGCCAAGTGTCATGCCAAATGGTCTTAAAATATATGTAAGAGTATATTGCATCGTTAATTTTCTTCATAAAGGAATCATGTGAAGTTGCGTGGGGAGTGGCAGCGAATCGACCTTTCGGAGGGCCCGGATCCCTGTGTCGTGAGTTGGAGGTGGAGTGACGCGGACGCCGTACGCGAATACGCGTCGCTCTTATCTGTCCGTTATTAATTCACGCGGGGGTATCGCGTGGGTAAGGAGCTTCACCCCGAGGAGTGGGGTAGAGTCCGACTTAGGAGGGGGGTAAGGCGAGATTGAAACCGGCGGCAAATCGAGGAAGTCGAATTTAAATCAAATTGCGGAGATTGGGATGGAATGGGGAGATAGGAGAGGAGGGCGGCCGGGGGATTGAAAGTCGACGGGGCTGACGGGAGTGTGGGGGGGGCGGATCCTGGAATGATCGAGGCCGACGATAAAGACTAATGGATTCTAACGATTGAGAGGGACGATCAAGGAGGGACGACAATCCACCAGAGTAATTTGAGAAAATGGCTGCGGGGGGGGGGGATTTCAGGGAGCGGGGGGCTTCAAGGCGAATGCTTTCTTGGGCTCCCGAGCAGTGATACTACCCGAAGCGGACCCAATACCACCCAAATGGGAAACCCTTTCGTTTCGGTGGGAACATTTTAGTTGAAATGTAGCCAATAAGTACTGGTTTATTTAAGTAATCTCGATTGTTGGTGATGGATTTTATTGTTGCAGAAATGGAATGGATGAATTGAGTAAGAAGGTGGGTGAGATGAGTAAAATGATTAAGGCATGTTTCTATATGGTGTTATGGTATTCCTCTGGCTATCATTACTGCACGATATCGTATTACCAGTTACCATAAGGCCTAAAAGTTAGCTTCTAGTCTGAGAAGAAGGGATATTGGTAAATTTTGGATTAACTTCTCTGAAAGAACTTAACATTATGTCGCAACTTATTTATAATGTGCCAGGAAATATTTGTTTTTATTTCGATTCTTTGGCTATTCTTTGTAGTTCTAATGTAAACTGCGTGTGACATATAGAAACCGTTTATATTTGTTTGCACTGCAGCTAATCAAAGCTGTAGGTAATACCATAATAGGTACGGTTCAAATAATTTACTAGTAGCCCAGCATTAATTAAACCACAATAATCAAGGTTTTTTTCATTTTCCCTATGATTTATGGTATTACTTTATTTAGGTTAATATCCAAGACAGGCATCATTCCGTATAGTCTTAAATATTAAATAACAGAAATATTTATATTCTGCGCATTTTGGGAGATATTTCACGCGTTGTGTTTTATGTTTTTCTTGAAGTAATCAGATATGACCAAGATTTCTAAAGACGTGACTGTGAAGCAAATTTAGGAAGCTGTCTTCCTCACCGAAGTGTAAAATGAAAACCTTCCACGTTACGTCGACGCCATGGAAGATCCAACCTATCCATTTGGGTGACGTTGAATCTTCATATTTAGCATCTTTGCCGTTGTTTACCGCGAAGTTCTGCCCATACTAATACACGGCATCGCAATCCTGATTGTGCTAAAGCCGTCGTGGAACTTAGGAAGACGCCAGAGATTCTCCGAGAGTAGACTGTTGAAAACACGTCGGGACGTTTCCATTAAAGCAGTCGCCAGAGGAAAGAACGGAATCCGAGGGGAAGTGAACCGGATGAATGCTCTTTGGCACCCTTTTCCCTGGAATCATTTCCGAAGAGTGCTGTCGAAAAATTCACCCCGCATTTTGGTTTGCTTTCCGACTCACTAAAAGTTAATGGAGCTCAAGGGAATGCGATGCGGCGCCCAAGCCGGGTATTGCATTTGCATTCATGTTGGCTTGTGGGAGGGAAGAGGAAAGAAGGGGCCGAAGGTGAGGCAGGCGGGGGTCGAGAGAGAGATGGTAGGGGGGGACCTCTGAAATGAGGAGGACGGGAGGTGTTTGTCTTTCCCTTATTCCCTATACCTCACTCTCCGCTTTTAACCAACCGCGATAAAAATGTGCGGGTGATTCCCGTTCACGGCACACTTTCCGATCAGGAACAGCTGTGTATATTAATAACTTGCGCTTGAGACGCATTTGTTTCTACCCATGGGGACGAGGGCTACTTCGGGGAGAGAGAGATAACTAGATGACTTATTATTCCGATGAAATCTCTTTTAGAAAGATTCTCAAATTTCTTCTGAACCGGAAATTGTTGCATTAAGCCAAAAACTTCGGAGACTCTGCTCGGAGTTTCATTAATAGAAAAAGAAATATACGTACAATATAAAATTACGTCTAAGATCTCCTTCAACATACACCTAATAATGAAACATAATGATAGTTATTTATTTTAATCCACTGGAGGCAAAGACATTTATGAAAAGCAAAAGGAGGTAGTACGGGAATGGAGAGATTATATTGCTTCCTTTTTCTTTAAAAATTTGATTCAATATTTTATTATTTACATAAATTACACTTATGCAATATTAATGATTCAGAAAATCGTATAAAAATGCCGCAAAACATAAAGACATATATAGAATATTGCAATAAATCTAAGCGTGTAGAATGCATGAGAATCAAGATCTGTTGAGAATATACAAAATATCTTGCCACGCGTGCAATAACTTAAGAAGTTGAAACGTACAATCTATAAACAACCTATAGATTAATTCTTAAATGTAATTTTATAGTTGTAAAGGGTAAAAATAATACAGGAGTAGATAATTTATAGCTATGAATGTAATGAGTGACCTAAATAGTTAATTGATTGTATTATGCTCAGTGATGACAATAGTACATTAGATGACAAAATAATGGAATGCATAGGCCAAGGTTATATGCATTTTGATTATTTTGGTATCATAAACAAATTACAGTTTTTTATAGTGAGCAATTATGTCGTGTTTATTTTAGCTTTAATTGATTTTAAGGTGCAGTATAAGTGCATCCCAAAAGCTATTCACACACTCGATCCAAACAACGAACATTATGTCACTTTGAATTTGAAATGCCGAATAAGGTATTTTGGGAATTTCCATCAGTAATGCTTATCAAGTTTTCCCCAATCCTCAAACAAAAATAAATTATCGGTAATGATTTTATTTGTAATAATGCAATTTTTGCTGTTATTGCAGTAATTTATATAGATTTGTGATGGAGGCTACCGTGATTCAGTTTTATTGGATAAACCGTTGTATTCGGGGCTTCATTGCGTGAGATATTTTGTGACGACATTTCCGTGTCAATTTCACGATAATATGTTCGCCAACGAAAGGTGATTAAGTTGATTGCATCCGGTAAGAGAATAAATTATGAATTTTGAACGAGTATTTGGCAAAAATTGTTTTAAAATTGAACAATTAACGACTTCACCGGTACAGTGCAATGAGTTATGTGGCATAGATTATTCGAATTTTCCGTCGGCATTAAAAACCGCCTCTCTCGGCACTTTTCCTGAACGTAGGCATGCCAGGGAGAGATGAACACTATTTTCCACCCCACAGAACGTGTATCGAGGGACCTATTTCTACAACCCAAGCGGAAACAGGCCCGACCATCATCCACGACGACTCCCGGCATCCCTCCTCCACGTCGAGCTAGGAGGATGTTTGCTGGTGTGACCCACTCGCCTCCTCAGCGCTAAGGCTTTGGGGCGTCCATCAGACTCCTCCCTTTGGCTCATCACCGTCATCATCCCCCGCCTGTCCGTCTGCCTCGCTGACCCGGTTTCCTTTCATCGCGTTATATTGCTCACAAAACCAGTCTCGGGGTCGGCCGCAGCTTAAAGAGGGGTTGGAGTGTTGGCAGGGGCTGGGGGGGGGAGGAAGATGGGTTGGTTCGAAATAGGTGGAACGGAGGGAGGGTGTGAGGGAGGGGGTGCGGTGCGGGAATCTAAGCAAGCGCTGTCGGATGTCTCCCAGAGAGCGAAGCATCCGCGCCGGTTACTTGGAAGGGGGCCAAGTGGACGATGGGGCGGCCGCCGGTGATGACGACGGAGGCTGCGACGTGTCGGAAGGGGGATGACCGCCATAACTCCGACCGCGTTGGTCCATCCATCCCAGTGACCCAGCGCCCCAAGGCCTCTCTTCAAGCACGCTCTCCTCCGTCGACGACGACACCTCTCGGGCGTTAATGTCTCCGTGATCAATAACCGGAAGGTGTGGCTAGTATAATCAACGAAGATATTATGGAAGGGTAAAATTCTAATTCTAAATAATAATTTATACACCAAAAAGCAATATAGATATCAGGGTTTATTGCTCTCCTGTATTTCCTTCCTTGTAAATGAGATTACGCTCACACTTAAAGGTTACTTCTAGCCAATATGAAACGTACATTACCGTTCCATGATTGGCGTTGATTTCTGGTCGACCTTCACCTGCTTTTGCTAATACAAAGTTTGCAATCACGTTTTCCGCATACTCTAAATGACCTCGGTGCTTGTAGATGAATAAAAAAATGAAAGACCCGAAGGGATTATTGTGGTGTGGAGGAGCACCCTTTGGCAGGTTAAAATCTCAGTCAAAGATCTCAGTCTATATAGACGTTAATAGATAGACTTAGTCCAGATAGAAATTGAGTTCAAATAAATGTTATTCACATTATGAGATGATCTAAAACGCCATTTTACTTTCTATATTTCGATTAAGAAAACCCTTTCATCATTAATAAAATGTGTATTGTCAGTCCCACAACCATATCTCTTGTAAACGAGTCACCTGCTACGTCTTTATGGCAGTCTAAATAGATGATTTTTCTTTTTAATCAAATCAATTCTTTTTTCATTGCTTTTCATTTCGACCTAACATGTCTGAATTAGCATCCAATTAGACAGACTAATTCTTCAAGTTAACCGCTAAACAAATATCTTAACAGTCGGAAAATTGAATAGTTTCTATTATTTATTACCTTGCACAGAAAGCAGACTCCAATAAACTAACTAAGGGTCGACTTGTTTCCATCAAGAAGTGTTTTTGGAAATTTTTATTAAGTTTTCCCATATTTAATGCACGCCCATTTTCCCATATTCAATGCAAGTGTTTTCCTATTTCCTAGAAAATTTATTATACGGAACGAATATCGGTTCAACAGAGCATATAACGCTTAGTTCATAAAGACCCTGCAGTAATACTGTTGTTTGGTGATTCTAGATTCCATTAACGCAAATAAATGATATGAGTAATTAATTGCAGATTAAGCACATTCAAACAACGTTCCTGTGGATGGGACTTAATTTTAGATACCAAAGAGATAAGCTATTTGTCTCTCAGTTGTGCCTGCATAAAGTATCATAAAATATAAATAAGTCGTCAAATATATGTGTGTGTGTGTATATATATATATATATATATATATATATATATATATATATATATAAATACATGCATACATATTTTTCATACTTATATATACATAGATATGCATACATATATATATGTATAAATAAATAAATATATAATTATATATACATAAACACACACACTTATAGTATATACTTTCCAAATCTAGTGAGAGCATAAAATTGTCAGAGTAGTTTATCGAGTATTTTTTGAGGGATCTGTTTTTCAATGCGGCTAAATGCTTGCCCCGCTTGCGTAGCCTAAAAACCAAACCCCTTCAGAAAATTTGAAATCTCCCCCCAAAATGCGCAATGGCATGCTTTTAACCTTTGGCAAACATTGTCATTATTCCTCAATTAAGAAAATAAAAACTAGTTCCCGGACGGTAGAGCCCAGTGGTTGCAATTCCTCGGTCTCAGATAATTTTGGACGGTCCAGCTGCACGGCCACTGCGTGCGTTGAAGCTGAATATTAACCGCCCGACTTTTGTGAACTAGTTTTAGTGGAACCGGAGTGAGGGGGTCGGGCGAGGACCGAATAAAGGGTGCTAATGGGGTCAGTGCAGGGAATTAGAGACGACGGGAGCGGGGGTGGGTCTGCACTGTGCACACATTCGCCACACCCCACCTTCGTCGCTCCCCTCCACTATAAATCTTAATTGCTTATTAGCAGGAGAACTTCGTTCCAGCGTGGCTCCATTGGTGCACATATAACGCTCAATTATGAGAAAGAGAGAGACCTAACCTACCTCGTTACCGAACACTACCGCGTTGATGAACTTCATCGAGCACACCTGAATTAAATATTTTACTCGGCATTTTCACGCCCCGCCGAGTATACGCGATGCCACCGAAATCGCTGCCGGTGCCGCTTTGAAATTTTGATGACCTCGCAGGATTGCCGTGACACCGGTTGTTTTACATGTATCCATTCTCGCGTTTAAATTTATGCATTCCTTTCTTCCGAAAATATATGTAAAGATTCAGTTTTGCAAAATATTTAACATGTTTAATAAATTGAATGAATCGCTTAAATACATTTTTATGGCAACAATATAATCTGTGTCATTAGAAAGAGTATAATTTTGTGCTTTTGAACGCTCTTGGCGATGTTTTATGAAGAGGTTTTAGTTGACAGACTCTCTACAAAATCTATGATTTTTCTTCCTCAAGTTCTACAAAACATTTGGTTATACGGAACATATTTCTGGTAACCGCGAGCAGTCGAAGATTTCGGCGGTAAGGTGCGAATTGGCACGAGTATTTAGCATGAATCATTGCTGAATATTTGAGAGAAAAATCTTAGATTTTGCTGAGAAATTTCCATCGCATGAATGTTTGCAATGTGGTACCTTTTTCCAGTTATATATGGAAAAATTAATGTTAAGATTCTCCTCATACTCTCCTTCCTAGTGAATGGCCAATAAAAATATAACTGATGATAAACAGTATTCTAGCTAATTCATATTTTTATGCATAGTTTTTATGTAATTGAGTATTTAAAAAATAATTTATATTTTTCTTCTCTCCACAGGTATGAACCATTTTTAAAGTGTGCAGATATCATGAGAAACTTTCCGAGTGACTGTAAGTACGGCATTACTGTATTAAAATGATAGTTGCTTGGAGAAATTAATGTATGGAAATCTTCGTGAAAACTTATTTTACTTAACCGAGAGTCTATCCCTAATCTCCCATTTTCTGTCAGCATGTCCGACCAGACCGACTATTAATAATCTCGGATACGAATTTCAATTGAGAAGAAATTTTTTTACGAGTATCCATGAATAAGTACATTAATTAAAACTTTGCACTTGTCTGCGTGCATATAATATTTTGTGGTGATATTTCTCTTGGTATGAAGATAATGTATAATTTTGGGTTTAACCGGTTTTCATTCGTCGCCTAGGAGAATACTTTGATCAAACAAAAACGATCGAATGGTTTTTTTACGCCAAAACAAATATCACTGTAAATGACGGTTAACTATAACTCAAAGAAAAATGGCAGTCGTGAAATGTACGTAAAAGAGAAAATGTCGGTGAAAATACTTTCTATTTATAATTGTTTTTCTACCGGAGAAAAACAGTAATCAACAAGCCGGAAAAAGTAGGAAATGATTATCCCCAGGCTAACCATGACGAAGCCACCGACGATTTCACAGTGCCAATAACTTGGAGTGGCTTTTTACTTCCCTTGCAAGTGAACGGTTGTACTGGACCATTTACGTCTCCTATGCTCTTTGGTATAAATATAGTGTTTTCTTATCGCACTAATGGGAGTCGTTTTGACGTTGCCTTCGAAGTGAAACGGAGAAAATTAGAGTAAAAAAATGACTATTTTATTGAATATGGCGAGATGAAACTACGAGTAAAGATTATTCGTTCGACAAGCGGTCGGAGTTTCCCCATTCTTTCCTTTGCACCCCTCAAATTTCTTCTCCCCTTGAGTTGGCCATCTGATGGGATCTGTAGGACCGTGCGTGTTGCTCTCACGTAACTTCTGTCTCGGAAGCAACCGGCAGAGGGAGCGGAAAGGAACGTGAATGGTGAATTGGCTTGGGACACGGTTAATTTATGATTTGGATGTATTAACTTGACATGAAGATTCTAATGCGCAACACGTACTGAAATGAACGCGGGGCCGTGTCAACTTTTAATGCATTAATGACGTCAAAAAAGCTTTCGAGGTTATACTTTCAAAAAATTCTTTTGAGAATGTATGTCATTCATAAAATATTGCTCTTACTTTTTCTATCAGGCGTTCGAAAAGTGATTTTATCTGTTAATATTATACCGTCAAACGGAGAAAGTTAAAGGCGTGTATTGAATTTTGAGATTTGTTGTTGATTCGCGGAAAATATTATGTTTTCAGTTAATATGAATGGAAATCTGTCGTCATGTAGAGCAGTGGAGCATGTCACCGTTTACTTATCGGTATATGATAGCTTCGTCTTAATCTCCGGGGAAATATATATTTTGCAGAGACGAGTAAACATTCGAAAATCAGTCAAACATATAAGTCGAGGAAACATTGTTGAACCAGTCTCATTTAATAAACAATAATTCAATCCTCAAATTTCGTTTTCCTACGAACTGTCGATGTTTCAATTTTCATTTAACACTTAATTTTACTTTATTTTTATTTACTTTTAATTTTCCATATCTTCAATACGCGAGTGAAATGATCTTTGCTCGAATGCATTTATTTCGATTTTCAATCCTAACGTTTCGGAGTGAGTTGTAGAAATCGCAGCGAGGGAAGAAGAATTTTCATTTTTTATATTAATATACGTAGCTATTCAATTTGCATGACAAGAGGACGGACATATTTTTCGTCGTTTAATTTCATATTCTCAAAGTTCCTTGTCACCATTCTTGCTTATTAGGTGTCAAGCGGTTTTTCTGCTCGGGGTGACGCATACCAAGAGAGAAAAATGGGGGTGTGGAGGAAGTCGACGGTTAACCCCACAGAACGGTCGATTTTCCATTGCTGGCTTTTTCGATGGAAAATATTTGCATTCAAGCAGCATTGTTATACGTGTTCGGGTGTAGATTTTTCATCCGTCGCAGGGGGAAAGTGTAAACAAAAATGAAAATTAGTATAAAGGTAATGTTCGAAGCCAATACGTTTTTCGGTGTAACACTCTGAAGATTACTTAAGGGGCTTGTGTCCCCCCGTAAACCCACGTCATTCATTCCTTAAAACTTCGGCCCAGTGAAAGTGAACCCATCAAGGTTTTCAGGTGCCAACCTATCCGCGAGTTATATCTTGGGTGAAAATGAATTACTGAAAATTTGAGTCCCGTAAAAGAATCCTACTTAAATCATCTCTCTTTATGTCTGGTGTTTTCCCGGCGCATGTTTCTTGTGAATTCTTCGCATCTTTTTCACCGAGTCAGATTTTCAGCTGAATTTTTATGACCTAATCTTACCTTGCTTGCTAAACGTTAGCCAATCAACTCGTACAGATTCTTTAATTTAAAACTATGTACAGACATATAGTGAAAAAAGACTTGGCGTTGATAATTGAGAGGGCATCAAAGACAGAGGAAGGCGAGAAGATTTATCTAAGGAATACATTTGAAGTAATTCCATCTGATTTTATTCATCTAGTTTTTATTTTTTTGCACAAGTTTTCAGCAATGATGAACTATGCAATATCTTCAGATGGTTTTTCACGCACCACGCTTCATTCATCGCAAATTTGAGCTGCACAATTCCGGAAATATTTCGCCAACATACACATAAAATGTGCCTACTTTTACCCCAACAGCTTGCATTGATTGTGCATTAAAAGAATGAACAATTTGCTATATTTTTATTAATATTTTCAAGCGAAATGTATGATTTTATAGATATACTTTGGATTTCCATTATTGGGTGGTATATAAACCAGCATTCTTAATGTACCTGTATGAATTCCACGCCATCATGATTAAAAATATGAATACTGAATTTTCTATCGGCAAAAGTATTCTGAGCCACTTTTCAATTTCAACGGGAAAAGATACCGCTCTTCCAGGTGCCAGATAAAACCTTGGAATAAATTGTGATTTGCAGGAAGTTGGTGTAAGTGGTCTAATCGTTAGATTTATTGTTTCTGTTGCTCACTCAAATGAGAAAGCTCACTTGGTCCTAGAGCTACCCTATCTACGCCTGTATCCTAATCAGAATTCAAATTCATCTTTTATAGGTATATAAATATAACCCTATTATATATATTTATTTTCTATTCCCCTTCAACGGTTGGGATAGGCGGTGTGGGGAACGGGGCATGGAGGAGAAAGAGAAAAAATAAAAACCGCTCCCTCAACGCTCTATTACACTCGCGGGAATTCAGTCGAGAGGCAGAGTTTTGATGAAATTTCACCTTCCTCCCGCCGTACCCCTCCCACCCTCCAGCCCACTCTCCCGCAATCCATCCCTCCCTTCTCATCGTCCCCTTGTGTGCCGTGTGTATGTGTGCGCATGTTTGCGTGCATCATATTTGTGTGTGCGTGCGACCCCGCACCACTCTCCCCCCTCTTTACCAAACCGACACCAACCCCCCCCCCCCCCCGGCCCGTCTATCCGCGTCACATCAGGAGCCGCTTCACCAACACCAACTTCCCTTCCCACAGCCAGCACCCTCGCCAAACCTTCCTCATCCCCCTCCCCAATTGGTCCTTGTTTCCTCTTACGCGCGCCGCCCCGAGATGGGGCTCAATATTTGACGGCCGTTCGCGTTTCACACACAGGAGTCGCTTTTCGGGCGTGTCGGCGCGGTCGGCGTTTGCGACCGAGAGTAGACTCGTGGGGAGAGAGGGACTCCATTCACTCCGTCCACACACCCCCCCCCCCCCCCCGCTCACTCCCCCACCTCCCGCGCTATGGGCTTTCGCGAAGCCTTGCTAGTCAGCGGTGCCGAAGGTAATGGAGTAGTCTCGTACCTAACCGGGTGCTTACGAATATGCTGTCTTCAAAGAGCGCTCGTTCGTTCAGTGTCGTCTCGTTTCTTGCCGAGTGTGAAAAAATATAACGGAATGGTGAGAGGAAAGTATATATATATATGATGTATATGAAAGTATATATATCGATGATGTTGAAGCCCTCACAAGAGCAACATAACATTTGGACGGCATATAGAACACTAATAAAATAGATAACACTTAAAAGGACACTCACGTTGTAGATTGTTTGAGCTTTCAGCCACGAGTAAGACTTTTACTCGAAGAAGGCCTCGGAGAAGGCCGAAATCTCAAACAATCTACAATATGAGTGTCCTTTTAAGTGTTATCTATTTTATTTGTGTTCTATTATGCCATCCAAATGTTATATACAGGTATATCTATGTATATATATATATATATATATATATATATATATATATATATATATGTATATAACTTATCTGAAAACCTCAAGAATGTGAATAATAATAAGTCAGCGCTAGCGAACAAAGACAAAAGCACATAAACACACGGGAAAGAAAAAAATCTCACACGTTTTCGAATTTTTGATGATACAAGCCACCTATCACAAGAAAGAGAAGAGAGAAGGAAGGAACTGTCAGCCAGCTCCTTCTGATGACGACAAAAAATATAAACTTATAGATAAAAAGTATATACATTGATATGCATAAATATATATATTTTTTTTTTCTCATATTTCATCATATATCCTCATAAGCTCCCGGCAAGTCATGGGACAGCAACTTTTTGAATTCTCCAATTATAAGGGTGAATAAAAGTGCCAAGAGTTTCAAGGTACTACTTTAATGGCAGTCGTCGGCAAAATGTCAACTGTTTCCACGATGACGATTTTGCTTTCCTTAACTTCGATACCATCTCATGTCGTGGCATTTACTTATAAAATATGTCTTGGTATCTCAAGTGGGACAGGTTTTTATCGAGGGGAAATGTATTAAAAATGTTTCGGTTTGGGGATAAATTCAAGTTTCAGCTGCGATACGATGGTTAAAAGAAGGTTCTTAATGTCCTCCTTCATTGATGATAAATTGTTCAGCCCTTGATCACGGTGGTGAGGAATCACGGTGACTCAATTCGAAATGAAAATCCTGGGTACACTGCGAACTTCGATTTGACCTAGTGTAATAATATTCTGCCAAGTGTAGTGTAATTTTCAGCTTATATTGAAAAGAATTATTTCCTGTTTATGTCGTAAAAAATTGTGGCCTCTGATAAATTCCAAATATAATTTCAGGTCCGAAAGCATACTGTCGGGCAAATTGATCTCTTTTGGTTAGCAAGAGCCAAGTTTTGTGGGTTCAACAACTCTTAACCAAAATCATTATGTACGCAGTGTTGAGTGCTTCACTTGATATAGCTATATTACGTCATATCAAAACTGAGAACTTTTGAGGAATAGCGCATGCAAATAATACGATTGAAGGCCGCCGTGATTCTTTCAAATCCACCTTTTAAAGTTTTCTTCGTGGAAAGGGATTCCTTTAATGCTTTTTTTACCAAAATTGTTTTAATGTTGCTCATAGACTAAAGCCTACGAAGGAAAAAATTAAATTTTTTAATATATGCTCGAAAAGATATAATTTCAATGATATTTGATCTAGATAATACAAAGGAATAATTTCAATTATATTTGATCTAGATAATACAAAGGAATAATGCAGGATAAATACTTTCGCAACCCGTAACTACTTTCAACCGTTTTCCTCTTCGCATGCGTATGCAGTTCAGTTTAAAACACCTTACGGACACGCACCTATAACCTTTGAAAACGGCGGCGGGAGAGGGGACGAGTGACGGGCCCAAACACACTATTTTTTTGCCCGTCCGCTCCATTCGTGGATTACCGTTACCCTCCAATGAGTTTTTAGTCGAACTCTCGAGGAAAACATTCGGAGTTTCCGCATCGATTGGCGTTCGCTTCGAAACGATCCAGTGTGTGTTTTTTCCTCCCTCTTTGCATTCCTGCGTACTTCCTCCATGCCCGCAACCACTTCCCTTCTTCGAAAGAGACGTCCTTCCGATCACTCGCTTACTTTCGTCCCGTTACCCTCTCTCGAACTTTTGCATCTCAACCCCTCCTACCCTTTCAACATACGCGCCTGCCGACGACCCTTTCCCCTTCGCCCGTGCCTCCACCCGCCCCCCCCAATGCCCTCCCTCCCCTTCCTGCAACCTTCTCGCAATCCCTCTTCTGTTTCGTTCGCACTCTCGCCGCAACGGGATAAATAATTCGATCGTCGCCGCTCGCCTTCAGAACCAGTTTATGCCCGCGTGCTCCCTCCGCCGCGTTCGCGCAAGCAAGGAGGAAATATATAACGGACCCATTCGTTTAACCTCACATCGCCTGCGCATGCTCTATGGATGAAGTCTTTATATCCTAAATGTTCACCTTTTCTTTTTTTAAGTCCTCTGAACCGGTCCATTCCGAGTACGTGCATTCGGCCTACGCAAGATATGCGCTGAGCCGAAACGTTTTCGTATGCAATAATGGTTTCAATTTTAGTTTGGATATTTCCTCAGTTGAGCGTGGATTAGAGAATTGCGAAGTACGAGCATGACAGAAATTCGAGAGAAAAATTTTGATAGTAAGGAAAGCTACGAAGACGTTTGGCACATTTTGGGGGAATAGAGGAAGGTGTTGGTTAACATTGAACAAACAAAGTAGTGGACGAAGCACTGAAGAAGTAAATAATGTAGGGCAAACAAGAGTTTTCGTCTGAAGTAGATTTACAACGATGTAATTCTTTGTAGTTGGGGAGTATCGAAAGCCTTGATCTACTCGCGAAACTACCACAAATGATTTAATGATTTTCACCGTTTCAATATCATGTGGCCCTACATTGCAGACGACGAGGTTTTTAAGAGCATGCTCACACTATGAGAATGGATGCGATTACAAAAAATATTGTATCATCTTAGTGCAGAAGAAGCAGAAGTACACTATGGTTCGATTCAAGTTTATTAATTTAGACCAACCTCCGTCAATCTGAAATATATTAAGGGGACATGAGAAAACAAATTTCCCTTAACTTTGATATTTTTCATTAAAAATAAAACGTAGGCAAAATCTTGTCGTCTGTCACGGAAAAATGTTGCTATCCCCCTAATTTTTATCGATTAAAAGTATTATTTCCCAAAAAAATAGTTAAAAGTTATTAGCAATTACAAGCTCCTTCACCTGGAGGAAAGAATCACTATTTTCTGCGAAAGTTTTAAAATTTAAAATTAAATCAATTTTTTATATATTAATTTTAATTACTCGTAAATTAAATTGAAATTTAAAATTTACAGACTTGGCGTACACTTTCGCATTATTTATCTGTGGTACCTTAGCATATATGCGAATCCTAATTTGAATTTAAATAAGCGGTCAAATATTATGATATAATTATGGAATGTAGTGCAATCTCTCTCAACTCTCCAAAAGCCCTATTAAAGTTACAGTAATCGATTTAACCTAAATCTTCTGGGACCTCCTTCTTGATTAATTAAATAAAAATCTTGAATGCACGCGTCAGAGATATTTTGCTAAAATTTCTGCTCTTTGTTTACAGCATCGAATGGAAATAATAAAACAATATTTCGTACTTCAATAATTATATTCATTCTTCCCATTTCCGCTCAAGTTTTGTTTTAACCGAAATGCGTTACACATATACACTGTATCCGGTAATGTAAAATAAACAATAGGGAAGATATTTCTCATCTTTCTTCCATTTATTGTAAATTTTAAAATTAGCCATTATTGATATAACAAGAATGGGGAAATTTTATCTCAAAATTCACAAAGAGGTAAAAACTCAATTACAGCGATTACATTTCTATGAAAGCCACAGGTATCTATCGCTAATTTTTTCGGAGTCCTTTTCTGGCTGCGCTCCCAGCCACACATTTCAGCTGCGTATTTTGCAAGTCCTGAAGTCCAAATCAAATAAAGTTTGTAAATTAATAAGTGGAAATATGTGCGGTCTAATGGATATGTATCAAAATAAAAATGTATTTACTCTTGCAAAGTTGATTTATTACAGTCATCCACCGAAGCCAAAATTAGCATACATGCATTTCGTCGTTGAAATAATGCCATAAATAGAATTTGCCTATATTATTCGAGTAAAGAGCTTTTCATTCCGTACCACTTTCTTTTCTTCCGTCGTGGAAAATTAGATTTTTGCCAACCAGATTTCCGCGCCATATTTCTCCATTCCATTTGTTAATCACAATTCTATTTTCCTCTTAAATCTTTTGAACCAATTACTTACTCGTCAGGTTTTTTATTCGTTGGTCGTCACTGCATTAACTCCCGGAATTTAATTCCTCGGGTGAATTAAACTTAACCCTTCCACTGCCTCCCGTGATCTCTCTCTCCCCCCTCCCTCCATCCCCCACCTCTCCCTCTCTCACTCCATTTCGTTCTCGGTCCCGCTCTTGGGTAATTGCTGTCCTTATTCGCTCGTAGGTACTGGAGAGAAGAGAGTTCCTCCGCCGCACCGTAGCGATTTTAATCGTCGGCACAAGGCGGGAGAGGCAAATTGGTCGACGGAATAACTCCTCCCCTCCACCTCATCCAGTATCAATTGCCCTTCATTCCGTCCCGAACTTTTTTCCTTCTCCTTCCTCATCTACGTATTCTTTCCCTCCCTCTCTTCTGTCCCTCACGCAATCCAGTGTGCATATTATCTTTCCCAGTTTACCTCCAAGGTGACGCTATTGTCGGTGTTGTCCATTGAAGTGCAGCCAGACGTGAGGCAGTGCTCGGAAATGCACAGACATTGCTAAAAAAAGGTTAATTCTTCACGTCCTACAACGAGCGATTGTACCTACGATATAGGTTTAAAGCGCATCAAATGTCGAGAGCGTTACACTCCGGCAAAATTAAATTTCTACGCATACTTTAGCAAACCTTGTGTTCGATTAGGATGGAATCATTGATATGTAAAAGTCACGATAGCTGACAGAATTTCTTAAACACATAGATAAATTAAGAGGATAATTAAATTTTTCTGAATCACGCCATAACTTTAAAAACACCCACATTCTCAAGAATTTTTTTCATATTTGAGTCATAGCATAGACTCTCATCCTACATTAAGGTAATTACTTTGAGTTAAATATAATATTTACACCATATTTCTCTAATTTCGTTACTTAATGGTTGGCATTTAATGTGAGAATTAACTACCTACTTAACTATAAACATTCGATGTTGCGACCTTTTGATTTGCACGCCATCTGGCCGGGTTCGTCCGAGCGAAGTGCTGCGTAGGTCGTGTTTCCAACAATTAGGGGCGATCTATTTAGTCTTCGAAGTTCTCCGTCGGCTCAAGACGTTCCCCATCGCGAACATCAGTGCCTTAGTTATTTTATGTTACAACACTGCGTCCATGTCCTGGTTAGGAATTGTACCGCCGGGAGCCGATTGGGCTGTACCGATTGCTTCATTACGCCCGCTAACACGGACACTGCCACCGGGCAGAGCACGCTGTAATTGATACTAACCTACATCATCTACCTATCCGCGATGTCGAGCATTGAATTACACGTCAGCCAAACGGTAGTACATCGGAATGATTACGGTCGTCGACATTCGATTCTTCGCCTTATGAATTTTATGTATTAACAAACGTCGATCGATCGAGGTTGGTCTCTTTGTATGTATCGTAACTTATGCCCAAGCGCCCGTCTTCGCTTCCGGCGTCCCTCACACCGCCTCCTCCTCCTCTCTCGTCAATCCTCGTGTGGCGGCAAGCGCGTCCTTTCCCATGGTGATATCTCCGAGTATTGCGGAGATATCGTCGGAGATTGTGAACGCGTACATAAGCCGAGATCGTCCGGTCGTTATCATGTTCTTCGCGCCGATTCCGTCACCCTCTCCCGACGGGATCAAAGTAACATTTATTTCGGGGGGGGGGGGGGGGGGGGGAACGCCCATCCAGGTAATTCAAACACATACATCATGTGGGCTATTACGTATTTTAAACCTGTGGCGACTTAATGGGAGCGTCGAGTAAATCTTTAATGGAAGAAGTTCCGTAAGTTGATTGTTTTCTCGTATTTTTTCAATCGCTTGGCCCCCTCTGCGTGGTTACGCTTCATCGTCCAGGGCCAAGTGGCAAAGTTCACTCGAACGACTTGTCCGTTCAAGAGGTGGGTAAATTAATGTCTTTCAGCTTTTCTTTATGTTCTCTGCCGATTGAAATTTTTCCGTTTGCTTTATTTTCCACGAATTCTTTCATGAAGTCTTTTTTATCCTTCGCAGTTCCCATTTGGATTTAGGAATGGTTTTTACTTTTCAATTTATTCCATTAGTTTAGCAATCGTTATGTTTTGTGTAATCAAAAATATCGTATAATATTTGTAACCACATTTATTATAGTAAAGATTTGTTTTTAGAAGTTGCGTGATATGTTATGATTATGTTCCATTTGCATTTATTCAGAGCTACAGCAGGAGAGAATTAAACGTTAATATATACGATAAATATTTTAATATGGATTAGTCTCGGTGATATCTGGAAAATACGTGAGCAGAATATTTTAATTTAATGGATTAATTAACTAAACGTCATCACCAGAAGGATTCTGCCGAGTGTCAGGTCACATGCCCCGCCGCTGTCTTCATCCGCACCTGCCCAAGGCAGGGCCTTACTCTCCTTGCGTCCTCCCCTCTTCACTCAATGCATGCGCTTATCACTTAAAACTTTTAAATTAGTTGAAATTCCATAAGGTGAGACTGAGATTAATGAAAAAGTGAGTTCCAATATAGTAACCGAAAATTGAAGTTATTCAAAAGCAATGCGTTTCGATGTTTTGCAGTCTCACCCCAGCATTATTACTTTGCTTTATTCAAGACCTACAATATTCGTGAGTGGATTTTTATAATAATTTGCTTGTATAAAAATAGCATTCTATGAAATATTAGTATCTTTTTCATTCACACATTTATCGGCCGTAGATTTTGCAAATTTGTCGAAATGCATGTAGCTCACTAAAGCATATTTGTCGAGGATTCAGATAATTTTCTATATATTTTTAATTATTCATGTTATAATTTACATGCATTTATAAAGTAAGCTCACTTGTTCTTGCTATATAGAAATAAACTGAATATTGCGCACCTAGGAATATACATATCTTAGGTCGGGCGCAAGTCGTGGTGACGAAATAAATTCATGTAGATACTGTAAGTTAAGATAATCAGATGGTGCTTAAAGGATATGCCGATAGTTTAGAGGAGGAAGAAACTATTGGAGACATAGTCTGTAGGATTGTCTATAGGAGGAGGGGGAGGGATGAATAGGGGAATATGGAGAGAGGTCAACGAAGTGTGCTTAGGGATATACTGAAATTCCATCCCAAACGAGAGTGAGTGTTCTCTGCATCCCATTGGATCATTGGCGGCGGATGTGCGATCCACACAATGGAGAGGAATGGGCAAATAAGCGCCCGGGAAAGTCTTTCACTTCGATGTAGTATCCCTCCTCGGCTCCGAATCGGAATCGGGAATGGCTACTCATCAATTCATTAAAGCACCCCTGACTCTACCCCTGACCCCTGTGAAGGAAATTCACTGTTATATTATCATTCTAAGTACGTGTATTCAACTGAATGCCCTGGATTCTCCATCTGATCGTGATCTATGAAAATGCGCCTATGACCTTATGACGCATGAAAAACAGGCGAAAATTCATTATCTCTCGAATGCTTTATCCCCCCTCATTCAATCGCAAGTGCGACACTTGTTTATTATTTCCTGAGGTTTTATTTCACGAATAGATAGTTCTAGGCTTTTGGCATGATAAGATCCTAGCATACGAAGAACGCAGGATTACTTTTCCGTTCGTTTTCGATTTCATTTTAGAATCGGGTCATTTCTGAGCGTAGTGGGTGAAAACACTCGTCGATATATGCCTGAAATGAAAATTGATAAATAAAATTTGGAGTATGCGATGGTGATTTTGGTCAAGGTTATCCCAAGCTGAATTAAGGACAAAATTAAATGAAGATCGACCTCCAAAAGCCGACGGTCTTGCGCGAAATCGCACGTAAACGCGAAAACGTCAAGTGAAGGCACGGAGCCATTCGAGGACCCTCGGACTCCGGCGCAGCACATTCGAAGTAGACTACAGAAAAATTGAAAATAATCCTATCCCTCCGTAAGAAATTTCTTTTTAATAATTAGAGCACCGCGATCTTCTTCGACGAAGACACTCCCAGCAGGCGCTGTTGTCCAGGAGGAAAGGTGATATTTTCAGGCGCCCACTGGTGTCGCTATGGATTCAAAGCGTAATGAAGAGGACGAAAAGGGCGCATCCCCTCATTCAAAGGGCATGTGAGCAATTAAAGACCAAGCGAAATCTAAAATCTTGCTCCCTCCTTTTTTTTAATTGAGAGCAGGGGGAAGAAGGGCTTCTGCATCGCCCGGTGGTGGCTGAGAATGGAAGAAGGGACATTGGTGGCGGGGGTGGACGGAGCGCGAGGGACGAGAAGAAGGGGTGCGTTCTTTCAGTGGGGCGGGGACGTGGGGAGAGTCATTGCAGCAATCCTTCGGGGGAGGGGGTAGGAAAGAAGAGAGACGGTTGGTTTAATGGGAGGCCGCGCGCGCCCCCCGAGTCGACGACGCCGTGGCGCGTGCTCGAGTGGCTCTCTCGCCGTCTGAATAAGCCGCGCTCGTCGTGCCTGAATTAAAACGGAGGCAGAATGAGAAGGGAAGGGTTGCGAGATGTGCGGCGGGTGGGAAGGGGTGGAGGGTTGAAGATCTTTCGCCCTCTCTTCCTCTGTATTTTTTTAGCCGAAATGAGGGGGCTCAACCGGTGGCGCGCACGGCACAAAAGAGCCGAAGAAGGGCTTCTTCTCTTCCCTCCCTTTTCACCCCTTGGAAAAGAGAAGAGAGAGAGAGGGGGGGTTGTTTGCGGCGAGGCTAGGGAAGTGTCGTCGGATGAGGGGATGGGTGGGGGGGATGAGGTCTTTCGGGGAGACGGAGCTGAATGGTCCCAGAGGGATGAGCGAGGCTCCCGACCTCTCATCATTTCTCGCCCTCCCCAACACCTTTCATCTCCTACCCCTCTTCCTTCGTTTTCACTTCTGTTCCTCAAAAGGTATCATCCAAATGAGCCTCAGGCGTGAGAAACGCGTGATTTTAACGGCGTCGAGCCTCATGGGGAGGGAAGAGTTTGTTAAACTATATATAATTGGAAACTTTATTTAAGAGAGTAACTTTGAATATTTATTAATTTTGTATAAGCGCAATGAATTAAGAATTAACAAATGCAATTCTAAGTGCATAATACAGAATGAAATACCTATAATGGAAACCCGGACCTTCACATTTCAGTATCATGGTTAGTTATCTTGAGAATATGCAATTGACGTGGAGTAATGAAAATTAAATTCATCGGGAATATTTATTGAGATGGCGAAATCAAGCGCTCTCCATACTATATGCATGTGCTGGCAGGAGCTACTCTTGAAATGGTCGAGTCATGCTTCAGAACAGCTAAAGCGGCAACTGCTTTTATTGCTGGCGGAAGACTCAAATTAGTTCTGGTGATGGGGAGGTTGTCCGTTCAGACCTTTTGGTAAGCCGGAAGATTTCTGTTGGTTTCACGAGAGATTGAGGCGTTGGTTGGGACGAGAGATTGAAGCACAATTGGGAGTGATACAATACGACTTGGCCATATTATCCTTTCAAGTTGACAGTCAACGAAGACTTCTCCGGGAATTCGTTAATTCCAGTGTAGTATTCATTGGTGATGATGATAGTTGTAAATTTTCGTGTAACTATCGTAATTTTCGATCAATTGTTATCCCTGCGCAGAAACACATGGACAGAGTAAGTGTGTTCATGTTTACATCGCTCGCCAACGATTCACTGCATTGACCTTGTGCTTCAATCCTCCGTGATCGAGATCATGGCCCATGACCCTGGTTATCTGCGGCCGATAACGCTCGAGTCACTTGGAAGAGGGGATTCCGACTTGAGGTCAACTGGAGGCCCGTGATGTTCGCCGCAAAGCTGTATTTTTTATGAAATTAAATTTTTTGGCTCATGGGCTGAAATTATGGAAGCTAAGCACTCTTTTCGTTTGAGTTAAAAATATAGCAAGGGAAAATTATGTGAAGATATTTCTCAATCTTGGAACTCATTGCATGAAGATGCATTAATTCACAAGTGGGAGTTTTTACTACGCTCATCGGCATATCTACGTATCAATGATGGTGTTCATTGGTAGAGACATGAGGAAGTATTTATCGCGAATAAGAAACCGTTGAAGGCTCTACAAGTTGAAACTCTTTCCTGATATAACGGCAATAACACTGAACTTCCCACAAGAAGCGGAAAACATAGGTTAATGAACAAAAACAAATAACGAAAAAACATTGCACTTTTTTGGGAAAAGTGTGTTGTTATTTCTGTAAAATCATATTTTACGAGCATTATACCGCATATATTCGTGTTACATTAATTTTGTGAAAGAAATTTACCCGTGACTATTTTACTATCCTTCATGACGGTAATTAAATAAATATAATATTAGAACTTTCATGATTAAAATGCATGTGAGGTGTAAGATAAGGTGCAATTTAAGATACACAAGCTGTTAAGGTAAGTCAAGGTAGGGTAAGCTTAGGTAGGTAGGTAACTCAAGTATCATTAAAAGCAGATTATTTGGTTTAGTATGATCTAGCTCTAGAGTTTCAGGTACAATAAAAACATAATATGGCTTTATGATAACATCGGCTAAGATTCAAATATGAATAAAATAAGTTCGGAGAAAAGAAGGCAAGAGACAGCGAAATTAACATGAAGAATTTGTTATTATTATTTTTGCGGTTCCGTTGTGAAGCTTTGTTGTTCCGAAAAAGAATTGGTGTTTATGTTTTCTTATTCATAACTTTCTGATATTATCCGATTGGCTCTCTTACTTGTCGAAATTGACTTCAATCGCTTTCGCCGTCTTCATCCGCCGTTTATACCCGCCCCTCTCACCCAAAACCTCTCGTTTCCTCTAGTATTAGGCTTGAATGTAATTCAAATGATTCCCGATTTATTACCACGCCCTCTCCCACCCCTTTTCCCCCATCCTCGCCACCCTTTCATTCCCCTCCTCCCCATTCCCGCCACCTGTACGTAAGTGATTCTTCCGCCCTTCCGTCCTTCCCCTTTTAACTCTTACCATCCCTCGAGCTCCGGCAGCATTTCGTTTCAGATGGAGTCGTGGAAAGCAACACACCCTGCCTCCCCTCTCTAGTCAGCTCTTTTCAAAGGGGCAGTCAGGTCACGTCAGCCAAGGACTGTGAGGGAGGGGAAAGGCATGCCCTCGATTTCCATCCCTCCGTCCTATCCCCACTTTTCCCGAGAGTCTTGCTGCCACATAAAGATGTGCGCGCATTTTCTTTCAGCCCCCGTCAGCAGTATTTCTCGTGCATTACTCCTATTCATCTCCCTCCCGTCCCTCTTAACTTCCTCTCCCGCATCCTTATCTCCTCCTTTATCCTACTGATCCCTTCCCATCCATCCGCTCTTCCTCTTACTACCTCTCTGCTGTTCCTCACTTATCCTTTAGTCTGTCTTCTCTCATCCATATGCTAAGTACTATTTCGTATGTCATGATTTAAGTTAGTATAATTCATTTTAATATAGAGCCAAAGCTCTAACAATTTCGATGTTGTATTTTTTAATTTTTTTTGGCTATTGGAGTTAGTTCTTAATTTTTTGAGATTGTCAATAGCTAGTTATAACTCTCGTTTTAAATAAAAAATTTTTTTTGATCACTGAAAGTAATGTCACTTCTTATTTCTGCGTACAGGTTTTGTGTCCTCGTATGGGTTGGATTAAGTTAGATGTAAACTAGGGACCTTCCTTCTCTCTCACTTCGGTTGCTCCTAAAATAATTCTCTTTTCCTCTGCATTCCCCTTTTAAAAAAATCGTTCACTGTTGACATTTGTATTCGACATTTGGGCGTCCAACGTTTGTAATAAACTATACCCACGTTTCAGGTTTCTTAGTTAATAAATATTATTTGTAAAATTGTATACAGCGTGTAAGTGTAACTCCAACTGTAATGAATATTTATTAAAAACACATGGAGATCATTATATCTACTTCAGTTAGATTTAAATGATTTTTTTTATGAATATAGCACTTAATCGTTCAGGCGAAGTTAAATTCTGAGATGCATAATGAACATTTGCCATTTTGGAAACATTTTTAAATGGTAGTTAAAGATAATAGTATAATTTCATTTTCGTTGCATTAATTTTATTCTCACTTAAGCCATAAATATAAGTTTAACTTGGGTAGGTGAATATTTGTTTCTGAATGTATTTAAAAAAATAATAAGTACCGTTTAATAAATTGCATAAAAATAATTATTTATCGATAGTTATTTACTCCGTAATCTTCATTGAAAGAATAAAGTCGGCGAAAAATAATTTTTATCTGCAGCTGAAGCGTCAATATGAACCTTTGATACTATAGGCGTTATCTATTTCGGTACAAGTTCATCAGCGCTTTCAAGAAAGTCATACCGAATCAAAACAAAACGGGTGCTAATTTTGTCATCATTTAATTTGCTAATGTTCGCATGAATGCTTAAGAGTTTTTTCATTCTACATATGATGAAAAATATAAGTTTCAGAGAAATCTGAAATCAGTGAGCTCATAGCGAACATCAGTTAATTAAAATGAAATATCCGTTTATTTCATCAAAGAAGATGTGAACTTATTTCAAAGCTCACTAAAGTGATCACTACAGTCTTTGTTTTCATACATTTTTGATCACACCGCATTGCACACTTTTTACAATACTCTGGGACTCATTGTTCTGTAATGGTTTCACATGACGTCATAGTAGTACATGCAAATCCAAGCATGAAATTCAGGGAATGATTTGGATGCCGTGCCTTGAGTAAAGGTGATAGTACTTACATTAAAAAAGAAGAAGACACAGGAAAATATGTTTCAACGAAGCATGTTACACAAATATATTTATCGCGTCCACTATCGAAGTTAAACTCGTTAAAACGTTTGATACATTTTCACGAAGAGTACGAACCTCTCCCAGGATGCAATATTTCTAAAAAAAGTCCTCTTCGCAGAACATAACTGATTAAATATCGTTTGAAGCTCCCATGTTGGCGTTACTTACAGAGCCTTATGAGATTTAAGCAAACGTTTACGGTTTCATGTCAATCCCGAACGAACCGGGCAGTGGCGCAAATCACTGACCGGTGCAGTGAGCTTCTCCTTGCTCTGGAAACCTGCTGCATTCAAAAATAGTCGGCCACGTGTAAAGGAACTTCTCCATTACCACGTTGCACCGCGACTTGATCCTCTCGCATAAGGAGCGGCACGGGGGTAGCATCTCAATCACCCTCCCTCCCACCTCGGTGCACCTCGGCGCGTGCAGGGCACACAAGAAGAACGTCATGTCCGCGGAGCAGTTGACCTGCACCCAGGGCATGTACTGCCTGAGTTCCACCCGGGCAATGTCCTGCGACTCGTGGTTGAGAAGGTTCGGCATTGAGGTCTCGTTGTATCCCAGCTCCCGGCATATGTCGAGCGTCAGTTCCTCGCAGCGAGGGCCGGGAGGGACTTCCTCGGTGACTCCCTCCGCCGTCACGGTGCCCTCCTCGACGTCCTCGGGCGGGACGTTGCCGAACCTCCACTTGAACATACTGCGGGTCCCGGACACCATCGATCTCCAGGAGGAGGACCATCCACCGAAGGAGAGCCAGCCTCCGGCGGACCATCCCCACGGATCCTCCGGGAGCGCATCTTCGACGGGGGACTCAGGGTGCCCGCTCGGCAACAGATTTTCGCTCTCCGTGGGGACGGCGCCGTGGCGTGCGACCGAGAGGGACAGGAGGACTAAGAGAAGGCGCCACGCGGCGAGGCTACTGCCGATGGTCCCGTCGCCATTGTGATGAAATCTCATGTTGATAGTGGAACTAGCGGAGCGTCTGAATGTGTCAACCTCTTCCTCTAGAATGAGCTCTCTGAGTCTGTTAGCGGTATGCCAACTGAAGTAAAAAAATAATGAAATGATATTTATATGGGTGGGCCTTTGACGCTATATACATATGACGTGTTTACACTCTTGTCGTTATCTGTTCGACGTCGGGTTGCTTGTGCACAAGTCCGGGAACCTTCGCCCTTTCCGTTGACGATTGAGAGGAGTAACCCCTTCTCAGCCAGTGAGTGGTCCATCAAAGTGGAAAGATGGAGATGAAAGATTTCCGCTTGAGACGGAAAATTTCACAGACGGTACTGCGTGTCTATTTCGATTTCGTGTGATTGTTGCATCCGAGGAAGAAACCACACAAAGACTATGGGAAAAGATAGGACACATTTATGATTGATTGACATCTTTTTGTTTCTGGGGAAGATTTTGTTTATGTCAATGTGATAGTTTCCGTTATTCTGTGCCATTTTTATTGAGCGAAGCTCATCGGACTATGAACCCAAGGAAGCTCTATTATTTTCTCTCAAGATATGAGGACATGGTGCTGAAACTTTGATTTGTCCTCAGTTAACCTCGCAGAGAGAACTAATTTTGGAAAAAAATTGACGATAGAGAGTGGGTGAAATCAAACTATATAGGAAACAAACTTAATTTTTTAACAGTCTGTATATAAGGTTTTGAATAGGGATGTGATTATTACAAGCGCCATTATACACACTGTGAATAGGGACGTTGTTTCTTCTAAAATTATAAATATAAACAACTACCATGAGTGAAGCCTGAAATCATAAGGTTTTTTAGTGTGACTATCCTTGAACAATTGAAATAATTTCAAGCAGAAAAATAAATAATTGTCTATTCATTTTCGGATACTGAAATTATTCTGTACTTCACCTCGCCTGTTAACGATGGCGTACATATTGAACTTGAATTAAACCACTTGGCTTTTCCACATAGAAATGTGGAAAAGCCAATCGGTTTAATTCAAGTTCAATATGAAGATTTTCCACCCAGTGACGCCAGAAACTTTTATTTATGGCGTACATAGTTTACCAGTACGGGAAATATATTTTTCTAGCTCAGTAATCGTTGAGATTTCAACATATAACAGGCCTTGCTAGCTCTAATAGTTCAATCACTTTAAATGTTTATGCCCCTGAAAATTTTTAAATTTCTTTGTGGTTGATTTTTTATAAATGTCTGATAAATGTGTGGATTTCTTTCGATACCTTCGAATGCAAAAAAAATAGAGTACCCAGGAGTGCGTGATATTAATCACAGTTATCAACCCGAAATTTTGTTTAATAGGTGAGGGTAAGGGTCACTTAATATCATGCCCAGCGGTATTTGAAAATCACATATATGGGAAGGATCCTATCTGCAAATTTGGGACGGATCCTTTCTGTAAAGTTCTGAGTGCCCAAAGACTTCACCCGGAATCGAACCTGGGCTCAAAATGTTCCTAATAAACTGTCATGCCAATTAAAAACGTTATACTGTTATGAATTCGTTGATATTCATTATCATGCAATAAATGTTTAGCGCAGCCATAATTTGAAATCCATTTAGTACTTCTAAAGAAATAGGCAACATGTTTGCCGCAGTCTTTATACAGAAGTATAGCAGCAAAGTTGCCGATATACGTATGCACTTCTTGCCTTGGGTAGCTATTTTTAAAATTAAATTTCCAACGAGTTTATTTAAATTTATTCGACTCATGTGGATTTAATACATTATTGTGAAATTTGCATTGTACCTAATGTGGTAGTCCTGTGGGTTTAACTTCTGGTGGGTATTCTAAGTGCCCTGGTCCAAATCCAAGTCCCCTAGACGACCGCAGCTTCACACAACCAATGTAATTTTTCCGGTACTATGTCCCTTTTGGAAATCGCTGGCGGCTCTCCGATAAAAAAATCTTGTCCCCCTAACTTGATGTGGGAATTTTACAAGCCTTAGGGCTTAGTAAGCTCCACCTTCGCTTATCAAGCCAGCGTTAAATTTGCAGGTTCGTTACTACTATAATCCTACACATTACCCCAATTATCAAAAGAATTACTAATCACGGCTTCTTAACAAAGTCAAGAGTTAATGTGGCATATTAATTACTGCTCTATCTACTGCACGCCCATAGCTTTTATGGTATGTTTCTCCCTATAAATACGTGCGTGTATTTTTCACATCATCGGATTTAATTTTCTATTTGTTCATCATTTAGCTTGATCACAGAATTCCAGGCTCTTAACGGGCAGTAAATGGCTCGCCCACGTACGATAAGAGTCGAGACAACTTCAAAAAAGTTTACTCTAGCTCCTTGGTTCCTCAGGGCGAAAATAGGAAGAACATTTCAAGAGCACGAAGTTGGAGACAAGAGATGGGGATTGTTTAATTGACAAGGGAAGGGTACCTTCATGAGGGAAAGTTTGAGCAAGCGGTCGCACCTGAATTTGCTTATTAAAACAATCGAATCACTAACTGCTCTCTCCAGTCCGCCTAATAAAGCAGGCAGCAAGTTTGAAGTGAACCCCTGTAATCTTCGTGGGTTTGTTAGTTTTTCAACGAAAACTGGGAACACTTCAGATTAGTGAGCTCTTGGTTTATCATTCAATCATTACTTTGCTGAACTTTGCTTATCTTTTTAATAAAGAGCAACAGTGACCAGGTATTAATACATTTAAAATATATCAATTTACATGGCTTTAACAAAATAAAGGTCAGACACTTGGCCATACAAATGGTTAACCGTAAGGTCAATGACATTAATGAAACTAATTTATCCATTTCATTCATCAAGGTATGCTATCATTCGGTACCTTCATTTCATTTTCAAGTTTTTACTAAGAATTACGTAATCTGCACTATTTGTGACTCCATTTCAGGCATATTGAATTATTAATCCGAGTTAAACATATACATAATATTGACCGGGCTTTATCATGGAGAAAAATATTCTGCTGGGTAACCTAATGTTAAAATAAATAATGTCTAAAAGTGGCGCACCTTTGTCTCTAATCGCATTATTATATCAGCATAATTATGGCATTTTTTCACATATTCTTTTTACTCTAATGACATTGCTCTTCTAGTTGATGATTATTAGCGACACGATTTGAAATATTTTGTTGCTCTTTTTACAGCATTCATGAATTAATGGATAAAATACATAGCATCACTTAGCACCCCTGTTTTTAGAAATGAAACATGCATAAGACAATTGTCCTTTCATACGAAACGGAACCTACATATTTAGAATTTACTTTTAGGACGAGTGGTTCTATTAGTTACTACTCAATAAAATTTCTGGCCGTGCATTATCTGAAAGGCAAAGCTTTACCGTAGTTTCAGGCCTTTCTTTTAGAAGTTGTGCTCAAGTCCGGAAAGTGCTTTTATTTCAGTTAGTTAATAGCTGTTGTGTAAATGGTTTTTCAAACGCCGTCTGTTTTCTTTTATTTTTTTAACTCTATAGTTGATTATTTTTCATATTTTTTTTAATATTATGGCTTTTGTTTAATTTTCTCTTAGCGTATTCACTATCTTAGTGACCTATTTTAATGATTACATCTTAATACATTCAACATAACACACTTGTGAAAAGTAGCCTCTTAGAATTTAATGGAATGCAATATCTTCAGGGATAAACCAATTGCTATATTTTTCACGCTTTATTTCATTTTACTTTCATTTTCTCTTCCATAGGTTAATTTTATTTCCCATTTCCTACCTTAACTGATTCCCCGAGGAGACCCAAGTGATTTAAGTCGGTTGTAGCCCTTCCTCATTTAGATTTTAATCGAAACGGGTTTTGAAATTTGTTTCCCTATTTTGAATTTAGCATTCGCCCCCGAATGAACCCATCACTTTCCTCATTGTTTTTATTTAATCGGTAGATTGTACGGACTCATTACTCAGTTTTCAGTTAAGGTAGAACAATTCATGTAATTTAACTAATAACATTACCTTATGCATAGAAAATGGTTCAGATGTCACCAATGTTTTGCAGTAGTCATATATATATCATGTCAAATCTTTTGCTCTTGGCATTTGAGACCCAATTGATGGAAGTAATATTTGATGAAATGTTGACTGAAATAATTGATGGAAGGTCATTCTTAATGGGAAAATTCTCCGGTTGAAACGTTCCAATTAATAAGTGGATCTTTTACACTTGAAGGCGTTTCCCTGTGAAACGAAATATCATCATTAATTATCAAGTGGGGTTGTTGCAAAATGTATGCTCGATTCCCGGATTGCCAGCGAAATTCGGTGTCCTCCATGTATGTTTAATATTCTATACTAAAGATAAATTTCAAAGATGATATATTATCTCTTAAGGGAAACGAGATATAGATTTGAAATGAAATAATTGATCTTGGAATATGTAGTGCCTAGAGTTAACGTATTACGTGTGCATAAATTGAAAATATTTCAGTATAATTTAATTGAAGAATTCAGTTTATGATACGTATACAATACATTAGTAACGTGTGAGATACTTTCATGAGATGGTTCTTTTTATCATGTTTTTTCACTCATTTCAATGTTGAAACTCTCTCATAAGTTTTGACGATTACCATAAATAAAATTTCTATTTTTTTAGACTTTCCCTGTTCCCGATGAGCTATTATTTTCAATGAGGCTGAAATATTATCCAAGTTTTGCCCGTACAGATGATTTAATATTCTTCAACGAGCGGAAACCAAATTAAAAGTATCTCTTAAGTAAATTGATCTTGTTTAGTAGCATTTGTTCGAAAAAATCGCTGGTAACATTCAAACTCACAGCTGTAGGGACATCAATGAATAGTTAATGAGGACTGCCATCCACCAGGGAAATAGGGACTGTGGAAAGTTTGGGGTTTGAGAAGCAAAAACAAGTGGAAGTCCTGTTCCGCCTACTTAAAGCTAACGTTTACATCACTTGTTATTATTTCTCCACTGATATGACAATGACTGCCAGACATATTGCTGGAAAAAGAAACTCAGTACCATATAAGAAACTATATATCCTAGCTCGTTAGATTTTTACTACACATACCTACAGAATCTCATCATATATCTACGAGTATTAGTTATGTAGGGAGCTGGCCTCTTTGTGACCTTACTATATCTCAAAGAAGTGTCTCTGCCAATCTATCTGACCACTCTATAGGCTTGTGTTCGACTTACCTTTTCAGTGGCGTGTCCATGTTTGATAACCTTCAATCTCGCTCTGCACTTTCCCCGATTAATCTACCACCCCTTTAATTCTAGCTCCAGTTTAATCCTGTTTTCCTCCGATCCCATAAATTTTGAAATTTTAACACCACGCATTACTTATTCATTGTAGCGTTTAATATTGTCTTTTTTGGGGTTAAAATTCAACGTATTATGATTCACGCAGACTTTACATTTCAATGTGCGTTCATTTTAATTAATGTTAAGTCGAGTTGAAAGCATACACATTTAGAACTTAGATTATGACGAGGTAAATAATGGATAGTTGTAAATTTTATTTCTCTGTTATTGTGCAGTCCGGTGCGTCGTTGGTTACCTTGGACATCAGCGCACTTTGATGGGGCTGCAAGTACATGTGAGGAGATAATCTTCATGCTTGGTTTTGGAGAGAACATGAAAGATGCTTCTATTTATAAAGCTTTCTTAAACCTCATGCTACACTCCCCATATCATTATGTGAACACATTCATTCCACATCACGCCCGCTTCCCTCCTCCGCAACAACCCTTCCGTCTCTCTATATGTCCCAGACTGCTTCCCACAGAATCCCACTTACCCTTCCCTCAACCTTTCCCTCCCTCCCACGCCCCCTTCATCCGCCACCGACCCCCTTAGGCCTCTCCTAGCTTCCACACGACCCGTTTCTCTCAAGCCTTAACACATGTAAATTCCCTTTCCTCACCTCTGACCCCCTTTTCCACTTGGCCTCTTCACCCAATCCCGTTTCATCTTGTCCCTTTCCTCCTTAGCTGCCGTTCTTCCTCCTCCGAGGCGCCTTTATAAGGACTTGTTTGTATTTATAGAATGGCGATTCCACGAAACCAACGTACCTTATTTTCTCTGGCCCTCTGCTACAACTAAACTAAGCCGAAGGCGAATATGCTGCCAAGATAAGTGTAAGCAGCATGATAAAATTTTCGTAGAGACTCCCAAGGACTAAGAGTAGCGCCTTTGGGATTTTACGTTGTTGGTAGCGTTCGATATTTAAGTCGACCCGGGAGACACTTGAAGGAGACAGATACCCCATTTCAATCACTCTTGTTGAGTGTTAGAGAGACACCTGCGGAGCTGCATTTAAAAAACTTGACTTCATTCGAGATTAATGCAAAAATGTACCATGGTAAATTTGATTTCACGTCTGTTAGATCTCGCCTTGAAAACACGTCGATTATTTGAGACTTTGCAGAAGAATCAAATTTCTGAATTGAGCGAGATCCACAGAAAAGTGGCCATTCTGGATATCCTGTGTTGGGAATAAATGGAAGGGCATTGCACGAGAAGATTACGCGGTCTACACACTACGTAAATACCAACCAGTTGAGTTTCACCGTGACTCAGTGGGAAGCATCTTAGTCCCGCAATGCATTTTTAGGCGAGACCACGACGTGAATTGGAAACGGCTGTCAGGAAGGCCATTTAAGGAATCCTATCTCGCACAATACGTGATAATGACAAAATAAAACATCGCTTACGACAATGCGGACCGATCGGGAATAAAGCTGTAGCTAATTTCAAACATCACCCGTTACCCTATTTTTGGGTGACCTGAAACGCCTGTAATTCGTCCAGGAGATAATGGGTGCTTAAGTGGGTAGGGCTTAAAACACTTTTAGTATTGTGATGCTAATATTCATTGCTGATTTTATTCAGTTTAAATAATGGTGTACCGTATGAGTAGTCGTTTTAGACAGACACGACCGATAGTTGAAGTCATTTGGGCCCTTAAATGAGTGGATGGGTATTGCGTTGGTAGGTTAAGGGGTTCGTAAGAATTTTAGATAGCACGAAATGGTAGAACGGAAACCGACATTTATCATGCCCTACGGCTAAATGAATGGAGACGGGTTGTGTCCCATCTACATCATTGTGGAATTTGATATATTGCTCTTGAAGTGCAATTAGGATTAGGAATATTGCTCGAAGTGCATCCTATGGATTTCACTCCCAGGTCCTAGATCAGCTCGCAGCACGCTCCAAAGACAACGTGATCCTATTCTTTTTTTGGTTTCTATTGGTCCCGACGAGTTTAGCAGAGCGCAAACCTTATTCCGCAAAACACAATCAAGTAAGAGGGACACCTTAGAGCCATTTGGGGAGTGGAATATTCAAAAGGCTCTAATATTCCATTGAGACTAAGGTTTAGAATCAATTAAGTCTTAGTATTTAACACTGGAATTGTTAAATGAACACCATTGCAGAACAGAAAATGTCTTCATGGAGCTATATTTATTACAATGGGCGCACTTCTCCGCATATCGAACGCAAATCTTCGTTTTCCACAAGAGCTGTTACCAAGCAATTATGTTAATATTTTGTAAACTAGGCAGCTTTCAGCTTGTTTGTTGTATTTTTCTCTAAATTTAAAGTTTTGAAACTTATAAAAAAAGTTCAGTTTCACCACAGTTTTCGTTGAATATACTATCAATACATTCCCTCAGATTCGTAATTTGACGGCCTATCTGGAATAGGCTCCAATCGTTTTCCCCTAAAATCATTCCCGTGGTCGTTTGTGTTATCGTTCAATCGTATGTATCGTCAAGCTTTACTCGAAATGAGGATGTTACGCCTTTCACTCTGTGTATGCCTTTTCCAAGTCTTTCTCTTTTCTCGTTGCCTTCCGGCTGTTCTTCACTCCCAGCTCGATGTTTTTCTTCGTGTTTTCCTCTTTTCCAACCGTTACCTCAGCAAACGCAAAAGCGGAAACCCCTACAGTACCAAACGGAGCGGAAAAACACAATGAAATCTCCCACAAACAGGTAAATTTAAAATCTCCCCTCTGTAAATACATTTGCGTAAACATATTTTCCGCCTATTAATATTCTTTATTCCTCTTCTTCCTCCCCACCCTGGCGAGTTCAATTCCTGTCCAAGCAT
Source organism: Hetaerina americana (assembly GCF_022747635.1). Lineage (NCBI taxonomy): Eukaryota > Metazoa > Arthropoda > Insecta > Odonata > Calopterygidae > Hetaerina > Hetaerina americana. Next base: position 90,529,368 of record NW_027286874.1, read on the forward strand.
GCTGGAAGTTGCTTTTGTTCCTCTCGGTGTTGAATTCGTTCCTTCTCTTCTTACAGAATAGGGGGCGTGAAAGAAGAGCTCTGGAGATAGAAAAAAAACAATAACGCAAGCATTGTTTTCACTCTGAAATGACGCGCGGATTCCCCTTCAGCTATTTTTTTTCCCTTTCATTCCTCCCGACGACCCGAAAGAGGGCAGGCAGCCCGTTGGCGTTTCTCCTCCCGCGGGGGTTTCATCCAACGCGATGAAGCCTCTTCTTAATTTCCATTGTGATTCTCTGTTCGAGTTGTTTTCTTTTTGTTTTTTTGCTTTCGGTCGTAAGAAGTTTTCTCTAATTTGGGACATTCATCTTATATTAAAGGCGTTCGAAAATTTAATGATTCTCTCACGGTAGGAAAATCTGGTGTTTCTTGCGAGCCATTTTTATGCTTCAATAAATCTTTCTTTTCTTTTCTAACTCCGCAAGGTTTTTGAACCCTGGGACATTTTTTTTCTTTTACTGGGTATATTTTTAGTGTGCCGTGATTTGTAATATGATTGGGTTTTTTTGATTTAACTCGCACACTTACATTTTACCTCCCGACAATTTTCGCTCATTTTTCATTTATCAGTCATTCGATGAGGTTCGCTCATTTCAAACGGCTTAATTTGAATTGAATTCAGTTTTATGGATGGTATTTTCGAGCATTTCAGATCTTAAATGAAACTCGTCATATAATGTATTGCTTCATTGTTCCATTTCCTCCGACTTTCCTCTCGGAATGTCGGATTTTGTCGAGTTTGCCGTTGTCTTGTGGGAAAGACAGAAAAGGTGGCATACACCCGAAGCCATCCGGTTGTAACGACTTCGAATTTACGTGAGCGGTTGCGTTACACTGCGTGACACTTTCTAGTCGGTGTTATCCTCCCTTCCCATTCACCGACCGCAGATTCTTCGACAGCCGGATGAAGGTTTTTGCCGTAGGCCATTCATTGACAGTCTACGTTGAAAAGTTCCTAACCATTATTCGATTGAGGGCTCCATTGAAAAAGTCACCATGCGAGCACTCGATTTCCAGAACAATTGCAGTTGGAAGAGTGAAAAGTCTTCGGTTACCCTCATTTTAAAAATTTGAAATTCTATGGAGATTATTGAAAAAGTAGAATAGTTTTATGGTCCGAGCTCCTATAGAAGGGTCAAAGAGTATTTTTTTACCACTGTGGGGGAGTTTGAAATTTACTTTTTTAAACGTTGAGTCGAAATGGGTAAGGAAACAAGTCTAGTCCTGGAACTGGGGAATCGCATGAGTTTAATGATGCCATGGACCCTATTTAATTTTAATCTATTGATTTCAAGAGTTGTGTCACTAATTTATTTAGGCAATACCAGACTTGGAATAATTGTATGGCGTCATTTTCATTTGTCTCCGGCAGCAATTCAAAATTAAAAAATGTTTATCCTGTGGAGAAAAAGAATAAGTTATGGATCAAATATTAATTAAACCAAGTCTTGTATATGATGCAACGTATGCCGTATATGGATCTCTCCCTAGTTTCCTGAACAGTGTGTAGGTAGTCGATACAACAGCTCGTCAAATAAGGTGTCACAGTTGTGAAAAGACGGAGCATAGTTTGTTTTGACGTCTATTACAAGTCTCTCAGTTGTCCTTAACAGAAGTTCAAAGTCTCCAGGGACGAGACGAGTGTTTTAGTGGGCGTTTGGGCCTCAAGCCTCTCGCTTAAGTCCCCGCTTTTGTCTTTCGTCTCCGAAAAAATGTTCCCTCCCAACAGCTGCAGGTTTTTTCCGAACTAAATGTCAGGAATGTAAAATTGTTCCTCCTTTTCTTGGGAAATAAAAATTATAGTTTGGCCCCAGAAACTTTCTCGTTTCAACGAAGCATCTTCACCCTCCCCCTTATCTCAGATCCTCTCCCGTTTTCTGCAAAGATTTCTCCCCAGCATCTTGGGCAGTTTCCGTGGGAAACTACTATATAGTATGCCGAGGGTTGGTTGAAAAAAATAACTCTGAAATCAAGAGGGTATGCGATTTTATTTATCTCATAAATTGAATATTATGACGAAATTGCATTTATTATTCGACTTTTTACCTACAGGTGAGAGGATAAGTAACGGTTTTTGAGCTTAGACACCTAATCTATGACTCAAAATATCATAAATTTACTATCGATCTATTCTGTATCTTTATTAGACGTGTAGTTGGATATTGAATCATGGTTACGCTACATCAGCTATTTAAGGAAATGAGAGAGCGAAAATAATGTAACTTTTAGGATAAATAAAGTATTCCTCTCATCCTCATTTTTGTTTTAGTTACTTGCTTCGATCCTTTCAGCCTTTATTTAACATCCTCACCATACTTTCGCGTGGATGAACTCCCATTCCACCCATGAACTCGCATTTTGAGGCGCTACAACAGGCCTTACGCGCTTCTTCTCAGAAAAATTGTTTAAGAAACTGTACGAAATATTTTTTTAAAATCTAACTTAAGCAGTTTTCTTTTAAGAATCAACTACCGTTTTTCGTATTTGATATTTCATAAATGATTCAGTTTATACATATACACCAGAGTAAATAAATCTCTTATTTAAAATAGTTTTTTCATTTAAACGTACGGATACCCCCATTGTTGATAGACGGATGGTACATGTGCTTCTAATTCATACCCACAATTTGTCTATCATATCTCATATATCTTCATATATATCACTACTCATCTATACCGACGTCATACGCTATGTATGTCAATCAGTGAGACGTTCAGTTGAATACGAGTTAATTTACGAGAATTATGCGTCCATGAAACGTATTTAAGAATTTGGTTGACGAAATATCTGTCAACTAAATGGATCGACAACATCAAGGACTATGATTTTTACACTCTGAAATTGTTGCATTGAAATGCACATTAGCGGATGACTCCGTTAAAAGTTACTGTTGCGGCATCTCCCGCAGTTTCTTTGGAATTTATCAAGGACTTTGTAAAACAAGTTTCAGTATTTTCGTTGTTATTCTTGTGGTTACGATTCGGTACAAGGAAATATGCATTTACATCTGTACAGTTCGACATAAATATATTTTATATGTTCGCTTAACTGCTGAAATTAAGTGGATTTGTGAAACTCCACCCTGGGAGACAAATAAGCGTCGAGCGTTTAATTTTTACTCGGTTCGGTCTATGCTACAAATGTAGACTTTTTATAATGTATTTGATTAGACTTTATAATTTTAATAATTTTGGACCCCTCTTTAGGGTTCCCATTATTTACTGGGTGTTCCTTTCAACGAAGGGTGGGGTCGTCGTGCGCGTAATCCAGAACTTGTCAGGAGAAGAGGTTGACAAGGGTCCGGAAGAGCCGGAAGTACGAGACGGTGGCCGAGGAATTCGCTCGTTGCCCGACCCGAAAGACGGGCCCGTCCTCCCATTCTTGCGCTCAAGTGTCGGACCTTCCTTCGGCCACGCATTTTCTTCCACCCAACTGCTTCATTTCCATCACGCCCTCATCCTCCATCCAACCCTTTCCCCAGCCTCATCCTCACCTCTCCCCCTCCCATCCCTCCGTCCTCTCACCATCTTCTCACCCTTTCCTCACGCCTCCCAAGTGCTCTGGGGAGGTAGATTGGGCGTCCTGATCGCCGGGTGTGGTGGTGGCGGCGGTCGTGGTGTGTGTGGGGGCCAATTTGAAAGGGCCGGGAGAGAGTACTTCACGAGTGCCTCGTCACGGGCGAACCGGTCCGCAGTTCACGCTGAAGGGGGAAGGATCGAAAAGAAAAGAAAAAGACGATGGAATAAGATGGCCTCCCCCCACCCCCCCATCTGAAGGTATAAAGGAGAGTGGTCATCGGCGATAACAGCCTCAGGATTTCCTTTCCCGAAGCCATTATGTTGTGTACCCGGTGCGTTGAACTGAAGCAATAAAATGGTCGTGGAAAAAAATCCCTCTTTGTTGGCTGGGTTTTCTCTCTGACAGTGAGACTCTTGTGATATCCTTCATCCACACCTACCAAAGTGTACCTACGTTAACCTGTGATCTGTCGTCTCAATAGCACGTTTTTGGGCGTTATGTTTGATCTTGACCACACTCCTGAACGGGGACGTAGTCATTGAAGGAGATATACTGCAGAGTAATTTTCGTGGATGCTTGTTAGTATGGGGAGGATACGTGCTCACTCTTTTTAAACGTAGGATTTGAACTTTAAAAAATATTTTGTGGACCATACGCACCGCAGCAATCTACCATAAGGCTGGCCTTGATCGGCGAGAGGTAAGAGCTCACCTCGTACCTTACGCCCTCCGGCGTGTGAAATGCAATATTGCATTGGGACACCCTTCATCTAGATCTACCTATGTATGTGTACCTACGTTACCCTGTGATATGCCATCTCCATGGGCGTGATGGTTGATCTCGACCTCTGTAAATCAGGGTGTGGGATCGTTTGTTCCTGGTCTCGCTGCGGTTCCGAAAAAAGATCCAGAACGTCGCGAGGATAGGTCATTCCATGACGCTGCCTGATTCTAAATATTCTCATATTTAGATCTTTGTATTTCTTGACACGTTGATGCGAGGCTGTATCATTAGGGGATGCGTGAGAACCAGATCATGAAGAGTGTATGCACGTATAAATTATGGAAATGTGTGCATAAGCCATGGCGATCACATCTCCCACATCGAAGTATGAGATGATATCATTTTTCATCATTTTTTGACTTAAATTGAACTCATATTGCTGTGGGCATTGTGATATTAAGCAATTTCAAACTTTATTATGCTGTAGAAGAGATGGCAATTGTACAATTTTTAAACAAAGTAGGTATGCACAGAATTAAATATATTTTTAATGGAAAAGTAATTCGACATAGGCGTCATTCGAAAAGGTAAAATCAGTGTAGGGTGAAAATCAACGTATCTAAAATGGGAGATTTAGTTTTGGCAACACTCAGTATTCAGTTAAGTTAACGGTATTATCTTAAACTCTAGTTATCAGTGAGTGTCAAACAAACTTTTTAGAAAGACACTTCCGGTATTTAGTGGCAAGGCTCTCAAGTTCCTGATATGCCTTTATTTAGGAACTTAGATGTTTAATCTATTCAAGGTTCTGGCGGATGTGCTGTATTTGCTAACAGTATTCGATAAAAGTGACCGGACGCATCGTAATTCAGCAGGATTTTTCAATTCCTCTAGTTGCTATTAACTTCCATTCCTCCAGATATACTTCAAATTACTCAGAAGTCGTAATACTTGAATACGTTTCAACTAATTAATACAGAAGTTCCTTCTCGACTCTCTGCCTTCATACGGAGATACAGTTAATGAGTAACTCGGGAAGGAATTATTCTGAGAAACTTTGGACGCCTTGAGCGAGAATTGCGAGCGTTTTGCTCCCGAGTTCTGCTTCCACATGCATTATAATACCCGCAGGAAGAATGACATCATATGGATGCATCTGCAGTGTTATCTCGAAGTCATGTCACCGCTGCCAAAGAGTACGTGACCCAGAAACGTTTTGACACAAACCGCGAGCAGGCGCTTTTAGGACCCGAGCCGATTACTAGGAATGGGAAACGTTCCCTTCCTAGTCTTATGGCGGGGTGCAGCTGAATCCTTGAGTACCTTTTGTGTTACAATATGGAGCTTAATGCCTCCCCTGTGTCTCTGCTTTAGTTATATATTAAGTACCCGAGAATACTGTGCATCAGCCTTGAATTGCATTTCAAGTCACAGACGATTGAATTTTTAAGTTTGTTTCAGGATAATTAGGGGGAAAATAATCAAACTGAGGTGTTAATTGGACTTAAAATGGCTCCTGCTAAGTCTCTGGTGGAAAAATCTGCGTTGATAAAATTGAGGAAGAGACTTACGATTTCTCATGTGTTAGTTGCCTTGATGATCAATCACATCATTAACTCTCATAATTCGTTCTCTTGCTTGCGATGTCATTTGTTAGCGTAGTGTTATAACCTAAATGAGGAGTGATTTTAGCAGTTGCGTATCATGAAACAATCGAGTATGCCCTTCATCGGGCTCAATTATAAATTAATTTATAATGAAAATCGGATACATTGAATAAATGAAGTACGAGTACACGAAGAACGAGAGCGACGAGGAAATCACTTCGACCTCACAAGGCGCGATAAGAAATTGGCCGGAATAATGTCCCTGGGGTCAAGAAGCAGAAAATTTTCTCCCACTCCGAAGAGTGTGAAACGATCCTCTCCTATCTCTCTCGCCTTATCGAAGCATAAAGACAGGGAAAGGAAGCTCTCGGGTCATTTGGAGGTCACCCCCTGGGAGTGAGTGGGGGGGCGGGCGAATTACTCCGGGCATGGAGGAGAAATTGGCCCTCTTCCGCCGCGGGGCGTCGGCGAGGAGTGAGCGGGGGGAGGAGTGGGGTCCCTCGGCCAGGCTCGAAGAAGCTGGAGGTTGGTTCGGGTGCGAGAGAGAGGTTTGCGATAAGGAAACACACGGAAGACGGGTAAGAGGGTATATATTACGCCCTAGTCCCCTCCCATACTGTTTCGAAGAATACTCGAAGAAGGCTTACTGCCCCCTGGGAGATGGGGGGAGGTGTTCCGTTCGAAGAGCAAAGAATAATGTGCCATTTCCAAGGCGACGAACATCGATGGTCTCATTCCCTCTGAAGTCCTTTCATCGGATTTATTTTTGGAGCTTTGGGCAATCAATCTTCGGTGCTGTCGACGGAAGACTTCCCAGTTGCCGTAGTTGCCATATCTTGAAATTCTTCAGCGACTTAATGAACTTTTAATGAATTTTTTAATGTTAATTTAAGTATTTTTCATGTTTACGTACATACCATGAAACTTTCTGTGAGGATTGCGATGGATATCTGCTAAAATTACAAATAACATTCCTAGCATGAAAAAAATCTCCTTTAATTTTCAAAATTAAGTAATTCTGAAAATTTAAATCTCGGTAGCTTCCTCTGTGGTCCTTGCACGTCTGTAACTATTTATTTTATTTCTGGAATGGGAAAGTCCTTCAATATTTTTCTAATTATCACGAGCAGAATCCGGCAGACTGGCTGCTGAATACCAATAGTGTGTATTATTTGTAGAACAGAACAGTAAGTGGTCTTATCTTAAGACATCATATTTGCATCCCGAATTTACGCAGAGCATTGCACATAGCAGTGCACATGAGCAGTACGCTTCACGTAATCATACCGTCTTTCCGAAGTTTCATTACCATGGAGCTTGTATTTTGAACGTCACTTGTGATTTATATGATAATTCCTGAACATTGCCTGCCAAATTACTCGCTTATGTTCATTTGCTGTCGCAGTATCAATGGATTAATTACAAGAATTAAACAATCCATGGCCGTGTTTTCTGTTAAGTTCAAAGTCGAGAGCGTTCAAAGTGAATTCGTATTTTCATCTATGATGCTCGCAATTTCAATCGATGATCGTCATGTTCGCCAGTTTTTGTGGATGTGGATATGTTTTCTATTTTTCCTATATGTGAGCTCAAGGAGGGGAAGGGGATAGTTGGAGGTTTCAAGGGGCCAAACATGAGAGTTTGCTTTTGCCTGCACTCCCTTTCGCCGGGTAGATAGATGGATCGAGGCGGAGGAGGATTGAATGGCGATTGAACTAACACCAACCCCTTCCTCCACCCTATTTTCCCCACACCTCTCTCTTTCTCTCTCGCTTTTCTTCTTTAAGGACACGAAGGGAGGTGGAAGGGGAGGTGCTCAAGATAGTAGGAGGGGAGATAAAGGAGAAACGGAGGTGGAGAGTTCAATCCTGGAGCGAAGGCGGATGCGTTAGGATGGAGATTAAAAAAGAAAGGCTGGCCTTCCCCTCCTGTGTTATTCTTCCACCTACGGTGCGACGTTGCCGTGCTTGCTCGCCCCCACCCTCCTCCTCCTCTAGGCAAGAGAGAGGAGTTCCAATAAAAAAACATCCTCCTTTCCTCCGGGGGAGGGACTAGGGAGAAGAGAGAAGCTTATAGGCGTATCGTGGAGGCCTTTGTGATTTTTCCCAAATGGATTCGTAGGATAAAAGCCTCGGCGAAAGAGGAGGAAGCTATAGCGCGCGTTTTGCGAGCGCGACCTAGGGAATTTACAAGTCTAGCGGGGAAAATTTTTGTTTTCCGGTCCGCTTACGTGTTTCCTTTTGTCCGTTCTCCTAGAGACGGCGATTCCTGGATACCGAAGGATCAGAGCCGCCTTCCGGTTTTCATCGTCTCTCTTCGATCGATTTCACTCAGAGCGGTGGGCATTTCCTCACCAAACGCCCGCGGGTTATAAACGCCTTTTCCTAATGCCGGGCACGTCGGCGTCCGAGAAACTACGTGCACTCGCAGGTACCCACGGGATATGCGAAAGCCTTCCAGTGGGCCAAAGTTTTCGCATTTGTCGCGTCTTCTTTTTTCTTCAAGCAAATGTTGTCGCCCTAAAGCCAGGGAGTCCCGTATCCCTTTACGACGAAAGAAAATTTTCTCGGCCTACTTTGGATCGATTCGTCCCCAAACCCCTCTTTCTTCCTCGATTTTTTTAAGTCATGAAAATATAAAATAGAGTGACGGAGTATTAGTTTAGGGTGGCGGGTGAACACGGATGCCTCCGGTACAACTTCAATTTTCACCGCGTAAACCACGATGAAAAATTCATCGCGGGTGAATTTTCAGATATGACGCCTAGACTGAGGTAGCACCATCGAATGGGGTGAAAATATACCGATATTTTTTTTTCCTCGCGTAGCAGTCGCCGTCAGACGTGGAGAGTCTAATATATTCTCCAGGTTGGGGGGGGGGGGAGTGAAGGGATGGCACGGGGGACGAGGGTGGTAGAATGGAGGCGACCTCGCCTCAAGACGGAGCTCCCTTTCGCCTCATCGCTTGAACGGTCCCAGTTCGGCACCCGAGCGTGAGAGTCGCTTTCTGAAGCCAATGGACTATATCGCCGCGGGATTTCACGGATGACGCGGGACTGAAAAGGCTCAACATCAAACTCCACTGCTCCTCTGCTCCTCCTCCCGTCATCAACCCTCCCCACCTCGTTTCACTACGGATCCCTTTTTACAACTCGACACGGGCTCACTCAGATTTCTCCTTTCCCTCCCATTGGGAATTTATATTGGTGGATTCGACCGCAGGGTTAACATTAGAGAGATAAAAGTCGTCGCACACGCATGCAAGCACTCGTTATTCCATCAGACAATACACAGCCATAAACAATTCTAAAAACGTAATTCTCGTCACCCAAGTTTTCAAATCTATTAACTTAAAGGCTTAAATTTGACGGTCTAGTAAAAAACATTAATTATTGCATGATGTTTATAGGCACAAAGGATTTGTAATATTTTGTAAAATAAGTTAGTTTTGAGGATGATCATGCTTTAGTTTGTCAGTCCACCAACAGATTATAAGCACTATTAATATTTTATAAAATCATTTAGGTTTGAGGATAATGAAGGTTTAGTTTGTCAGTCAGACAGCTGCTTATAAGTATTTCTGAGTGCATTGGAAAGTCAGTGTCATAGGTATGGAATGTGAATATATGTAAGCCAAACATAAGTTGTATGGTTTTCCAAGAAGAGATAGGTTACGTCAAATATCAAAACAGGAGTTAATCAGCTAGAGCAGATGGATCAATTTGCCTGTCTCGGAAATACTCTGGATGAAAATGGTTCAAGTACTAGGGACATAAGACGAAGAATTGTGGCAAGCAAAGAAGATTTCACAAGAAAGAGGGTTTTGGCGACAGGGACTTCGAGTAAGGAAGGATGTTATGCAAAGGCTTGTCAAAACTTTGATATGTAGTGTGGTTTTGTGCGGCGCTGAAACATGATCACTGATGCAGGATCATAGGCGTGGATTTGGAGGGTTTTATTTTGTGGGTGTGGAGAAGGATGGCAAAGATGAGGTGGGATGAAATGAAAACAAACGAGGAAGTGGAAGGGAAGGATTTTTGGTAGAAATCAAAAAGAGGCAGGAAAGATGAATGCAGAGCGTTTTGATTGGCAATTGCGTGTTGAAGATTGTAATGGGGATGAGAATTGTGGGCAAACGAGGAAAGGGGAGGGGTAGGATAAGGATGTTGGACGGAATGAAGGAAGAATGAGGAGAACACGAGTTGCATGTTTATGTGGCAGTATGATTTCCCCGTCTTACTTTTCAATTCTGCATGCCCTGTCTTGTTATGATGCAGGCCTATCTTGTAAATGGTTGTGGTTCATTTTTATTCCCTTTTTCGCATAGCAAAAAATTATTTATTAGGTGAATTAACCCTTGTTTTGTATTAATTCTTCCTCCAGCATGCATACAGATTTGCACGTTATTTAATATATTTTAACCAAATATTTTTCACTTTTCCCTTCCTCTCCCATATTTTCCTTTATCGCTTTCCCTTCCCACCTGGTGCTTGCACCCCTAGCCACACACCTTTATGGTGGACGGCGGGGTATTTATGTCGATATGGATGTCTAAGTATGCGAAATTGAAAAGGGAACTTTTATATTGTTGGATGTCAGGTTCTTTTTGTGAAGAAAGGCAAGGGCTTTGTCGATTACGTCCATCCAAAAGCTACCTTAACCGGTAGATTACCCATAATAATAATATATTCAAGCACATGGGTAAACTAATATTTGAGCAGGTGTGGCTGGTGACCTAACACCCAATGCGACACACCCTTGCGGCCGCTTTGGAGGGTATTATGTTGATGTAAATGAGGGATATATGATGAAGTCTTCTCCCCCTTCCCGCCCCCCGATGAATCCCCTCCATGAATCCTCCCATCTCTCCTTCCGCCGCCTGTCACACGCTCCATCCCATCTCCCACGCGTTCAATGCTCGCTCGCCCCTGATTCCGTGTGGGCGTGTGATGGCTCGAGGGCATCGCGTGCGACTTCGTTTGTGCGGATTTTCGCGGATCTGAATGGTACGCGCATGCACGTCCACCCATGTGTGCCGACCGTAGTTGCACGTGCCCATTTCATGCTGGTCGTGATCCGCATGCACGGGAACTGCCGCGGAAAGCATGTCGTCAGAAGTGCACGATGGGATTTTCTGGATTCATTCTGATTTTCGTTGGATTTGGGTCTCGTTGAATGAGTATCGTTAAGTAGTGCATGTCAAATAACGTGTTATCTGTAACGGGTGTTTAACGCGGGTCTTGATAATCCTCTCAAACAGCGCAAAGTGCACTAAGGATACCTTATTCCGTTGTGCCATCAAAATTCACAAGAAGAGCACATTCGTGGAGACGTTTACGCGAATAAATTTTAGGTAGCTAACTTTGTGTTCTGGAATGTTATTATCCATTAGTTAAACGAATGGATTTCCATAAGAATGAGAGATGAGGAGTGACGAATCGGCCAGTAATATTTAGAAATGCTGTATGGTGCTTCTCTTCTGTCACTCGTATATACGAAAGAAAGGAAGCATATCCGGTTATATTATATAACTTCCTTTAATTATTATTTTCGTATAATATTTTTATTTCAATCATGACGTTTTTAATAAAATGAAAAAATAAAATAATATCTGAAGCAACAAATTAATTATCAGGAAAACAAGATAAAATAGGTCGTAAGATGGTGCCCCTTACACTCCTCCGATAAAAATTAACCTGGCAGCATGATTCTAACATCTACTTTGTGTTCTCAGGACGATTATGCATTATTGTGATAGATTTCCATCACTATTTGGAGGGAAAGTAGCAATACACAAAATTATAGTGATGATAGTTGCCGCTAGTTGTTGTTTGTCACGTTACTCGTGAACATTTCAATCGTGTCGTAGTTCTCTAGTTGAAATAAATTGTTTTCTCGCTTGCCTCTGACCTGCCTCTTGGCTCTATGGCCGTCTGATGAATTTTTTTGGTCATCGTAGACCAGCAGTTGGTCTGCTCGGCTACTCCATTTATTGTGGAGAAGTTGTTTAGGATGTGTATAAACGGCCGTGGTCTTCACAAATTACACAAATGTCAAGAAATGCTGGGAAAAGAAATGAAGGGAAAAAGAGGGGAGAGGGAAAGGGGCGCGAGAGAACCCGCGCAGGTGGAAAACATCCGTTAAGAAAGTGTGGCAACGGTTTCCTTTCCCGAGAGGCCCTTTCAGCAGTCGCTTTGCGGTGTCCAGCAAAATATTTTTCGAATTTTACAAAATTTTAGTAAAGGAGTAAAGCCTAGTCGGAGATTAAAACTGTCTTTTCTATAGTCTAAGATAATTAGCGGAAGAGGGTGTACCGGCGCTGAAGTAGTCATTCAACGGTAACTAAAATGGGGGTTTAATATCTTGAAAGCACAGAACACATGCCTGAGGTGGTTTTACAACCCTCAATCTTTGGTTTAAGGGGGCTTTAACCTTATTCACTGAATTAATTGATTCAAAATAACGGCTTCCAGAAGAAAAAGCCCTGGAGGGTTACATGAATTACTTTATGATGAATTCATTACTTTAAGAGTTAAATATAATTTGATATCTTGGCTCAATTATTATGAATGTTGATATTTAACATAAATTTCCATTATTTTTGCTCCTCAATGCTAAAAGATTTGTTCAAACCCAGATCGTGAAACACATATACTGCCAGAAGAAATAAAAATCCACAAAATCGCAGTATCGTCTCTCTTGAAAATACTTAGTTTATATCACAATAATTAGACTCCAAGTTTCTGGAAGAGAATATCCGTAGAACTGCGGTAAGTTCACTACTACCTTCTAAGTAATTTAATGGTAGAGTCGATCTTGGTTACATTCGCACTCGGAATTTCATTTTGCTCCAGTCGCCAACAGATTTGTAAGTTCCAGGCTTGTATGTTACTTATTTTGAAGTCAAGTCTCTTAAGCAGTAAACGACATCGGTTATTTTCTCACTTCTGTGCCTATGACCAGAGATGGTAAACGTTTTCGCCGTAGTTATGTCTCTCATGACTCCTTTCGGCTTTATGAACGCGCTCGGTGTTCGCGGAGCCAAGGGTAGGTTTTCATAGCACTGAGTAAATCGAGCGTTTACCTTAGTTTTGTTTACTCTTCCTTACATACACGTATTCCCTTCCTTCCCCCCGATCCTCATCCACTCATTCTCCCTCTTCGCCCCCAACGTTCTCTTTCTTGTCCCTTTTTCAGATTTTCCTCCCTTTTGGCCATCGCCGGGAGATCATAATGGACTTCAGCCCCCTTCCCATTCCTCTGCAATCTCCTTCGCAATGGACGGGCGTTTCTTCTCCCCACTCTTCCCCCAACGTACACACTCAGCGCAACAATACAACGCACGAAATCCATAACGTCTCCCTTCTTTCTCCCCCCGCCTCCCCCACCCCCTCCTGCCATTTATCCGAGGCTCCCCAAACCCCCCCAAGTATGTATGAGCGTCTCCTTGTCTACGTGAGGAAGAATAAATGGATTTTGCCGTGCTTCGATGGCGTCAAGGTTGGAGAAAAAAACAGGGAAGGGAATAGATATTTTCACACCACTCAGTTCCTTGCAAGCTCTAACTCACTACGATCTTTTCAAAAGGTTTTGATGAGGTTTTCATTTCTGCGTTTATTTTTTCTCCGAATTAGCTTGTTATGGCTGAGATTATGCATCCATTCACTTACGTATCGGAAGTTATTTTTTCTTGAATAACAATGGGGAAGAAAGATGAAAATACATAATGCATGCACTGTCATGAACGACTGATTATATGCGCACAACGCGTGCATGTCATATTTTTTTCGTTTTTTTTATTCAGATTCACGTTCAAAAGTTTAGTTCGGAACATTTTTATTGAAAATAAGTCTGCTTTGCATCACAAAATGATGCATTCACAGTAATTCATCCGTGCCCGATGAATATCATCGCTGCAGTGAAAGTGTATAGGAGGGATTTCTATCTTTTGGAGTAGTAGTTTTGAGGGGAGGCGACCGACAGCTGAGGTCATTTGCGCCATAGGGGATGGATAGGAAAGGATGAAGGGTGGAGAGAAACCCGGCGTCGGCATTAGCCTACTCTTTACGAAAGGCGCCAAGGGGTCCGCGGCTTAACGTCCCATCCGACGGACGGCGTACTCACTCAAAGTGCCCTCCACAAAGCACCTCAAGCAGGGATCGAGATACCTCTGAAAAATATTCAACACCGCCGGGATTTGAACCCGGGCCCTCTGGGTGGGAAGCCAGTACGCTAGCCCCCGCACCATCTCGATCCCCTTCTATCTTTTCTTACTGCCTACTTTTCCATTTCATATTCAAGCAAAGCAGGTAACGCATAGTATCTTAATTAATTTTTATTATGAGCCTGAATTGAACTAGAGGTAAGGTTTTAATAATGGTATAAAATGCACCATACTCAACGTACGTATTATAAACGACCATGTTTTCATCATCAGGTGGTGCCACGCAGTGATGAAACACTTCAGGTGATGCTACAGAGTGGTGAAACCATGGGATATGATTAGGATAAATATTAATTGTGAAATTGCTGTATTTCATTTTATCTGTACGATGGAAAACCTCCCTCAAGTAACGTGCGAAACAATTTCATACCATAGCCAAGATTATCACCAACCCTGAGAATGGACCCAAAATTTTAAGTAATTGGTTACATAATGAAACTTTTTCAGAATGTTGTGAATACAGTGAAAAATGATCATTCAGTTGCATTCCTTATTTTTTCAAACCGAAAGGCGGCGGGATTTGGTTTCAGAAATAATGTGTTGATAAGCGGTAAAATATTGACAATAGTGCCTCTGCAAATTATCAAAAAGATTCTCGTAATTATTTTCTATTGATTAACTTTTGGATACACTCACCGAAACTGTCCCAAAGAAAGGTTAACTGTTTGGCAACGCCGCCTACTGCATTATTACACTAAGTACCCACTAATTGTATTTTTTAACGTGTTGCTAAGCAATATATTTAAACCTTAGACCATGTAATAAAACGTAATTTATATCACAGATGTGCAGAATAAGCGAATGGTTGGTTAGGTAAAACGTTTAAAGTGGAGCGAAAAAGCTGTGACAGTGCGTCTTTTCTTCGTTGGGAAAAGAACGCAGGGACAAAAGGGCAGTCGCTCTCCATTTTTTCGTCTGCCGCCCATCCAACCCTCTCCCTTGTACCCATTTCCTCTCGTCGTCATCCATCCCATAATGCCCTGCGCTTCTCCATCGCCCACCCACGTCACTCCCCTCCGCTCCCTTTTCCCTCCCCCACAAACCACCGCCATCTCTCTCTCTTTCTCTACCTCTCTCTATATCGCCTCCAGACTCGTCCATCATCCCCGTTTTTTCGTAATGCAGCAGCGTCTCAAAGGCGCAAGGAGACCTATCTATCTGGCTACCCTTCCAACCCCCATACCCGCACCCTCCTTATGTTCGAGTTACTTTCAACTTTCTCCTCCTCCACTTCGCAGCCATTCAGAGCGCGATGGAACGTCCATCACGACAAAGCGGTCTCCAGGTATTCATTCCCTCTTCGTAGGAAACTGAATTTACGCTTTCGGAGCATAAGGCGTTGTTTCTTTCTATTCTTTCTATCCTTTATAAAGAGAAAAATCAAAAAAACGACTCGTCTTATAATCTTGTTGGAGAAAGTGGTCGCGTGCATTGACTTTTAAATTAGGCACACCGAAAAAGCTCTCCACTCTCACCCTTTTTGTGATGAAGTAAAAATGTAACCGCGCGGAGTAGATCCGATTCGTTGACTCCTAATGGGTTTGAGGAGTCTTTGCAGCCACAAAATCTTTTCTCGGTTGCCAGGTTACAGTCACCAAATCATGAGAATAACCTACATGCATATAACGCATGAAAGAATATAGCCCCTAATCCAAAAGTTCCCTTAGCCGCTAGTAATAATTTCGCGTTTGTATTAATGTTATGGAGGAGAAACGTTAGCTATGTAGTGATGATAGTTTTCAAGTTCTGTTTAAGAATGTTGTTCATGAGCGCTGTGGTGTTCAAAAGGAAATAATACTAAATTTATCTCAATGATTTTCCCTTCTGGTCGTCTGCCCTTACTATTTGATCTGAATATATCACAGATGTTCATAATCTCTTTAATGCTCTAACGAGTTTTCAGAGATTCCTTCAAAACTGGGTGTTAAATCAAAGAATGTGAGATGAGGATAATGGGTGCTGGATCCAGTTACGCGACCGTGATTAGCCATTAGGGTGTTTCAAAATGCCTCGAGAGTCATCAGGGGTTGACTGATAGGTATAAAAGGGATCACTTCCTCCATCGTGCTGTGACAGTCCGTATTTGGGAGAACGAAGGTTCGAACCAATTGGTTGGTTTATACCCCTCCTTCCTCACTCTCCGCCTCCTCGTGTCTCTGTTTTTGTGTCATCCCGCCCATCGGTTCCTTTTTCACGGGACATGATTTGGAGCAGACCCAGATACCGAGTGCTTTGCATCGCGGCCAGCCCACGGCCCCACCCTCTAACCCGTATCTGGTGCGATACCGTATTTACTCCTAATCCTTATTTCTACTTCGCGTCGCATCGTCCTCGACCTCCTCCGCCGACTCTCCCCGTTCTCATCCTGTGTCCCTAATAGGAATGAATGTTACATCAACTTTTATATGTATTCGTAAGTTCGCGTATAGGAGTTCTAGAAATACGTAGGAGCTCTCGGGGAGGAAATCTGAAGGCCAGAGGAATAATAAGATTGTTATTTCAAAGTCCTGCCAACGTTGCGGTGCTATTCACCACTGTCGGGTTTATATTGAATAAAATTATATTTTCATTTTGAATTCATGATATGTTTCCGAGATTCGTTCCATGCTCGATAATGTGAATTACGCCCGTGTTCATTCTCCCCCAGAGAGGATTCGGGAGTACAATCTTCAGAATGCATTTTTTTGGTGAGTTTGATTGTCGCATCTTCTCTTTATAAACTAGAGAGAGATGAAACTAAAACTTTCAGCTCTTCGGAAGGATGCTTTCACCTATTCAATTAATGAGCTATGCGCCGTTGAATATATTCTTTGTGTTTCTTCATCTTTATTACTTTCACCGCTCACGACTTGAGTGCTTTGGCAATATTAGGGAAGGAATTGATATCATCGCTCACGTCTTTGTGCCTCAAGTCCCTTTCTCGACATTTCGAAATAGCTTATTAATTAACTCAACCGCGGGAAATTATGTTCTGAATAATTCGTTAGACTCAGATATGCCACGAGATTCAGCATTTTTCGACCAAGAATTATATCCAAGGAAATTTTACGTGTACGTAGTCACTGCAAACGAGGGTGTTTATTACTTACCTGTATGTCAAACCTTATGTATAGAATGGCGAAAACACTTCGAATTAAGGTTTTCTAACATTCCCCAAAATTGATTTTATCGCAACCTTTCGCAATCCCGTGAAAAGATGAGTACCAGCATAAATATCGCCTAAGAATGTTCATAAAGTGCTCAATATTTACCCTGGGAAATGTGATGTGGGAAGTTATAATTGGAATGTAGAAAGAGTTAAAAAAGGAATGTGAGAAGTTAAAATTGAAATGAAAAAAATGCATGCATTCAAAGAAGGAAAGACTCACTAAATTGGAGAATACCAAGAACGGTAATGGAAGAATTGGTATTCTTTCAGTGTAAAATTGGTCCATGAAATCAAGGCATCTGGGTCAAATAAGGGAATGCCCGACAAAAAAGGCAAAATTAGAGGCATGACCGTTGGCAAGCCATGCTCGGAGCGAGAGTGAAGAAAACTTTCCCCAAACTTCGATGATTGGTCCGAATGTTTTACTGTATTTTTCCCAAAGCCCCTCCTCCCCGTCCACCCACTGGTGTTCTACCTCCCTCGTATCGCCCTTCGCCCTCTCACTATTGCACACACTGACACTCCCCCGCTCGCCTTTAGCGCCTTCCTATGAGTGCACGAGGCGAGATCCCATAACTCAGCCCGTACCGTCCGTCTCTTCCAATCCATTTCCCGCGACGCCGGCCATCTCATTTGTGCCCATAGGGTCGACCTTTCTCACTGAATAGGGAAATGGGGGCGGGATCGTTTTCCAATTTTGAATCCTTATCGTGAGATCGCCCGCAGAGAGTGTGAGAGAGGGAGAAAAAAAGACGGATAGAATAAGAGACAGAGAGAGGAGAAAGTAAGGGTAGCTCGGCGGGGGTTGGCGTTGAAGGAGAGAGATTCCCCGTCCTCCGTCCATGGCGGCTTGCAGCGGCCGCATCGCATTTGATTGTATCACTCTGAGGCGAATGAGGAGGGTTTTTTGTTTGCACACGTATAGGTGGTCCACCATAAAATCATCTCGTTTTTATACTCTTCATGCGGGTGAATTATTTTTTTCCTTCAAATGGACGCCTTATGCATCGTTCCCGTCTACTTATCAGCCGGTTTGCCATTCGTCTCGGGGGATGGAGGGGGAGGGGATGAAGAATCCCTTTCAAATCCTTGCGAGCGCCATTCGGATGCTTTTTCTTGTTTCTCTGTTCCGCGAACTTTTTGCTCGCAGACATGTCGTTGACAAGGTAGCACGTTTATTTTTTGGTCGGGAATTTTCACACGTCTTCGTATTACATTTGGAGCCAATTTAGGTTTTTCTTCTGGGGCGCACTCAGCTACTAAATCGCACCGATGGTGAATTAGCGATACTGCGGTGTACTCGGTATTTTTAGCGTACTGCATCTCTTTTTAATGGGTTACCAAACATTTTCCGATTTAAATAACCACACAGTGATTTCCACCTTTTTCTCGGAAACGACAGAGAAAAAAAGTTTCCCACTCGGTGTCATTAGTCCTATATATTGTTCTCTTTCTCAGAATCCGCCAAAACACGCGTATCTTTCCTCTCGTCTGACTGCCTTGCTGGTCTGAGGTAGAGTCTGTAGTACACGGATTCTTTGGAAAATATAGCGCTGCAAAGCGTTGTCGTTATCTTTCTTACACATGCACAAATATTGGCATACTCGTATTTATTACGCACGCGTTGGAATAACAAATTTCCGTGGGGTCCCCACGGTCCGGACGTTTCCGGAAACTTGAGGCATTCTCCATCTTACCTGTCCGTAGCCTCCGTCCTTTCCCGCCTCCCCCATCTCCGGCCACACCTTCTCCGCTCCCCCACTCGGAATTCCACCTTCCCTACCCCCCGCCCTACAACGTCCAACCCCACTCCCCCCCCGCTGTAACCCACCCATACCCACCATGCCTTTTGAGCACAGAATGTTACGCGTCGCTCATCTTTCTCGAATTCGTGCCGCAGTGCTTCCCCTTTGCGGTTTGCCCTCCATCCCTCCACCTCCTCAGCCTCCCCTCACTCTCCTGCCACCACTCATCCCCTTCCTCCCATCTCCGCCCCGAAAAGGTCTCGCACAAGAACACGGCCTTCGTGACTTGGTATATTTTCCGGGTCACCCGCTCCGTGTTCTCCTACGCCGAAGTAAAAGCGAGGCGTCGACCGGGTGGGTGTGTGTTCTCCCGAAGTGACGCGCGCGCCTCGGAAGAAGAGCGTAGCTCTCGGTAGGGCCACACTTCGGGCAGGAGGTTTGCTTCACTTGCTCTTTAACTCAATCCGTCCGTACGCATGCCTAGGCAGGCGTCGTGTCCCGACTAGTGCTTGGTACAAAGGTGTACCTATGTTGCTTTAGGCGTGGGTGAATTGCGGTTTCTTGCATGCGTTCCCACGCCCCGTATGGGCCCTCCCAAATTATAGTGTTTACCGTCCATGCTACATCTATCCTTCTTCAGCGACTAATTTGTTGATAAACTTTTCCATCATGTACCTTTCCTTTTCAAGGAAAAGCATTTCACTTTAGGATTTCGTTGAGTTTAATCCCGCCAGCAACCTTGCATATTTTTTACTGTCTATATGCGCAGTGTAGGATTATTGCATTTACGAGAAAGTAGCAGCAGAAATAAATGAATTATAATATCCGGGATGCATTTTTACATTGTTATCGATGAAATATTCCGGAGAGTATCATTGGAATTTTTTGGACGTGATACCATAAAACCTAATAACGTGAGCTATATAAAAAAACGTATTTAGCATTATTGCGAAATGTAAGAAAATAAATGGTTTCTTAGCATAGAATGACGCAGGGGAAATAGTCCTCTACTCAGAACTACAAAATATATTTGGAAATCATATACAACTTCAATAATATGTGTCAAGAATATTCGCCTTTTGTATCATTTCTCGGTACTTCAAGTATCATAAGTTAATTTAATGAAAATTGATTAGGTGTAGAACTAGCACAGCTACATACTGAATAAAATAGGATGAAAGAACTTAAACGTATTCTTCTCTCAAATAGCTCCCATTCATTCACCCACTCTATAATTTAAGAAATTCTAGTCACCACCATGAGTATTTTTTCGAGGCATCATCCTGCAAATAGATAACTATGTGCAAATAGCATACGATTGCAATGGCAGCAGTAAAAGATGGTATTAATATCTTAGTAAACATTTTTCAAGACAATAATACTCTGAGAGAAGTATTATGGTAGTAGTAGGGTGATTATATAGTACAGTGTAGTCTGATAATATGATGTGTTCTTGTTATTCTCTAGTATATTAACTGTTTTAAATATTAATTTGAAAAAATGAAGATATGACCAGTATTAAATAAATGAAAAACTCCAATAGCCGTAAACAGTTTACCTTTCTAAACAAAGTACACATGAGATTAGTTGGCTAACGCCACAAGTCAAGGATTGGGTAAAAGGTAAAAAGGAAAGGGATAAGAAAGGTGAATACGAGTAGTTTTTAGGGGAGGCGACCGACAGCTATGGTCATTTGCGCCATAGGGGATGGACAGGAAAGGATGAAGGGTGGAGAGAAACCCGGCGTCGGCATTAGCCTACTCTTTACGAAAGGCGCCAAGGGGTCCGCAGCTTAACGACGGACGGCGTACTCACTCAAAGTGCCCTCCACAAAGCACCTCAAGTAGGGATCGAGATACCTCTGAAAAATATTCAACACCGCCGGGATTTGAACCCGCGCCCTCAGGGTGGGAAGCCAGTACGTTAGCCCCCGCACCATCTCGATCCCCAGGTGAATACGAATACGCGTATTTGGGCCACAAAGTAGCCCTCTTCAGCGTACTGATGGTTAATCGTCACGGCAACACAAGTCGAAGTGGGAAATTCCTTTCCTTTTTAGCTTTTACCCCATCCTTGACTTGTGGCGTTGGCCAACTAATCTCATTTTTACTTTGTTTGGAAAGGTTAACTGTTTACGGCCATTGGAGTTTTTTATTTATTCAATACTACTAGCCGTAAGAGCTCAATTCCATCAATATGACCAGTATGTACAGAAACTTAGAGTGTCTATATTTTCCAATTGCAACTAGAATATTTCGCTTCAAGTATTTATGTGTTTATCACCCTTATTTTTACTTTATCATGTATATTCTACTCATTTTTTATGTTTGAGACCATGATGCTGTAAAGGTTGGCTAATATATCTAGATATTGTGCATATTGGACAATGTAGATTTAGTATTTTCTGTAAATATGTAAATAATGTGATAAAAGATTAGTACTGGAATGTGCACGGGAAAATAGTGCAAGTTCTATTAAAAATTAAGAGAGAGAGATGATACTGTTTTAAGCAAAAATTCTCAAATCATGAAACGTCTCCTCAATTTTGTGCTTTTAAAATTCACGTTTCGCCCTCAGTCAGTATAATGCGTGGAGTCTTTCCTTTGTGATTACATCCGAGCACACAGGCCCTCGGAGCGGAGGGCCACCTCCACCAGTGCCCGTCCCAAGGATTATATCAGATCAACAAAACTATCCAAAAGTTGAGGACGCTCATAAACTGCCGTGGGAAACGACTTGCGCATCCTTAATTGAATGCGTCTCCTATGAGCATTGGCAAGCTGCGCCCCTCGTCTGAGCTGGGGACGGGATTACCGCGAGCAAATCCTCCCCGGATGAAAAACATGGATGAAGAAGGGCACCCTCTCCCCTCAGTCCCTCTTGGTTTTTATGGTCGGGCCGATCCAGACGCAAGGCAGCGGAAAAAAAAGACAAGGATGAGGTGGAGGGAGTTTTTTTTTCCACCCGGCAACTGCCTCTGGGAAACTTTGACAACTATTTTTCCCCTTCGCTCGGGGAAACTGTTCCTTCTTTCTCCAATTCTTCCCTCTCCTTATTCTCCTCCTCCGGCTCCGTGTGCTTGGTTTCTCCTCGGGAGAGTTTTTTGAGGGGCCGTTGCAGCGGAAGTGGCTCCGGATCCGCGCCGCCCGCCTCGCTCGCTTAAAAGGTCGGCGGGCATCATCAACAGCGGAGGAGGAAGAGTTCTGGGGTCCCCTTCCGGAAAGGACTGGCGGGAGACGAGGGCACAGTAGGCAAGGGGGGGGGGGAAGGGAGTGTGGGGTTGTTCGTCGGCGTCCTCAGAGTTGGAGCGGGGGGTTAGGAAGAGTGACGTGACGGAGGGAAGGAAAGGCGCGTCGTTGCCAAATTTTGAATTAGACAAGGAGCGAGTTTGATTTGAATTTATAAAGAGAAGTAGATCCTGCCCCAAGCATTTTTATCGTTATTCACTTCATCCGCGTCATCACAGAGCTAATTATGCCCTTTTAGAGAATGGAATAATGGTGCAGGTCAGTCGTAGTCTTGCTTCGAAACGTAATGATGTCCAAACATCCGCTTCTAATTCCCTTTTAATTATGAGTGTATTTTCCTCGTTTAAAATTATTTTAACTGATTACTTGCGAATACAGTTATCTGTCATGACTCTTAGTCTACTATTATATATATATATATATATATATATATATATATATATATATATATATATATATATATATATATATATATATATTTAACATTCACCAAACCATTCACCTGTATTAATCAGTTTAAGATTTGGTGACTTTCGTGATTCACTTACTTTTTATTTCGTTGCATTGAAACATTTTCGCAAATAAAATACGAGCATATTTTTCAAATGGGCTACTCAATATTAAAATATTACAAAGGCAAGATTTTTCCATTTGATGGGACATTAAAAATCTGTCGCAGGCACCAGGGTTAGTGAAATGACGAAAAAAATAATGTTTAAAAAGTTCCTTCTTAATTTTTTGTCATGCTCTCCTATCCCGCCCCTCTCAATTTTCTGTTCACCCACTTGCTTATTCTCCGAGATCACGTGCTCAATTTTGGAGGCAGTTTATACCAGCATTATAAGCAAGCATTCAGATGGGTAACATGTAGTTTTCCCCGCAGGAAAAACGCATTATGCGGACTTTGAACTTCCCTCACCAAGAAATAATACGAACGAAAAAAACTTCAAGTGGCGTCCTGAGGGAATTCAGAGGACTCTTTCGAAGAAGGTTTCACGTTGCTTGGGAAACGCAGAAATCCCTTCGCTTAAATGCAGGAGGGAAGTTTTTGTGTTTTTTTATATTTTCCATGGATCTTCTCTGAGCGATCAATGTGTTTTTTTTTCGCCTTCGCTTTCATTTTCTTTGCTAACTTATCCAAACACACCCCCCGCCCCTCATTTCCCTTCTCCTTCTTCCCGCAGTTAAGCCGTCTGTTTTTTTCCTCCGCTTACGCGGTTTTGGTTGCGCGCATCCCCATGAAATAGCGGAAGCTGAGGAGCGGCAGAAAATAAATAAATGAAAGATGGCAGTGCTTTGTTTCTCCCCTTCCTCCTCCTCTCCCTTCTGTTCGTCCGGCTGACCAATCCAGGAAGCCTCCTTCCCTTCTCCTCCTCCTCCTCCCAAAAGGAAAATCTCCACCGATACTTTGAAACGGTCCCTCCCCTAAGTCAGCTGCTGCATCATTTACCTCCACCGCTCCCTTCTTCCCTCGGAAACGATGTATTCTTAAAGATTCTAAGGTCTCAAGCGTCCTTATTTCAAGGGTAATAAAAGTTGCTCAGCTTTCCCCGAGCTTAAAAATATTTTATCTTTGAAACAGTTAATGTGAATTATCTTTTCTCCATTTGAACGGGCGAGGAGATGAGTGCATGCCCCGTCAATCTGGAAGGATAAATGGTACATAAATCCCAAGATCTGAAGTTCGGTGGTGATTTGCATTTATCTTGTTTATATTTCACTTGAGTTCCCATAAACTTCCGTGAAAACAAATAGAGAAAGTGTGGATAAATAAAAGGTAAATAATAGTTTAACAAATCTATATTTATATTGCTCTCCTTTTATCTTCGTTAATATTTTAGAGGTTTTACATATCTTGTCGTACACTATTTTATTGGTTTAGTGCTATTTTATTTTTAAATTAGTCGTAGAAATCAGTCTAAAGACAGATTACTGACGAAATCAGTTTTGCTGGGTAAAGCAGGTTTCGTCACAAATCGAAGTTATGGGCTTGAATTATTTCGTCGTTTAGTTCACATGAGAGTTGAATTAATTTGTCAAAGAACTTGTTAGCGACGGATTCTCCGTCGAGCTAAGGTATGAGTGCGTTATTTCTTAAAATGCTTCCTGGCTTATATAAAAAAATACTAAAAATGTCCTGGTAAATCTGCTCGGGAGTTTTGTAGTACTTATTCGATGAATAGCCTAAAAGAAGAAAAGAATGTGAGATAGCATCAAATGAAATGATAGAGACGATGGGACCATGGACGTTTGTTTGAAAGAATCGAGAGGATTCATGATGTGACGATAAGGACTAGGAATTTTATGTCCTGTGTGCATAAAGAATTTATATCTCGTGTGAGATTTTACAGACTACTTCGAACAAGCTATGCCTGTAGTTGAACGACACTTTTGGATACATTCTGCTAGAATTACGACGCGTCTACGAATTGCAAAATTTGGAGCGGGAATGGTCGATAAACACGCCATGAAATCTCTATACCCCAGCTACTCTCGTGAAAAAATGATGGCAGCGTATGAGTCGCAAGCGGTCGAAGTGTTTTCTGGGAAATCTCCCGTTGAATGGGATAGGAATCAAAACTTCTGCGAACTGTGAAAGTGCGAAAAATTTAGAGATGGGCTACGGTCTTTTCGAAGGTAAGTTCAACAATTTTTCGTGCTACGATCACCGAAGGGTATTGCTCCAGACATCAGGAAATGGGCATTTTGAACGAATTCGTTTTTCGCATGTTTGATCGTCCTATCTCCTCTCCACCGAAGCGAAAGGTGTTCCGTTCCTTCCTCGAAGGTATGCCTATCGAAAACGATTTCTTCGCAAAACGGCTATCACATGGTCGGCCTGCTATCTACAAGAAATATTTTGCAATATTGGTATTGTGTTTATAATAGACTCCTCACCTTTTTGAATTGCAGTAATAAAATTATTCGCTAAGAGATTAGTTACTTCTACAAAGTGCACCTTTTTACGCTGCAAACACTTTCTTAACGCTTGTATCTGTGTGTGTGTGTATATGTATATATATATATATATGTATATATTTTTTTCAAAGGTAATCTACCGGTTAAGGTAGGTTTTTGGATGGACACAACTACCAAACAAAAATTTTATTACTCCTAACAAAACACAAAATCCATCCTACTCTATATCAGGTCCCCCTCTATCTCTGAGTACTTTCTTCCTCCCTTCATCCCGTCCAACATCCCTATCCTGTTCCTTCCCTTCCCTCGTTTGCCCAACATTCTCCCCTCTATCACAGTCCTCAACATCCCACTGCCAGTCAACACCCCCTTCATCCACTTTTCCTGCCTCCATAGGATTTCTCCCAACAAACCCCTCTCTTCGCCCACCATACCAAGTACTTCCTCATTTGTTTTCTTCTCTGTCCATTTCACCTTCTCCATTCTTCTCCACACCCACATTTCAAAAGCCTCCAATCTACGTCTATCCTCCTGCTTCAATGACCACGTTTCCGCACCGTACATAGCTACGCTCCATATCAAAGTTTTTACGAGTCTTTTCTTAACATCCTTACTCAAAGTCCCTGTCATCAACTCCCTCCTCCTTGTGAAAGCCTCTTTGCCTAGCGCAATTCTTCTCCTTACGTCCCTACTACTTTGGCCCTGTTGGTCCAAAACACTACCGAGATACGTAAACTGTTCTACCTGCTCTAGTTTTTGCCCTCCTATTTTAATGTTTAATTTAGCCTTTTTCTTTCTATAAAATCGCATAACCTTTGTTTTAATGGACAATCCAGAGATATGTATATATATGTGTATATATATATATATATATATATATATATATATATATATATATATATATATACATATAAGGAAAGTCTCACGGATGTTAATAATAATTTAAACGAACGGAAAAGCGATATAGCTCTAGCGAACTAAAGCACAGAAGAGCACATACAAATAAAACTCACATGTATTCTGAATTTTGGGTAGCCAAACCACCTTCCTCTGGGGAAATAAGGAACTCTTTGTATATATATGCATACATACGTGCACGTATAATTCAAATTTCTGCGATACTTTATTATCATTAAGTAATCAACCGGTTAAAGAAGGCTTTGGATGGACAGGACACAACTACTAAATAAATATTTTGTTGCTCCTAACAAATACAATTCAGCAACCTACTCTATAATCTGGTCCCTCTTTATCTCTGTGTACTTCCTTCCTCCCTTCATCACGTCCAATATCCCTATCCTGCTCCTGCCCTTTCCTCGTTCGCCTTACATTCTCCCCCCTATTTAAGCCTTTAACATCCCTCTGCCGACCAATATTCTCTTCATACATTTCTCTTGCCTCCTTAGGATTTCTCCCAAAAAACCCCTCTCGTCGCCCACCATCCCCAGTACTTCCTCATTTTTTTCCTTTCGGTCCATTCCACCTTCTGCATTCCCACATTTCGAAAACCTCCAATCTACTTCTATCATCCTGATTCAGTGACCACGTTTTCGCGCCGTACATAACTACGCTTCATAACATAGACATAAATCCTTAGACGGATTATTATCAAAATGCGTAGCGTCCTCATTAATGCTATTAGACGTGAAAGCTCTTATTTTTAATACGGAGTATGTAGGACTGAAATTTATGGTCAAAACTTGTGTTCTATCATTAATAACCCGCAAAGGAAATGGACCTTTTTTTTTAGAAATTTCACTGCATATACGTACATCTATCTTCATTCGTTTGACGACCGGACTCTCTCCCTCATCTTTGGCCTTCTGGGGAAGTTCCAGCTGCACGCGTTGATTCACCATCATAGTAGCAGCTCCTAAAACCCCTTCACTCCCAACTTCCTGTGTTTTCCTTTATCCTTAATGGAGCCTCAATAGAACACACACGGTTGGAGCATAAAAAAAAGACTTCGTAAAAAGATATCAGGGACATTTTCCGTTTGCGATGAGGGCGCATCGGGGGATCGTGGACGTGGTCCTTTGATGAGGGGAACGGCCTGGGAATAGGACTCAGGAGGAGCCAGGCAGGGTAAGGGTTTTCGGTGGAGAAGGTAGTAGGACGGGGAGACGGACGCTTGGGAGAAGCGGGAGGGGTGGGTTGAAGGGAGGGAGGGGGCACGGAAGGATCGGAAGAGGTTATTCCGGTTTGTTATTGGTGGAAAAAGGAGCGATATGAAACTTTATTCCTGGAGAACATTTCTTTCACGAATGGAGGATTTGGGGTGGTGCGGGTTTATCCCGAGTGCAGAAGGGGGCGGGAGAACCGTCGCGCGGAACGATGCGGGGATGAGATGGGGTGGTGCATGGCGGGACGAAGCAGATGGAGTTTGGATACGGGCCGGCGAATGAGCGTGTGTGTGTGTGTGTGTGTGTGTGTGTGTGTGTGGGTGGGTGAGTGTGTGGGGGTCTGGGGTAAACGAGTGGAGGAGGAGGAGGGTGAAGTCCACATCATCGTATCGAAGCTCTCGATTGCGAAGAATCTACCTGTGTGTCAGTGACGCCAATGTTACTTCTTCAGAAGTATATATCTTCGCACTACCGGGCATGTAGATGTTTTCACGCCGAGATCAAACGTGTAGAAAATTTAACGCATTGTCAGCATGCTCACATGTGGGTCTGAGTTGGATGGTTGGATATGACGTGCCCTCAATGTGAATTTTCGGGCGTCTTCATTCGACTCCTGGCAGGGGTTAACATCTTATGGGTGGATAATCGACCGTGAGAATTCTCGCCGGGTAAAAAATTGAATATATCTAGCCCGAGCGTGAGTTCATTAGTGCGTTGAATGAGTGTTTACTAATAGATTTAATGGCTTTGTCACCTAGTGCATTAAATAAATTGTTTAAAAATAAAATCATCCAATTATGCGCCTTTAGCCTTGAAGCCTGTCGATTAGAATATTTTATGGCGTTTAATTAAAATGCCTCGTGCATGAATTAAACGTGGTTAGAAATTTCATTTACTTTAGTGGTGCTAGAATTCCCATTTCCGAAATGGATACAATGATTTTGTATTTAGTTTATTCCAACTAAATTCCAAGTTTAAATACCTTATCAACGAATTTACTTTTTTTAAACTTCCCAGCTGGTACATGAATGCAAAATTTAGAAAACTATCTGTGGTATGAAAAAAGTTTTGGTAATAAAAAATCCATAATGTTCTATTTGAACCATTTAACAGTTCTATGATGGGGAAAATGGTTAATTGGTCTAATAGTTACAATGAACAGCTACTGACCTGAGCCCTCGTAGTCTAATCCAAGTGGGAGAATTTGGCTGTAATCCAAGCGATGAGACTATTTGTCCATCAGAACTTCGCGGGAAACCGTCAATGCCACATGAAAAGGAGCTGGTCCAGCTTCCATGAATGAATGACTTCCACACGCCGAATGACTTAGTGCGTACGAAATGGTTGAGGTGATAGTTTCAATATAACTGTAATATAAAGCCTTTGACAATGAGTCCCTCGTTACATAAATTTTGCATGATATGATGGTACTCTCTCCATTAAAACCTGCGATTAGCGTTAAAAAATGATTCCGCTGATGTTATTTCTATATCTTTTCCTTGAAACTGGTTGCTCCTCTGGATCAATCTTCGGGCTGGTCACCTTTGTGGTGGATATGGGCAATATAATTATTTAAATCGGCTGCCACTACACTATGAGGAAGCCCTTCTCCAGGATTTTCTTCTCGTAAAATGACGCCCATAAGGTCAAAGCATTGAATTTTTACAAAGGTGCGCGTTCGAATCCACTCTCCTCTTCAACTCCCGCGGCTATTCAAGAGGTGGGAGAGGGAGGGCCAACTGGATGCTCGTATTTCCAGTCACAGTAATCCGCCCCCGGAAGGTCTTCGGTTACGCTTCCAATCCTCATGGCCACCGTAATGCCTCCTTGGAATTTCGGATGAAATTGAAATTGGGAGTTCGGGAGGGCTCCGTTCGACTGGGGTTTTGTGCCTTAGGGATCCGAGTACTTTACATCTCCTCACCCTCCACTACTGTCTCCCTCTCTTTCTTCCTTTTTCAGCGAAAACGTGAACTGAGACATTATCGATTTCTTACTACCATCTAATCCGAATTCTATATCCGGCGGAAGCCGGTTATCCTGAAGCCTCTTCTTCCCGTTTCGCCTCGTGTTTACCGATTATTTTTCGACTTGTTTCCTTATGCTTTGTGCGAAAGACTTTCCCTCTCGGTGAGAGTTACCTTTTTACTTTCAATTCCATGCCTTCACTTACTTCCACCTTTTTTGTTGGCATTATGTATTATTAGCGGTGATCTATTTGAGCATAGGAATAGATAGTTCAATAATTAATGTTTACTCTCTCACGATTTGTTTCGGGTGAAATTATTTCATTCTGGTATCTCCGTATTGACAGCGATTATATTTTAAAGTGGTCTAGCGACTTAACCAATTTATTTAATTTACTTCGCCTTGATAAGCTATAATGGAAATGTGAAATACGTGACATGTTATCGGTATATTCTATCGGTAGGAATATTCCATACATATTACGAGAAATTCCTTTACATTTATTGTAATTGAATTGATCTGTTATTTTGTCATGAGTAAGAACTCACAGTTAAATTAAATTTCTCAATAGAGATATTTTTTCATCAACTTATCAATACGAGGAGGTATAAATTTAAATTACGTTATCACTTCCAAAAAAATTAGTTGGGTAATGTATCCTTTTAATGCATTTTATCTAATTGTGTTTTGTTTTCCGCAGGTATGTTGATGCATCTTATTTTCGTAGAGTGAGGCTCTAGCATAGTGAGTACAAGTTTGTTTTACCTATTTAATATTATCCAATAAGTATTATATAGCATGAATTGATAAGTAAAACTATTAATGTAATTTATGGCAGCATCAGGACAAACATTAACGCTAAGAATAAGCATAAAACACTTATGTGCTTAGCAATTTTTGGTATTAACTTTATCAATAACTTGAAAAATTATTTAATGGTATGGCTATTATTGTCAAAGCATATGTTTTTATAAGTGGGGTAGATCATTTTTAAGCTTAAAATGTCAATGGTTTTGTCATGAGTTATTTATATTTCACATGACAAGTTTTGCGTGCAACTTCAATCAACATAGTAATGTTGCGAAATTCACTGAAGTACATTATTATTAATGAGAAATAATGGGTTTTTGTGATAGCTGTATTAATTTAGCACCCATGATGAGTAAAGAAATAGCGTAGTATCCCTAATTGCATCCAGATAGGTACTTTATTGTCAGCCTGCCGATACCTTCCTACATTCCTGATATTATGAACTCCGTTTGGCGTGATAAAAACTTGTATTGGCCACAAACATTGTCTTGCCCCCTTGCCTAAACCCTGTCAGCTTATTGCTCAATTACTCAAAAAAATACGAAAATATGGAACAGCAATCTCCAGGGTATTGTGGTCTATGAAGCGCTTGGCTCTCAAAATATTTTTCACGAACGGCCGAACATTATTGTATTTTTTGGGGTGGAAAAAACTTCCTCGGAAATCCATTATAAGTGATTGCCGTGAAGCGTCACTGAACTTTACCACGCCTCACCATCCAGTTGTGCCAGGTAATCATGCATGCATGAATGAGTGATAAATTTAGGAGGGCCTTATATTCCCCATCTGCTGCATGCTCGTTTTCGAAAGGGGTTTTCTCTCCCATATCGCCATATTTCTCGCCTCAACTCACTTCTTCCCCTTTCTCACGAAGAATTACATGGGGAAAAAACGCACGCCTATTATCACGGACGAGAGCACCCTGGAGAGGGCAATCATCACGGAGAACAAATTGCTTCCCCCGATACGACGACACCTATGTTTCCGATTCCCTGTACACGTATCCCCCGAGCATCCGCCCGCCATCCTCTCCCCTGCACGATACATCCCACCCCATATCCTCCTCCCCTCCCCTGATCTCGCTCTCTCTCGTACTCCCCCTTCCGACCTGCTTCCTTGCTCCCTTCACTCTTCCCGACCCTCCCAGTACCCCTCCCCCTTTTCCCAAGGGTGTAATTCACATGACCTCCCGGTCACACTCCTCTCATCCCAACGCATTCCTACTACCCCTTCACTCAGATCAACTCTACCCCCCCACACACATCTTTTGGTGAAGACCCGAGGGAGGTCGGTTCAGAGGACCGACGAGGAAAGGAAGGCACTGGAACGGTCGCGTTCTGGACCTGGGTGTAGAAGTCAGTGGGTTCAATCCCCGTCAGATTCGGAATTAACATCGATCATGACGTGGGACTCTTTAATTGACCCCACTTCATGCACCTCTTACGAGGAGTTAATTATATGAAGCTTGAATTGAGCGCACATTACCTGGCATTAGAAGATCGTATCATTATTAATATCTAAGGTAATCTGTCTTTAAAAATAGGTCTCGGACGATCGCTAATGTTCCTCAGCGATTTGTATTTCCTCCTATTTGCCCTGGATTATTTCCTTCCTAACTTCGTTGTGCCCTCGTAAAACCTTCTAAAAAGCCTCTTACTTCTCCTTCTCCACTAAATAAACGCTCTCCTTTATGCCAAGGCCTTCATCATTTCAATACCTTTCAATATTTTTTCCAGCTACTTTGTCGTCCTTATTCGAATTTCACGCAGCAACTTCCCCTCGCCTATCTTCTCCCACCATGATTAAAGCTTAGTAGTTAATCTTCTTCTCCGTACACATTTCTTTATCAATTTTCTCCATACATCTAAAAAATCTGCGCCCATCCTCTAGCCCGAAAGACCAGGTTTCCGATCCATAAACCATTGCTCTCATATTAGTAGCTTTACTTATCATTTGCTTACATCTGTACTTCGTGTGCCGGTTAACAAATAACTTCTTGGAAATGTATCTTTCCCCAACGCAGTTCATCTTATATACCTACCTGCTATTGCCACCATTTCCTCAAAAAGACTACTTAAATACATGACTGCCTCCATCATCTCTTGTATTTTTCCTACCAATTTAATGTTTTACTTAATTAATCTATCGTACTTCTACGGAATTTCCTTAGTGTGATTTTCATGTGGTTTATATTAATGCCATACTTCTCGCATTAATCCTGTTATGTACTGAACAATTACTAGATCTCTGTCTTACTAATTATTGCTTGATCATCTGTAAACTGAATGTAATACCCATCCGCCCTCTTTTATTCCCAACATAATCCCTTAAAATGCATAATGCATTAGTGGGTATGAACTAATGAATACCTTTCCACTCAAGTTTAAACTTTCTGAGTCGATCCGAAGTGAGCGCCATCGCATCGAGTTTTAGCTCACGTTGACCTCTTGCGATGCTGGGCCGTTAAAGGGATGCCCCCAATGACGTCCCCATGCTCTCTTCCCCCTTTCTCCCCTGCCAGCGCTACCCCTTGTTCCCACCTCTCCTGGATGTGAAATGGACCCAGGTCATCCAATTCCTCGGGGGTTCCTCCCTCCCTCTCTCTCTACCCCGTTTGCAGTCCAATCCAATCCCCCTAACCCTCTGACCCTCCCGCCAGCAAACGTTCGCAACTTTCATCGCTTTCCTACCCTTGCCCACCATTCACGAATTCGTCCCTAAATCCTGTCCTCGCACCAACACCCTTGCAAACCTCCACGAAACCTTTTGGCATCGATTTTCCAATTCTCATCTCTCCCACTTCCTCTTCCCCTTATCTCTCCCCGCTCTGTGAAGTTTGGGATGAACCGACGTAGACGTTTCCGCGTGACGAAACCATCGGCTCTCCCATACCGATTGGACAAATGGGGCGATTCACCCAATTTCCTTGGCCGACCTCGGTTCAGGTTGTTGTCAATGCTCACGCTACCACAGATAATACTTTTTGAGCTTCAAGAAAAAACTAATATGAAACTACCTTATTGATTCACACTTGCATTACATTTTTTCTAGATATTCTCGTATTTAATTTGAGGTTTTGATTTTATTTATTCCTTATCTGTCTGTAATTTCCTTTGACGTATAATGAATAATATTACCGGATGTGTGGTAAAATATTGCTACTGTATTTAAAATATGATAAAGGATTATGTTATTAAGGGTAAAGAGATGAGATATCGTTATTTCTGGAAGAAACTGAGTTCCGAAACTCTTTAGGAATTGAATTATTCACCGATCTCTAAGTCAACTTTCACTTTCGCGGAAAGTATCTTGCCCAAATGCGCTTATTATTGTGGTTTCGCGATGCGAGAAATTTGATAATATACAGTAAAGGGTTGCAAGATTTATTAATTCTTTTTACGCCGAGGGGATAACTGAGGATGGATCTATGTTTGCAATTAACCTACCTCTTCGTTGCTGACTCTTCCTCATTTGTGCTAAAATAATACTGATAGTTGTAAGTACTCCTCGAATAGTATATTGGTGTCGCACTGATCGAGAAATTCCTTTCTGGAAAGGAAATTATTTTACGAATTCAAATCACCTTGGTGGCTGAGAAGGCTACTACGTTTGATTTGAATCGGGCTCTTGGTGGAGTTAAAACCCCGCCACTACTCAATATCATACTAGAATAGCGAAGGTCATGACGGCTAATAATGACTTATAGTGCTATGTTTTAGTTATATTGCGTGAAAAACGAGCAATTTTTGAAATGAGAATCTTATATAAAAATGATTAATTAATATTACCTTGTGCATGTCTCTTAATGTCGTATGCGCATTAATCAGATTACCTAAGTTGTCAGCAGAGCCGCAAGAAATATTATTTGAGACATTTCGAACTTCTCGAAATTAAAATTATACCTATTCATTCTGATGGTTGTTTACCTAACAACCTTTGCCCTACATCCTCGTGGAGGTTTCAGGGTAAAATGTAGCACTGCTGGCGTTCATCGGCGTGATTCAGCAATATATAAATAAATAAATAAATAAATAATATATATATATATATATATATATATATATATATATATATATATATATATATATATATATATATATACACAGTGGCGATGTTACTGGGGTGAGTCAGCAATATGTATATTTTTATTGCAGACTCATACCTTTAATCGCCAGCAGTGCTATATTTTAACCTGTACCATGTTACCTATATATTTACGATATATGCACACAAGCACATATTGTTCACGTAAGGAAGAACAGGTAAATCCTCAAAAAATATAGAATTGGTGATAAGTGCACGAATTACCTCCAATTACATTTTTCTTGGGCATTGCATACGCAGATTTACCTAAGGGATCCTTAGTAATTCCTTGCTCTGTTGTTGGGGATGTCATGATGGCCATGTCCTCGTGTTCTCTCAATCAACTAAACACCCCAACCCCAAGCATATATTTCCCCTTCCTAAAAGTTCAGATCAACGTAAAGAGTGTGGATATATTGAAGGTAACCGTAGCTTTGTAATGCGTTCAACCAGTTCCCATCGACAATTTATTTTCAACCGAGGAGTCATGAAGTACCTTTACTCAGCGAAATGCGGGCCCATGGCTACCTTGATTAATCGATGAATATTTTTAAGGTCTATGCGTTTTTAGGTTGCGTCCGCAAACAATATGCGCGGAATTTAAACCCGGAAGTATAATTAGGAGGCTCCGCGAAAACTTTCGTAGTGCGTCAAGGATCTTCTTTCTTATTTTTTCTCCTTCCGAAACGACGCAAGTTCCAGACCAGAAAAGTTACTTTATATCTTTTGCTTATCTTTCATCTTATCCACCATCACGTCCGGAACATCTACGCCCGCTTTCCTTTTTTTCCAACACTTTTTTTTATCCCTGCATTTTTTTGCTCGCCTATTTATCTTAAGACTGCCGAAATTGGGGTGATGGCCTTGCTCTTCCCGTACCCCGCACAACCCCGCAACGACTCCTCAGCCTGAACGTACCCTCTCGGAACCACGTTTACGGCTCACTCTGTCACGCTCATTTTATTCCCTCCCTGCCACACCCTATCTTTTTTTTCAATCTCCGTGTACGTATAATCTGCTCTTCCAATTTCTTCCGCGTCCCGTCAAACGAGCGCGATCCTCCATCTCATCCCCTTTCCCCGATACCGTCTCTCTCTTTCTTCCCCCTCACACAACCCCCCCCCCGCCCGACTCAAACCCCACCCCATCCTCCCCTTCCTAACCCTTTTTATTTCATCTTCCCCACACGTCCTCACCCTCATCCGCCCCGGTCCCAATTTCTCGCACTTTGAATCGCCAGAAGGAAACCTTAACGAGGTTCAAGACTCAACTCCCTACGAGATTGCAGGGTGGGGGGAAATGGTTATAGAGGAAGCAAGCACAGGGCTCGACATCTGTAAAGTGGTGAGGGTTGTATTTCTTTTTCCTCTTCTCGATGGAGGAAGTGCGAATTTGTGCGGAACACACGAAGGGATGGGTACGTGGTGGCGGAGGGGGGTCAGGGGATGTCGAAGTGGCGGGGTGTACAGAAAAAAAAACTGGCTGGGAAATGTGTGAGAGAGAGAAGAGATGAGGGGGTTAGAGTGGGGGGTGTGCGAGAGAGCGTTCTGTGGGAGAGGGTGAAGGAATGACGGGGGAAGTACGGGGAGGGGGTGGAGGGCAAACGTCGTTCCCCTCTTACCCCGGACCCTCTTAAGTTTGGATCAAGCTCAAGAG
Source organism: Hetaerina americana (assembly GCF_022747635.1). Lineage (NCBI taxonomy): Eukaryota > Metazoa > Arthropoda > Insecta > Odonata > Calopterygidae > Hetaerina > Hetaerina americana. The sequence goes on from NW_027286874.1 coordinate 90,565,184, forward strand.
ATGAAAGGGAGGAAATTCATTCGGAATTGAGAGACCGAGGGGACCCACTTCCCCCGCTCCCTTTGATTCAACCCTCCGAGCACATCCTACTCCACTTGCCAACGACGTCCTTTCATCCCTCTCTCTCTCTCACTCATCCCCCCCATCAGTCTCCCTGCCACCCCTCACCCGACGTCCCCCTCCCTCAAACACCCACTCTATCACCCCTCCTTTCCTCAGGAGTTTTGACGACATCCCCACCCATCTCTCAAAAGATGTGGGGAAGATCTTCCACCCCCCGTCGTTGCTGTGATATACCTGCCATTAAACTCGCAAGTGGATCGGCCGAGTCACTTGCACTGCAGTCTCCATGGACATCATTCTCGTGTACAAGTTACTGGCAAAGGCTTATACGACGAATCACATCGAGGTTGTCCGTCATGCGAGCCGCAAGTCTCTTATCGTGGGTTCATTTTGGATTAAAAATGCCACGTTAAAAATTCGGGGAATTTCACCCTGGTCTTAATATTTCTTTAAATTTATTTCATTATCTGTTGGATTCAAGTACTGGAAAAGTACAGAAATGTGTTTCCCCAATATTACCGATATCAATATTTGAAATTGAGATGGAAACATCATCTACAGGGATCAATTGTTGCCAACATTACCCCATGTCTTCTACTCTATTAACAATTACAGAGGGTATTTCTCATTGGATTCTTCAGATTTCTCTCTGTTTCGCAAAAGACTCCGCTAATTGAGTAACTTAGGTTACTCAGGTAAAGTCTTGAGCTACCACAGTATCTATTTATAATGCACACTTTCCTTCTCCGGCCCTTCACTAATTAAGAAAGGACATAAAATTAAACATAGCTATGTACGTACCTAGTATTCATGAATTTTAATAATTCATTCAGATTTTCCGCGTTAATTGATGAAAAAAGATGGTAAATGGGTGTTCCTAATTTGATTTTTGTTGGCATGAGAACACAAAATGTAGTGTCTTGCGTGATGAAACTAAAACTATGTCAACCAAATTTCAACTATGCTCGTTTTCCTCGAAATCACCTCAGGTATTCATTCCACCCTAAGACTTTCCCGAATAATTCTTCCTCGTCGCCTATCCTCACTTTCTTTTATGCGGTCGTTGCCGAAGGAGAAATCCGCTTGTTTTTTATGACTTCATCCAGTGTTCTCATTCTAAAGAAGTCTAGAACTAAGTTATCTTGAGCCGTAAAAATGTCTCTATGTGAATATGTCTAGAAGGCCGAAGTTTGTGGGACAGATGATCCATTATAATGCATGCCTATCGTTTTAAGTCCGCTTCCATCCTCGGGAAGGCAGAGTTTCTACATTTGATAACTTTTATTGTCATAATTTATGTATCCAATAATTTTATCTCCGTTCCCATAGATGATAAAAAATATGTGCGCGAGGCCAAAACTGAGGGAACTTTGAGAGTTTAAGGTAGTTACTGCGCAGTCATAGGGATGCGGCAAAATAGCAAAACTATGCAGATGGAGTTGAAAAAATCTCTTTTAGAAAGGTTTGCATGGTAGCCACACTTTTTCATCCATTAGAAAGTGGTTTAAAGGGATGGAGTTGGTGTTTTGGTTAGAGTATTGGCTTCTCATCCCCATTGACCGAGTTAAGAGTCCTCGCGTTGGGGATTTTTCTCTACAATCCTGATCCTTTATAGAGCTCAGCCCATCTCACGAGAAGTTGTAATTCGCTACCTGTTGGCCAATTTTATTAAGGATAGACTCATTCCAAAAATGAGTTTATCTCTACCCTAAAATTCCAACAATCCCGGCATCATACTCTCCCCTAATAACAAAAATGGTCTCATTCGTCGGTCGTCTCCTCTAAATATTACTGCTGCTACGTTCACGGCTGGTGTGTGCTGAAGCGGAAACGATCCCCGCACGACAGTGGTATTACGATGCCAGTCCACGTAGGTGGAGCGTAATACCACTGAATAATCCTGCCACTTCCACAGGGATCTCGAACCGGAGTCCTCGGCGTGAGGAGTCAGTTGAGAGGCCACCTCGCCAATCCGATTAAGTTCGCCGGAGATCAAGCCGACCCAACAAAATTCACTGCGTCGCAGCGAAACCAAAGCCCGGGAACCACGGCCCGAGAATTTGCAGGACTTGGACAGGCCGTGCAAAAAAAAATGAACAAGCCCGACAATGGAGGCTCGTATCCCATCCTCTACCGGCGGTCTAAATTTAATCCTCATAAATCTTACTGTGGGAGATATTTCCCACATGGCGCCGTTTTCACCCTAGAAATTCATGGGAGGCTCGGGCTTAGAAGGCGGGGAAATGGGAAGGCAGAGGGAGGGCGCGGGAGAGGTTATGGGAAGGAATGGATACCAGGAGTGTGTGGGATGACGGGGAGCAATGGAACGCGAATGTAAATAAAGTTACCGTTAAGTGGCATAATAACCCCATTGAGCGCTGTACGAGTGGGTAATCCCATTCGCGGCAGCTATCACAGTCTGGTGATTTCGCACACATCGACGTTTTTGTCGGGATTCAATGACCATGTTATCGAAGTTTTCAATGGTTCTTGCATGTTTGGTTTCCCCGTTCTAGATTTTAACTTCGCGCGCGGATTCAAGCAGAGCACCCGTTAATCTTTTTCAGCCGGCGGTAGATGAGGAAATATACCGAACGTAATTTTGGTGTAGCGATTATGCCGTGGATTCAGAATAATTTTGTTATTCGAGCTCCCACTAAAATACATATGCGGTCGACCACGGTTTCACCGATGAGAGCGGATGCATTTCATGCAGTTACGAGAATCTCGTAGAATCCATCAGTGGACAATATAATTAAGTTATTCCGATTTATCGATCAGGGAGGGTGGGGGGTTATTGAACCGCGTGAGTTAATGTGTAAAGAAGCGGCGTTCGGAGTGCAAATCCATATCCGCCATAAATTGCATGTCCTTGGCTGTAGAATCATATGGTATTTGCGTTATTTTATTGGAGGTCATTTTCGCGCTTTGACTGAAAGCTCATGTGTATGATCAGAGTTTTAATGTTGGTCGAAAACATACGCCTTATGAGAAAACGTTCACTATTGATGGCTGCCAAACAAATACTAAACAACGTGGCGTCTTCAAACTTGAAACATATGCTTAATAGATTTTATACTTTATATTACAGTGATATTTTTCAAACAACTACTGCCATCTCTAGGTCAGGCCGGGTACTTCTGGGCCTTCTCATGTATATCTTTTCATTTCGATACTCTGGAGCAAAAGGTAGGCAATCCGAATTTGGGGTAAAGAAAAAAGGGAACAATTTTATTATATCGGTGCGGCGCTTTGGAGCCACAGCGGGAGGGGAAGGGCAACGATGAAGGGCACGATCGCCTCAATCCATGGAATTTAAACATGAATGGTTGTTCATGAGGGGTTTTCGAGGAATGTATAAATGCCATCTTCTCTCTCTCTCTCTCTCTCTCACTCACACCTTCATTCCCTCTTCAGCGCATCCCGTTGTGACGACGAAACAACACAAGGATGTGCTTGATGGTTAGGGTGGGTGTTTGGGGTTCCATTTCCCGGTCAGGCTTTAAGGGATATCAGTCGAGTAGTGTGCGCTTGTGCGTGCGTGGAAATTTGTTGCCATGGAAATTACCCGTCGAGGCGTAAAAGAATTTGATGGCGAGACCAGAAAGAGACTGGATGGAGGAAGGAGTGGTGGGGGGTGTGGGCTTGTGATGAGATGAGGGGGGGTTTGTGCGAGCGACGGATGTCACAGTTTCGGGTGGGGAAGGATCGGGGGAGTGGTGCTTTAGGCCTCAAGGGGTGGAGTCAGTGGGAGGGTGCAGGGAACCCTTGGCGACCCTTTTATAGAGCACGTGATATCGGGAAAGTGCTAGGGGTGGGTTTGGTGCGAAGTTAGTACGTGGATTGGGGGTATGTGCGTCATTCATCTCAAAATGAGTCTGGTTCTAGTGGGCGTTCTACTCGTTCGACATTTAATTATCTTCGCCAGATGGAAGAGTTCTTTACGTCAAAGTGCGTAATAGCTCGACAAAATTGAAATCAGGTTTATTGATTCAAGTGGACCCTCCGAACGTGAAAGGTACTTGCAAAAAGTAATTCTACCCTCAGATGTACGAAATTTGGATTTTTGTATGCCATTTTTAAACGATAGAGAAAAGGGAGAAGGCGGTAAAGCCAATAGCAGGGTTCACAGATGGAGGCTAAGAAGTATTTGACTCCACTTTCCAGAAGAGTCAACTGAATTGTGTTAGCCTAGGTTACACTAACACTGGATTCAATTTGTGAAGGAGTACTCATTTTAACTCGAGAACTGGAGAAATCCCAGCAAAAACTTTTTTGGCGTTGTTTAAAGAGCCGTTGTTGACACGCATTTCTGTGAATTATTTCTATGTATCCGCCTTCTATGCCACCACTCAATCGGTGTTCTTGAGTCGCGTACAATTTTGGATTTTCAATAATACTTACCAACATGTGCCATCTTATAGAGGAACAATTTTTGTTGAAAATAATCGTAAAAATCAATCTAAATAATTAAAATCCACTCGCAACCCAAACAAAACAACATTTATTTGTTACTACTTCACTTTTAACTCAACTTTGACTGTACTCTTTCAAAACTCCTCGACTTCAATAAATTGCTAATTAAAAGTTTGAAACCTGGATCGGTTTCACAGTAATATTAGAACTTTACTAAGGGAGACTGGAAATCATACAGATTACTATTTTAATTGACGGCTACGAACGTTTCCTTGGGTTGGAAATTTTTCCATGTTACCACTCACGGGCTCGCGAAACCAGTATTCCTGAATCAAGAACTAGCCTACACAACGGTTGGGAACATTCATCACCTACACTGACTCCAAACGTGCCTCACCAGAAGATCCAGTATGCATAGTTCATGCGCTGTGAACTTACAAACTCACCTTCCCAGCCAGATTCGCCCTTAAGTTACCGTATAAATTCCTTGAATCCTATTATTTCGACCCTTTTCTTTTCCAGCGCCACCAACTCTCGCTTCCTTCTCTCCCTCTCCCATGGACATTCCATTTCCTCCTTGCTTCTCCCCAACCCCTCGAGAGACCGCTTTTCCCACCCTTCCCAAACCCCACCAAAGACTAAGGTTTGTACCCCTCTACCCCGCGCCCCATCCCACAGCCTTACACTCACGTGTTTACACCGCATTCCAGCTCGCTTCCGCTCCGCTGCACCTTCCACCAAACCACCGCCCACCCACTCTACTTCCGCCCTCGACATCCTCTTCCCCCCTACCTGCACCCCTCCCCATCACTTCCAGCATTAAGCCTTACACCTTCAACCTTTTCCTTTCCTCTGCCAACGCGCTGCTCCCTCTGCCACCCCATCCTTTGTTTCTCCCTTGTCCTCTGTCCCAAACCACCCTCCTTCGTCGTTTTCTTCTCATTTCTCCGCGCTGTGCAGGAAGGGAGACACATACCACACCGAGGTCTTAATTTCTTACCGAGCGGAGCTTCTCCATTAGGGTCAAAAACCACTATCATAGCATCATTATCATCTAATCCCCTGCCTCGTCTTAATTGGTTCTTGGAAGTCAGAGACTCAAACATGAAGAGTTTTGATGATTTTTCCAGGAAAATGGTTTCATTCAATTAGATCTGAAGAATATTTTATTTTTAATCTTACTATTTCTCAATGCATTTTTTACATTTTTTATTGCATTTTTCAAAAATTGTAAAAGAAAACACACCTACTACCTCATAACAGTGACTGCGTTGTTCAACTCCTCATTTATCAGTTTTGAGAGAACAGCGGGTTATTAGGCAATCAAAACTCAAATGAAAACACCGAAAGGCTTACGTTCAATATAAGTTATATATTTTTACCGCTATGATTTCCTTTGCATTTGAGTCGGGAAGAAATTACAGTGGAGAAGTAGACATGGAGTGTGTTTTGATGGAGTGACGAGGGAAAAGAACGCTACTTTGTGTGTCACCCTACATAATCAATAACTTATGGAAGCCATATGTTATTACCATCGTATTTTTATGGGTAGTTACAAATGATTTTCAAAAAATGGAGAAGCATAGGAAATTATTTTTTCATTTCATATCTCTTGTAATGTTCAGGCTCGAATCAAGGCTTCAATTTTAACTTAATGTTGATTTATGAACTCGTCAATATGAATAACGTAGGACGGAATTTTTCTATAAGTAGCATAGGAAACATCTGACAGTTAAGCTTATCTTTCAGGAATATCTTTACTCTCCTTAACCACCTGCCATTAGGCTGTTTATTTCTTCTTGAGAAATGCAAGATTGGCTCGTCGCTACAAATATTGCGCACACTGAAATAATCAATCGATATTATTAACTGTTTTATTATCAATAATTATCTATACTTTCAAATGAAATGCGTTATCTTTTTCATTTGCATACGTAATGTAATTTTCGGTGTAGATTGAGGTGCTTTGAGTGCAACAGGAGTCTTACGCAGTCCCCAGGCGGAGAGCTAATACATGTCATTTCGTCTGTTCCCCTTTATACACTCGTATCTCTTCCCCACTCACACCCCTTCCCCTCTCTCTCCTCCTCACCCCTCCGCCCAATGTCGATTCTTCTTCCCCTCATTTCCATTTGCTCAGTCTTCGCCTCCCGCCCCCCTCTCGCCCTTCCTTCGTCCTTTACAGCACTGCAGCGTCCCTCCCACCCCTTCCCCGCTTCCCCATTGCCCACAAAACACAATCCCTCGGTTGCCGAAGGGAGTGCCGTTGATCTTCCCGGGAACCGAATGGGATTCGACGCTTTTTCATTTCCCATTCGTCCACGTCCGTTGGGGAGGGAGGCGTAGGTCAAGAAAATTAATTCTCCCGTATAATCCGATTCCGACCGGAACGACGTCACCGAGCCATTCATCAGTCTCTCGATCCGTCCCTCCTTCCTTTCCTCTACAGAATAAAAATCCAATAATAACTAGCGTGAATAATATAAAAAATGGGATTAATTAATTACGAGACGAGCGCAAGGATGGAAACTTGAGTTATGCCAAAAAAAAAGTTTGTTTTTTGTCATTGTCACTTGAAGACATTATTTAGTATTGTTTTTGAATTAAATATTGATATTGATGGATATCCGCAATAAATGAATATTTGGGGTGAAAATATACGGCCGTTTTGTAATAGTTGACTTGGGACCGGACCATTTCTCTGCTTCGGCCTTTCGAAAATATCGCTCATGAGTAATCGTTTATTCACATGCCTACACAATATAAACAAGCACACCATATTCTTACATACTTATTTGATGTTAATTCACTTTTACCGCAATTCAAGGTTGACAGTTAACACGAACCCTTTTCTCCGATTCTTGGTTAAAAATTATTGTAATAATTAAAAAAAAAATACCAGGCATTTTGTCATAATATTAATCATGCTGTAATAAGTAATTTTTGTACAATTGAAAACCCTGATTTTTTTTTTAAATTAGAAGTTGACACGATTCTAGACTTAACATTGAGGGTTGATCGTTCATGGAATCTACAACATTCCTTGATGGAGTAGCGTTATGATTCGAGTCGTAATTCTTCCCAAGCTCGTTGCGGTAGAATCAACGCCCGGGAAATTGCAGGGTGGTTTTCAAGCAGAGCAGTCCTGCGCTCCCGTTGCGAAGACCTGCTCTCGAAATTCGTGGAATAGGTGGTGGCCACCGCGGAGAGAATGTCATCGTGGCGATAGCTTCGAGGAAACGGTCGCGCGGCGCTCGAAGCAGGGAGTGCAGGTTGCCATGAGCATGCGTTTATTGCGTGAGCCAGCGTAAAAGGAGATTAGTCGTGAGGGAACGAACGACCCCGACCTAAACGGCTGAGGAGCAATATCCGACGGCACCACCGCCGCCGCACGGCAACCATTAAAACTGAGAGGAAACTCGATGAATTAAAAAAGTTTCCGTGCCTTCCCCCTCCCCCCGTTCTCGCCACTTTCCTACCCTCCCCGCTCCCTTCCTATTCCCCTCGCCGTCCGACCTTTTCTGAGTCACTGCGACTGTCACACACATGTCGAAATATACACCCATTTTATCATTACGGCCGTCGCAGCCACTTTTAAAAATAAAACCCACCAAAAGGTTAACGGAGGCATTCCGCAATTGAGGTAATGGATAATTTGTGGAGGGCATGTGCACTGTTTGGTGTAACGCTTCAATGACATTCATCGGACTCTTCGAAAGAGAGGGGGATCGAGATGGTGCGGGGGCTAACGTACTGGCTTCCCACCCTGAGGGCGCGGGTTCAAATCCCGGCGGTGTTGAATATTTTTCAGAGGTATCTCGATCCCTACTTGAGGTGCTTTGTGGAGGGCACTTTGAGTGAGTACGCCGTCCGTCGGATGGGACGTTAAACTGCGGACCCCTTGGCGCCTTTCGTAAAGAGCAGGCTAATGCCGACGCCGGGTTTCTCTCCACCCTTCATCCTTTCCTGTCCATCCCCTATGGCGCAAATGACCTTAGCTGTCGGTCGCCTCCCCTTAAAACTACTACTACTTCGAAAGAGATGTGCTATTAGGAGGGGATCGGGCATGTGAATACATAAATGAGGCCGAGATGTTTCTTAAACAATTCAGGATGTTCGATTGAAGGGCATTACGTCCTTTTTTTTTGATTCTAGTAGTCATGGCGAGTTGAGGTCTCAACTCAACTCAAATGAATTGCAACGGAAACTTGCAAAGGGGACACGACGCGATCGAATATCTTTGCTGAATATTATTAACATCTGGGCATGAATGAAGGCCATGCTTATAAATATTTGGTAATAGTGAATGGATTATTTAACTAACGTTAATACACGGTATTACGGTGTATGTCATGGTGCGTTTGAATGAAATACTGGTTAGGTAATTCCAAAATTGGCAAAAATGTACCCTGCCAATCTTCTTTTACGATTAATATCACTGTGAACTTCAGTTTTTAAGTATTCGAGCGGCTCTTAAACTACGGTGCAAATAAGTTCATCTTGGATGAAATGTGCCATTAAATATTCGTTACGTATTGATTCCACACGAATTTTGCTTTCGAAAATCTGAAAATATCTGGTCCATTCCAATTCATTTGACTGTGTTTGCCTTGTCCAAGTTTTTGATATGCTACGTTGAAAATAGTCCGCGACCCACAATCAGTTCCAGCCATACCAAATCTTTCTTTTTGACATAAATTTTGCTGTCACACTCGTCATTCAACACAAAACAAATGAAACCCATAACAGTTCAGGGAGTCATGAAGCTCAATATTTTTCCTGTAAAGCATTCACTTACTCGGGAGGACAATCATTATTATTCAGCCATCATCCAAGGAGTCAATTTTAAAATTGCAGTCAAACAAAACTGGACAGAGGAAAGCAAACCCAGGGATGTCGATGAGTGATAGTAAACCCAGAGTGAAGCGATCCATCAAACGACAGGTTGGTGCTCTGTAGGCATAACTCATTGTCAGATGTTCTCTTTGCTCATCACCAAGTTCAAAACGGCATCATTAATTGCTTCGAGGGCAATCTTCTCATCATAGTCCAATAACATGAGTGATCGAGAATCTGAAGAGATGAAGTGTAGAGTCATTGGCCCCTGAGCAGATTATCTTAAGGAAAGAAATCCTTCGTATTTAATTGCTTCGGAGACGGCACGAGAGCCGATAAAGCCCTCGGCCAACGCGCGGGTGGAATGACTTGCGGGCAATGGACACGCAATGCTCCTTCGACCCCCGCTGTTCCCGGTAATGACCGCCCGATTGCGTTTTTCCTCCGATATCTCGTCCCGGAACGACCACACCGAGTACTCTGTCCGGGAGGGATTTTTCGAGTACATTGACGCAGCCTTCCCATTGTCCTCCTCTTTATCGCTCGACTCATTTCCCCGCAGCTTCATTGTATTTCCTCTTTTGTGCCTAAGAGTATATTCGTTCGTTGTTGCCCGAGGACTGATTTAAGTTGCGTTGTCCCCTTTGTCCGAGGGGAATCTTCAAGGTCGAAAGGGCATTGCGATTCAGAGGCATTGCTCCAATCAGATTTTCTATTTCTCTTCCCTTTGACCCCTGATTTCCTTTGCTCTTTAATTTAGTTTACCAATTTATATTCGTTCGGAGACGAATCTTTTTGTATCCTCTCATGAATTTCCAGGGGTGGTTTTTTTTTGCGGTCCATACCCACGTCTTCATTTTTTTTGCCGTGACTTCTGCTGCAGAAAGCATTACCCTCATTCATATGTAATTACTTCCAATCTAAATGTAATTGGCTATTTTTTATTTGTTGTTTTTCTGTTTCACTTTGGTGTCGTTGTGAAAATTTAAAAATAAAGTTGAATGCTACCATTTATAATGGTATTTGTCTTCTAAGCACACCATATGTTTGTTACCTCGCCCCTGTTTTTCAGTGAGCATTAATCGCAAAGAAGCAGGTGTCTTGCGGCGTCTAATTTAGGTTAATAGCTTGGAGAAAGAATTGAACATGGCCTTTCGCTGTGAATTTTTTATAAATATCGACGATACTCTGTGCAGTGTGTACATATAATCATATTTTAACCCTCGTGCTCACTTTTGAAATTTTGTCTCCTTTTCTAATTTAGAAAAGAACTAAGCAATAATATTTGCTATCTTATTTCACTCTTTGTATAGATTGACTGTTCAATGAAATTTCACGTTCAATAAACCACTTATTTGCCTACATAATTTGTTTATTTAGTCTCAGAAAACGTAACCTACACGTCAGATTTCCTGGCAAAACAAACTCCAGGGTCGCCTTATCATGGTATTAAGTTTGATCAAGAGTGAAGTGCTGGTACTGCAAGTCTCACACCCCTGGTGTTGGTGAGCCCTGCGGTGGGTTACATGTTTGTAGATTCGGTTGTGATATTTACGTTGCGTCCTCAGTGTTTACACGGTCCTGCGTTGAATGTGAGTGGCCTCGATATCATATCCCCGGAGTGGTTTCCTGCGCGTTGCTCGGAGTAGATGAGCGGTGTCCTTATCAATCTATCAATCTTTGGGGTCAATTTACTCGGCCCTCGATGACGAATGCGCGTAGCACGGTCGGGTGAGGTCCTCTCGCATCCGCCCTCGATTAGCCTGTGAGAGAGGGACGAGGGCCGTTCCCCCCCTTCTCTCTCTCTCTCTCTCTCACTCCCTCAATCTCCTCGGGCCGTTTGTCACGCGGATCGCCCGCCCTCTAGGATAAGCGCATGCGAGTGAGATGACGGGAATGGTGGCGGATGTGTCGGCGTGGCGAGGTTTTACCGCCATCGGCACCATAGGCGGGTGTGGTTGTCCTTTGGCGTGCGCTCATTTGTGTACGCAGCACCGACTAGAACTTCAAGCGGTGCGATGAGGACAATGATCGTACGTACGTAAATGCCGCGAGCGATTACAACTCCCCTTGTTTTCAGGAATGAAAAAAAAATTCTTAGCTAACGATTAATGTGTTGTTCATCGGATGTCGTGCAGATTTGTGGAATTATGCGCACGTAAAATTTTCGGCGAGTGCAATGGATAAAGTTTCGGCGAATGAAAATGAAACAAATCTCATTAAATTAAATATTTTAAAGCATGCGCTTATTTGAGATTGAGAGCCTACTGCTCACGGTCACTTTGAATCATTTAATGAAGTTATTTTATTCCTACAACCTCACTCCGCAGTAATTTATTTATTTGGCATTAATCCGAAAGCAGCCCATTGGGGCTTTACATCGGACTATTAGCAATGGTCACATTTACAAGCACCCAAGCCCTAGAGGAAGGAAAACCCACCCAGACAGGAATCGAACCCGCGATCCTTGGAATAGCGGTCGAGGACATTACCCCGCCTCCACCGGGGTCGGCCATTTACCCGAAGGTTGAAATAGGTGAGGATTAAGCTCACCAAGCACTAAGTTCAGCGGTGGGTGAAATTCACGCTCCATATTAAGAGGGGCTTAGTTCATTTCCCTATGTCGTATGCGGTGCTCCAGGAAAATCTGACTCCCAAAAAATCACACAGCTTTGGTGAAACTAAGACTGTCATTCAGAACTAAACCTGGGCCCTTTGGTCTGTAGCCCAGCACTCTACCCACTGGGTTAACATGTCCCCATTTTATCCCTTTGTACACTCATACTATATTGTTTACTTCCCCAAATAATGCACCTTTAATGCTTCTTTCTTCTTTGCCTTCTTCTCTTACTTATATCCTTTAATGCTTCCATATATCAAAGAATAAATGCTTTTCTGAGGTTTCTACTAATATCATAGGAATTCTTATGAAAGGTATCTGCTTACGGCCATAAATTCATGAACTCGGTTAAGAGAACCATCTTCATTAGTCTAGTCTAGTAAGGGTGAACTTCGAATTCGTTGTTCGAACCGAAGGAACACCGGAATGAGAAAATATAGTTAGCTAGGAAAAGCAGAGTGTTCTTTATCTCGAATGGCTCTCTTCTAAGCATAGAAAACTCATTGCAATCACAAACATGATGAAACATAGAAATTCCTTTGACATTTTAAGGAAATTCCTTTAAGTATAATGATGTTGATGGTACTTGTATGTTCGTATCCCTTTTCCTAAACGTCATTAGTAGCCTTACGTTGGATGAGTATTGTACGAAATTAGGGATAACATTTGTTTCGTGTAATAAGATATGGAACACAAAGTGATACTATTTTGTTAACGTTGAGTATATATTTACTAGCATCCATTCAACTCTCGACTTGCCCCTTGTTTTGAAATTTTAACGAACAATTCAGAATGCTATCACAATTTATAAGCATTTACTATGGCATTGTGTCCGCATGGGCATCTGCCGTCACCAAAAGGTACCTCTGAACGTATATATGAATGTAATAAGGAAAGGTATTCTCGCACGTGAAGCTCTCTCGTGAATACTTAATCATTTACATTCCATCAAAGTGGGATGGATTCTTCGTCCAATACCCTCCTACACAACAAAATCAATCACCGCCATGCACTAAAGTTTCGGCATCGTCATCTACATTTCCCGCTCCTCGAAAAATTGGACTCCAGTGTCCATAATATAGGAAGTGAAGGAGAGAGAGAGATGCCCATAGGAGAGGCAATAAAACTCGTCCAGCATAAAAAAGAAGAAGATTCCGTGCACCAGCAGTTTCCATGGCATGTATCCCATCCGGAGCCTTATTTAAGTGCTCCTTAAGCTCGGAATTACCTTTACGACGATTCTTTCCAATACAAACCCGTGCAGAAAATAAACTAAAAGGGCAGCAAAAATTTGGCATTAAACCGGTGTCGCCCCTACGCCGTATAATTTTTTTTGCTCAACGTCGTAGGTAAACGAACTTTTGCCATCTGCTGCAGGAGTTCGTAACTTCATAAGTCGCGCCAATTAAAAATAGAGCAGCGTCGTCGTCCTATCCGAATCCCAAGTTAAGGGCGCTAAGTAGAGTTTAGTGGCGAGCAATGAATGTACCATGTACCTGTGAGGCGAAGGGAGGGGGGAGGAGTGCGAGAGGGTGGAAGGAGAGGAGAGGGAACGAAAAACACTGAATCCCCATTAATGCGAGTTTTGGAACGCAGCCCGAAGCAATTTTTCGAGTTATTGCTAATATGATTTTAGTATGAGCTGTAAATTGGGTACGGGGTGGCGAATATGGGCTACAAAGTGTAGGACTGGCCATGGGAGAAGGGGGAAGGTTTAGAGGGTGTATGGGAGGATAGATGTTGGAGGATTAAGGTTGGGATGAGGGGAGTAGAGTTGTAGGACGGGAAGATGTGTGACATTCATTGCCAACGGATGAAAGAACAGCGGCATTGAAACGCTCTGGAAAATTTGTAATCTATGAATCGTCATTTGCGATAAAAATCCATGGCAGTTTTTCCATATTAATTCGCTGTTCATCACCAGAGAAACGGCGAGTTCGCTATGATTTGCGAAATTCACCGGGAATATGACGTCGTTTGTTGATGTAGCTGGGGAAAACACAGAGGAGACTGTAATCATCACTTTTTGGCATGCGCTCATTGTGTGTGTTGGCAATCTCCTTTAATGTAGCAAAGGGATGAAGTAATACTCGGCCATATTTTGATAAAATTAATTTACTTCATTGCATTCGGGAATGTGGCGAAATATTATAGTAATATTCCAAATTTGTCTAAAACAATTTTGATCATTCATTGAAGCATCAATATTTTTTCATGTTTACTAGCTCGCGATAGCTTAAATGCTTGCTTATCTCTGGGAACACGTGTTAGTTAAATCTCGCGAAACATAGAAAATTGTCAAATAAAATACATGAAATTTCGCAAATTTCAGTTCTAATATTCCCTTTGCAATTTTGAGCAAAGAATCAAAAAAAGCTGTATCTTTGCTGCAATCAATTTGGATTGATACGTATCATACTTCATCACGCCAGTTTTCCATCCAAAGGGTGTTACGTATAATATTCTTTAAAACGTCATGGAACTGCGATGCATGTCAATTCACACCCATAGAGATGTATATACAGGTATATACTTGTTATTCATGCAAAAACAATTTTATCTTACCCACATGCAAATACATGCGAGGTCTATCCGTAAACTATTAATGCATGCAATATTTTGAGAAAAACAGCCTACTTAGAACAATGAGGCCTAAGTTTCAATTTAAATAGAATAGGGTCGAGAAATTCGAGGAGTCAAAGACAAGAATTCGGGGCAAGCAGAAAGAGAAAATGATAATATGAAAAGGGAGTTGTGCGAAAGAGTACGGAAAGAGTGTATGAAAAGGATCAAAGTCAGAGAGACATTTCAGAATAGTATTACAAGCCGATGAAAGTAAAAAGACCAATGAACGAATAGTAATTGAAAGCTGAGCGGGTACACATTGAAATACTAGTAGCTGTATTGATCATGTTTTGCGTGAACTTTCTCGAAGACAAGGGACTCTTTCTCAGTGTTCTTCGACTTCAACGTAACATAGTGATGGAACCACATTTATTTAAGTATTTAATTCATGTAAGTTCCAACTATACTCTCTCGCAAATCCTCAAACAATCCCTTCCGCCTACCACCGGACTATGTGATCATTTTAACCATCACACTTTGGATATGCTCTTAAAATAGCGGAAATTTGAGTTATCTTTATAGAAAAGGGGTAAATGAGGCAGACATTATGATATAATTCGTTTTTTTCGCTTTTGTGAGGATATTTCGAGGGGCGTATGCCTTGCCCGATGGGAGATTACAAGTGCTTGATCTAAGCACCTCAAAATAGCACACATCACGATGTTTTCTCTCGCAGCCTCCCGCCTGATGAATAATTCATGCGCCGTTTGTATCCCAATTCCGTATGCCGACCGATGCATAACTTTCGGGCAAGCGGTTCGTATTGCAATAAAACTTGGGAGGGAAACGGGGAAAAAATAAGTATCGCGAGATATTCTCTCTTCGCGGAGGCCTCTCCCCTTTCCTTCGAAAATAAAACACGGGGGTGATCCGCACAAGATAACGTCCGGCACTCCATGTTTGTACCAGAATCCAATATCCTTCCTTTCTTCCCTAACCTTTAATATTCCACCGACGCCCAGTCCTAACGATCGGTTCACCGCGACCCCGGGAGGAGGGAAAACATGGGGTTGGGGGAGGAGGGGTATTGGAACGTTCGGTTTGGCATACGGCGACGAAAATAAACACAAAAAGAGCGGGTGAGAGGAAAATGGGTGGAGGGAAGGAAAGAAAAAAAATATGACTTGGCGAATGACGACTCTGTGGGGGGAAGCAGTAAGCAAGCAAGCGACCGGCAGTGCGTATGAGCAGAAATGGGTCTTGGGGGGAGGGGGGCGGGAGGGTTTGTCATCGGTCGGGTGGGGGAGTGAATTGACGAAAGGCAAGGGGTGTTTGTCGTCGAGAAGGATCGGGACCGTGTTATTTTTGCGTGGCAGGTCTTTGGCGGGTGGGTGGCTTGTGATGGGGCGGGGAGAATGAGGGTGGCTATAAGGAGGGAGGGATGATGAAGGAGATCGGGGGTTGGAATTGGATCAGATCGCGGGACTTATTCGTCCGGAAATGTCGTGCCATGTCGTGGACGTCTGTCGAGGTTTCCTTGTGTTATAGTTAAATAGTTTAGATGATTGAGTGCATCTAACTGCATTTGCATGATGACTTATAAACGTGCGAAGGTAAAGTGCGATAGATAAAACCGCGCGTTTATATATATGTATAAATATGTATGTGTGTCTGTGTGTATATATATATATATATATATATATATATATATATATATATATATATATATATATATATATATATATATATATATATATATATATCCAGAAGCCAATGAAATTAAATATTGGACAATATCTTGTTCAGCACCTCAAGCTTTCGGTTGACGCAATGCTAGTGCTTTTTGTTCCTTAATCCTATATCTTGGATCTAATATTGTAAATGATTATATTTACAAAAGATAATGATATTTATTTATATAGCATTAAGAAACCCACAGATTGGATGCACTGTGAATATTGCTGTGATTTTTAATTAATTCTTGATCTGATTTCTCGTAAACAGAGAGAATTATTTCCAGTTCCCTGGTAATACCGTCTCCGTCGTACCCCAGTTTATTCAATTTATGATCTCATAAATGGAAGCTTCTTATGGGTCGAACTAATCTTTTAATATTAATTTTAATATATTTTTCTCAGATTTTTCACGTGTAATCGTGAAGAATATTTGTACAAACATTACGCACACGGACTCATTACCCTACTGTCGCCCCGCTATAGTAACCTGGGCTCAGCCTTTTGAGTTTTCATTTCTATGGCATCATCATTTTAGATGAATTGTGCATCCATTGCTTCCAGATTCCATGGACTCAAGTTCCCTTCTTCGCATATCTCTGGGATTTACCAAATTGACCAATATTTTTTTCATTTTTAATATCTTCTACCGACAAACTCCAAAGAAACTGCGGGCGATGCCGCAACAGTAACTTTTAACGGAGTCATCCGTTAATGTGCATTTCAATGCAAAAATTTCAGAGGACGCCTCGGTAGCCTAAGGGGCTAAAGCACTCGACCGGATATTGAGGGATCTGGGTTCGAGTCCCAGTCAAGGCGAATGATTTTTACACTCTGAAATTATTGCATTGAAATGCACATTAGCGGATGACTCCGTTAAAAGCTACTGTTGCGGCATCTCCCGCAGTTTCTTTGGAATTTGTCAAAGTATAAACACCATATGTGTTTAAAAAAGTTGGCTTTAACCTCGTGGACTGTGGCGCGTCGCGCACGAATACGAATGCCTGTGGCATTGTATGTACGGCATTCGTCACAACATCTAGTCCCTTTAAAAGCCCCAAAATTTCAGAGTTTAAGAGGACGCCTCGGTAGCTTAAGTGGCTAAAGCACTCGACCGGATATTGAGGGACCTGGGTTCGAATCCCAGCCAAGGCGAATGATTTTTACACTCTGAAATTATTGCATTGATCTTCTACCTAGTTATGTGGTCTTTGAGTGTACTCTACTACCTCCCATATATCCCTGGAATAATATTTTTATTCCAATGGTTTCATCTCTTGCTTTGGCGTCAGTAGGGACCGATTTTGAATGAATTTAGAATATGGTCGATAAAAATTCTTGGATTATTGCTAGATTGAAAATCTTCGTGTTTTTTTTCTTCCATTGAACATTATTTTATCGAATTTATCTCACTTATCTACTTTTTCCGCCGTAAGGAGCCTTAATAGGTGTCACAAGGAAAATGTAAAAAAATTCTCCCATCTCCTGCTCGAATTCATCACGTATTTGGTGGAGTTAGGTGACACCAAGCACTGACTCCTTCCCCTCCTGCCCACTTACACCCTTCCCCCCTATTCTAAATCTCCTCAATTCCAGAGCGATAGAGCGAGGACGAGGAAATGGTTACTTTATGATCCAAGCTCTCCGATTAGTTTATCCTCCCAGATATCTCTCTCTCTCTCCCTCCCTCTCTATGCGCTCAGGCAAGATCAAAGTTAAATGGGATAAAGTCAAGCGAGGGAAGTTACTCAAGCCGTCGCGGTTCGTTGAGGCGTGCAAGGGGGAGTCGTTCTCACGGCGTGATTGATGTGGAGAGGGGATGAGGGAGAGTTTCGAGTCGCGAGGCGAGAGGTTCTCCCTCTCTCTCTCCAGCGCCCTATATCTCCTCCCCGCCTGAAGGGAGGCGGGAGAGTGCCCCTTTTCCCCAGACGGCCCTCGTCGACTATCCTTTGACTGCGAGAGACGCAGCGATTGAGGGATCGGGAAGGCGGCGTGTTAAGAAGACAGGCGTTTTCATCAAAGAGATACATCACCAAGTTTTCCTCGTAAAACATTCAATACCCAAAGGTGCGAGAAACTTGTGGTACATGGGTCTCGGCCATTTTCAGCTTTGGGAAGTGATTACGTCTCTCTTATATTTTTATGCAATTTTTATTCTTTAACTCATTCATTCCTCTATGGATCATGCATTTCGATTGTGCATTTTATTGTTTATTTATTTGATTAGCGTGAATTGTAATTCATCGAATGCAACATTATGAATACGTGATTTGTTTATTTTATATTTGGTCGATGACGTCGGCATAATTTGTGTGAATAACTTACAAGAGCAGCGTTAATGTTCTCATTGAAGAAGGTTAAGTGTAATAATGTATTTCTAAACGGAATGTAGGCAGTGTTGAATGAAAAAAATGTCATTGTACGAAATTGTTGGTCGCGGTAGTCCAGGGGTAGAGCGTTGGACTACTGACCGCAAGGCCCGGGTTCGATTCCCGGGAAAGCCTCTCTGGGCACCTGCAGCTCCACCCAAGCTATGTGATTTTTCGGGTACCACATCTTCTTGGGAAACCATAACCGGCACATGGGAAGGAACTGGCCCCCCTACCCTGATGCGTGAATTTAACACGACGTCGAGCTTAGTACTGGGCGAACTTTGCCATCACCTATCATACCGACCTTCGGGTTGATTACTGTGCTTATGGTTTTAAGTGCGAAATTTCATTTTCCATTTTACAAACTTTGGTTATTTTTTCTTATTTTTTACTAATTGACTTGAAAGTATCCCTTTCTTTTTGAAGGATTTGGCAGATGAGGATAGAGATTACCCGGAACTTTGACCTAAGTTTTATAATATTCACATATCAACATACTACGTCAACATAATACCCCGCAAGCCGCCGCAAGGGCGTGTGGCGGGGAATATCTTGTCACCAGCCATGCATGCACATTCTCAATCATGACACCTCTGCACAGTTTCATTATTTGTTTGACACCTCAATCAGTTTGATTATGGGGGCTATCAGGAGTAGGAGTGAATTCCCGTGTACCGCAATTTCTAGGTAATATGTTGTGTCTGGATGCGAACGGGAAACCTTGCGATCAATTTATTAAACCTCCGAACCAACGAACCATCCCCCTTTAACCCCATAGTATTTATCTCTCCTGGAAATATTATTTAGACTGTGTTAGTCCATTATGTCTCTTGATCCTCTTGCCTAACTCTGCATATTACGTACGTGAACTTTGCTCTAAAATCAGTTGCGGTATTGGGAGAAAATATTTCCCTTACTCTGAACATTACATTTCGCACTCATTAGAATTTAATACCCTGCGATTGAGTTTTATTTTATGACAACGGTTTACTCCTGTATCTTATGGCTTTTAGCACAAAATCTATCAGTAAAAATGTGTAAAAACCATAATTGTGACAGCGTTATTTGGTAAAAAGAGGTGGGTAACTTAAATATTCTGTATAGCCATAATAATCATTCGTAAGTAAAAAACATATCATTCGAATTTTGATCTACGTGTGTGTCGTCAGGAGGACAATTTTCTCTTGGATTGTGAAAACAGTCTCCCTCATATGGGATGGGAAAATACGTTGGCGTTTAGCAAGTTCCGACAAGAGTTCGCCTCCATCGCAAAGAAACACATTCCTTGATCTCTCCCAGGCCACTGTTTCTCCTCCTCCGCTCCGCTTTGTCATCGGATTCCGCCCGTCCCAGCTCGTACCTCCTCCAGCACACTTCCTTCCCGAACGAACTCCTTCGTTGAATACGAAGATTGGATGAGAGGAAGACAAAAGGAGTAGGGAAAGAGAAGCTGTGGGTATTCAGATGTGGGTGATTTCCCTACTCATAAAGTTTTGTGAGGTGGAGGAGGGGGGAAGTTCCGGGACGTCTCATGATAAAAAGGGTTCCGCAAGTTCCCTGTTCGTCAAGATAGGTTGTGTGTTACGATGGAAGGAGGGTAAGGCGTTATTCTCCCTTTTGTGACACGAGAAATGCACGTCGGAGTACCCCCCCCCCCTCCCGCAATCAATCCATCCTTTCCGTCGCGATGGCGTTCCCCAAGGCGTGGAACGAAGTTTACATCCGAGTATCGTCGAGATTCAGAATTTTATGAAGTCCTCAGCGATCCTATCTCTTTTCCATTTTACTCACAATATAGGTAAGCGATCGACCGAGTTTTCTAAAAAAGAGAATCTGGAAGAAAAGGTCCTCCTCCCGGGGGTGCTGTAAACACTTCATCCCAAAAAGCCCTTGTCGAGAGAGGGGTGGGGAAGTCTCCATCACGTCCTCTTCGGTTTTTCCATGCCCCCCCCCAAATCCCCCCAACTAAATTCAAACGAAGTTAGCCTCACAATCAACTCTCCTGCGCAAGTAGGATCCTCATTTTCAGTCCTGTCATTGTTCCCTAGTTAAGTCACTTCCGATCATATGTTCGGATTTCAGTGACGGCGGAAAGTAAAATACTTCGCCAAACTGTTGGGTAGGTAATAAATGGTTGCCCGAAAAGGTTGGAAGTGCCATTCTGGTCGGATTTCACGGCGGATACGAGCTCGCCAAAGAGCCCTAGTATCCCAATTTAGAATTAAGCATGCATCATCTCACGTGCTGTTTATAGAGAGATTGGGTTATAGTGATTATCAATGCGAGATCCATAGGCTATGATCACCCAGCCCCTATACGTATAATACATGTGATACGTAATACTTAAATGTTGTGTGAAACTTCTTTTCCTTAAAATGATTTTTTTATGTTGATTTAACACTTAGAGCGGAAATGTATAGCAAATTGTATTCAAATGTTTCAATTTTAATATTTTTATTTGAAAACTCCAAAGCGTAGCAGGTAATAAAATGGGTTATCCGCCTCATCTAAAAGTTCCAGAAAAACTGATTTAAAATATTTTCATGAGTTGAGCAATCTGTGCAACAACACGTAATAATTTTTATAAGTTTTAAAGTGCCATTTTCACAATACTCCGAATATTGTGTTTGAGCTTATGTGCAGAAAGGGATTATCTAGCGCCAATGAAGACGATGTATTATCATTATCATGTTTCTCTCTGCATATGGCATGAATATCCCAATTCTGGCACGTACAGATGTCTTGAGCATTATTTTTCAAATTAACATGCAAATTTCTAGTTATTTCAGATCAGTTTAAATAACTTGAAAGGGAATAAGTAGAATATTAATATTACTAATTATAGTTTCAGGCGTACTATAACTGGATATTAAGGATGGAAGAAAATATAAATAAGTCCTTTATTACGGCCAATCAGGCGAATCAAATCATTTCATTGAAGGTCAGGGTGGTATCTTTATCACGTGTGTAATAATTCTACATACACCGTAAAACTAACTTCGAAATGAAATTGATGCTAGAAAGAAGCACTGAGAAAATATACCTCCTCCATTCGTATTTAATGTTGCTCACTGATGCAATTACTTTTTGCCGTAATCGAGAGAGTCAAAATCAGTGGAGCTTGCTGCAACTGGGTTCTTTTCTCCTTGGTGACCTACCGAAATTCTGTGCTCGTGCGTTAGCCTCCCGACACCTTCGATATTTCTAAGTAACGGTAATGGTATCGTTATGGGTGTCGTGAACTGCCGAAATGAGGCTAGTAGGATTTTACAAAATATATCATGCCCCATTTTCAAAAGAGATGGATTGAAAGGACATGTCAATGCGGACAGGGGAATTCAATTCTGCTGCCTCTCTAAACCCAACACTGACAAATCCTCCCTCTCATTTCCTGTCCTCCTCCCACTCCCACAAACCCAGCCCCACTCTAACCTTCTTACCACTCCTCCGTCGGCATCCCCGAAATTTTTACGCCCGGGTCAAGAGAACATGACCCCTTTTTGGGATGGAGGCGGGGAGGGAGACTTGGGCGGAAAGAGGAGGTAGCGTGCGGAGCAGTGAAACGTTTTACTGCCTCTTCCCTCTTTCCCCCCTCCTTAAACGGAGAGGAGGGGGAGGTGGGTGCCCCAAGAATAAAAGCAGGTTCTTGCAGGAAGAGAATTGTGCGAGAGGACAAGAAGATGGGAGAGTCGAGGGGAGTAATGGTCCGGCCAGGTGTGCGGGGAGGCGGAGGAGGGAGTGCGGCGTGGGAGGCTGGAGGAGAGAGGAGGAGGAATGGAAGGTGTAGCGGGATGAGTGGAGGGGCAGTTGAGGGAGTTGGGATCGAGGGGCGCACTCCGAGGCTAAAGAGGGGAAAGAAACCTCTGGCGAGAGTCATGAGGGAAGGGATGTGGGTTGAATTTCCTTTGAAAGAGATGAATGGGAGGTTGAAGGGGGCATCGGGGGAAGAGAGGGGACGCGGGGGTGGGAAGGATTGGGTGGTTGGGAGTGAGAGGAGGGTGGGGGAGAGAGGGGGAACTAGGGGGCGAGGAATATAGAATTGGAAGGGTGGAGCGAGGGGAGGGAATGAGGTGGCGGCATTCGTGAGGAAGTAAGAGAAATAGACCTGAGTCGGAAAATGAGTGACTTGTGGTGGATGAGTTGTAACAAACATTCAATTAAAAGTAATTATTTACATATGTTGCATGCCTTGCGTGGCATCACCCCTTGCCACACATCCTAGTAATATGGCTTGCTGATTTTTATGCTGGTGTGTCTGTGTGTGTGTGTATATATATATATATATATATATATATATATATATATATATATATATATATATATATATATATATAACGACATGGCCATAAATGAAGGTTGTATTTGTTGATATTACTTGCGCTCTTAATGCTCGAAGGAATTCCTTCTAAGCACTAGCTCATATGCTTGTTGTTGCTGGTAACCTTGAGTCATGGAATTAAAATATATGCCTTTTTATCAAGTATAATTCTTGTTATTTCCCTCCTTATTCTTAATTTTCCTCACTTTTTCGCAATGAAGAGCATTTACCATTAATATTTCATGTTATAAAAACCAGTGACCTGGTGAATTATGTGTCCATGTGTCAACTTTTGGTGTGTCCTGATGCATGTTTGCCTGTAATATCAAGAAAAACTTAGTTGGTTGCAGTATGTCCGATTATTCCTGCCTTTTCCTAAATAATGTTTGAAATTGAGATTTAAAAAATCGTCCGAGGAATAACGCATTTTTGAGGGAGATAGTATCTATTTATAAATTTCTTTCATTTTGTGCATATTCTAATAAATATGTTTGCAAAAATATTTTAAAGGATTTTAAAGTTATTTGGTCCTCTTATAAATAATACTTGCGATACAACCAATGTAGTTTTTTGCGCAAAATGGTGCAACACAAGTTTATTTTTGTATTTTCAGTAGGAAAATAAAACAATGAAATTTTTCTGTAGGTCGTTGAAACTGGGAATACAATATAAGTGAACATTTTTGAGTAGCTTTCTTAAAATTGTGGAAAAGAAAAAAATGCGTTCTAGCATTTAATACAATTGTAGACTGAATCACAAGATGAGATGTAGGAAGAGAATGTAAATGATATGGAAGGATGGTTGGCAAGAGGAGAGGTAGGCTTTCAATGAGGGAGAGAGAATCGGACACCGAGAAAGGAGGCGAGGGGAAAGTGGGTGTCGAAAGAATGTGGCAGAAGGGGAGTGAGGAATGATCGAGGGGAATCGAAGCAGATAAAAACCCGACACAGGGAGGGAGAAAGGGGGAAGAATGGTGTGGGGAGGAGGCACACCCCCTCCCCCTCCGCAGAACTGACGAAGGAGTTCTATTGTCGTGACTCGTTTTTGAGGGGTGTGGTGTTATTTTTTCCATCCTCCCATCCCTCCTCACTCCCTCCTACCTCTCCCTCCGCGGACCAGCGGGGTTGACATGTTGATGCGAGGGCTGGTTGGCGTCAACGAGACGGAATGCCGGTGAAGGGAGGAGAAGAATGGGGAGAACGAGATGGGGAGACTCCCGGAGAGATGGGGAGGGCTGGGTCGGATTGGAAGGGGAAAGTGGAATACGAGAAGTTTTAGGGCGAAGAGGTGAGGACGGGGAGGGTGAGTGGTGGTGGCCACACAGAACGTGCTACTTCCAACTCGAGACGCCAACGGTGGCGAGAAGAGGCTCTCCTCCAACTTCATGGACGATTACTAGCTCTTGAATATATCGTGTTTTTCAAGTAATTTTTTCTTTTATTAGATCTGTAAATACTCTTTTTGTATCCCGGGAGAAAACTACAGCACATCCTGAAATACATCGGATATTGGTATTGCAAAGGTGCATATTGCCTGTTATGCACCAACCTCGGAAGTCGTGTGGCTTCATTCTCGGCTATCGAAAGAACTTTTAAAAATGTATTAGCTTCATCTCTGAAACCTTCCTCGTTAAAACAATTAAATGATTTCTATTATATTACTATTTCAATATAAAAATCAATTCTAGAGGATTAAAGAAATAAAACCTTTATCAACTCTATGGATCAACATGAAATATCACCACTTCCGAAACCGCAGTAGATATCCCGAAGGCTGCTTTTGATGGTTGAAAGTACTACCACCTGGTCTTCAGCCTTATGGCGTATGAAATTCACGCATTCAATGAAGGGAAGCAGAGATCCTTTCCTTGCGCCGCTTGCGGTTTCTAGGGGAGATTTAATAACTAGAGAATCCTCTGCTTGGATTTAGATGGGGCTCTTCAAAGACGGAGGTTTGAACCTAGAACCCTCCGGTCAGTAACCCGACTATCCAAGCTGCTACACCGCCGCCCTCAGAGGATTCCGTTGCTGAGGAATTGCCAAATAGCCTCACCTTACTCAGTTATTTGGAATCGGGAAAGTTGAAGATTAAATATTGGGTATTAATTGGGAACAGCTTTTCTGTTTGATGAATATTTCTAATGTAATAAATGGACTTCATATTTCGATCCGGTGTGTGACTCATCGATTTGTATTGTGAATTCCCTTTATAAAGAAAGGTGCCATTCATGATAATTGTGAAGGTCCAGATCCAGACATGGCAAAAAAATAGTCAAGTGTGTATTCGCCCCCTGCCAAACACACTGGAGGTGGCGAGTGTGTTTGGCTAGCAGGATACCAAAAAAATACAATTACAAAAAAGTTGCGAAACTTAGACGAGTTGCGACGTTAATTGTCGAATTAAATCAAGTGAAATTTTAAGCTGAATCGGTTCTTTCTACAGAGGCATCCTCATTAAAACCGGCTAAAAATTGATCACTGGACTTATGCGTTGTGTATAAAAAAACATCATCATTTGTGAAAAAAGCAATCTAGGAACTTACTGTAGCAGTTTTCATGTTAATTATTTTGTTTGCCAATTCTTGTATTTGTAATTCGGTAATGATTTATCTATTGTAAATTGTTTATGAGTAAATTGTCCTCGGCCTGGCACTTAGTAATTTCGTTACCCTCATCAGTAAGCTATTCGCCCGAGTGCATGACCGATTGATGATGATCTTCATTTTCTCATCAGTTTATTTTGCTTTTTTCTTAGTTCATGCTGGTCCTTTTTTATTTTCATCATTCTTTGCAGGGGCATAAATGTCACTTTTATACTTCCTTTCTCTGTGTTTCAGTTTATTTTAAAAATAATCCAAGAGTATATGTTCGGTTTGGCAATTCAAAAGTAGTTTATTCCGCGATCGTGATGGGCATAGAAGAATAACATTAACACTAATATGTACCATGTAGCAACAACGGCCCGGAAGCCCCGTTTTAGGAATAAGTTTCTCTTCTGCGTCGGAAAGATAAACCGTCGTTCCACTTAAGAGTTTAGCGATTGCGGAAAATTCGTTATCGATTCGTGTCTCGCCACATTTGCGGTTTTACGTCAGAGGACGTCCAAAATTGGACTTTTGCTCTGTGTCATTTTATGTATTTCCCGATTATTTTTGGCTTCCCTGCGAATATATTTAAAATATTTTCGTTGATTTGAAGTTAACCGTATCGTGAATGTGTTCAACATCTTTATAAATCCAGGGCGAATATCTCATTTGCTGGGGATAATGGCATTGAGAAAAAATTGAATGTGAGGTGGAGCAGGAGACCAAAAGAGGTAATTTGTGTTGTGCGGTGAGCCAGGTTTTTAGCTTTCGCGTGTGGACTGTGAAGAATTAGATATTTCCCTCGTCTCTCTCGCAAGCCGCCAGTTCGTTATTCCTCCCTTTCCAATCTACGGTGTTTTCCCCTATTGTCAGCAGATGTCCCCATTCTCTTCCCCATTCGACTTCTCCCATCCTCCCACACGTCTTCCCCCTCTCTCCCTCCGATCCTCCTTCACGACCACGAGAATTCATTGCTGCCGACGGGAACCTTCGCGCCGATGGCTCGTACGCCACGACGTACAGTCTATCGTCATGGCATTAAACGCGACTTAATTGGTACGCTCGGCATTCCCAATTTTATTTGCTGGAATTTATCGGAAGGGAAATAAATCGTGCGGGTCAGCAGCAATTTGGAGGATGTTGCTCAGGTTCGTAATGAACAGGGCTCAAGACGGGTCAATGTGTCTAAAACCACTTTCACGATGATTGTTCCAACGGTTTCCAAGTCCATTTCTTTGTAAAGAATGGACTTCCTAATCGACATGGAAAATTTGTGACCGGAAATCGTATTGAATTAATAATCTAAAGATATCTTTTTATGATATTAATGTGAAATAAATGTAAAAATACCTTACTAACATTTAAACCTTCGTAATCTTTAGGTATGCAAGTTTCCACACACAGTAGAAACTGTGACAAACCGCGTCACCTTTGAAATTAAAATTAGATTTCCTTCGCAACCTTCACAATCAATTGCAACCTCTCTCGAGTTAATATCAGCTGCATCAAATTTTTGTCACTTGCATCGACTTTATATTCCTTTTCATTTTGAAATCATATTACCCCATCTTCGGATTGAAACTAAAATGAATAGCAAAAGTATTGGAGTAAATAGAAACCCCTCCAATGAAGCGCAATTCTTTTGCAAATGTTTACTTCTTTGAACATTTAACTTTATAACTTATCTAGCGCACATATTATAGAGAGCATCGATTGATCCCGTTAATATCAAATTATCTTCTCTAAATTGCGTTTACTTCTAAACTATATTGTATTAAGAAACTGATGAAACTCGTGAGAATTTTACTTGCGTGAAATTTAATTGAGTATATCATAGTCCACCTCCCATTTTCACATTTGATTTATATTCAGTTTTTCAGCGAATCTGCATTACGTAACCCTCTCCAACTGGTTATTGCACCCCTTGCCGCACTCCGTTTTGGTGGATTTATGTGGATGTGCATATCGAAATATAAATTGGACAACTTTTCAAGTTATTGACTCCTCTCCATATCGATGAGAAAGGATCGATTTTAATAATATCGGCGATATTACTAAAAGCGCCATATCCGGGATTCCATTATTTCAGACAAATCAACAAAGGGAATAACCCAAGTTATAAAAAAGGGGATCGAGATGGTGCGGGGGCTAACGTACTGGCTTCCCACCGTGAGGGCGCGGGTTCAAATCCCGGCGGTGTTGAATAATTTTCAGAGGTATCTCGATCCCTACTTGAGGTGCTTTGTTGGGACGTTAAACTGCGGACCCCTTGGCGCCATTCGTAAAGAGTAGGCTAATGCCGACGCCGGGTTTCTCTCCACCCTTCATCCTTTCCTGTCCATCCCCTATGGCGCAAATGACCTTAGCTGTCGGTCGCCTCCCCTCAAAACTACTACCCCAAGTTATAAAAGGATTTGATTTTCCGAAGCGGCATCTTTCTTTGTTTGGAATGGGGATACCAAAGGGAGATGGTTGGATGCGCTTAATACTGCAAGGTACAAGAGTTATTTATTGTTGAGGTCACACGAAATTGGTACGTGGGTCACCGAGATCACCGCGCGAACCTCAGATGTTTCGTCTCTCGAAACTGTTAAGCGGGGTTCCCTTTTACTAATTTTGATCAAATTCCCCTCTCGTCCGTTTTCTTCTTTTTACCGTCATCCGAAGTTTTCTCTCATCAATCGAATAGCCGGGCTCCGTGCGCCGAGGTACCCAAAAGCTGGGCTCTGTGGCCGCCTCAAATTGGGTAAGCCGTTTCCCCACCGAGGGAAAGGGCTGCCTTGACCGCCTACGAATTCGAAACCCAACGCTCACTTCCTAATTTCATTCCCCCGGAGAAGGGGTATGCGGTGCAAACATACTCCATTCGAACAACCTTTTTTCCCGTGGAAACTGTGAAGTGTCCTCTGATGAATATCGGGTTTCGGTTCAATCAGAATGAGAAAAGTTAAGTCGATTCACTCCAAGCACGTCGTAGTAAATTTTTCTGAGTAAAATTCATCTGATCTCTCTTTGTCACCGATTTCAAATAATCATCGCGCATCTAAATCGTAATTAAAACTTTCCGTTAATAGCTGGACGTGTAATGTTCGTCATGTTCGAAAATACGTATGTAAAATGGTTAATTATCACGAACGGTTTTTTTCTTCACGAATGAAAAATATTGACTGCATCTGCTTGCAAGAAATAATATCTGTTATGCTAATTGCTGGCAATGAAGTTTTTAATGCGGAAAAAATATTGGAAAATCTATACTTAACAAGTAAAATAGTTGTAGCTACATTAAAGATGTAGTTGCAAGTAATTAATATTTTCTCCGTTGAAATTATGTGGCATTTTTTCCAGGGTATATTTCTTCTAATATATGAAGTAACTACTATTTCGTTTCATTAGTAGTTGTGCAAAGAAAGCTATGAAGTCACAACTTAACAGTTTTAATTTTCACCAAGAAGCATAATATACATTTTACATCGGCGAAGGAAAGCATATGAATGGGGTAAAATGATAGGCTTTCTATGAAACATTCCAGTCTCTCAGCTAAACTTCAAGTTGCGTCACAACATTAATTGCTTTCGGTAATTGCAGTCAGCTTTTTTTGCATATTAACTCTCCACTCTTGTTATTAATTAGGCGAACCAAAGTTAATAAATACCAATTACCCTAATAGCTAGTAACCTAAAACCCACTTGCACACGCCCTCATTGCGGCTTGTAGGGTAGTGTACAGATATAAGTCTCACTTCTAACCCGTCGGCAAAGAGGATTTTGTCCCGGAACATAACTTACTGCGAAGTTCTCCAATCGGATACATCATAATGTTTATTGTAACGTGTTCGAGCACGTCGCCTCGTTTAAAGGCAAGCTGTGGCGTGCCAAGGCGGAAGGAGTTGTTCGGCGAACAAATAAAATCTGTCTCTTGCCAGCTTTCCCATTACCCTCCTCCCTCCCTCGAGGACCCTGTTCGCTGGGATGTACCGGCGAACCACCGAGTAGTCGAAAGCCCGTCAACGGCGAGCACAGTATCCTCGCCTCCTCCCGTCTCCCCTGGCCGCAGGGTGCCCTTGGGATTCAAGGGCGACCTTGACTCTCGCGGAGGGGAGAGAATAGCAATCCAAATATTCATTGCTTTCACCCTGGGAGAGGTGAGTGAAAGAATATCCTTCGTTTAATTTACCGTTCTTCTAGTTATGCCGGCTTGTCTAACCTCCCTGATTTCGGCAACCCTATCGAATATCACAACGGGCGTGTTTTGCTGCGAAGAATTCTTCGGGAATATTTTCCAGTCTCCCACTAATATTCTTCCCTTTGATGATTTGTGCGGTAATCCCTCTTGCTATCAACATCAAAGTATAATCTCTGCTGGAAAATGACATGTACCGGCGTTCGAATTTAGTATAGCGAGTTTTTTGGACACAATACGCCTAATAAAGGAAGGGATTGCTTCTTCATAGGGCCTTAGTCTCGTAATCACCCAAAGGACCAGGGTAAGTTCCCAAGACCTATTCTCAAAGAACACATTTGTAAGCTTCAATCCCTTGCATTCACCTGATTTTACGTGATAAAGGATATTTTCCTAACATCTCCTGCCATATTTGTCTCCACGGTGGCAGGTAGGGTAGGATGGTGGTCGGTAGTCGCAGATATGGCACACATTATAGATATATGATGTGTATCATTTCTGTGATTTACAATATATGTATATAATACGACATGTCATTTTAAATTTATATATATATACATAAAATACATGCATATATACATATAAATATATATATATATATATATAATACATACATATATTCATATAAATATATACATATACATGCATATATATATATATATATATATATATATATATATATATATATATAACACGTTCACTAAAGCATTTTCATTAGCATTAACGTTTGTGTGCATGGCCATGTATATAGAGTGATGCCTTAGTATTCATGAAGTCTCTAATAGAAATGCTCATATAATACAATTAAGAAACGTCTGCATTGTAATGAATAACGGATCGTAGCACTTTCCCACTTGATAAAATTTTTATTTTACGACTGGGTTTCGATGTATTGCGTCATAATCAGGTGATGAGGCAATACCCCGAAACCCGGTCGTAAAATAAATAATTTTATAATAATTTATAATTGATAAATAAATTAATAATTTTATCAAGTGGAAAAGTGCTACGATCAGTTATTCATTATGTTCGACTTCCACCACATCAGGCCTGAAGCTACTCAATTTGTCTGTTTTGTATATTATGAAATGATTTTTGATAGAGTTAATTGGCTAGTACAAATGAATGTAGTACTAGCCAATTCAGAGTTCATAAAATCAGATGTGCAGATGATCATGCTTTGGTTATCTGGTCGCCCGATAGGTCGCAAATATTGCTGAGCGTCATAGAAAGTCGATGCGATGTATAAGGAATGGGAATCAATGCCAAAAGATCAACGGTTTTGCTGTTTTCTAGAAAGAACAAAGATGAGATATATATATTGAAATAGGAAGTCATAAAATAGAACAGGTGGAACAGTTTACCTATCGTGGTAGTATTTTGGTCCAAGATGTTCGAATTTTTCGGGACGTGAGAAGATGTATTGCGTTAGGCAAAGCTTTCACAACGAAGAGGGAGTCGACGACAGGGGCGTAAGTGTAGATATAAACCTTTAATAACCATGTTTAAGTATTAAAATAATAAAATGAGTAGTTTAGAAATGTTTTCTTAAGCATAGGCTTAACATATTGCAGTAATTCAGGTGAGGGACATGAAATTTGTGAATTTTTAGACCTTCAATCTATAATTGTTAGGAAAAAATTAGCCCTTATGACAAACATCAATTTATCGTTGAAGAATCACTAATGTTGTCATGGGAAACTTAAAAATCAATTATTATCATTTTGAGAACGTAAGTTGGCACACGAAGTATATGATCATTTTTTCCGTTTTCTTTAAAGGTGTTCCAATTTGCAAAACCCTAAATTTTATTGAAGTTGAAAGATGTTTACCGAAACTGTGAGCACCATCTCCTATTTAGTCATTTTGGTGTAGCGTAGCTTTAATTTTCGACTAAAACCCGTCAGGGTATGCTGTTGGGTGGTATTAATACGAGCGTGTAGTTGTCGGAAATCGTTTCCAATAAATGGTTGACGAGGTAATTCGATAAAGGGAAGGCGATACCGGCTGCGGCGGCGTGCATGCCTTTGTGTCCCTCAGACCGCAGTCGTAAAAAAGAATGGGTGAGATGCGGAGAGGCGGGAGTGTGGGGAAGGTAGTGAGAGAATGAGGGAGGATGGAGTTGGATATCTGCGCGAGGAATGAGAGAGGGCGAGCAAGGTAGTGAGGAAAGCAGTATGGAAAGAGATGGGTGGAAAACGAAGTAAAATGCAATTTAGCGCTTGGGGAGTAGATAATATAGCTGCAGCATGAAATAGAGCGTAGATCGCAAATGTGATAAATTGAAAATATGATACCATTCGATTGAAACGGATAGATGCCTGAGAAATGCTGATACCAACCTTTTTGGTTGCATCACGGAGTATATGTATATACGAGGGTCATCCGGAAAGTAGTACCCGTTCGTGCCGCATGAAGTGCTGACGACGCGAGTAGCCGCTGGACGAGGTCAGATAGCTTCAGTGGCTTGTCTGCCTTCTCTGAGCCAAGTTGCGTGACGCTAGCATTGCCTGTGTTGTTTCTGTGATTGTTTACAATGTTTAAAAAAATTGAGAACGCCGCCAGTTGTGAAGTGAGGGCAGTGATTAAATTCCTCAATGCAAGAAACGTTCGCCCATGTGATATTCATCGCCAATTAAAGGAGGTGTATGGAGACAATGTAATGGACGAGTCGTCTGTTCGGCGGTGGTGTCGCAACTTCAACATGGGGAGGGGGAACACACACGACGATGAGCGTTCGGAGAGACCGTCTGTCATTACAGACCAACTGGTGAGCTCAGTTGACGAATTCGTGAGGAACGATCGGCGCGTCACAATTGATGACATCTGTGAGCATTTTCCCAATGTTTCTCGAACAATTGTTCATGAAATTGTTAAACACCATCTGCATTATGCAAAAATTTGTGCAAGATGGGTCCCTCGCGTATCTCAATGAGCTGGCGGCGAAGGACTATGCAGCAGGAATACAGAAACTTGTCACACGTTATGACAAATGCCTTAATTTGCTTGGAGATTATGTTGAGAAGTAGTTTAAAGTATCCTCTTTCAAATAAAATTTTTTATGTTTGTTAATATTTACTTTTGTGTCTTTATTTCACGAACGGGTACTACTTTCCGGATGACCCTCGTATATAGAAGATGAGCGAACCCAATGCTGAGATTGGTCTGTATGATTCCCTATTCCCTGAGAATTTCTTACTGCTCATCCTCTCTTACCCTTTTATACTGATGCCATATATCACTTGATTCTAGTAATTTGTTTTCTGCATCTACATCTACAAAATACCCCGCAAGCTGCCGCAAGGGCGTATGGCGGGGAATGTTAGGTCACCACCCGTAAATGAGAATAAAACCACATGCAAAACCAACCAATTCATGCCAATCTACAACCACAGAGGCGAATGCGATATTCATGGGAAAACCTTTTTAACTTACCCACATTCAAACTAACATTACTATCAACTGACATATACATGCACCTACAAATATACCTTTTGCCTACGCAACGTTTAATCTTGTCCTGATTTGTGAATGGAATGTCTTTAACATTTCTACAGCCACTTTGGTTTCTTACTATTATGATTCCTGATCGTCCGGGGAAAGAATGACTACTTTTATATATCTATACTGCAATCTATCTACGTTATCTTATCCTTCTGATTTGATTTGCATAAATAGTATGAGGCCATAATAATTCCTTGAGTACCATCGTTAAACTCGTATGTTCTGAACCTTTCTAAAAGTCGAGGTCTTGCTAAAACTTGCTCTCGATACACATACGCTCACTAAACGGCAGCGCTCAAACCATCAGCTTGATTATGAAATTTCACTACTGTTCACCAATGCACTCTGGTATTATAGTATGTAGTTTCTGCTATGCCCATCAAGCTTCAGCAGCCAGAATCAAATGGTATTGCATAATAAATTACACCCTTGACCAGAAATGGCTATAGAATCTAGGGGTCGAGTCTGTTCGAAGATATGGTGGGGAACTTGGCAAAACGATTCAGCAAAAGAGGATAATGAAGCGTATTTTATAGGGTTAAGAAGGCTCCTCACACTGGATTAGTTTTTGTAGGTAAATTAAAATGTCATACGCGGTCACTTACTCAGATTAATATCTCTATTCATAAAAAAATATTGCAGCCATGTAAGAGAAAAATTTCGGATTAGGTTTTTGTAATGGGATCATTTCTTTGAAACTGAGATATCTGTTTTCAAAAGCTTAGAGAAATTATGTACTTTTCTTTTGATCAAGCTCGATCGATGCACTCACACTATTAATGAAATTTTAGAGAAAAATGTAATATTTTCGTTTGACTAGTTCTCCTGGTAATTAGATATATTTTTGAACAAACGGCTCTTGCCTCACTTTTTCCGCCGCATTAAATACAATTGAAATAATAATGTAAGGAACTATTCTAATGAACAAAAAAGGAGTGCAAACTAAACGTTATTGCATCCGACCGAACAGGATATATCGAAATAATAAATTGATATTCCCTTACAGAGCTCCATTTACGAAGGCCCAAAGAGAGGTGTTGGGGAGAATATCTGGCAAATTCGGATCGCTCGTCCCTGGCTGCCAAGCATTCCAACTTTTTTTTGCGGGCTTGAGTGGTGCGGCGTGGCGCTGTGCGCTCCGCACAAACTAGAGAGGTTATTGGTGGGGAGAGGGGAGGGTTGGTGGCTGGAGGAAAACGGGGGAATCAGTGGGCGGTGGTTAAAGGGAGAGAGATAAAGAGAAATAGAGAGCTGAGAAAGAATTGGGGGCGGGAGGAAGGTTTGGTGAAATTGGTGAAAAACCTGCACCACTTTTATTCCACCTCCGGAAAAAATAACCCTTTCCAAGGCCAGTGTTTTACGACCCTCGCGTGGTCCGAAATATTTGCACAGGGCGCGCACACTTTCTGTTTTCAGCCGCTCTCGCATCCCACCCCTTCTTCCACCTCTCGCTTCCGCGCCTTTCCTCCTCCCCCTCCCGCAAAGGGTTCGATTTAGGAGAGTGGGTGAGAGGAGGAGTAGTCATTGCGCGTCCCCCCTCTCCCCCTTGCCTCCCGCTACACCCGCGTGTGAGAACAGGTACCCAAAACCAGCCGCCCATCCATAAAAATAAAAAAAAACTTGGGCATATGACCCGGATCAATCGCTCCCGCATGGGTGATAAGGGCCAAACTAAAGGACTTGAGTAGGAGAGTAGGAATAACGAAGATGATGGTAATCTATGGTTTTCACTTGTTCCCGCTGCACGAAAAGGGAAATCGGGGGGTCTCTCCGTGAGTGTCGATCGTTTCGCGTTTTTGTTTTACACCTCGACGTAAAAAAAATGGGAGCTCCTTGCTCTTTTGGGCCTATGGAAAGAATAAAGGCCCAGAGTGTAAACAGCTGGTGCTCCTCATACAGCATAAGTGGATCAAGATGGCCTTTGTGACGAAGGGAACGTTACTCCGTCCCTTCCTCGGTTGAGAAGACCGTGAAGATCAATTCTATTCCGGTGAACATCTCGTTATCTAGTGTAAATGTCACGGGAACAAGCCGTATGTCAGTTTACTTTAAGGCTTCTTGTTTCTGCTATGCAACGGAGCGGTGAAAACCTCTTAGCTGGCAAATGATTTATTAACCTTGGTGGGGGTTATCATACTACGATGCTTCTCTGCTTGGTGGGGTGCACTAAGTTTTTCGGAGACCCGACTTCCTCGCATTCATGTCAGTCATCATTATTAGTATTATATTTCGTTGCCACTCCCGAGGGAGGGATGTCACAGTTCGCGAACTGAGTCCGAAATAAAGTTGGTGCGCCAATCATATTTCTTTAGGAAAGAATAATAAAAAATGGGGTTTATTTATTGCTCACACAAGGGCAATTCAAGAGGATAGTTAAAAATTTTGAAACCTGTCGAAAGTGAAGGCGCGTTTTCCTCCTGGCCACACTCTTTTGGGCGTGGCACCTCACGTTCGTTACAATAGCCGGCTTGCGGCCCGCTGTTGCTCTATCGTCTAAAGGATTTTCTGTTCCCAATTTTTAAAAATATTTTAAAATTCATATACAAATATCTAAATTTTCAGGTTTTAATGTTTATTGAATGAACGGGTTCTTTGATTAATTGGGAAGAAATGTACTGCAGATATCACTCATGCAGTGAAAGTTTTCTTGCAAATAAAATCTCTTAAATTAAGAATTAGGAGGCCTCTTTTCCGATTATGTCGAAATTGTATTGTTAAGCCCATCCTACATCGATAGAGGAGATCATGAAATGGGGATCAAGGGAAATTCTATGTAGAACCGATGGATTTAAGATGTCATATCACATTTCAACGATAAGTGATGAATAACTGTACCGACGGCGCTCGTTAAAAATGTTTATTCTAAGTAGCGTAGTACCTTATTTGTTAATATTTTATCTAAGCCTTATTTTTCTACTCTTCTTGCGATTAGTAGCTCGTCTCGCAAAATAATTTGCACTTAAATAATAAGGTATTTACTTGTTGACATAAGTTGCTTGATTTGAATTAGTTAACACATTTATTGGTAAATAATAGTGATGCAATATTTAACTTTGGTGTTAGATGTCTGGTGTAGGAATACCCTTACCACACGCCCAGGCGGTGGCTTACACAGTACCATGTAGGGAAAAATGTTTGATAAGTGTTTTTTAATTTTGATTGGTACACATAACTAACTACCAATTACTGATAATTTTTTGTAGTTATATTCGTATTTATAACCATGAAATATTCTACATTAACTATTTTTGAAAATATTTTCAAATGTTGTGAAAACATTTTAGAAACCTGTTGGGTGCGTGGGAGATCTGCTACATCCAGCACCTCCCTCTCCATTTTTCCCTCAACTCTCATTCCACCGAAGGTCTCCTTCCTGAGCGCCCATTAATGATAGCGCAATCAATCATTATGAAAGCTCTTCGCCACGGAAGTGAAAACGCGGCGGCTTTCTGTCTGTCGTGTATAAAACTTTCCGATGGTGGAGTCTGATAGTTTCGGTTGCAAGGTAAGTGTGGTCATAAGTCCTACCCTTTGCCAATAAATGGCCACTCATAAGACATTGATGGATACTTGAAGGTTCAATTCCCAGCTAACCAATCTTTTAAAGTTCTCATAGAAAGAAACTAACATAAAACCCTGCCCATTGTTGTTTTTTAAGTATCCATGTTATAGTGGATTGGTCACTTTTCGATTCGGAGGTATCTTGGTTGTCCTGATTCGCACTTATCTATTTTCACTACTCATTGACTATATATATATATATATATATATATATATATATATATATATATATATATATATGATTTATTATTTGACGTCGAAAGGCTTGGGATAAAATGAAATGAACAACGCTAAGCAATCATCATCAATGGATAATGCCATTGTCATCATGAAAATATATGTAATATTTATTTTTCGATAAATTAATTATAAAGGATATTGAAAAGGATGAAACACGCATATCGAATGATTGATTTTCTTGGACTGAAAAGCTCAGGCTATATTTCTTCGGGCGAAGAAGGTGGACACAATGGTCTACATCTATGCAATACCACGCAAGCCGCCGCAAGGTCGTTTAGCGGAAGGTGTTTGGGGCATACGTGTCCGTAGAGAAGTTAATACATGGATATTAATATATATTTGCTCATGTGGAGAAACATTCGAATACGTTCACACCCATAATTCTGCAATAATAATTCACGCATGTGTGACTAAATCAGTAAATTTCGGTTCGAATAAAAATATTTGGTCGCTTGGTTTTCGATCTTGCTATGATTTTGTTTCGTTTGAGGGAAGAACGATTACTTGAACCCATTGGTGAGCACGAGGCCGTTTGAAACACTGACCATGGCAAGTTATGAGTGTTGGGATGATAAATTCGTTGTACAATTTTGAATAAATTCCTGTTTTGATTCCCCCTTCTTTCCCCACCCTTTCATATGTACGACAATCGAACGAGGCATCGACCAGTATCCTCTCCGTTCCCTCCACTGTCCATTCCGGTCACGTTGGGACCTTACGAGGGAGCGATGATCCCTCCGCGTCTCGAATGTTGTTACGTAGCTACCCGCCAGCTCACTCCGGGCGTCATCGTCGGTCATCGCCGCGAGCATTCAACCGACTGGTCGACCGATTGTGAGTGCATTCTCAATGCACGCCGCGACGCTTCCACCACGTGACCATCCTTCCCCTCCCCACCTACTGCGTGCCCGGTCACGCATCCACTCCACACCCCCCTCGCCTCCGCTTAGACAAATGTCACCAACTCCCGCGCCGGGAGTTGGTGACATTTGTCTAAGCGGAGAGCCAACCTCGGCCCGCCCCCTGATCTATCTCCCTTTCTCTCTCTCATTTCCGGCGAAGATTTTGCAAGTACTTTTGCACTATTTGCAGACTCAGGTGGCACTCATTTTCTTTTCCACGTTGGTTTTTTCGAAGAAAATGTGATTCGGGTCCTGATCTCATGTTTTCTCATACTAGTTGTCCGGTCTGGTTCACTGATTGAGGTATAGCCTGGTGGGTTTGGGCACTTTCATGATCCCTGAGCCTAAGGCCCGAGAGCGACTTTCGTGGGCTCATCCCCGCTCGGTTGTTGCGCAACTCACGTTGTCTCGCTTCATATGATACCCAATTGTGAACTTCAAATGGTTTCTCTGGATCTTGGTGGGTCCGTGGGTCACGAGGAGGGCCCGAATGAAAATAATCTCGCTTCTTCTGAGTTGTATCTTAATGAAGATCTAGTGAGTGAAGTGCCATTAATTCAGAGGAAGATAATTCACGATTTATTTTATAAAAATCGTAAAATTATCATTTTCGACAACTTTTGAAAATCCGACAAAGGCATTCTGACGCACCCTAGCGGTAGCTTGCATGGCACCATGTAGATGGATGGCTAATTAAGATATTAAAAACTTCAGTAAGTGTCCATAGCGTTTTTACGCTTCTTATTTTGAATTAATGAGCTTTCAATAACGAAATTCTAAGTTTTTGGATTTTAATAGATATGCTAATTTAAATATGCAAGGGAAAGTTTGAATTTTGGGCACTTATCCTCCGATTTTGCATCTAACTCCGACTTGACGTGAATGGTTAAATACATATGATTTACATAGAGTCATTTTTGACATAACTACGTACTGCAATGCCGATGCATTACGATACACCCGTATTGCATCGAAATAACTTCGCAATGAAAAAAATGAGTTCGTGCGAGTATATTTTCAGAGTGATTTGGAACGTAAGGCCATGATGTGCGTTGTGAAGTATAGCAAAAACGATGCATTGCGCAATATTAGCGTCAATGATTCGTCGCCATGGTATAACTAATGCCTCGCTTAAGTTATCTTCTCGATTGTACTTGCCACGAGGGTGAAATTAAGGTGCCGGCATCAAGAAGGGAAAAGACAAATCTCAAGCTACGCGAAGTGACTCCCCGAGTGGAAGAGAGTTGGACGCGGAGAGGAGTTTTGGAGAGGAGAGACTAGGCAAACGGCATACGGAATAATCGAAAGGTCGCAGACCGGGGTGTGGGGGAGAGGAGAGGGGGAGGAAGTGGCGGCGCAGGGTGGCAACGAGGTTCGAGAGCTCGTCCCCCCGGTGGGTACACATCAGTCGCCCGACGTTTCGCTCCCTCCCCTCGCCTGCGCAGTCTTTGCCCGCATCCTTCTCAAGTGCCCCCTTCGAAGTCTTTTCGGACCCGCCCCCTCCCCTTTTCCTCTCCCTACGGGAACCTACTCAGCGTTCCAAGCATTTCCGACTGAAGTGGGAGGTGGTGGAGAGGGACATTAACTTGATTGGTAGTGAGCGAACGAGAGAGGGTGGGAGAGAGGGAGGAAGGGAGGGGACGGGACCGAATGTTTTGGTGCACTCTGCCCCCCACCCCCCTCACGCCGATGCGAATCAACCCTTTATCCCTCATATTGCCCTCGAACCTTCCCCCTTCAACTCACCAGACGGGCTCTCCGAATGCAAACCAATTCGCAGTCACTCCTTGCAAGCTCACATACGCACGTGCACACATCCACGCACTACGCATCCCTTCGATGCCCCTCCCCGATCCTCTCACTTTCTCTCCCTCTCTCTCCCAAGCCTGGCTTCGAACTCGACTCTTTTTTTTTATTGGCTCCCGAGTATCCATTCTGAATACGGATCCGTCGGAAAGTTTTCTTCCTTCTTCTGACACCCGCGTCCAACGGTTGGTTTGAGGAAACTTCAAGAATAAAGGTCTTCGGTCCCGTCCGCTATTCACCATTTCTCACCCATTTGCACATCCCTCAGACGACGGGAGAGGCGGTCATCTCCGTGCACGTTAAATAGGAACCGAAGTGGAATATTGAGTAACTGCGAACCCGTCCTTCTGATCGGCTTTGCCGATTATGAGTGCCGCTGCACTTTCTCACACAAGCCGAGGAAATATAATTAAGTTTCAAAGATAAATCTTGTCTGATTTAGAGCAATGACCTTTCATGAATCGGAATTTTGATTTTTCTAACCCGCCGCTGAAAACCGCTAATTTTGTTTACGCTTTTGGCAACGTGTCAATCATCCGTTAAACATACACCAATCCTTCATTTCGTCTTATATTCCGATTATTTTAACCTATTTATAGAACTAATCACCAATTCGTCAATTCTACAAATCTTTCAGGGATGAACTTGTCATATTAAACTATCATATTCACTCGTATATTCCGGGGAGGAGTGGAATAATTTTCAATTTCCGCAAATCACTTCCCTTAACCCTGCGAAACACGTTTTGCGTTTTCTCTTTAAATTCAAATGATTGATGTATATCATGGGTGCGTCATTAACTCGAACGCCACTTTCTTTGACTTCTCATGTCGGATAACGCAAAAATAAACTACGCAGTGAGTCATTGCGACCATGTTGTTCATTCCACATTTATTTTTTTTCCATTAAGTTTTCATTGGAGGCACGGATTGTGCTCCTTAGAGCCTCTGTCCCTCCTTGTATTATGACGAACGGGGTAAATCGGACTCGTAGACCAGGCCACAAAGTGCCTCCGCGTACTCTGTGAGTGAGTGCCTCCTCTATGTACTCGGCCATTGGGGCTTCTCTTTAACCTCTCCTTCTTCTGCATTTATGGAATTTCATCGGAGTTTGTTTGCCTTCTGTTCCATTCGTCCATTCCTCTATTCCTTCCCCTCATCGACAATCGGAGAGCTTCGCGTCACTTTAAACAAATACAGAGTCGTCCACACGCGGCCTAATCGCATAGAGAGCACTCGATCAGCCATTTAGAGTGAGAGGGGATCTCATCTTCCCTGGACCACAAAAACCACCCGTCGCTTCTCCCCATTGTTTGCGCGCAGCCCTTTGTTTCATTACCCCTCTCTCTCTCTCAGCATGCGCCTCCCCTGCCCCGAATACCGTTCTCCCTCGTCCGTTCCTCCATTTCAACTCGCCCATCATGCACGTCTATCAGACCCTCAAAAATCACTTCTTCGCCTGGTGAACCTAGGCATAAATTCGCAACATAAAATAAATTGAACTCTCCCTTTATAAAATGTTGACCAACGGTACTAACCACCAATTACTATTATGTCTGATTACCTATCGGCCCCTGCCAAAATCGCCTTTGAAGGACGGTGGAGTAAATTCCGTTGTAGAAAAGACTAAGAATATTATTCAACTGTCCTTTATTCCATATTTATTTGTAAGAGTACTCAATACATAATTTATATTCATCGAAACATTTAAAGACTTGATAATTTATAAGTATATTAAATTTAGAGGCAACTTAGTCGCCATTATTTGCGAAGTACGTATTCACTTGGAATTTAAATGTGTATTGAAAATCAGTGCCTTTTATGAAACATGAGTAGACTGCTTATTGGAAAATTTTCCTCATCTTAGAAGGGAATTCACTTTAAGTATCTTCGTCTAGCAGGAAACCAAATCTTCTGAAATATTCCCAGCACTCCCAACCAAGTGTATTTTACAAACTCGAGTATTTTATGAGGGCGATTGTTTGAATACCCTCCTCCTCAGAATTAGGCATCGATAGATTGCTAACCTAGCGCTGTCAGTCAAGAGGCAAAAGTGAATTTGTCAATAATGAATCACCCACTATGATTCTAATGAATACGGATTCTATGTACTTGTATTTCAGGTATGGTTATTACGGAATAACTGGAAAGAAATTGGTGGCTATTCAGTTTCTAATTTCACCCATAAAAGTCTTTAAAGCGTTAATCAAGACTGCATACATTTTTCATCGTTATTCACCCACTATTTTGAATATTTCAAGTGCCATTCACTTAATAGATTATGTTGAATGAGGCATAAAGACATTGATTGGGCCCCAAGACACATTCACTCATTTCACCTTTAAAAGTCATTAATGTGTTAATCAAGACGGCATACATTTTTTCATCATGATTCTGCGAGGAAAACACCATTCGGAAAATGAAACGGAAGTATACTTTATCAATGCATGCATTTATTGAAATGAAATGAAATCAGATACAATATTCAAGATGTGGTCATTTAAACGAGTTCCATATGAGACCCCCGGTTCGAAGTCGGTTGTCGGTCGTTGCTGTCGCGTTTCTCTCTCAGGGCGGCGATCCCTTTTGGCCCTGGTAAGGAGGCGAGGTCGGATGATGCGAATCATCCCCTCCTCCCCTCGCGATACGCCGGTGTGGCTCCTGATCCCCTTGTTCCGAAGTAACTTCATGAAACCAGTCTCCAACCTCCTCAGCCGGACCTCCATCGAGTGGTTTCGCCTCCACGCTCATCATTCCGATCAGCAGAACGAACGCCAAGCAGCACACCACAAGTTTGTTGTCCATTCTGCAAATACATCGATTGCGGATATAGCAAGACCAATTACTCAGACGCACCATACTTATTATATAAAAGTGTTCTGTTCACGTTTTATAGTTCAACAGAGAAAAGTGAAGTAATATAGTTCAACACTGAAGTTTTTCGAATTTTAATTTCTCAAATCTTTTCATGAAAGCGTGGAGATAAGTGTTGTTGCTAAATAGCAATGATTTTCCTGGTCGGGATTTACGTGCATCTATCCCGCTAG
The DNA here is from genome assembly GCF_022747635.1 of Hetaerina americana. Lineage (NCBI taxonomy): Eukaryota > Metazoa > Arthropoda > Insecta > Odonata > Calopterygidae > Hetaerina > Hetaerina americana. Next base: position 90,607,929 of record NW_027286874.1, read on the forward strand.
CCGCCATAAAGCGTAAGGCAATCTTAATCCTATATATGGGATGAAGTAACTGAAATAAGTGATCTTAAATTATGGCCACCAGTATAAAGGGACTGAATATAATTAAATAAATTAATTTCTTTACTTGTTAAAGAACAGTTTTTACGCTACATGTAATTTGCTTAGTGAGCACGATAGTTCCCTTATGGCATATTATGAGATTATTGCATCCCATGTAATGGAAGCGCTTGATATCACTAACTTCAAACGTGGTAACATAGGCAGTACTCACCTTTTTTCTTTCAAGTAATCTCTGCAGAAGGAGAAATTTGTTTCATGGCTCCTGATGATGCACTATCCGTTGAGGTTTATGATGCATTGATGGATCACACTGCTCTTATTACCAAATGTCGGAGTTGGAATTTCTCAGAATCGTCGTTAATCTGAAAAAGCGTCACAATATGTTTATCTTGTGCTTACGATTATATTGGGACCATTAAATCACGGAGACCCGTTTGCTGACCTCTGCAAAACGATTTCTTTGAATCATTATCTTCGCACCCAAACCCGAAATTTTATTCTGTGATCTTCAGATTCGGGAAAACAATTACGTGTATTTATCCTCAGCGCAAAGAAAGTTTAGTCGTATTTTTGGTTCCATCATTTATTCTTTATTCTTGTATCGTAAGAAGATTCCCTTTCCTTTGTTTTTTTATCCAGCTGCATGATTAGGCGTGTGTTATTTTCTGTAATGCGGCAGTGTTCCATTTTCTGTTAATGTTGATCGTTGGAAGTTATCACTCCTCTCATATTCAAAGTAAAATTTGTTTACTAGAGAGACAACAGTCATGGGAGAATGTTTAATTATTTTTTCTTAGCGTTTTTCTTTCGGTATTTTTAATGGCGGACATGGTGAAAAAGGCTCTCTATACTTACATAATCAACAAACACGAATGAGAATTTAATTTTTATTAGAATGTGCTACTTTTTCGTATTTAATGTTTTTATAAAAAACACTTGTGTAGAATGAATTGATAATATTGTTTTATTGTCGAACTATTCCAATGGATTATTTTCAATCAATTTTTCACCTCTAGGGAAAGTTTTCCCTGATGCTTACAGAAATTAAATGAACGAACAAAATTAACACATGGAGGTAGCTTTGAAATTTTTGAAACAATTCTAGATTTTTCATTTAATGCGGAAATAAATAAATGATTCTTATTAAAAGAATAAAATAATAATTTTAATATTTTCACCATTTTGTTAGAATAATGTATGACTTAAGTAAGTTTTTGACGAATTTCACGCTTTGCAACATTTTTCTTTCATCCACCCCAAATAAATATCCATTTCTCGAATTATCTGTGATAACCAACATTACACTAATTAGAATTCAATGAATCAACTTTTTATATTTTACTATATCAGGCTCCACTTCGTGGAAGTATTTAACATCTATACTAAAAAGACATTCATTGAATCGACTTTTTATAATCTACTGTTTCAGGCTTCACTTCGTGGAAGTAATTAATATGCATGCTGAACAGACTTTGTACTTTTCCACAGATTTTTATCATAAGGTACAACACATTTCACCGATTTGCAGCATCATCAGGTAAAAATTTATTTAAATTCTCGCACTGTTTGTTAAGTAAATTTGTACCTGATAATGCCGCCAGTCGGTGAAAGGCGTTGCTCCTTATAATAAAAATTTGTGAAAAAGTACAGTCTCATTAGTATGAAAATAAACTTTTATATTGGGTGGTTCAACGTACGGCCATTGAAGATTAACTGCGGGTATAAGTGTGGTGATTTGTTGCGATTTAGGTCATTAGCTATTAATTTTATTTTCAAAGTAATTACGCCAATCATTCAGTTTGCCACTCGTTTCGATTTAAATAAGTTAAATGCAGCATTTTTATGAATTTATTTATAATGATTAACAGTATATTTGGTATTTTGAAGACTTCCAAAAGTCTTTCCTGGCCATTTCGAGGTCAAAATTGATTTGAAAAGTAGACCAGAATTTTTCCGAATCCAGTTCATCACTGCGGCCCACTTGTGTTACTCCGCGGGGGGTGATCCCCGCTGACCGGTGTAAGGCGGAACGGTGGGGAACTCTCTTCGACCCTTTACTCCTCTCACGAGACGTCTGTACTCCTCCTGTCCCAATCCTGCACCTGACAACCAGTCTCCTCCATCACCATTGACAACTACGCCCAAACCCTCCGCACTTGCGCCAGTCATTCCAATCAGAGCAGCGACTGCCCAGCAGCATATTAAACTCTTCTTTTCCATTCTGTAAATGAGTGTATTTTTTTACGTTCAAGATAATTCAGGGCACGTTTAGTATAAACGCACCATCATCATGGCCTTAAATTCAATTTATAATTTGAATGTTGATCCAATAGTAAATGTCCCTTTCCTTTACTCGTGTGCCAAAATTTTATTCGCTTAGTGCTAATTACTATACACAAAATCACAGCTTGGTATAGTAATAATAATGAGTCCTACAACAAATGGCTTGAGAAAGCTTCAAGCCTTTAATTTCAATTTAAACGGAAGAACTACTCACCTTGAAATTTTCGGACCTTCTCTGTACCAAGTGTTCGTCAATTTGTGGCCGTTTCGATTATTTCAAAGAATCACGCTACCCTTTCTTTATATACCAAACTTCAGTATTTTCTTTCGTGTTAGTTTCTTTACGTTACTCCGCATATTCTGATAAGAATAAATTGCATACAAGATTTTTTCTCGTATTATGACTATCCTTGAGGTTCATCCCACTATATTGATATGTAAATCTGTAACCTCTAATCACAGGTCAATGATGTTTTTGGATTATCTTTTACTACTCAGATATAGTGACCGCTGCGTTTCGCAACTTGTCTCTTGTATTATGTAAAACCGATTTTGAGACCGATTGACAAATTGGTGGCATCAGGTATTAATTATTTTATCGAGAACTTATTGTAATGAAGTAAATGATAAAAAATAGTAAAATTCAGTGAATAAATTAATAAATAATTAAAATAGTTATCCGTTGGGAAATTGAAACGTTAATTCAGTGTTCGTTTTCATACATTTATTGTTTTTAAACTTATTTTTGTTAGAATAAGGAGTAAAGTAGATTCTTCTTCTCAGGCATTACTTTATTACCCTATTTATTAATAATGGCAGACTAATCTGCCGATAAAGTAGTGAACGTACCTCCTCGAAGTCGCAAGTGAGTATCTATTCAAACCTATCAGATGATTGCAAATAACAAAGGAAAAGGTTCTTTTTAATGTCACTTGTAGTGTCTCTTGTCGACATGGAGAATATCTAACGTTTCATTGCAAAATTAATTCTGGAAAATCTCCCTTCTACTTTTTGAGATAGGGAATAATTAGGACAATATTTTGTTCATCCAATAACATACGTCATCGGAAAAAATCTAAAAGATCTTACTCGTAGTGGAAAAATATATACATGCCTTTGGTATAAGCTCATTTCGGTTTCTTTTTAAAATTTCAAAGGTGTCATAATTCATGAAAATAACTCAAGGTAAGGAAATATGCCCTAAGTTTTGCAAAATTTCTCAGGAATTTGATTGTTCAGCCAATTTATTGACTTATCAAACGCGAACTCCATGATATGGAAGCAGTATTTTAGGCTCGGGATTGCTCCAGCATGAGAAGTTGTAGAATCAAATAAAATTAGTGGAGAGAGAATTAGATTAATATATTGCGGAAAGTGTAAAATACGTGTAATTATTCTGAATCTTAACATTATAATCAATGCCCCATTCACACTCGACAATTTATGGCACGCTGATAAAAATTCAGTTATTTTTTTAGCAGAAATTACTTCATCTTATTTATTATTGTAAATAATGTATGCTATCATGCGGAGTGTATCTTCCTCCTTTTCTCATGATTTGTTTTGTTTATTTAGTAATATTTAATAACCATCGTAAGTGAAATACTCTTAAATAATTTATGGTGACCGACATTAGTTATCAACAATGTTAAGCTGGCGGGTAGCTATGTGGTTCTATGTAACTGAATCGACACCCTAAATAATTAACAAATCAGTAAAAATTCTGGAGTTAAAACAAAAGAGATAATAAAACTCTCTATATCTTAGGAGAAATAAATCTTTCTTTGGGTTTGAAGATAAACGGTTCGATGAGAAAACGGTAAGCATTGCATCATGAAGATACTGATTCGGAGAAATTGATGTACAGAGGTCAGGGAAATCTAAGTTAAAAATATTTTAGGAGAAAGAAATCTTTCTCTGGGTTTGAACATAAACGGCCCGATGAGAAAACGGTAAGCAATACGTCATGAAAATACTGATTCGAAGAAATCCTTGTACAGAGGTCAGGGAACAATTTCCGTGTCATATTTCATCGAATCGCGGCCTTACTAGGAAGCGTAATAAAATTAATTTCATCGAATAGCGCCAATACTAGGAAACATTAAAAAATTAATATCTTTTTATATGATAATTCAGAGGTATTATGACACCCTTTGGTGTTGACACGGGACACATTTCCATATATAATAACATTTTGGTCGGACAAGACATCAGAGAGCATTGCATTCAAGAGTGGCTAACCAGGAAACATCTCCTTGTGCTGAGATCGGTCGAAAGAAAAGTGAGTATTTCGTAAACTTTTAATTCATTTATGGACATTTGTTGATTCGATTAAATAGCCTTAATGAAACAAAAATGTACTTAATACGACAAGCGTTCCTGTACATTTAATTGAAATACTTTGGAAATTAAATCATATCTTATTAAAGTCCATATCATATGAAGAGTTTTTGTTTCTCTTCTGTCAAATATTACATCTTGCTCACTCACCATATTTAGGTAATTATTAACATAATAACAATATGCAATTATCTTTTCGAATTTAATGAAATAAAAGCTGTTGACAATGTTGCTGACACTTGCATGATAATTAAAAATTATATTCCATTAAATTGATATTTAAACAACTCCTCATATCAACTCAAAATTTTGGACCAAGGAATCATGGTGCATCTGAATATATGGTCTTGCTATATCCACAATCGATGAATTTACAGAATGGACAACAAAATTGTGGTGTGCTGCTTGGCGTTCGTTCTGCTGATCGGAATGATGAGCGTAGAGGCGAAACCACTCGGTGGAGGTCCGGCTGAGGAGGTATTAGACTGGTTTCCTGAAATTACTACGGAACAAGGGGATCAGGAGCCACACCGGCGTATCGCGAGGGGAGGAGGGGATAATTGGAATTATCCGACCCCGCCTCCTTACCAAGGCCAAAAGGGATCGCCGCCCTGAGAGAGAAACGCGACTCCAACGACCGACAACCGACTTCGAACTGGGGGTCGCATATGGAACTCGTTTAAATGATCACATCTTGAATATTGTATCTGATTTCATTTTATTTTAATAAATGCATTCATGCATAAAGTATACTTCCGTTTCATTTTCCCAATGGTGTTTTCCTCGCAGAATCATGATAAAAAAATGTATGCCGTCTTGATTAACGCATTAATGAATTTTAAATGTGAAATGAGTGAATCTGTCTTGCGGCCCAATCAATGTCTTTATGCCTCATTCAACATAATCTATTAATTGAATGACACTTGAAATATTCAAAATAGTGGGTATTAATAACATCTTTGCTTTACATTAGTGCGACCGACGCTCCGTGGAGAAGTGTAAAACTTTTCATAGCACCCCATTCTGTAATAATTTTCATGCTGCAGTTTTTTGTCCCTTGCATTACGGTGGAAAGACAAAATTCTTTCCTTAATATAGTTGCTCGCGCTAAAAGTGTACCTATCTTTAATCGAATTCTTTTTTTTATATTGCTAAATATTTGGGTTGTTGATTTGCATACTTAATTACGTATTCTTCCCTGGTCGTCATTAGTGTTGTAAAAAGAGTTATCTGCAAAAGGATTATTGGGCTCATTCCCGTCTCGCTAGACGGCACCCACCAACCCATCTCATTGCCTTTCCACCGCTTCCATCATCTCCTATCCTGGCTCTAGAAATAATTCAGGATAATTTTGATTCGGCATCGGTGGCGCCATTGTGTTCATACACGAAGCGGAAGAGAGACATCGGGGAAGTGAAGGAAACTGGGTGTGAACAAGGGTCATTTTCAGTGTTACCCCGATATGAGCTCAACTTCTATACGATTATTTTTTCCTTGAAGCGGCGGATCTGCCGTGCAGCCACTACCGCTTCCTGGAATAACGTTCTCGTCCAACTGCACTGCTCGGAAATTTGAGATAACGCTTGCCTACGTCAATTCTTAAAGGCAACGATTACTTATGAACAAAGCGATTGAATACTGTACATACCCTTCTCCTTCAGCACTCCCGGTTCAATAAGCGCACCTCGCCCGAAACTCAAACCCAAAAGGGTTTTCGAAGGCAATTTCCGCGAAGACTCGTAATTTCAGTATTATTTATTGGTTGTCAGCATAAGTTAGGAGGCTTTGACGGGACGAAAATGGCCCCCTACCATGAATGTCAGATTTGACGAGTCTCATTAGGTCAGGTATTACCAAGCCAACCAACCATTAATTTCGTCAGCGATGGCTGGTTCTGGGACCTATGTCAGTCTGTCAGATTCGCTCATCAAGTATACTATAATCATTTATCATTTTTTAATTAAATGTTTGACATAAAGTAATTAAACATTTTTTTATGATATAGTGATAAAAACCTTATTAATGGTCACCTTCGGTGATCTTTTCTTGAGGCGGAGTGCAATTGAGTGTCGTGCGTAATTCCCATTCCCCTTGCCACTCTCGCAAAAGCGAGGGATTTCACCTCGAGTGGCTGGAGGCTCTGGAACTGGTTCCGGTCAGCCACCTCCTTCCTACTCCTCTTCCATCTCATGCTCCTTGATGATGACCAGCTCGATCAAAAGGATATCCACCTATCAGCTCACTACTGTTTTCTTCTTAGTTCCATGAAGTGGCAATGTAAGGAACAGTCCAAGCACACGTTGAGCTCTGGTGAAAAATTGTGGTTGCTTCCTTTCTGGTTTTCATGTACTATTTCACGATGGGAAATATCGAACAAGATATTCCCTCGCAAATAGAACCGTCGATGAAATTATGCTCAGTAGAGTGAATGGAAGGAAAACCATGATCAGCACTGGGCGTTGTTTTATTTTATCAAAGGGGTGAGATGCCAACTAAATGTCACTTAAGTTAGGAATGCTTAACCTTAAGCCATTGAAATGTTTAAGAAGAAGGCAGTTATCGTCTGATGGAAATCAGATTGGGATAAGAGGGCATGGAACAATGGTTGTTCAGCTACATAATTATAAATTTGGTTTAAACTATAGCTAACAATGCACAAAATATATGCAACAGGATCGAGTAACACTACGCGTGATTAACAATCTTTCTCTAGCGGGATTTTCATTATTGTTTTACAATCTGTAATGAAAACAATACCAAATCTTTTATTAATGTGTAAGGATGTTCAATTTTGTCCCTTTGCCACCGAAAAAAAAATTATAAAATATTTCCAAATGGCTCTCAGATGTGTAGAAAAAGCTTCAGTGACAAGATCTAGTAAATAACTCTTTTATAAGGAAGCACTGGAATACATATGCGTGAAATGAAATTTCACGTAACTGCGGAGAACTGTCCAAAAAACAACGTTTGAGACAGGAAGGTATTATTACTTCTGTTACATTTTCTCCAGCAAAATTCGCTACGGTAATTTAAACAGGATTGACATAATTCTAGTGACAATTAGAAATTATTTAAAATAACTAGCGATAAAAGGTGAAAAAATTCTGTAATAAATAATTACGCACTACATTTCACTATAATACGTATGGCCGTCTACATTACAAATTGGGAAGATAAAAATTAACTTAAAAAACGGCCATTTAAGTCTCAGAACTTCGCTATTAATGAATAAATGATCGTAGCATTTTTCCACTTGATAAAATTTTTATTTCACGACCGGGTTTCGATGTATAACATCATCATCAGGTATCACCTGACCATAATCACCTGATGATGATGTAATGCATCGAAACCCGGTCGTAAAATAAAACTTCTATCAAGTGGAAAAATGCTACGATCAGTTATTAATAATGTTCGACTTCCACCGCATCAAGCCTGAAGCTATTCAATTTGTTCGCTATTAATATATATTTCCATACCATTTCGTCTTGAATCGCCTGAACACTTGAATGTAAAACATCAGTTGTTGAATTTCAGATAGTTCTAAGCCATGCCGATAAGAATAGAGAGAATAGTTTTATAAAGTGCCAATGATATTCTTTGTATTTATTATTGCAATAGGGATTATGAATGGGAGTTCAATCAAAGGGTTAAATATTCATAATGGCTATCATGTGCATAATCAGTTACGAACATCGATCATTTTGTGCGATGTATTTTATCTTTGTTAAAATTCGTTGTAACATTAACAGGGCTAATAGCGCTAAGAGTCATTTATCCGTAGAAAGTAAATTTTTCAATTTATCAGAGTGAAATTTATTTTTCATTGTTTTAAAAATAATTTACAGATTTTATTTGATATTCTCTTTTATTGCAGGTATGTCTACTCTTCCCCTATCCACCAGTGTAATGATCTTCATTGGGGTCGTGAGTAAAATTAATTAAACAACAAAAAATATTATTAAAAGTTAATGTGTTGACTAAATATATTGTGCATAAATATTAATTGTTCAGTGACATGGAAATTTATTTATGGCCATTTCTGCCTTTTCCAACTCTAAATTTAATTAAAATGCCATGCTTGGGAACAAACTCTCCTTTAGAAGGTTTTTCCCATCTTTTTATCCCTAAATACATGCTGCAGAGCTGTGAAGTCTCCCAAATGTCGTTTGCCTCTTAAATACATGTGTTACGATTATTCTTCAATTCATGCTTAAATTTAATCAAATTTAATCAGAATAAAAAACCTCTTTCTCTATGAGGTAATGAAGATTTCGTATTTGAATATTGATCTATTGGGAAATGAAATGGTGCAATTCTCTAATGATGCTTCAGCAAACCAATAATTCAGAATACGATACATATATTTTCCATGGAACTCTCATACCCATTGGAACAAAAAATTTATTCAGACCTCTTGGTAATATTTCAATGTTGCCCCTGTCATTAAACGAAACAACTCTCAGTTTTAAAAGCTCATTTAAATGACGAAAATTCATAAATTAAAAATAACATTCTACGTTTGGGATTCATACATAGTTCTAATTTCAAAAGAGGAGAGACAGATCAGGGGAATTCTTATTTTTGAGGGAATATTCGGCTGCCCTTGCTTCTAATTACCTTTCAGTAATCAACACGTGTATTGCGATTTTTTTTAAAAGAACCTGTAAAAAAATTTATATTTTTCGAAACGAGCATTTTTTGCAAATTTGAAATATTATCTATTTTTTTTAAATAAATAATGACAGTTTTTGAATGCGAAAGTCGAAAATTTCATATTTATTATTCAGATTGTAAATGACTGTAATACTGGGAGCGTAAATGTCAATTAAGTTAGAAAAAATTCTTCTTTGATTGTCAATTGCTGAATTAAATTAAATCTTATACATGTACTTACAGACAAGTGCATGTGTATTGACTAAAACTCAACTGTTAAATAAACGGGTATCATCTTGTTGAGATCCGTATGGTAAAAAAGCATTGATTCTCAACTGCAGTATTGCAAAATAATTATCATATCCGTACCATCTGCCAGAGTGCAGACTGACTTAGCATCATTCTGATAAAACTTAAAGGATGCCATTTTTTTTAGTAATTATAGACTTTAGCGCTCTCTAACCAGTTGCTTGACAGATCTGAAAATTATATAAATATGGCCGTTATTGTGTACTGTGTTACAGACCGCCAGAATTAGGAGAAATCTTCAAAATGCGATAAAAATGGTTGTGACATGAAGTAGAACCAGGGCGTCTGGATAATATGTGACCTCGAAGTCCTCACCCATGATCTAACACCACGCGCAGCTGATTCGCTTGCCAAGTCGAGTCGCGGAGAGCAACACACGTCACCTCCTTCCCCAGCGCCTTCTCCCAATGGTGCAAGCATTATCTCTCTACCATCCGAATGCGATGTGTCTTAATCCATTCCAAGTGAAGTCAACACGCTCTTGATCTTGCATTCCTGATTATCTTTCATCGTATCCCTGAATACTTCGTCACAAAGGAAACTGCTAAGAATAATGGTGCGATATACGAGTGAGATTCTTTGAGAGTGTGGGAGATTGATGAATTCATGGAATCAAATCAAAATTTAGATATCAGGGAGTTCTCAAAGGCTTGCTCCGTTTGCAAAATTTGGGCCTAGAGAAATAATGAATGTGGAATTTTAAAAAGATCCGATTATCCTGTTATTTAATTCGATAAATAAATGCATTACTTTCACTGAGCTATTGGGGAGAGTGGCATATTATCCCTCTGCGGACCCATGTGGAGTAAAATAGTGGATTTTTTTGCATATGAATTTAAAATATAAGAAATTGAGCTCTACGGCCTCATAAATTAGTAAAATAAAACGAAAACTCCTATGGTCGACTAAAGGAGTTTTCATCTTATTTTATTTCATATGAATATAGAGAATGCTTTGCGGTACAGATAAAATGATCCGAATATAGTGTTCAGCATCCGTGTGCGCTAGTACGTTAAACGATGCTCTGACCTTGAGAGTCGTTATATATATATATATATATATATATATATATATATATATATAATAATATATATATATATATATATATATATATATATATATATATATATATAAAATGTGTGTGAGGTTCATTTGTGTGTGTTTCTGTGTTTTTGTTTGTTAGTGCTAACTTGGTATACATTATTATTCACATCCGTAAGACTTTTATTCAAGTTATACACATATGTAACTTGAATGAAAGTTTCCTATTATATATATACATATATATATATGTATATATACATACATATATATACATATATATATGTATATATACATACATATATATACATATATATATGTATATATACATACATATATATACATATATATATGTATATATATATATATATATATATGTATATGTATACATATATAGATATATATATATATATGTATATATACATACATATATATACACACACATATATATATACATATTTATATATATATATATATATATATATATATATATATATATATATATATATATATATATATATATGTATGTGCGTGTGTAACACCATTTTAATTTAAGCAATATAAGCATTAAATAACATCGCGAAACAATAATCAAATCATTTTAAAATGAAAGAATCATATATAATTAACTTTTACTCAATAGGGAAATCTTAATGGTAATTTGACGTTATAAATAGTTCACTAAAGTCTGTGAGCAACTCCACGAGCCACGCCATCTTCGATGGTGACTGAAGATTGACAAGACGTCAAAGGTCAGAAGAAAGGCTAACATCACGTCCCCCACGGGCGATCGAAGACACTGTGAGCTACAGTCAGTTCTTGTAAGGCAGCTTACTCGTTTGGTGGTTCGCTTTCGTCGAAATCACGCTAATTTTCTTCTAAGAGTGGATAAACTGGTGATGGCGAACAGTGGGCTAATGCCAGGAAGTTTGTATTATTTACTGGGATGTGTTACAGCTGTTGTGAGGGTGCAAATGCAAGATATGACGTGAGGGAGGTAAAAATATCTTCCCTCGTAATTCTCATGAGGTTTGATTATTTTGTTAATGAAATCCCTCTATGGAAACGATAATGGTCGTTCCATTCATTATCTTGCCTCAGACCGCACCAAATCAGAATGCCTATAAAAGAGACTTGGTTTCTTCACTTCATGTGTAAACTAGGTTCACTGTAAAAATAGGATTTTATTTCATATTGGTTCGCTCTCATTGCCACAAGCAAGTGTTTTAAACCCATAGATTGCGATGCTAATAATGGCATAAGAAAAACTGGAAATAACTTCCGATAGCATTGTAAATAATTGTTTAGAAGAGAAATGTTGGTTCATCCATTTAAATAGTATAAGCTTGCTCAATGCGGGAACAGTAATCAAGGTGGATTTTTTTTTAAATTACAAGAAAGTAAGTTTATTTTTACCAAAAATGGCATATGTTGGAGGAGCTCGTTTTATCAACTAGTTAGAAATAATTGTAATGCTAAATTAACAGAAATAAAAAATAAATAGAGAATTTAATGTGAATTCGCAGGCATATATCGCTTATTAAATCAAGTATTTTTTTAAGAAAAGTTAAGGTTCTGACATTAAAGACAACCGCAGATTACTAAGAAAGAAGGTATAAAATCAGGAAATACGGCATTGCTAAAATATTGTAATCTATTGGGTTTATCTATATTTTTTATTTGTATAAATTTCCTTCAATTTTGTTTCTAGAGAAACTTAACTGGGTGTAATTAGCTTTACATAATAATACCATTCCAATTTCTCTTAGTTGAGTGCTGTAACACGATTACTAATATTCTATACATTATTCTACATTCTATACTAATCTTTATACATTATTGCATATTTATAAAAATTTTGCGTACTTTGATGTGGTTATTTATTATAGTTTGAAATAGCAGCCAAAAGAATTGTTGGGAACATGATATTGTTTTGGATTAGATGGTAGTGAAGTGCCTCCGTCGTAAACTTTGCGCCGTGGTAACAAACTTTTCAAACTTCTCACATTTCCCCTAAAACGTCCCAAAATCTTATGAAAACAACATTAATGGAGGCTAATTTTCATCGGTGAAGGTAAAAGCTCACCTCATTCAGCCCGGATGGATGCGGAATTCGGACTAGCTGATAAATATATGCGGGGTGCCGAGAATATTGCGAATCTGGTGAAGCAGGGCGTGAGCAAAGGCATTACAAGCATTTGAACCCGATATCCTTTCGTCAGTGCCTAAGTGTTTGCTCAGTACCGCTGCCAGGCGCACTTGGTTGTCATGCTTTTCCCGAAAATCTGTGCCCAAATGAACACTGGAACACACCCACTGCCGCAAGTTGAAGGCGCTTGCAAACTCGGCCGAAGGGACTGCCGATATCGGGCAAAGAGGCATACGACCTCGAACTCCACCTCTATTATCCGCGCCAGACGCGATTGCATCACTCACCAAGTCAAATACTCCCACCCCCCTGCCACCCATGCAAATATTATCTTCTTCCCATCTAACTGCGGTGTCTGAATTCCTTTCGAATTGATTGCAGCAAGTTTTTAATGTCGTCCCACCACGCTTACGGTATTTTTCGATCACGTCAGAAACTTATACAATATTAATAATATAATGTAATGAATCTGTGTGATACAGGGCAGTTAAATAAAAAAACTAACCAACGGCTGTTTGGGTAAGAAACGTGATGGTGAGCCAATTGGGGAGTAACTATTGTACGGTATTCAATCATCTAATGTTATCAATTTTTGGCATTTTTGGTGTTGAAATAACGTAATTTTTTTGTGGGAGTAATGACATTTCCTTAAATTTATTGCTAAATTTCTTAAGCATCCGACAGCAAAAAGTATTTCGGTTTCACAACATACTTCTATCAAACAAGGTTAGACATTGGATGAAAGCATATGTTTTTCACGTGATTTTATCATAAATTCTTTGGTTAATTTATGTATATACATAATGTCCAATAAATTTCGTGTTTTATTATCAAATGATTGAATTGGTTTTACCAATATTAAGAAACGTTTTTGTTCGCTGGGAACGTGATATTTGTTTTACATTAGTATCTTATTTTCTCCGTTAAACAAGCGCTCACATATAGGAGCATTGCTGGCATTATAACCATTTCATTTAATATAAAAAGCTAAGTAAAGTAATAGAATGTACTTTTCTTCCAAATTTAAAGCATATTTATTTAGATGGATACATAAACATCTTTATTCGGGTGAAATTGAGATCATAAGGGCCTTTCTTCCATTTAACACTTCATCAAGTACATATCAATAATGATAAAAGAAAATATAAAGCGATATAAGTCAAAAAGAAAAGAATGGTTAAGTGTATATATACATATATTAAGCACAAGATGTAATTTTGTGGGAAAAACCTAGGGACTTCAGGCATGAAGACCCTAGTGAAACTAGCGATAGGAGTAATGCTGCATATCGATATTGTAGAATAATATTGATAATTAGACCTAGGCGAAATCGATAGGTAGAAATTCAATGGTAGTCCCCTCTTAATACAAAATAACTGCTAACAATAAAATGTTATAACAAGTTACTCTTATTAATTCATCATATAATTATGTTCGCCAAAATAAGCTTACGTTGAAATTCAGTTTGCATATTTAAATATAGAAAATTCTTACAGATATTTACCTATCCACAAGGAATTTTCAGTTAATCCCATTCTTGTTTGATATTCCTATGTAATCGCGCTATAATTCAGTATCGAAGATGAATTTTAGTGTCGCCCAATTCGTGGGAAGAATTCTGTTCCTCTCTAGTTTCGGGTCGTTGTTTTATGGAGAAGATTAATTCGTCGGGAGGTTGCGATAATTGCGATAAACCCGGACAGCAAATGGCTATTTGCCATTGGTGGAACCGTAGAGTACGAGTGCCATGGGACGCGCTTAGACATGTGGGTATTGAAACTGGAGCCGTGAACTCAGCCGAATCTACGGCCCCCTCACCTAATTGACTCGTTTAAGGCTGCAATGTCCAGCGCATAGTAATGCCCCCCTCACCACAGATCCGCGGGTCTCCGACATCGGCTCTGCCCCATATTCTCCTCCCCCGCTCGCGCGCTCTCGAATGGGGATCACGTTGAGGAGTCGGCGGTGAGGAAACGCTCGAGACTCCATCGGGGACACAGCCCACTGTCTCCTTTCGCAAACGACTGTCTCGGGTTGCGGAGATTTCCAAACTGGTCGAGGGAGGCACAAAGGTTCCCCGACAAGTGATATGCGCGCCTCGGTGACACGAAGTCTCTTCGTGGCGTTGTGTCATTTTGAGCTCGCTCGGTCCTCCCGTGGCACGCGAAGAACACACCCCGATTCAATGAGTTAAAACTCTGTTCTCTCCTAGTTGTTGAGAGGCGTATCGAGCCTTGCAAAAACTTTGTTGGCGATAACTAATGATGAGGAAATTTTTTTAAAAGATTTAAAAACCGCCTCAAAAATAAATGAAGTCATTTGATGTGCTATCGCGTCATGTGACTCCCCTGCGGCGGCTTGCAGGCAATTGTTTGGGAAATTTTGACGTTTTAAGTACACGGAAGTGGAGTGGATTACTTTCAGATGTGGAAGGAGGCAGCAAGGTAAATTAATACGATACATTGAGGCGTAGGGACATTTTGGAAGTCCGGGGTAGCCAAAACGAGGACGTAAAATAGGCAAGGAATAGGGACGAAAAGGCTGTTTTTAAACTAGGTACATGGAGAAATGAGGTTAATGAAATGATTTCAATGAATATTGACGGAAAAAACTTCATTATATTTTTGAGTAGTGAATTTCCTTCGCATTAGTTGAAAAATGTAGTTTGGAATGTCATCGTACACGATACTGTTTGTGATGGTAGAGTTTTATCCAATAATCCAGTTCAAAGGGATATTGTGACCCAACACACTTCCTTTGTATGTAAATCTACGATTGATCGAACCGACATACTCGTTTTATCATGTTACCTCCTTGTTTTCTGTTTCAAAGTCTTGTAAAAATATTCTGCACGATGGCCCAAGCGTACAATACTTCCAGTGTAACTTAATTATTTCATGAAAGTATCTGAGATTTAAATCCAAGGCATCTTCTTTGTCAAAATATGTGCATAATTTTTTTGTATTTTGGGTATCATTGTTCTCTCGAGTTAATTTCGTTCCGACTTAGGTTCTGAACTTTCAAATCAATATGTGATAAAGAAATAAAAATAACATTTACTCAACGGAATTTAGGGAAGTTAAAAAGATAAAACTGTAACACTATTCATAGTTTCCAGCTTGATTTGATGTAAGGAATCCATATTAAATAGAGATTTTCGCAATTTTCCTCTAAATAAAAATTGTATTAGACAACGTCCGAATCGCACGGCTGACAGAGTCATCTTCAGGTACAAGAAGACTGTTGGTCGAAACGCGCATCTTTAGTTAAAATTTTATTTGCTTGGAAAAATGAAAAAATATTTTGCATAACTAGTGGCCATAGACTTTCACGTAGCTTCGGATGAGCCAATGATTGTTTCGGTAAATTCCAAAATTTACCATACCATCACCTCGGTCAAGTGTATCGTAAAATACTCTTATTGACTATGAATGTATGCATTCATTCACAATATTATCGTGGGCAAGGGCCGTACATAACCGTTTCATTCGACTTATTGTCGGTAACTGATATGCCCAAAATCTTTTCCTCGTCTTTTTAGTTCTGAGCGGCATTGCATTTTGTCACTATTGCGTTTTCTGCTGTATCCCTAATCATTTGTTTCTTAGCCGATCTTCTCACTGACGGACGCGGAAATAAATCTAGAAAAATAAATTAAACGCTTTAGTTAAATCACGGACACAATGCAGAGGTACGTACAAAACGAAAAGATGTGAAACGTTACCAAAATTCTACCAACTAAATTTTAATGCCAGTTTATGATACAGTAGCGATGCATGCAGTACAACAGTTGATAATGAAAAAAGGATGAAAGTTTCGGAAATAAATATATTACTAATGCAACCTGGTACACAAGAAATTATGGAAAGTGAAGCAGGGAGACCGTAAGACCCACAAATAGTTTTGATGAGATAATCAAAAATACACGGAAGTATACTTGGAGGGTATGGGTGAATAAAGAACACCAAAAATAATGTACACCTAAATACTGAACATCAGGAAGAAGTTCAATCGAAAGTCCAGTGAAATGATGGAGGAAACAATAATTTAATTCAAAAAAGGCACAATTTAGTGATTGGAAGGAAGGAGAAGATTAAGCGCAACCAAGATGACCGAATAGTTATTAAGTTTGATACAACCTAGATCCAATTACAATGCCCACCATATAAAAGTTGACATAATTCATTTATTATGGTATACAAATACGATCTAGACTTATAGCGAAGAAAAACGAATCAGAGCCGGTCCTGTATTCGGTATCGACCACAGTAGGCTGTATTATCATCGCCGTGGATCATACGTCATTTGGCGCTTACTTGAAGAAGTATAAAGGTTTCATTTCATTTGCTAATATCGCGGAAAAAATTTTCGAAATTCATATGTTATCACTACTCGTTTTCATTTATTTTATTTATTCCCTCCAAAAGTTTAATTTGACTACTGAGCAGGGTTATTTCCAACGGTCAATTATAAAATGGGAATGCACCACTGATATATATTATAATTACTCTTTGGAAGAAACGCATAACTAAGAAATTTGCTTGAAGAGAATCTTCGAGTTTGGATTGTCTTCTTGAATTAAGACGCCGCATTTCGCACAGAATGACCGACGAATATTCATAAATATGAATGATTTGGTTTCAAAGGCTTAATTAGGATGCAAGAGCATAAAATGGCAAAAATATGTATTCCTTGGCCTTAGGATGTGGATAATTTGTATTAGATTTCCTGGAATTGGATTTTTGAGATAAGGTCAGAAAACAAAAACCAGTTAAAGGAGAAATGTTATGAGGTCACGGCGTTATGATCGCCTTTTATCTCAGTTCAGAAGAAAATCAATAATGATAACATTTTCATGGAATATTGAGACATAAACGAGGTTTCTATCAATCAGTTCGACACCAGCCTATCTAGAAATGATTTCAATGTCATCTGAAGTGGAGACATACATTTATAAAACAATGAACCATGCGCCTATTTATTTCCTATTATCGTAGAGCTAGCTACACTTGAAATAATTATTACGAAAGTCATCATGGGTATGTTTCGATTCACCATCAAACTACTTCGATTGTGCTATATCTAAGGGGAGAACATTTTGTTGGCTTCACTATTATGAAAGATATTGAAAATATATAATGTATCGTATTTGAAAATATATGATATGTATCACCTATCGGGGAAGAAATTTTCAAATCTCTAAGTGGAATCACAGCGGCGACAGAAAAACATATCGCTGAACGAGCCCACGACGGCCCATTAATTCTCAATGAAACTTTGCATTGCGGCACACCGCACATCATCCAAAATCTTGGCAATGTTTTTCAGAATATTATTCCAAGCTATATTCAGTCTCATGCCGTACCATTTATCACCACGCCCTCCCTTGATTTTACACTTCTTACTCGCTCTCACTCAGAAAAACCTTACCATTGCGGAGTTTTATTGGCCATATGATCTAATCAAATTTTAGCAGGTATTTCTATACCAGGTAAATCTACTTTTCCTCTGTGTATCCATTCAGTGATTTCACTATTGTGCACCTAGAAGGTTCTCAGACCTCTGGATTACCCTTCGTCGATACTGATATTTTTAAGGCTCATTTTCAATCCTGATTCAAATGTAAAATTTAATATTTTCACAAAAATTTTAATTTCACGCTTTGATCACTTTTCTACCTGTTTTCTGGTTATATTTCGCGGAAAATTAAGGTTGCTCAATCTTGTTTCATTTGTATTTGTATTCGGCCATGAAAACATTTGGCTTGCTTAGTCCGCGAACGTCTTTGTGACCCCCGTCTTTCCCAAGCCTTTTCATAGCGTAATCAGCTCTTCCATCTGCACGGGCGGTGGCCCCGAGGGCCTTTACGACCCCGAGGCCGAATTGTCGGCGGCGTGGCCGTGAGTTGGTCTAGAGGGCTCAAATGGATCGCGGGAAGGTTGGTGCCGCCGGGGGAAGAGCCGGAGAACAAAACGCGATCCCAACGCAAAGAAATTCTGTGAGCGCGGTGGACACAAAATAGAGAAACATCAACGCGCGCACTGACGAAACGCGCGAAAATAATAAGAGAAACACAATGGAGAAGAGATGGTTAGGAGAACAGCCAAAAGGGTTTCGCATTGTTCTGAGGTGGATGGGACGAGGCTGGAGGGAGGGAGTCGGATGGGAAGGGAAGGTAACGAGTTGGGGGTGAGCGTTGGAGGACGAACGGGAGGGAGAGCGAGTTAGCTGGCGTGCGTGAGTGGACTCGGGGAAGGAGGGGTGAGAATGTAGAATGTTCTAAGAGGGGAGGTGCGGCCGTGTGCGGCGGGGAAGAGAGGAGGTTTGAGTGCAGAGGAAGGTTGGGGAAGGTGAGAGAGGGTGGTAGCGCACATACATTATCGAAGAACGCGTGCTTTGTTTGAGGAGGAGAGTGTGGGAAGGGGGTGAGGCGAGAGAGAGGGGTGGTGGTGTTTGGCGGTGGAATTAAAGGGCCTTCCGGTGGGTGCCAGGGCGAGCGGCGCAGACAAAAGAGCGGCGGGCAATCGGAGTGGGGTCTCCGGGCGTGAGCGAGCATCTGAGTCGGTCGTGGGTCGGAGCGGAAACCGGGGTCTTTTCGGGTGATGGGGCGGGAAAATCACAAGCGGAAAACCATCCTACGGGTGATCTTTTTTTCTTAAATTGAGTTCCAAGTATAATTCTCATCAAGAGACTATGTAATGCATGGGACTGACTGGGTGCGATTCACATTCCTGCGTTTGTGTTCCCGAATGCAGAAGCAGCGCTTTAACGTTTTCCAGAATCGCAGTGATCAAGGCCATGGTTGCCTCCAAAAATTTAAAACAAGAAATAAAAGTTCAAAAATTAAACAGTCAAAAAAATATATACGTTCAAAATCAGATTTAACTATGATTACATATAATTCAGTTGAGTAATTACTAGCAGTATAGCAATTGTAATGTGTTAACGAATATTGCATGAATTGTGTTGTTTTTATTCACCCCCCCCTTCCACTTACCCTTTCGGTGGATCACGGGGTGCCATGTGTTTGAGAAAGTATTCGAGAATATGTAGCATGAATGGTGACCTAACACCCACTGCCACCCGTCCTCGAGACGCCTTGCAGGGGCGTGTAAACATGTAGATAATAATGCGGCAATGAAATTATTTTCAAAAAAGTCAATCGACAATGTGTGAGGTGCTGGTTGTTTGGCAACAAATTATGTGGATTTCTAGAGCAAGTCAATCGAAGTATTATCGACGACGAGCGTGAACTGGTTCATCCAAAGGGAACGGAATTCAAATTCCAACTACTTCTCTTTAAGTTATTTTTTTAAACCGAGGGCTGCTTACGTTGAATTTCGTGGCTTTATCTCTGCTCATTCCCAACCTCCTTTTATTTACATTTATTGCAGTCACACTAATTACAATTAAAAGTATTTGGTTAGGCAAGAACGCTTCGAGTTCCTTGAATTTTATAAAGTATCTCCCGGCCACTATGAATCAAAATGTGAGATAATGTGCAAAGGAAATGTGTTCCCTTAAGAACTGTGTTGTGTGAGAAAATTGAAATTTAACTCGACTTAAATGTAGTGGAGGGTTTCTATAAAGGTGGAATCATATCCTCATACGTATGTATATTCCGTAGCCTAATTCTCTACGAATTAATTTGCCAAGTCTCTACTTTATCACCAAAGAATATTAATGCAAATGGAAAACTCTTTCTTATTAATGCAAGCAAAGAAGCTCAAGGACACTTTTTTGAAGGTCGTAATAAATAGCTTTGATGTACCATTCGCGTAGTCTAAATGTAATTTCTGTGAAGCATACCTAAAACTTTCAAATTAATTATTTTTATAGAGGGTGCGAGTATGGAGAATGACTAATACGAACCATCTTGAATATCAAGTATATAAATCCCCCGTCAGCATTTGTTTATACTGGCACACGGACAATTCAGATTCTTAACTCTGTAGTAACCCAATAAAATGAAATATCAGCGATCCCAACTGTCATTGAACGGCGATGACTTATCTTGCGGCGAATCGCGGCTGTAATTTTCTTGGTCCCGTCGTGGTGCAAACTATTCTCGTCGTGAAAGCATTGAACCTAGCGTGGCGTGAGTTTATCCTGATGACGTTTGGATGCTTCCATTCATTCCACGAAGTCACGAGTGCTCGGCAAGGCGCGGACGAATCAGATACACTTATCTCTCTCAACAGGTCGCTCTCCATTTTTCCGGAGCACTTCCTTTAAGGCGATGAATGCGGGACAGCGCAATCGACCTTGGGCAGAGGCGAGCGAGGACGAAGGGCGACGAGGCGAGAGGGCTTTTATTGCGTAAAGGCGCCATGCGCGTTGAAGTTTTATTGCGTGTTAACGTCGCGTACTTCCCTCCTCGACGAATGATAGGTGTAGTTAATGCGCTCTCCCTTGTTCAATTACGAACCCGACATGATATCCATGAAACAGCATCCCTAACTCCTTTAAGTAATCTCAATGACTTGAGGAAAGCTGAGCCGTATGTACATCTCTATTCGAGTGATAGAATGCATACGCTTCTATCTTTTAAATCTCTCTTGTGCCTGGCGTATGGCTAACTTAAAATAATCGGTTTCGATCAGGATTCCTTGTCTTTTATATTTCACTGCCTAAATTAGATTGATATAGGATGCAACTGATATCTAATCTCAGTGCTACAAATCTCATTTTATTACCAATGAAATTATGTGCCTATTATTGAATAACATCTCACCTCATATTAAACTGAAATGAAGAGCTTTTGAAGCAGCGGAATATACAAGTACTACTAATCACCACGCAGGCAGTAGTGACTGTTTGGTGGCCAGGAAAATTTGAGCGTATTCATTAGTTTAAGTTTTGGGATAATCATTTCATTGGTAATGGTAAAGCTATTGCCCTGGTGAATGTCATTCGACCACATCAATCAATTCGTGGCACGTGCACTTTGACTATTCCCTCTTAGCGATTCACCATTTGCATTGTCTTGCGTCAATCGGTCGTTTGAAGAAGATGGAAAAAGAGCCCTCATTGTTGTGTGAAAAATAGTATTCGAGTGCAAAAACTGTGAGCACAAAGGAAAGAAGTCGATGAAATAATAAACATTAACATGACGGCGCAACGGCATTTTTTTGGGTAAGGAAACAAGCGTTTTTTGTGATCTAATTAAAATATTAAATAATGTTCGTCCGCCCTACGGCTGGGGTGTATAATTCGTATTGCGTAAATGGAATCTGTATACCCTTTGCGGAATATGAAACCATACTCTCTGAACACATACGTACACCATTTTCGTCGTTTGCTTCCGAAGCCGTTGGTTTCGGCAGGCTGTGCAGGGTGAAAAGAATAAAATTTAGGACCAAATAATACCAAAGAATTAAAGTTAAAATGTTTTCTGCAGTGTTTGTAAAATCTGTGAGGTGATGTCAGTAATTTTTCGGTCCAATTTAATGAGAAAATAAATGTTTCCACGAATGTTCATGGAAGGATGATAAAATGAAACAGAGTAACAATGGGAATGGCGAAACTGAGGCAGACTTGAGCGTAATTGTGTTGGCACGTTCTTGAGATATTTTAAGTGATAGCCTCCCAATCTGGGGTTTATATTACTTGGTAGGCTTTTTTATTCCCCCCCATACTTCGTGGTATGAGGAGGGCATCACAAGCGACGTTTACAGTCCGTCGTGTGGAACGTCAAAACGATGTTCCTATCGCTGCTGGCCCTTAATAAGATGGCACTTGGTATTTCCTCGTAGATTTCCACCTAGCCTGGACCATCTGCTTCTGTTTTCAGCAGTTCAAATGACCTTCGAAATAACATTAGATTAATATTAAATGAACAGTCTACCAGAAAATAAGTACAAGTTTACCTTTTTTATTTTAGATTTAATTCACAGCTAGGACTCTTCCGGTTTATAACGTACTACAAGGATTTTTTTTAGAAATTCAACTTTATTTTTGGATTCGAAAAGGTCTATTTAAAAATTAATTTATAAAAATTTATTAACAGTTTTCCTATCAACAAAGATCACTTTTGAATAATTTGAATTATTAACGTAGTATGTAAACGGTGTTAAGCGTCTATCTACACATAGCCTCAGCCCAAGCGATAGTGGTTTTTTGAAACAAAGTATAATGTAATGGAATACGACTGATTTGATTAAATATTTCTAATTTATTTCCGAAAATTTTCATCGCACGCTTTTTTTTTCAGTGTGCCCTGACAAGCTATGATAAAACACCTTAATGTTTTTTTTTACCCCTCGCGGTCATAGTTGGATCCTTTGTTGAGTTTTGTTTATTTATGGAATTAGCTCTAAACAGTTTATGTGAATTCCAAATGGGATACCAAATGGCCCACACATCACTTTCCCGTCCGCTTCAATTTACAGCGTGATGGCCATCATCTCGAGGCAATGTCCTATTCCAGCGGAAGTGATGGCGTCGAATTTTACGCCACTCCATTTCTGCGACGCCATCCGTTGACAATTCCAGTCATCAGTACGGCGCAAGGCTTTCCCAACGGTGTTTTTGCCACAATGAAGATTACTGCACTAATTACCGCAAGTGCAACATTTCAGTGGGGAAGTTTTAATATTCACGTCAGGTAGTGAAAATGATGGTGCGTAGAGCAAGAGAGAGAGAGAAATGTAGATCATTTGGATGCTGAGCGACCTTTTTCTCTCTTCTTCTCTTTCTCTCCCGTGGATTCTCTCCCACCTCCTCCGCCTCTCCCTCTTCTCTTCCTCTATCCCTCTCCATCTCTCTTTCCGTCTCTCTCCCTTTTTATCTCCTTCATTACTTCCTGCTTGTGGTTAAAAAATAATTCTTTTCTGTGTCCCCAAGAGTTTGCTTCCTTCATGCTTATTTCATGAAAATCCACCCTTGCAGTCGCAAGCGCTACCATGCTGTGTTTGATTGAATGCTTCTTGATCCAAATCTGGTGTATTTTCTCGTTAAAGATCCTCTATCATGTTTCATATGTGACTTCCAATGCAAGTCTTCGTTTCGAATTTATAATTTTCCTTTAATTATGTAGCGCCACCCATCATTTTGTGGATGCGCATTATATTAAACCCGAGAAGATATTTACGTATTTAGTCAGTTAGGATTTACCAGTAACACATGCTTGCTATTGGCTTGCGTAAATCTTTTGTGTATAGCACGCTGTCCTTACGAACAAAATGAGAAATATTCCAAACATGATACCGCTCCAGTTTTTTTTTACCAATCATCTTAGTATATTTTGTTGTGCAATTTTTGTGGATTAATTATTATATTTCACTCGATTTCTACCCACATATTTCCAATAAAAAGTTTCAAAAATACTCTTTTTACATTCAGTTGAAAGAGTTTGTGGAAAAAATAATCCATCTCTGGCAAAGCTAATCTTGTTGACCGTCAGTTGTTAATTTATTTAATTTTTCCTTTATTAATGATGGGTCGTAAAGCTACCAAAAAAATCTTGAGATCAGTTGTCTTGAATCGAACGATCGATCACTCGAGTGGACAGAAGTAACTGGCTGATTATCCCAACAGTTTATAATTTGAGTTGCTATGCCAATTTAAATCACATCGCAGATCTTGAGGGGTAAAAGAAACATACCTAGAATCTGCCTAGGAAAGAGTTACATTCCTTATTATTTTCTGAGGCTGTTGATTTTGGATGAAGGCTTCCAGAACGATGAATACTTTTAAAAATCTCCCCTTGTCCATCGACTTAGTAATTTTTATGACCCCATGCCATGTGAGAACCTTATCCCATCACTCTCTCCCTGTCGCTCTAAAACCACTTCATGTCCCAAGTGCCGAGGGAGACCTTACATTATAGGTGAATGACACGAGAGGTGTGTGATATATTTAAAAAAAACTTTTTCGTTCCCTGGTTAAATAGGGCCATAATGTCTGGGGAGGATTCAAGCAGTGTGACAAAGAGGGGTTGGTGTCTAGCAATTGGCGTTTTGACCTTAATAGTCGACCGTCGGTCAGCGGTGAAACACGAAAGCAAGGTTGTTAAGCGGAAACCTTGAAATTCGGGATGCATGTCAATAACCTCTTTGCACTGACCAACCGAGGACCACGAACATGAGACACTTTAAAAGTCTAATTCGAACCCTATGTGCTCATTTAGCAGTTTGAAATAGAGTGAAGGATGAATAAAAGAACAAAATTAAGTGGTGTTTACAGCAATTCATATCTGTAATAATCAACATTGTCCGCTTTTGTTGAGAAATTGGCCACTGCATATAGGAATGATTATTTAATATCTTATTTCTAGTTCCTTACGATAATGCACGACTGGCTAATAAGGTCATAAGGTTTTCATGATATATTTAAAAATTTTTGCATTTTTAATATAGTGTATTACTCTGTATGTTATTCTTTTCTGGGGATATTCATCATTAACATTAGCATAAATATGTATACAATAAATTATTGCTAGGGTATTAAATAACCGGAAGTACTTGTATTGTCGGATCGAGACTGATTTTGGCACTCCTTTGCGAAACAATGAGATTGCTATTTACGTAACTGATTTATATTTATTCCGAGGGTTGTCAATGTCAACTCCTTTTTCTTTCCTAATGACCTCTTCATTCTCCTGGACTTTTAGTGTATATTTGTCCCCTTGTATCCTTCCTTGCATTCTTGTGTATTATTTCAGTTTTATATTGTTTGCATTACTGTAACACTCCCGCCGCATGGTGTGAGTGATACAGTACTGCCAATCCATTTCTTGTTAATCATTAATGTGATGCATATTACTTTAACTCTCCTTTCGTCCGCATACGTGCAACCTATTTTCTCTCCTTGTTTCTCCTCTTGCTTTTCTAAATTTCACTCATTGGCATTGAATTGGGCAACAGTCTCTTTGTCCTCGGTCGTTTTGATTCCAACGCATCTCATTGGTCACCTTTAATCTCTTCGCCTAATGTGATCCGTGGGAGTACGAGAGAGAGAGAAAAAAATCCACAGTCAACATTTTGCAACGGGAGCAATTTGACGACCCCAATAGCGTCACACACAGACGAGGTTGGCCGATTTAAGATGATTATTTTGAGAGATGCACGGGAGTGTTTCCGGTCACTGGGACCAAATCACATTTTCGGACCCAACGAGAGACCATTACTCATCCTTGCCCTGCGAGCTAGGAGTCCTCTTTGCGTTTACCATCGAGACCCTTTCCCAATGCTCGAAATACAGTCGCTAATTAGAACTCGGTCGCGCTTCCATTGACGTGGGGAAGCGCAGATCACTGCCGCGGAATATCGTCGAGTGGAGGGCAAGCGGCCATTGGCTGGCCTCGCGGATCTAATTGTTAGGGTCCCTGCGGACTTTGGGAAGAATTCAGACCTACGAAGGGCAAAGGAACGAAAAAAAATATATATTTATGGGGAATATTGACTCTGGGAAAAGGATACCAGTTCACCGGGTCGTTTTCAATGCATCGGCCATTACGGAAATTCCAATTACATGCATTGAGCTGCCTCGCTGGGTGACCCTTACTAACCCGAGCAACGTCGTTATCATGCGCCTCTCTCTCCTTCCCCCCACCCGTGGTAATGGAGTTGCCCTTCTGCCCCAACTTCCGAAGGAGGTGGGACACCTCTCCATTTGCAGCATTTTTCCGTGATATATTTCATTCGTCACGCTGCTCTCTCCCGTTCTTCGTCCTTTTTTTCTTTTTTGCCACATTATTTAATTCTCCAGTTTAAAAAAGTCGAGGAAAAGTAAAATTTTCCTTAATTTAAATTATTTCTACTGTCTCTCACAAGTATTTTTCGTTTTCAAATGAAGCCTTCGGTATGACTGGTTGGCATTTGTTGTTACACTGTGTGATTTAGCTTGTAAGGTAACTTTCTTAATCACAACTCCGATATGATTTGGCATCTTGCATGCAGGTTCTTGACTTGCACACTGGGTATGTAGTTCTTGACTACCATGCTTAGTTATCATGTTTTCAATATTTTTCTTCCTTAAATCTTTCATCTTTTATATTCCTCTGGCAACTACCTCATCTTGCGCCAGATTTTATGAAATTATAATTCGTTAATCTCACGGAGCCAATATTGAATAGTTATTCAAATTATTTTGTACGCTATAGATTTCCATCAAACGGACGATGTTACGTCACAAATAAGGATTTTTTTGTGATTTTTGTTTTACAGAACGCATTTTGTCACATAGAAACAAGGGTTTTCCCGTAATGAATGGCCCTAATGCCCAAGTTTCTGAAGGCCCTTCAAATGTCTAGTCAATTGTGAGTAAAGCGAGTCAGTGAAAGACAGTGTTAAACTTAATTTCATCAGTGATAGAGGGCCTGGCCTGAGCCAAAATCTGACATTTTCTTAAGATTACGGAAATGTTTGTCTCACCGGCGTGATGTCATCGGAAATGGAAAAGTCTTAATTGAGGTTCCAATTTCCATTCTCTCCTTCTCTTTATTTCTCAGTGTTAATCCGTCTGCGCGCCTCCCGAATAACGAATTCATATGCTTCCGATTTAGTGCTTTCAGCAGCTATCATATTCCCCATCAGTAGGCTGGCAAACGATTTTATTCAATTGTATTTAATATCATTTTCTAAGACACCTTCGTTTTGCCGAAGAACAGGCCCATCCATGCCTCTTCAATATCGGGTAAGCACGTAATTGAAGCTATCTTAGTCGTATATCTATTATTATTATAGGGGAATTTTGAAATCATATTATGGCACCTTGTCCGTTGCGTTGCGATCCATTCCGTTCATCTATTGATCCATTCCGTTCATTCATATTTTGCGATCTTTTTTGAGAGCATTTATAGTGATAAAAGAATGAAATACTTAACACTCGCCTTTCGGTAGTAGTTGAGGTTAATAAAGCGGTAGAACATTTTTTTTCAAAGAACGCTTTATTGCATGTATTTTTTGATGACGGCCCGTTTCAATATTTTGCAACTAAATTTGCCTCCCTCGTCACCAAAGGGAATATTATGTTGCGAAAGCTCAAAATTAAATAATCCATGAAATTCAAGGTTAGAAAATTTATCTTTGCTTTAGGTTAATTTATCCATTCACTAATGCATTCCGAGTATCAATTATAAATCTGGTTATTCTATTGCTTTCTTTGTGTGGAAATGTGAAAATCCCCATGCCTCACTTCCTCCCTTGGCATTCAAAAATCCATAGTTCTCAGCCACCCGCTCTTTTCAGTTAAATACACTCCCTATAAGATAACGTTTGAGAAATGATCAGATTAATGATTTTCAAATCAAACCTCTTTTTGGCTTGGATTTGCTAACAGTTTTTTCAGAAATATAAATAATTCATACCACATCTAATGTTTATCGGTTGGGCACGAGGGAGGCTTAAAAACATTCCATTCTTCAAAGGATACATTTAAATAGTCAGTACCCCATGTCCCATCATATAATATTGGTCGAATAATAAGCGTTTGAGCTACAAATTGAAAATCTTTTGAGAAATAAGTGATTTCCGCTAGCAGTACCCATGTGCTTCGTTTGGTGAGCATATTTCATCCGATTCTCAATAAGATGAAATACAAGAATACAGAAATTGTATACGTATGGTAATATTTATGTATTAAATTATTTAGGCAGGTGTTATCACATTGTAAACATAACAAAGAATAACCCATCATGTGCCAAAACTGCATCCATATGCAGGGAGATTCGAATCAAATGACCATATCGGCCGGCGGTCATGCTACCTAGATCATCTACTAACATAACATGCCGGGGTTTGATTTGAATTCAGGGGGGGAAAAGCTATTTAACAGAACCATTAAATACTAGTGATATTGCCTTTTAAAAAGTTTACCTTTACTGGTAATGGAACCACTGGCCTTTCGAATGGTTCAGGAGAATGCTCATGCCATTGTGCTTTACCATTAATTTCAATTCATTTTTTTTTAATAATTCAATTCAATGGCTTGAAAATCTCACCTTTCTTCTTGGGATCTTTCAGGTTAGTGGTGTGTATACCTAATCCAAGCGAAAAGTCCATAGTTCAAATACAAGTCTAGGCGAGTTTGAAATGGAACGAATGTTTGGTAATTTCATGAATAATAAGTACTTATATTTATATTAAAAATATCTTAAGCGTGACAGTCAAACGGGTTGAGCTCCAAGGAGATGTCTTATTCTTACTCAGTGGAAGATAAAAATGTTTAAGTAGGCTCTCCTTCTTCTATACATACCAAATTTAGGGGTCAGCTAAATATAAATATTTCTTAGAACACACTTTTAAGAAGAAATGATAGTAAAATGTATTTTGTCTCATGCTATCTATCGTTGGCGTGATTCTTCATTCAATATAATCAGAACACGCAGTGGTTGACCTCTTAAAAGATTATTTCTTGGAATCCTTGGATTAATACCCAGGGATGACATTCATGTGAATTGACGTTGTTACGAGAATTTCTTAGTAGCGGTACATCATTTCTCTAATAAGAAGTGAGTTTGCGTCGCAATACATGTATATAGGTATGCATAATCAATTATGAAGGTTTTTGTTTTAACTTTAGGCTTTCTACATTCCAATACTCTATTATTTGCTGCCGTATCTTGGATTGGATAATAAAAATTGTCAAATAGTGAATATTAATTAAGCTAATAGTTGACAAAAATATTATATTTCTCAACAACTTACTTGCAAAATACAAGCGCAGAAATTTATTAATTAAATTAAAACCTTTCTGTATCTAATTAGATTAAAAAGGTATTGCAGGAGCGTACAATAGGATTTGTTTTTATAAAAATTATGAATCGAAAGCAACTTTAATAACTCTCTCAGGGCAGACATGGACAACAGAGTGCTTAATTAAATATGCAAATTAAATTTCCTGTGTTATTAATATCTTCATATTGGCATTTTAATACATGCGTAAACATTCCTGTCTGTACATAAAGTCTGGCTTTTTTTTGAGCTGCATTTAAGTTCGAAAACTGTACACAAATAATTAATATTTGGCTGAATGTTATTAATAATTACATCAGAATTAGGGTATCCCGAAGATATCACCCGGGGTTTAAACCACAGACCAACCGAAAGTTTTCGAATGTCATACCCGTCACGCCGACATACCCCAATTTAAAAACCTATTACATCTTTTTGTTATTGGAAGGCTGTCTTTGAGTAAAAACTGCATGAAATCGTAAATTTAGCTGTGGCCTTTGAGAAAAGAGCGTAAAGGAAAGCACAGAGTTGAATGATACAGGAGGTACCGCTTGACTCGTCCATATTCACATTGGAGTGGTGAAGTTTTCATCTAGTTTGAGAGAGGCATTCACTGCTACTAAAAATATTTTCTACCGCGCAGAACGTTGAAAATTTCTGTCCTAAATATTTCCCACGATACTCGGAAAACCATTCCGGAGATGAGGACATTTAGTGATTGAAGGAAATAACCCCAAAGAGTTCATTTACCGTTTTGCACTGCAGGCAATGATTTGAAGCCGGTGTACTTCATCAAATTCTCTCACTCGAGCCCTTGAAAAATGAGACCAATTTCCATCTCTGGCTACCCCGCGGGTGATGCTCCTTCGCAGACCTTCACTTTTTCTTCACCAGCAGCTTTTTACATCTCGCTCCCCCACGGTTGACCACCGCAATGCACGTCACCTTTGGACTCCTCAATGAACCTGCAATTCGTCAACCCTCTCACGTCTCACGGTGTCCCCTTCCATCCAGTCGCTCTCCCTTCCTTGAGTCCCAACGCCCTCCGCTGCAGCATCAATTAACCCTGCATAAATACGTGCTCGTACATGCGCCATTCCCAGCGGTTGCCCACAGAGTTTAATTAATGCGTGTCGGGGAAGCCAGGGTCCTTCTGAGATTGCTAGAGATGGGAGGTGAGATCGAGGGAGGTATTCGGGGAGTGGGAGTTGGTTTGAGGTGAGCAGTGGGTTCCAAAACTTCTCAATCCACTCTTACCTTACACTGCATCTTTTGGTCGCTTAAGCCTGTCTCTCTCTGACTCCCTCCGTTTTAGTCGCTCCCTAATAACTTACCGTTGGTACACTCCATACGTTCCAAGCGTACCCTCGCTTTGACGCCAACCCTTTCTCAGAGACGTGTAATATTGTTTACTTTCCATGGCACCAGGACGTTATTCTTTGGATTACAGAACGATGTGGTGAAATTATATAGTTTTTCCTATCGGTCATTTGGTTGTTACTTAGTATATATCCAATAAATATACGAGAAACCATTATAAGACAGCACTGGAGAGCCTTAGAATTATTAATTTTAAAGTGATACTACTATGAAAATGTAAATTCTTACTGACTGCTGTAAGGTTGCTTTAACAGATACTCATATAAGAAACTTGTGGGTAAGAGTTACACGTGAAGGTATCTTGCATGTACCCTTTTTCTGTGGGCAATCCATGGATGGAGAGTGTTATGAAATCGACACTCTTCATTGTGGGACCGCCGTGCATTAGTTTAATTTGTTTCATCTCAGTCCATACTTATTAGTTTGAAACTAATTACTCTCTTAATGATTTTTTTTGAATTTTGACGATTATAATTACAGTTTTTCTGCGTGGTTTGTTCATGAATGCTCTGTGATAAAGGAAAATACGTCGTAGAAATATTATTCTTCTCATTAGTCCTCTGAATTTGATAGTTTTCTCTGCGAATCTTTTAATTAGCATTCGGTAGTTTACATGAACTAGTATTAAAATAAATTTATTTGTACTACTAGAGCCACATAAATTCAACATTCAATCTGTGTGAGCAGCGTATAGACAGTTACGTCGGTATTATGTATGAGATTCGAATTATACTTCCGTTTACGGCAAATGTGTTTCCAGTATCCTCCAACAATTCTCTGACTGAATATTCAAAGGGGAAGCGGTTTGCCTAAGAAGTTAGACTAGGTCAGATGTCAACTCTCCCACCCCTGTTCTCAAATTACACCATGACGTGGGCATGTATCACAGAAACTCTCATAAGCAATATAACTTGAAATTGAAAAATCTATCCACAAGTTCGTACGTCGGCCCTGTGGGGGGATGAAACACTTTCCCTCTGAACTCAACCATCCTTTTTCCATTCTTACCGCTAAAACGGAAAAGTGCCCCGTTTTTATTTCCCGGCTCCATCTCCCGAGTCCTCCATGCCACTTCACAGAGGGAAAGCACTTTCGTTAGGTGGGGGTGGCGGGGGTTAGATCACGTCCTGAATACTGGTTTGTATTCACACCAGTAGTAAGATCTTCTCCTTTTAACTTGTATTCTTTCGTGGCGGGATGACCGACATGTGGAACAATGGTTTTAAACGGGAAGTTTTAGAGTGCTCATCGATTTATCCTTCGTAACATCGGTTGTAGAACAGAAAAAAAATACTCCCCCAAAAGCGTTGTTCTCCGAGGTGAGCGCAAATGGCATTTGTGTCGGCATTAAACTACAAAGAAAACGAAAATGGCGCAGCGAAAGCTCTGGGAGTTTCCACTTTAATAAGAGGCAAGAAGAAAGCAATGGGAAAATACCGATGAGCATTGCGTTACATTATTTTCACTTGATGATCTCCGGAGTTGAAGAGAGGGTAAGATTCACAGGTATAAGAATAAAAGTCTCTTATTTTTATTCACGCCTTGTGCTGGAAACTTCTAATGAAAAACTCGTGGAGTTGGCTTTAACTGAAAATGTATGGTAATCATGTGATGAATGCCGTCGTAATTTTCCAACGCCTAAAATTCTCTGTGTTGTGTTACCTCGTTTAATCCGACTCTCGTTCTGAGAATTGCGTGTAATTACCACTCTCAGGAGCGTAGTGATCGTGTCTTCCTCCTTGTCAGCTTCCCATTTCGCCTTCATTTGTTAAGTGTTTTCTTGCTCAGAGCGGAATGTCCTGAAAAAAATTAAACTAGAAGAAAAATGCCTGCTGATAACATTACCAAATCAAACAAAGAATGCAGATATGGCATAGCATAGACTATTTAATTTCCTTTAAGACAAGTTCCAGAGTGTTGATTATCTTACGATTTTTTCTCTTCTTTCCTTCAATTTACTTAGATTTCATTTCTTATGTAGCTCTGTTGAATGAATTTGACTTGTGTAAATTAAGTTATCTACATTTGGCGAAATTAACTGATTATTTGTTATTAGTTTCATAATTTTTCATGATATTCAGATATTTGAGAAGTAAGTGTTCATCATTCACTGAAAAAGAAACTTTAAACCTAAGCTCAGCCGTTTCGGCTCAATAAACACGCATCGTGTTCAAGACTTTTCTTATTAAGTTTAAGTATCTTATTCATTGAAAATTGCAATAGTTATGAACTTCTAAAGTATTAATTTCATCACCTCGTGCCTGAAACTGGAGATCTTATTCAAATATTTAAAATTGAAATGATAACAAAATGCATTTCGCTTGATTCGGAGTTTCAAAGTAAAATGGTTTTCTGTTACGGGTCCCTTCCAATTCCTGTTTCCGATAGCTCCGTACCTTGAAACTTCACACTTTAAGTTGTACGAGGGTCATCCGGAAAGTAGTACCCGTTCGTGCCGCATGAAGTGCTGACGACGCGAGTAGCCGCTGGACGAGGTCAGATAGCTTCAGTGGCTTGTCTGCCTTCTCTGAGCCAAGTTGCGTGACGCTAGCATTGCCTGTGTTGTTTCTGTGATTGTTTACAATGTTTAAAAAAATTGAGAACGCCGCCAGTTGTGAAGTGAGGGCAGTGATTAAATTCCTCAATGCAAGAAACGTTCGCCCATGTGATATTCATCGCCAATTAAAGGAGGTGTATGGAGACAATGTAATGGACGAGTCGTCTGTTCGGCGGTGGTGTCGCAACTTCAACATGGGGAGGGGGAACACACACGACGATGAGCGTTCGGAGAGACCGTCTGTCATTACAGACCAACTGGTGAGCTCAGTTGAACACCATCTGCATTATGCAAAAATTTGTGCAAGATGGGTCCCTCGCGTATCTCAATGAGCTGGCGGCGAAGGACTATGCAGCAGGAATACAGAAACTTGTCACACGTTATGACAAATGCCTTAATTTGCTTGGAGATTATGTTGAGAAGTAGTTTAAAGTATCCTCTTTCAAATAAAATTTTTTATGTTTGTTAATATTTACTTTTGTGTCTTTATTTCACGAACGGGTACTACTTTCCGGATGACCCTCGTATTTCTCCTTCCGTTCACATATTTCCGTCCTATCATCCTTCGCGTGTTCTGATTTTAATTTCTATTTTCACTCATTCCCAAATCTTCCATAACTCCTTCGCGGATTAAAAAGTTTTGTTAATTTCCTAACTTTTCTCAATACCATAATTTAAGTTGCAGAGTAATTGAACATTACCATGACTCATGTTTTCCTTAGAGATTGTTTGGTATTTAAAGGCTCTAAAATTATGCTCAAATGACGTGCTATATAGAAATTGTCCATCAATTTACATAGATGAAGTTTCATAAAACATAAGATATACTAATATATGCTTATGTACATGCACTATTTCGATATCGTCTAAGTATTTTGAATATCACGCTCTACTCATCAATTATCAGAAGTCAGATAGAAAATGTGTTCTAAAATGGTCAATGCTAAAGATCATCTGTATTTTGCAGCAATTCCTCTAACCGAAAATAGCGAGGAGAAATATAGTTACAAGGCTGTGTTCCATTCAATTGAAATGTTAGAAGTGTTTCCCCGCTTCCACCTATCTTGGCAATGGTAAGAGAATGCGAAGTGCCTGGTGCTCGCGTGAACTTAAGTTAACAGCCTCTAGCGTGGGTAACTTCAGTGTTGGTAAACAACTTAAAAGCCCTCTTCTTTCGCCCTCGAGAATCCCACATGAGCGTGCCCAAGTGATAAGAAGAAGGGGTAGCTGTATATCTGGCCAATGTACAGCTTTATCTGACAATGTGTAGACCTGGGTAGCTAAGAATAGTAGCCATAAGGCTAGCGTTAATTTAAGTTAACTCTGCATAATGATGTAAAGTTCTATCCTTCTCATTTCTTTGTATAAATATTGCCTCTTTAAAACTGCCTATAAAGTATTATACTGGTCGCAATTGAACATTCCATCATTCTTCCGTTGCACATTTCCAAATAATTTTGGTTTTAATATGCGCAAATATATATATTATATATATATATATATATATATATACATACATACATACATATATATACAAACACACACATGCGTAAAGAGGAGAAATACCTAACTATAGTGCAAGGCCTTATATACATATACATGTATGAATACAACTGACACAGCGGCTCCTAATATTCTGATGAAGGTGGCTGGGACGACCAAAATATTTAAGTGAATTGTTTTTGATAAATTAATCTTCTAATAACATTGTTTTAATTGTACATGTATGTATGTATGTATATATATATATATATATATATATATATATATATATATACAATTGAGTTTAAAAGAAAATGTAATATAAGGTGCAATAGTACCAGTGACCGACTTGCAAAAATATTGCTGCAGACTATAACGAAAGCACCCGCTGGTTTTCCGCAGCAGTTCCTCGCCCTTGCTTTCCCCCCGTCTCTTTCTCTCGTGAGGCCTCACCCTCCTGCCACTGCACAAATCAAACCCCTTCCCTTACGTAAACCCTCGACTCCCATCGTCTCTCCGGCCCACCACACACCTTCCCCACTAATTGCCTCTTTTCATCCCTCAATACTTCTGAGCGAGAAAGGGCACTAGTAAGAGAGTTCGGAAGTAAGGGGAGGGGTGGACTCGGCCAACCCCTGCTCCTCCCCCTGCCAACATCCCTGCAGGATTCCTCGGCCACCCCTCGCCGCGCCCCATCAAATTCTCTCGCCCTCTTCTTCGTCTTCCATCCCACCTCTCAAGGACCGAGATAAAAGGAGGTATGTTGAGCCCTCCTCACACTCGGCAGGATGTTTTCAATCCTGCAAAATGAGAGAAGGGGTAGCGGAAAATTATTTCGGGTAGAATTATAACCCCTTCCCACTGTTCAATACAAAGGAGATGAGTAGATCTCCCAGTTCCTATTAGAACTTTGCCAAGAAATAATATATGCGGATAAGTTCTCATAAAAGTTCGGAAAGGATCCCTTTAATTTACATAAACCTACACGCCTTCCTGCTCCCTAATCCTTTTTCTTTTTTAGGCCAGAAATATCCAGAAAAGCAAATCATTCAAACAAGTACCATAAAGGTATTTATGGGATACAAATGGGATTGGTGGCAAAAAAAATGTAGTCTTCTGTGACTATGCCTTGTGTGTACTGTAGTTCAGCGACGAACTAAATGTGGTGAAATGATACAATATTTAAGGCACTGGTTGCGCTCAATAATAATTTTAAAATTAGAGTATATCATGGTCTGGAGCCGGTTGTCCATCATTGATAGTCTAAATTAAATATAATGGTCAAAATAAATGTTGCCTTAAGTGTTCCCTTGGCACGATATATTTTTAACTTCATTTCAATCGTCACTTGTTTGATTGACGCTCTGAAAAGTAGGAGTCTAATTCCACAGACGTTTTACCTTTCGAGGCGCCTCTATTCTGCGATTTTTTCTTCAAATAATGAATTTTGTGTTAATGGATATATTTTACTTTGTATGATGGATAGAAAGGAAACAAAGCATAGCTATAAAAATATTTAATTAGCAACGACCATTTTTTCGATTCAGAGTAATACGCTCGTCACAAAAAACTTCGCAAATATCCTCACATGACTTTAGTTATTGTAATCTTTCCTGTTTACGCGATGCCTATTATTGAACCCATGATCGTGTTTCATTGAATATTTTTACGAAATTGCTGTGTCCTTGCCCTGCATTGCGAGAGAATTCCTTCCAGTAAATAAACCCTAGAGCAGTAATCTTCACTGAGTACGTCATTTTATGCCCTAAATTTAAAGTGTGCATATTGTGGTGCCCATAGAGTTTAAACGCCTTTTTCACTGTGGTACATTTCGTACTTTCTCGTCCTTGCTAACAGGAATTGCCCATCTGCAGATTATTCTATGAGGTTATTACACCATTTACTCATACGTAATGCCTCAGCGGTGGTCCACTTTGCTACAATGGAGAATAAATGTAATAATTGAAAATGCGCTTTAAGATTTCATATCTCTGCATAAATTTGTCGAAGACGCGCATCGATGTACAATTTTTCCATGCCTGATATCAGGCTTGACTGAAAACTTCTTCAAAAACAGTTAATTTTTCTTTTTCTCAAATAGTTGCTTTCATCAAATGTTACAATATATGTATAACCTTCTACCTTTTAGATGCAACATTAAAATCCACACATTCCATGGACGGCAGCTATAAATATTATTTCAAAACCACCTTTGTAAATTCACCGCAAATAAAAAATATCCAGACAATAATTCTACTGCGGTTAAGTTTAAATTAACTCATGTATTTCGGTGGAAAATGTTTGCATCTAAAATATTATCTGATCAAAAAAAGGTTAATTGAATATTGATTTTGTAATTGAAATGAGCCTTTATTTTATTCACCCGTAAATGAAATGTTTATGTTAAAGGTGGCCTAATCGTATTCGTTGCATCGTATTTAAATCGCCTCATCCCCGCGCTCATTGCATTGTATAAGAGTAAAACGTTTTTCAACCGTTGTCAGGTCAAAATGTTAATTCAGTTAGAAATATACTCGTAATTAAGGATATACAGTCGGTGCTTCCTGTTCATGTACCTTTTCTAAAACGAATTTCATCACATTGATATAAAATGAATGTAATTCTTTATTCAAAATGTTCAATAGAACATTTCAATACAAAAGACATTTGCAGGCAATCTTCATCATGCACAGTAGTAGCATAAATTAATAGATGTACAAATTGAATACTCATTTCGTTCCTGCTAATCCCGTCAGTTCTGGTTTTACAGCAGGTGACACATTTAAAAAAATGATTCCTTAAAATATTGCCATTATGCAACTACGTCCATATTTTTCGAGTTTTGCTCCAAGCCCAAGGCCCTTCCATGCAATACCCAGTGTTTTATTTTCATTTTTAAAGCATTTATTGAATGTTATATCCTGATATCCTTAGGTTTTTCATTAAAAATTAGAGGCACAGTTACCTCCAATTTTCTCCTACCTTTTTTCATACGATACGATACATTTGTTTTATTCTTAATATTGTCTCTTAATGGTAATTCCTTTTTTGTATATATCACGTATTTTTTTATTGCTCATTAAAATAGTGTCCTATTATAATGTCATATGTATACAGCCTCTCAGCAGATAGAGATTGCAATTGCTGGAAGATACCTCTTCCATATAGAATGTTTGTATTTTTTATCTAACCCCTGACATTCTCTCTTGGATTTTTCGACGCTTATTTTTCAGAATATTAAGTTTTGTAGAACTATTGGTACCTCATGTTTAACGAGCATAAAACTTTAATATTGAAACTTCCGGTGAAAATGTTTCTCATATTATATTAATGTGTACATTTCCTGATATCAAGTGTCCATCGGTAAAGATAGTGCACACTATCAGGATTACCACGGTGTGATAGTACACTTGCTGCCGCCTTATCTATGAGTCTTTATGAATCGTCTCCTTCAATTCGCACCTAGGATTTAATTTTCCTTCTCCTCACGATTCATCACCTGTCAAAGATATTAATTGATTTTCAGCTTTTACGCATGACTGCTGCTACGCAACTCGTAGTGATAAAGATAAATTTGATGATTACATTGTGATGGATTTTTTCCCTTATGGTTCTACCTGTAATGTGTTTTACGACTGACTCATTGGTGTCACATTTAAATTTCACCGCTTTACTCGGCAAAATTACTTGACAAGGAGACCTCTTTTGTAGCCATAATAATTCAGAGCAGTTTGGATTCGAGCTGATGATTAGTCAGCATGTTTACATTCCGCGATTTCACTTTTCCCGCATCTGGAAGCCTAGAAGGTTCTCCGGTGTGGCATTTCATTCCGCTCCCAGACGTATGTAGGTGTTGCTGCACCGTAAGTTATTCCTAAGAAATTTCTCAGCTTCGCAGCGCACATGAAAAACTTCTCTGATTTGTGGACCGACTCTCCCACGGCGTTATTTTGAAAAACACTCACTCATAACTCAGTCGCCGTGAAACGGTTTTGTCCGGCTCCCTGCTCCCCCGTCCTCCGAGCAAACAAGCCTCGGGTGCGCCGCCAAGTGGACTGAAACGCAAACATGCCAGAGAGTTAGGTATTCCTCCCCCTAAACGACTCCCTGGAAAAGATCTGGATAATCCCCTCCCTCAGCCTGAACTTCGCGCCCTACTCCATCTCCTACCAACGCCCTCCTGCCCCTTTTCCGCATTAGCGTCAGGGGAAGAGGAGGTTCCCAATCCCTTCAAACCCTTTCATGCCCTGTTGATGCTGGATCACTCAAAATCTCCCTCGCCCTCTGAAAATTCCGAGTCCTAATCGAGTAAGGTGCTACCCAAAATAGCAAAGGCCTTCTGCCTTACTCTGGCATGTTTGATGGCATGCTTATTGGGCGAATTTACCTGGATATGAAGGATTTGATTGAAATAATAAAAAATAATATAGTAAGGAAATATATCACTAGCAAGAATAAGGGACCAATGTGTGGAACAAATAGATGAAGGGCTGTATAAAAAGGAAGGCGAACGTCGAAGAACTAAGTATGGGGGACTTAACTCGTACACATGTGGGATTGAAGTACAAATGAGTGGGTGAAGAATAAATGGCTAACAACCATAAACAGTTACTAAGATAGTTAGCACACGTTGATTGAAACGGTCCTGAAGCCGTTGATTAAACTAAGGAATAAACGAAATGGACCACAAAGCGTTGCTGGTACTTCTAATTCGTACGAATAGTGCTTTGTGATAAAAAGAAATTTCACAAGCAATCCTTTATTCCATATCTTTGATTTTCTATGACCTCAAGAACAGTCACCCCTCAGCCCTCAGGAACTTAAATTTTATCATGTGACAGAAAATTGATTGGCTCCGGAGTAGTCACTTCGTTTTCGAATACACTAAGAGTACGAAATGTGCATTAACAATGCTGCAAAGTCAAAAGCAGTATTTTTTGACCGAATTAAGTTAACTCCGGAGGAATTTTACAATCAAAATTGCGTCGTCTCGTTTCAATGGAGAGAGTGATACCAACTTACTAGAGGAATATTTTTGAATACTTTATCGATTACAGTGATTATTTTGCACATGGTGTGAGATAAAAATGGCGCTATATTCATTAAATCGAAAAACCGAATGCATTGGCGATGACTGAGTCGCTAAATTGGCCTGAGGTCATCGACTAAATATTAATAAGGGCTTGACTATCAAGGACAATGAATTACACCTAGAGCAATAATAGTAGTTTCTAAGCGGTGGTCTGAATTAATCAAAGATTCGAGCGGTATTCTGAATATATATATATATATATATACACCTATAGATAGACGCGCTCTGAACTTAGGTTAATATATTACTAAAATTATTATAGCAAGATATTTCTAATATTATAACTGAAAAATATTATCTATTTCTTGCTGATTTGTTGATGGTTCAGATTTGATGATTCTAGCCGTTAGGTATTACTTTGCACGGTGTTAAATCACCCCCTGCCAAACACCTTAGTGGTTTCTTGCTGAGTACCAGGTACATGTGGGTTAAACATCATTATCGCTCACTTTAAGCGGAGAGACGAAGGTCCAACTGAATGAGGCTTGCAGTTCCCAATTTTTCAACTTCCTCACCAAAAAGTATTAACCAGATGAAACAAAAAACGGTTTTAACTTTTCAAATAACTTGAAAATATAATATCTAGATTGATGGCACAAAGAACGTGAATTTTTGTTTTTTTCTTTATAGGAATTTCAATCTTCAATTTTAATTAATTTTGCGTTGAATCTCTCTTTTTTTAGTTCCAAGACAACAAGAGCATTAATTTTCATCTTTTACGGCACAGATAAAAATCATTGTGGTTGAAGCATCAATTAATATAGGAAAACTGCCCCTGAAGTAAATCCACCGGGAAAAATTCATCGTCACCTCTAACAAAATTGTAATGAATCTAATCATTCAATAGTATTCTGATGAAAAATACTTTTAAAAAGTTCATTTGCATTCGTAAGATTTATCTGGCCGGATTATCAGTGCATATGAATAGAAATAGTATATTATTTTCAGTACGCTCTTTGTCTTCCTCTCTCTCTCTCTATTACATTTCAAAGAGGCACAAAAGAAATATCTTAGCATCTCTGCCGCCGAAAGGGATGGCAGGAATGAAAAGATGAGAATTGCCTTGCTCTTGAAAGTGGCGCGGGTGTAGGGGTGGGAGGCGGGTGCGACGGGATTGAGAAAGATATACGGGAGGGTGGCGCCTCGCAAGTGGATGAGAGGAAGGAAGGAGCTGAGCCAGCCAGTTCCGGCAAACCGGTGGGAAATGAAGGTGGAGTTTGCGGTTTACGAGTGCGATAAGCGGGAGAGGAAACACGTGGAAGACGAAGGTGAGCCCCTTAGGTGGCAGTGTCTCAAGGGGTGGCTGCGGAGGATATATAGCTAGGGGTGAGAAAAAACGCGCTTATTCTCTGGAACCAAAAAAAGTATAAAGGAAGGTTAAGGAAATAAACAAGAGGTGATCTTCTTAAATCTCAATTGCGTGCCGACGCTATTACTATTTCACCGGGCAGAGAGGGAAAAACTGTGGCGCATAGCGCATCCCTTATCTCAAGATTAGAAAAAGCGAACTGAGAGTTTTGGGTCATAAAATCGAAAGGGGATGACTTTGAATTTGGAGGACATTTTTTTATTTGCGCTTATTAAATGACGACTTGTGAAGTCACAATGACTTCTCCTTACACGCTCTTAAAATTTATGCATGTAAGTGAAGTATTCGCGTAACCCATAATCTTCGCTGGCTAGCAAC
This sequence comes from Hetaerina americana, assembly GCF_022747635.1. NCBI lineage: Eukaryota > Metazoa > Arthropoda > Insecta > Odonata > Calopterygidae > Hetaerina > Hetaerina americana. Next base: position 90,649,641 of record NW_027286874.1, read on the forward strand.
ACTGAGATTCGTATGAACAGGCAAACCTCTCAGAAATCGTGGGAAAACAATTTCATGCGTCTTTCCTTCTTCAGTTTTCAACCTTAAGTTGAGGAGTGCCTTTAAATGGAATTATATCATTGAATATATTTATGCTGGCTCTCGATTATTAACTTGTAATATTTTGTAATTTACTGCTGAATGATGCCAAAGTGTTGCATAATTTTCTCTCACTTTTTCGCACAATTGTTCACATACTTTCACCAGAGATTACCTCAATCCTAGCTAAAAGTAAAAATTTGTCTTGCTTTCATTCCGAATACTCATGTTAAACATTTAAATACGTCCCTTCTTCTTTTGATAATTTGCTTTTCTACCATTTCGGACTCTATCGGAATGATCAGGGTAGAGTCGTTTTGACAGAATTGCGGATGAGAAAACAAAAAAAAAATTTGTACTTGGACATAGTGAGGAATTATATTTAGGTTTCTAGTTACGGCAAAATGCAATTACATAGGGAATAAGGCAATTAAATCATGAACGCGATGTTTATTACCAGAGTCAATTGAAAACTTTCCTAAATGTTATTTCAGCAATCCATTTGGCCCATGTCTTCAAGGACGGAAATACATTAAAGATATTAGAAACCTCCTAACCGAGAAGATATTTAATGGTTCATCCAAGACGGTAAATCAATTTCCCACGCTTCTCCCCAAACAGGTGAGTGACACACCACCAACGTTAATAGCTATTCGCCGCTCGTGATGGAGGATGGCTCGGATCACGAGCGCCTGAGCAGTAACGGAGAGAGGCAGTAGAAGCTCTGGTTTTCGGAACCTCGCTACCAAATATTTAATATCCCTTTGCGTCGCACGTCATCCCGTCTCGACGCTAGAAATTTCTCATCTCTTGTCCCGAGAAGGGACTCGGCCTCACCCTGTCTACCTTGATCCTCTTCCTTTGCACCAGCTCGCTCCCATGGGTTTGGATACCATGACGCACACGTAGTGTGTGTGTGTGTGTATCGTGTATTATATTATATATTTGGGTCGTGGTAGTCCAGGGGTAGAGCGTTGGATATCTGACCGTAGGCTCGGGTTCGATTCCCGGGAAAGCCTCTCTGGGCACCTGCGGCTCCACCCAAGCTTTGTGATTTTTCGGGTATCAGATTATCCTGGGAAACCATAACCAGAACAGGGAAAGGAACTGGCCCCCCTACTCTGATGTGTGAATTTCACACGCCGTCGGGCTTAGTACTGGGTGACCTCTACCATCACCTACCAAACCGACCTTCGGGTTGATTACTGTGTTTATGGTTATATATATATATATATATATATATATATATATATATATATATATATATATATATATATATATATATATATATACATTCAAACACGAAATCCCGCCAAACGGCGAATAAATACTCATATATACAGAAACATATATAAGGAAAAGGGATAGGAACACGTATAAAGGACGAACACAATAGAGGTGGGGAAGGCGGAATCGAACGGATCACAAGAGTAAAAATATTCCCTCAACCGGGACCGGTTGAGGGAATATTTTTACTCTTGTGATCCGTTCGATTCCGCCTTCCCCACCTCTATTGTGTTCGTCCTTTATACGTGTTCCTATCCCTTTTCCTTATATATGTTTCTGTATATATGAGTATATATATATATATATATATATATATATATATATATATATATATATATATATATATATATATATAGAGAGAGAGAGAGAGAGCACCTATAAAAATATTTGCATATAGTATTGGGTGAACTCTACCATTAAACCTACCAACCGATCTTTAGGTTAATAACTGTGTGTATGGTTTTTATGTATGATAAATGGAGAGAATATAACATAAAACACAAATAGGACACTCACAGTTTTGTCTTTTGGTAATTTGGGAATCACGACCAAGTTATTCTACAGAAAAGAGAAAATCGAAAGTACTTGTAAAAGATAAGCCAGGATAGGTGTAACAGGAAAAATATTTATAATTTGTTTTTAGCGGATACAGCTACTAGTACAAAAGCAACATATACAATACAATTTGACACGCTTCGCCGCAGCGAAGTACATGCATTACAAAATGTGCGCAATGCATCAAGAAATCTTAATTTACAATTTTCTTAGTAAAACATAATAGGCATACAAAATTACAGTTAGATTCTACACAAGTAATTTGAAAAAAACATGCAACAACATATAATATTATGATCTCTCTTGAAGTAACTGGAAAAAGGCGCAGGAGAATGTGAAGGGAGGGGGTTTAGGAGGGGCGAGTGGCTGGAGTGGGGAACGACAGGAGGTAACCCCTAGTGTGCAAATTTAAGCTCGGGTGCGAGTATGCTCCTAGAAGCCAAACGCACGCCCCCTAAAGTGTTTGACTTGTAGTGGTGGGTCTGAGGGGTGAATGAAAGTAATACTGGAGGCGTTAAAACAGTCATTGAAGGAAAATTCATGGTAGGAGGCATTTATCGGAGTCGGTGGAGAGGCTGATGCGTAAGAAGGGCTGTAGGAGCTGCGGTGACTGTTCATGGGTATGTTGAAGAGTGTAGTACATAACCCCACCTAGTTGGAAGGGCATAGCTTGCAATTCAATTGGTAAACTATGTTGCGGGAGGTGCACGAGGGAGTTGAGTTGAATGGAAGAGAATTGGTGAGTTTTGAAAAGGTAACTACCTCTAACTCTTCCTTAGAAATCACTTCCCTCGGCGTCAAGTTTACAACGTCGAAAAGTATAGCCGTGTAGCTTATATAGCTGGCTTCCACTGCAGCGAAATTATTTTCTCTCTAAATTTGATTAGTTGATACCAATTTATTATTTGATTAAAACGCGGCTTGGTTCGGATATACTCAATTTTTGGATAGATATAATAATTGCATTGATAACGGAGAATATTTATCCCATGGAAAACTTATGCCAAACCAAACTGTGTTACATGGTATTCGTAATCCTACCTGCATCATCCATGGCACTTAAAATAATCTTTTTCACGGTAGTTTTTTTTACTTGAAGCTTGTTTATGTTATCCATGTAAGTAAATACAACGACCTGAATGAATTATTAGGTGCAAAAATCAAACATATGAAGGTCGAGTGTACGTGACACAATGTTATTAATGTGTTCTAATGCTACTTCGAAATGCTATGCTCCAGAATGGTTCTTCTTGGTAGATGATGACTCTTAAAACATACTTAAAATGTTCCTTTTTAAGCATTTTACCATTACTCTTGTTTAATCCCCGTTTATTATGGATTTAATATCTACACTGGAATAGAACATTCCCTAACCATTACATTACTCCCTCATTTTATTGATTAAGACTTGGTTTAAGTGTCGAGCAATTTTTTTGAATTAGTGTAACCCTGGATGTATTTGCAATATTAGTTTGGAGGATGTTGAGAAATATTATGAATAGATAGACAGCCGCAGCTTAGTGGTAACAACATGGTGCTTGAGAAACAGCTATACCGCTGTCTTGAACTATTTTCTTTTGTTTTTTTTGTCTAAATGTTTTCCTTGAAAGTCACCTCACAGTTGACTGCTGGAGGGGTAAAAACTCCAATGAGATGAGGGATGGGAAATGGCAAAGGGTTCTAAGGGATTATGAAAGGAGTGGTAACAGTCAAACTGCTGGTGGTTGGC